>NC_073224.2:106827500-107452500 GCF_029281585.2 Gorilla gorilla gorilla
TTGGCCTCCCAAAGTGCTGGGATTACAGGTGTGAGCCACCGCACCTGGCCTGGAGCTTTATCTTATACTGCAGTATATCATGAGCCATTTAATAAGTTTCACATCCTAGAAAGTTTATGTCAGTGGTGTGTAGGGTGGATTGGAGATGGAGAAAGCAAAATTCCTTTCAATAACTTCATTATACTGAACACATTTATTGAGAGTGATCATATTTACAGATTCATGGAATCAGACAACTGGAGGGACTGCGATGCTTTCTTAGTTTTCCTCATTCATTTTCAAATAGAATACCTGAGGTTTACTCAGGATCACAGAAGTGGTTCTGTGATAGCTTAGTCTAGAATTCAGTCTTCAGCATGTACTAGGTGATTAATAAAGGTGAGTTCACCTCTCTCTTCTCTCCCAAGTCCCATTTCAGTGTTTGTGTCATTCTGCCACATTGCATTGTACTAGCAGATAGAAGGACTTAACATCATTCCATTCTACCATCTTTTTTTAACCAGTCCAAAGTGAATAGAGGTATTTTCCTAGGTCTGACTGAGAAAGATGTTCCCTGAGAGTACCATTGGGAAGAGGGGCAGTTCGGTGCCCTGGACTGGGCTGAATGAGGTGTTAGGATTTTTCAGCTGTAGTGATTCAGATGTAGAAGAATGTTAAGGTATTTGTTTTGTTGCATGTCTTTATCTCTGCCACTAAGCTCCCTTTAAGTTGTTTTCTTTTAAACTTAGTTTTATTTGTGCCACTGAAACTTGTTAAATAAGCTATGATAAATTGGGCACTGATTAAAAGTATATTTATCTAAAAAAAAAAGAATATCTAAACAAAATTTAGAAAAGTTCAGGGAAAAAACCCAAACAGAAACAATTTTGAGCCTACATCCCAAATTTGATGGACATTAACATTTTGTCATATTTGTTTTAGATGTCTTACTCTCTTTAAAATATTAAATACTCAGATTCTGCATCTTCCCTGTATTTTCATTTTCATTGGATTTTTGTGGAGGGAAATTGTTTGGTTTTAAAGTGCTAAGCGAGAGTTTGGATTTTGTGTTTTAGTCACTTTTGCTGGAGGAGAACAGAACAGGGTAGAGGGCATCCTCTAAGTCCTTAGATTCCCCTGGGAGAAATTGGGACTTAAGGACGTGTGGAAGGATGGATACCTTCCATTGATAGGCCTTCCTCAAAACTTGTCTGAGTTGTGATTTTTAAATTCTTTTCTCTGGGCTCTGTCAGCATCTTCCCCAGAGAAGGGCCTTGGTTTGGAAGCTGTCCACTTAAGCAGAGCTGCCAAGTCTTAATTCTTTCTCAAGTGGGCAAGGGTACATTTTGTTTTTGTTTGTATTTGGGAGAGGGAAGGGGTGGGTAGAGAGGAGGCACAGAATAGCTACTCACAGTGAGTACTTATCTGAATTCCTGTGTAACTGGAAGTTTTCTTGGCTGTTTTAGGGGAGATAACTTGGTTACACTAGCATTTAAATTATGTGGGAAGGTGGTTTTTCACTCCCCTCTGCTATCTGATTTGAGATGGCAATAAACCTTCTTGTCCATTTTTGTCAGTCCCCACTCTACCCTGTTCTAAGCGCCGCTGTTTGAGGGATGTGAAGGCTCCTCTTCAGTCTAAAACTGAACAAGTCAGATATCTCCTTATAGTTTTGGGAAACCATTCTGCTCCTGACTGTTTTTGTGTTGACTCCTCTATTCATCCAATCATCTGGCCCTTTATTAATTTTACAATTTTGCATAATGAGATATTTCAAACATTTAGAAAAGTTCAGGGGAAAAACTCAGACAATTTTGAGTCTACAACCCCAACTTGATGGACATTAACATTTTGTCATATTTGTTAGATGTCTTACTCCCTTTAAAATATTAAATGTTATAGATATAGCTGAAGTTCCACCCTGCATCCTTTCCTCCTTCCTCTTTCTGAAGAAATGACTACTGGCCTGAATTGATGTGTTCATTCCTTCAAGTTTTATACTTCCTCCGCCCCGCCACATCTTTATTTATTTATTTATTATTTATTTATTTTTGAGATGGAGTCTTGCTCTGTCACCCAGGCTGGAGTGCAGTGGCACGATCTCTGCTCACTGCAACCTCTGCCTCCCGGGTTCAAGCAATTCTCTTGCCTCAGCCTCCCGAGCAGCTGGGATTACAGGTGCGTGCCACAGTGCCCAGGTAATTTTTGTATTTTTAGTAGAGACGGAGTTTTGCCCTATTGACCAGGCTGGTCTTGAACTCCTGACCTCAAGTGATCTGCCCACGTTGGCTTCCTAAAGTGCTCGGATTACAGGCATGAGCCACCATGCCTGGCCCCACATATGTATTCATAGGCAACATACAGTTTTGTTTTGAAATCTTACATAAATAGGATCATGTATGTATCCTTTTGTAACTTTTTTTCTCAACATTGCTTTTCAGATGTGTCTACAGGTAGATCTAGTTCATTCAGTCACCTAAGTTTTAAACCTGTTTTCTCCATTGCCCTCCCCACTTTTCCTGTTTTTTTGTTTGTTTGTTTTTTGTTTTCTTTTTTTAAGACAGGGTCTTGCTCTGTCACCCAGGCTGGAGTGCAGTGGTGCCATCTTTGCTCACTGCAACATCTACCTCCGGCGTTCAAGTGATTGTCCTGCCTCAGCCTCCCAAGTAGCTGGGACTACAGGTGCGCGCTACCACACCCAGTTAATTTTTGTATTTTTTAGTAGAGACAGGGTTTCCTAATGTTAGCCAGGCTGGTCTCGAACTCCTGACCGTCTCCCAAAGTGTTGGATTACAGGCGTGAGCCACCATGCCCAGCTCCCACTTGCCCTGTTTTGTTTTGTTTTGTTTTGTTTTTAAACTTACCCATTCTTAAAGTCCCAGTGTAAACTATCTCTTCCACAAAAACGTTCCTGATTTTCTTTTTTCTCCAGCAGGATATAATCTTTCCCACACAACTGGCTTAGAATTCTTTATAAGCCTTTTATATTAACTAATCAAAGTTGTATCCAGGCTACACTCTACAGATACCTACTTAGAGAATATTATAGATAGAATGCAGCTTTGAAAGTGCCAGTGCTGTGTTCTAAAATAGTTCTTTGAAAAGTCAGGGTCATTTTAAATGAGTTAGTCTACTAGTGCCTTTTGAATCATTAAGAGCTAACATCAAAAGAAAAGGAAGAGCGAATTCCTCTGAGGCTTTAGTGTTAATTAATATTGATATTTACATGAAAGTAGTCGAATGTGAAGAATTAAGGCACGACAATGGGAAAATACAATGATGCTAACTAACAAAAATGTAGTTTGTTTATTTATTTATTAGAGGCAGGGTCTCACTATGTTGCCCAGGTTGGTCTTGAACTCCTGGGCTCAAGCCATCCTCCTACCTCAGCCTTGTGAGTAGCTGGGACTATAGGTGTGTGCCACCATGCCTAGCTCCAACAAAAATATATTTTAGAAACTTATCTCCTCTTATGTGTTCCATTGTGAGCATCTGCTTTTGCCTCCCTTGAACTGGTAGCTCACCTGGCTAAGTATGAAACCATCCATTTCCTGAAAATTTCTATCAGTTCTAAGGGACAGGATTCTCTGACATGAACAATACTTGGTCCCTGTTGTTTACTGACATGAATAGAGACTTTCCATACCCCTTCTTAGAACTCTGAAAATAGAATTTGAGAGTTAGACTTAAGAGTTTCTGTGTCCTAGCTTCTTTGCTTGCCTAAAATAAATTCCTGGCTATTTGGCACAAGGTGTCCTGTCATTTTAACAACTTTAAGTTCCTTCTTTCTCACATCTTTGTAATTTTGTATAATATACTAGTTCATTATGAAAATTGAGATTTAAATCATCTATGCAAATTTCCCTTGATGTTTGCTGCCTGATTGAAACTACAAATTCCTTTCCACCGAACACTTGCTGTGCACTGGAATCTGGGGACAATGCACTAAGGAGATGCCAAGGAAGAGTTACCCAGTAAATAAATAAGCAGGAGGAGAACTGGCCCCTTGGGAATTTATATTCTGGGTTACATAGGACATGGTTACATATAGATAAATGCATATAAAGAAAAAAAATGTGAGAAACAAATACAGGCTATGTAGCAGTATATCTAATATCATATAGCATTTTAGAACTGAAAAGAGATTTACATATTGTCATTTTCTAGGTGAGGAAAATGAGACCCAGAAAATTTAAATGACTTGTCTAAGGTAGTAGTTACTGTCAACAGTTTATTGGATATCTGTTCTCTGAAAAGTTAGGCTTCCAGTATATTATAGAAACAGTCAAAGTCATTAAGAACTCACTAATTATTTGTGAACACTGAATATTTGCATAAATAGATAAATAGTAATACAAAGTCCTAGGTACTAAGTACCAAGTGAGGAGTACAGTTACATAGCTACATAGAAGTTTAAAGGGAATAGATACGGAAAAGTTTTACCTTTATGGTAATCTAGACCTTAGAGAAGAGAGAAATATAGCGGGGAAACATTCAAGGTGGAGAACCAGTGAGCTGAGCTCACCTTGTTTTGGGGGCAAGAAAAGTAGTTTGTAGCACAGTGTTTTACCTAGGAGGGCAATAAGATCAGTAAAGTTAGTAAAGTTAGAGAGTTAGATAAATTGGAGTGAGACTTAAATCTCAGCCAAAGGAATTTGGTTTTTATACTTATACTGAAAAATCTCTGAGTAGGGAATTGTATTGTATGAATTAGTATTTTAGGAAAACTGATTCAGCCTTGTGGTATAAAATAGAGGAAAGGATACCAGTTAGAGGACTGTTATAATAGTCCAGGAAAAAGACTGTCTACAAGGGTAATGGTAATGCAGAAAGGGGGAGAGATTTGAGTAATTTGAAGAGAGATAAGGAGAATTTGATAACTGATTATCGTGAAAAAGGTTAGATAAGAATGATCACACATTTTCAGTCTGGGTAATAGCAATAGGGAGAGCTGGGTTTGGTGGGTTTCTGATGCCTCTCCAAAGTGGGGTACCTTGGTAGACAGCTTTGAAAGGTACTGAGTCTGGCTCAGCATTCTCAGTGGATACTGAATTCAGGGTTTAAGTAACTGGTTTATGTTTGCCTGCCTAGTAAGTAGTAGGACTTGGTGTGTATCGTCCGTTCTTTTGATTGTTGTTTAGTGCTCTTTCTACTAGATCACATTGCTTGAGAGGAGATGGTTCAAGTGGTTAAAAACAGAACGATGCCTGGAAAACAAAATGGGAAGTTGAAGACCACATTATGGTGAGGTTTAACCACAAGCTGTTTCAGTTCCGTGTGGGTTTTCCTTATATTTAGACACAAAATGTGTGTACTTAGTCTATCAGGCTCTTAATGCAATAGTGGCCTGGGTTTCTTAGAGCTATCTTCTGAGATTCAATTCGTCATATTCAAGGGGAAAGATTTCTTCAGATTTTGGATTTAAGTGCATAGTCTCTCTGACTCCCAATTTGAAGATACAATTAGTGTCCCCCCACTCTCCCTGCAAGAAGGTAGGCTTGCTTGAGTTGAAAGCTGTGGGTGAAGTAGCCTCAAAGGCCCATTAGTCTTTTTTTTAGTAAAAGGAAGAGAGCTTTAGACCCAAATCTTTGAGGCTTATTTACCCTGTCAGCAGTTAAAAACAATTTACTGACATAGATCTTATTACCTGAAAGGGAGAGTAAATACTATAAATCAATTGAGTATTTTTGCTAATAGGAGATTTTTTACGGGGTTGAATAGCCTTAGATCTTTTGTATTTGCTTTTAAAATACATAGTCAGGCATATTTAAGATGTGACTCGTTCCTACCCCTTTTCTTGTTTTCTTCTTTTGCCAGACTTTTATCTATGTGATAACAGATACTTGAGGATTGAAAATACAATTTTCTGAATCAGCTAACACTTGTTATGCACCTACCATAAGGGACTGGCACTGTTATTTAATTTCGTCTGCCAAGACTAAATATTCTCGGATTTTTTGACTAGGAACTCAGCTGCTTCCTGGAACTCAGCTCCTTGCTGTCACAGTCTTAAGCATTTTAAAATGTTTTCTGCTAGGTAATGCTCACAAGAAATCCTTGTGCCTGTTATTAAGCTTCTAACTCCAGAATAAGCACCAGTCATCCTAGGTATGGCCCATGGTGATAGTAGTAAACATCTTCTAATGCTTGGCTTCTTCCATGCTTATCCTATCTTATTCCTGGCCACAGCTCGTCTGTCATAACTTTTGACCTGGCTGGAGAATAAAGGGAAGAAAACTTTACTATTTAGTAGCAAGATCCTAGCCTGAGTTATACTAAACATTTTATATAACACCTCATTTATACTCATAGCAATGCCATAAAATAGATACTGTTATGCAACCTTACAGATTAATTCATTCAAAGTGTGTATTAGTGTGATTTAGGCACTGTTTAAGGTCCTGAGGATGCTATAGTGAAGGTCAGATGAAGTATCTGCTAAGCAATAGAGACGTTAAATAATTTACCCAAGGTCACAAATCAAGAAAGTAACAGGTAGGATTTAGATATAGCTCTAATGGATTCCAAAAGGAATGTCTGCAACCATTGTTACATTATGCCACTGTTTACATATATTGGATGTTCTCTGTGAATATATAAAGGCATAAAAATAGGTGGAACCCCAGTTTTTTTTGTTGTTGTTAAAAATGGTCTTGTTGTTGTTAAAAATGGTCTTGATGAATCCAAGAAAGAAATGTGTCTTGGTGCTGAAAAGCATACTTGCACAATAATGCTTTTCCTCGCTTCCCCTCGCCTCTCCCTTCTCCCTCTCCACTCACTTGTACCTGGGTATAAACTGGACAGTGTGACCTGCTTTGGCATTTGAATGTGTTTGTGCTTTGAGAACTAGGAGAATGTTGTTTGCTTGTTTCTTTTTGGCTTCCTGAAAGTTCGTGCCTGCTTGCAGGTTCTTTCTTGTAGCACAATGGTGAGTAATGTGTTGTTAACATTGTAATGTGGTCATGCGAGTTGGAATTTTTTTGTTTTCCCTCAGTTCTCTCTGATGAGTATGCAGGTAGGGACTCTTAAGTCAAACTTGCCTGCTCAATTCATTCAAATAGAAAAAGCTTTCTGTATTCAGAGGACTAGAAAAGAGTTTTGAGGTTGGAAACAATACCAAGATCCAGTGTCTTTTGCCCAGCTGAAATTCAGTTTTGTTAGCATTCTAGGTTTATTCTTTAGCTTGTGCTATCTAAGAGAGGACTTGTTTTAGATTACGGCCACCATTACCGTGTGCCATACCTGGGATGTGTGGTCTTTACTCTGGAGTTAGCATCTTCAGAACAGGTGCAAGGATTTATTTTGAGCATTATCTAGTAGAAAGCATAAAAAAATGCTGAAGACTTAGAGCGAGTAGCTGAGTTCCAGTAGGAATTGAGTTCCAGTTAATTTCTAAGGATTAATTAGGTGGGATCAAGGTTGCCAGTGTTTTTTGTTTTTGTTTTTTTTTTTTTTTGAGGTGGAGGTTTGCTTTGTCACCCAGGCTGGAGTGCAGTGGCACGATCTTGGCTCACTGCAACCCCTGCCTCCCAGGTTCCAGCGATTCCCCTGGCTCAGCCTTCCTAGTAGTTGGAATTACAGGCACGCACTACCATGCCCGGCTAATTTTTGTATTTTTAGTAGAGACAGGGTTTCCCCATGTTGGCCAGGCTGGTCTCTAACTCCTGACCTCAAGTGATCCACCTGCCTCAGCCTTCCAAAGTGCTGGGATTACAGGCATGAGGCACTGCGCCCGGCCAAGGTTGCCAGTATTAGAACTGTCTGGTATTGGAAAGCTAATCAATTTAGTATTGGGGATCCAGGAGTATCTGGGCATGGTTCATGAGGTTAGCGAGATGATTTATGTGGATGTATCTAACCCACAAGTAATGCATGGTACTTGGATTAGGTGCACAATAAATGTTAAATCTTCAAAGGGTCCTTGAATGCTAAATGTTGTCAGTTTGTCTTTCTAGAGCAGCTTCTTTATTGTTAGTATTCCTTCTGTAGAAGAATATTTATTAAGTATTTAACTGTGGGTAAAGCATTTGGGAAAAAGATTGAGGTAAACAAAGATTTATAGTGTCAAATTCTTGCTGAGACTATAATCTTAACATTTATACACTGAATCAATTAGACCTAGCATTTAAGGGGATAATTTACAGGGAATTTTTTTCTGTGATGTTTGCATTGCTAGAGTCAGTCCAATGCTTTTTTGATAGAAATAACTTCTTGAATTGAAAATGCTTGCTCTTCAGTTCCAGTTAAATTGGGTTTGATTAGCCAGGCATGGTGGCATTCGCCTGTAGTCCTAGCTACTCAGGAGGCTAAGGCAAGAGGACTGCCTGAGCCCAGGAGTTTGAGGTTACAGTGAGCTATGATCGTGCCACTGCACTCCAGCATGGTTAATAGAGCAAGACTCTTGTCTCTTAAAAAAACAAAAAATTGGGTTTTTTTTTTTCTTTTCTTTGAGATGGAGTCTCGCTCTGTCACCAGGCTGGAGTGCAGTGGTGTGATCTCAGCTCGCTGCAACCTGACCTCCGCCTCCCAGGTTCAAGCGATTCTCCTGCCTCAGCCTCCCAAGTAGCTGGGTTTACAGGCGCATGCCACCACACCTACCTAATTTTTGTATTTTTAGTAGAGACGGGGTTTCAACATGTTGGCCAGGATGGTCTCGATCTCTTGAACTCGTGATCCGCCCACCTCAGCCTCCCAAAGTGCTGGGATTATAGGCGTGAGCCACTGCGCCTGGCTGGGTTTGGTTTTTGATGTTTGAGATAATTGCCTATGATATTTCTTTTTATCCCCTCTTCATTTTTTTCAGTGAATGAGGTAATACATTTGAAAGTATTTTATGAACTGCAAAGTTAGCACTTGTTACCACCACCACCACTACCAATAATAGTGTTAAAAATAATAATGGGATAGGACTCACTCTTAGAAGGGTTGGTTTCTTGGATTAATTTCAAGAAGGCTCAGAACACAATGAGATGTTTACCAGATGGCTTGTGTACTAATTGATACCTTTTGTAGTTTTTATGGAAAGGAGAAGGAAAAACAGAAACCTTCACTGAAAACTTGGCCTATGTAATTAATTGTGGTCATTGTGAAGCATTGCCCATACTACTTGTACCCACTCAGTATGGGGCAAGAAAGTTTAAACAGGATTTACATGTTTGACCCTAGAGGCTTAGAGTACATTCTGTTGGAAGCATCTGTCTGCACAGGAAGCAACGCATCCCAGTTTTGGTAAGATCAACCACATTCCTATAATACAGATATTATATAATAGATATTTTAAAATGTGTCGATGTAGATCAGTATCTGCTTGTTTTCCCAGATTAGTAAGATTAAGGAAACAGTGCCTTTGACCAAAATATTTGGTTAGATATTATCATAAAAAAACCTTTACAGTCAATTTCTGATGATTGACATTCTTGGAGAGGAACACATGACTTTAATAATCCAAAGGAGTAAATTGTTTAATAAATTTGTTTAGTAAATTGAAAAAGCCTCTCACCTTTTAAAATTTCCTCTTCATTTTTTTCTGTCTCTGGTCTGGCACTTAGTAAACCTTTTATTAAATAAAGAAAGTTGGCTGATATCTATCTTGGGGTTTTCTCTGGAACCAGTCCATTAGATGAACTTTTGGAAAGCAGAGATAACGACTTATTGGCTGATGCATCCCCTTCACTTAGCAGCCTGCCTGGCATTAAGAATGGGTCCTTATTAAGTGCTTTTTGAATGACTGAGTCAGGATGTTAAGGTTTTCATCCGGAGAGAATTGCAGTGACCTGGGCACTACTGTACTGATGGTGGGCCTTCCTCAGGGGAAGAGGAAATATTGCCTTCCTACAAATAAACTTGAATAAATGTGAATGTGAGGAAAGTTATTGCTTTGATGCTTTCAGGCTGTATACTTTCTTTTTTTTGAGACGGTCTCTGTTGCCCAGGCTGGAGTACAGTGGTGCGATCTCAGCTCATTGCAGCCTCCACCTCCCTAGTTCAAGCGATGCTCCTGCCTCAGCCTCCCTTGTAGCTGGGATTATAGGCACGTGCCACCATGCCTGGCCAATTTTTGTATTTTTAGTTGAGATGGGGTTTCCCCATGTTGGCCAGACTGGTCTTGAACCCCTGACCTCAGGTGATCCACCCATCTTAGCCTCCCAGAGTGTTGGGATTACAGGCGTGAGCCACCATGCCCGGCCAACACTTTTGGCTAAGGAGAAGTAATACAGTATGTTAAAAGTTGGTGGTTTATTTCTCTCTTGGTTTTATGTTTTGTCCTGTTCAAAATTTAGCTATAGGCCAGCCTGGTGGCTCACGCCAGCAATCCCAGCACTTTGGGAGACTGAGGCGGGTGGATCACTTGAGGCCAGGAGTTTGAGACCAGCCTGGCCAACATGGCCAAACCCCGTCTTTATGATACAAAAATTAGCCAGGTGTGGTGGTGCACACCTATAATCCCAGCTACTTAGGAGGCTGAGACATGAGAATCACTTGAACCCGGGAGGCCGAGGTTGCAGTGAGCCGAGATTGCACTACTGCACTCCAGCCTGGGTGACAGAGTGAGACTCTGTCTAAAAAAAAAAAAAAAAACAAAACACACACACACACACACACAAAACAATTTAGATATAGCTGTGATTTCTGGATGGTGTATGATAAGTAGCTTCAAACTATCAGTAGAAGAGAAAAATTATCCTGATGTCACACATAATTTTGTCCTACCCTCTTGCTACAAAATAGTTATAACATTAGAAGAATACTTACAAATTCAGTTATATCTTTAGTAGTGATGAGCAAAACATAAATGATTATTTGGTTTTGGCATGCCTTCATGATTTTCTTATTTTGAGACGGAGTCTTGCTGTGTCGCCAGGCTGGAGTGCAGTGGCGCCATGTCAACTCAGTGCAACCTCCGCCTCCCGGGTTCAAGTGATTCTCCTGCCTCAGCCTCCTGAGTAGCTGGGACTACAGGTGCGCACCATGCCCAGCTAATTTTTGTATTTTTAGTAGAGATGGGGTTTCACCATGTTGGCTAGGATGGTCTCGATCTCTTGACCTCATGATCCGCCTGCCTTGGCCTCCCAAAGTGCTAAGATTACAGGCATGAGCCACCATGCCCTGCCCCATGATTTACTTTATAGATGATTTCCTTTCCTAAATATGGCTTGCTTAAGTGATTAAATTTCCTAGGTATACATCTTTTTCTTTGGTATGCATCTGTAGGAGTAAGAGATTTAGCTTGGTGGCTGGGGAAAGGCAGTTTTTGTGAATAAATCCACAAAGTAGATCCCATGGAAAATTGAGGGCTAGTGGTACATATGAAGTCAAGGAAAGATTACTGGAATGGGAGTAAGGAGATTTATATTCAGTACTCAGTTTTACTATAGTTAGCTCTTCGAATTTGGACAAGTCACTTAATCTCACTCTCCTGGTTCTGTGTGTTGTCATCTGTAACTTGAGGGTATGAAATAAAAATAATCTCTGATGTTCTAGTTCTAAAAGTTTATGATTCTAAAGTGTCAATCAGGAAAACAGACTGACTTTCTGTACCTCACCACCAGGTTTGTTCTACATAAGACCCAAATGTGAAATATTAATTATATAAATGATGTATATATTGTATGTTCCCAGGTAAACTAGAACTATCAGATTGTGTTATATGCTTGTAACTAATTTTATGTGCATAAATAAAAGAGACTTGGTTTCTTCTAAAAGATAAATTATTATTATAAAAGGTACGATCAGTAGAAATGAGAGGGCCAAATAGTGCCCAGGATACACTGGGTTAGAGTTTCTGCTTTTTAACACCAACCTGGAAAATGTGTGTGTGTTTGTGGGGTTGGTGGGAGGTGGGGAGGAGAGTAGTGGCTAGGAGACAATGTAGTGAATATGGATAGTATTTTAAAAAACAAAATAGTAAGAGTTATTTAGGCTGTGGAGTTTGCACGTCTAGACTGATCTGGTTTTGCTATAAATCCCTAGAAAACTGATATGAGCCCCGCATTCTAAGTCCGAATACGTAGGCCCAACCTCTGTGCTATCTGGGTATCATTTAAGCTTTGTAAACTTTTTTTTTTTTTTTTGCGATGGAGTTTCGCTCTTGTTGCCCAGGCTGGAGTGCAATGGCGCGATCTCGGCTCACTGCAACCTCTGCCTCCCAGGTACAAGTGATTCTCCTGTCTCAGCCTCCCAAGTAGCTCGGATTACAGGCATGTGCCACCATGCCTGGCTAATTTTTTCGTATTTAGTAGAGACGGGGTTTCACTATGTTAGGCTGGTCGCAAACTCCTGACCTCAGGTGATCCACCTGCCTCGGCCTCCCAAAGTGCTGGAATTACAGGCATGCGCCACCGCACCTGGCCTAAGCTTTGTAAACTTTTCTATGTGTATGTGTTTTCCGTCAGAATAGATGAGATTAAAAACCTCAAAAAGTATTTAATTTGAAAAGTGTTTATTATGAGGTTATTTATGAAAGTGCTTTAAAAACAAAAAATTATAACAGAGAAGCTATTAGTGAACAGACAGCTATACAAATATAAGTTATATTTATTCATATAGACCTATTTATCTTGATGGGACAAATTTGAAACCAGTATGTAACTCACAAGCCTATTTTAGGTGTAGATAACTCTCAATTATCCACATATACGGACTAGCATGAATAGTTTAGAACCACAAATATTTGCTAGGCATCTACTATGTGCTAAGCAATGTGTTAGGCCTGTTTAGAATGTTTTCAAGTATAAAAGAAAGGTGCAGACTTCAAGAATCTTACTTCTGTCTTGAATGTACTCTTGTCCTCCATCCTGGTGAGCTTTTACACGTCCTTAAAGGCTTGGCTAAAAGTTTAGAAGCTTCCCTAACCCACCTGGGTAAACTGGTTGCTTCTATATCTCTTCCTACCCCAATGGGCACTAATAACATGTTTATATTTCTCTCATCAGATCAGAGTGCCTTGAAGGTAAGACTGGGATATCTCCAGGCCCCATGGCAGTGCCTGGTAGATGGTAGACCAACTTGGTAAATTTTGAATGAATGACTGATAGTCAGATTAGAGAGTTAAAATGTGAGTATCAGGAAGGTCAACTAGTATCACAAGACAGTAAATAATAACAGCAGATGCCAGGTGGATGTTTTGAATACTGGGCCTGTAGATCAAATGAGATTTAAGTATGGCTAGCAAAGATGGAACTATGGAACTTAAAGATGGAGAATTTAAAAAAAATGACAATAGTAATAAGAAGTATCCATCTTTTAACTGAATTATATAATTTTATAAAAGACAAATTTCCCTCCCTCCCCCCGCCCCCCACCTTCTTCTTTTTTTTTTTTTTTTTTTTTAACAGGGTCTCACCCTGTCACCCAGGCTGGAGTGCAATGGCACTATCATAGCTCACTGCAGTTTTGAATGCCTGGCCTCGAGTGATCCTCTTGGCTCAGCCTCTTGAGTAGCTGGGTCTACAGTGTGTGCCACCATGCCCAGCTAATTTTTGTGGGTTTTTTGTTTGTTTTGTTTTTTGTAGAGATGGGTCTCACTGGGACTACAGGTGTGTGCCACTGCACCTGGCCCAAATTTCTAATTGTTCTGAGGCTTTTTTTTTTTTTTTTTTTGGACAGAGTCTCACTCTGTCACCCAGGCTGGAGTGCAGTAGTGCAATCTCGGCTCACTGCAACCTCGGCCTCCCGGGTTCAAATGATTCTCATGTCTCAGCCTCCTAAGTAGGTGGGATTATAGGTGTGCACCACCACACCTGGCTAATTTTTGTATTTTTAGTGAAGACAGGGTTTCACTGTGTTGGCTAGGCTGGTCTTGAACTCCTGACCTCAAGTGATCTGCCCGCCTTGGCCTCCCAAAGTGCTGAGATTACAAGTGTGAGCCACCACGCCCAGCCTGTTTTGAGGCTTTATAAGAAATTAATTAGTACTTGTATGCTGAGGGAAATTAATTTACCAGAAGAAATTTATGAAGTGGATTAATTTCCTGTGGATAACCAAGAGTAGACAGTATAGTAATTTGAATTTTTTTCTTCTATTTCTCCCCTTGAATGGAAATTCTGTAATTTATAGTGAAATGACTAAAGAAATCAAGAAAGGGAGAGAAGATTGTCAGCTACTGAATAAATGTTTGAGAATTGATTCTAGAGAAATAGTGTGTTTTGCTATTAGCCTAGTCTCTTGATTTATAGTGTTTTTTTTCTCTTGTGTGAAAAATTCAATAATTAGAATCTTTAATAGGTCAAGTAGAACTTTTGTTTTTGCAGGTTATTCTTTTAAAAGTTGAATTTGTTGAGAGCCCAAACCTTGGACTATCCTTGGCCTTAGTTGAAAGGAATAAAACAGTTCATTGTGTGTAGCAAATAGACATGCTGGTCTGGATGTAAAAAAAATAAACATTGACATGATTCTTGTTTCTATTTAAGCTACTATTGTTGTGCCAATATTATAATAACAGACTTTCTGTATGACTCTCCCTGCCCCCATTTTCCCAAAGATTACTTCCCTTTTGCAAGTCTTCCAAATTATTAAATTTCCCAAATAACTGTAATTTAAGGAGCCTTTATCAGTAGCACTGAAGAGACAAATGCCAATTTCCAAGTTCTGTGTTCACTAGTCCCTGATCTTTATATTACCCTTTGGTTATTGATGGGATTTGTCTGTTGGAGTTTTATATCAGGCCTGCTGTTTGTAGGCCTGATACAAAACTAGAAATTCTTGAAAAAATAATTTTTTTTCTGACACACACACACATACTAGTGGTAGTGATGAAGCCACCAGGGGCTAGTTCCTGAGACCTTAATGTTGTGTATCAACAATAGCATATGATAAACAAATAAATTGTTTTGGGAGTGGTTATATGATTGAGTTGAGATTTTTTTTTTTACTCCATGTTTGACGTAGGGGGAGAAAGTAGACATTCCCAAAGTATATCCTGCATTAGGGGTAGAAAACAACCCAGAAGTATGCAGGGTGAGTAGAAGGATATGTAAACATTTCCTTCCAATAATCAAAAAAATAGATAATATACATGAGATTAAGAGACTATTACAAAATCTTTGAACCCGGAATGAGTAGTAGTAGTAAGAGGTACAGGTGGGGGAGGTAGGATTGGTAGATTAAGACATTGGGATTCCAGTAAATATGTATGAAATTGCTGTTCCTGGAGATTTGGGAATGAATGAGCTATGTAGCTGTGCACATCTAGGAAGGGACAGACACTTTTCTTTTGCTGTTATTTTTGAGAGACCATCTGGTGGAAGGTACAACTAAGGGACCCCCTTTAGGATATTTTCTTGAAGGCTTGAGTTGAAACACACTGGATTGGAAATGATGGGCTGGGCACTGTGTGTATGTGTCAAGACTCTGTTTTGGAAATGGTCGTGGGACTGAAGGGTTTGTTTGGGAGGGGTAGAGGAAGCTTTTAAAGGAAAGATACAGGGAGGGGGCTATGTTGGGCACCAGTGGAGTGAGAGTGTATGGAAAGGAATTGGTCAGAAAGAAGGCAACTGACAATTGTTGAGGATTTATTGTATATCAATAAGCTGCCCTAAGGCTTCACATATGTTATTTAATCCTAACAGGAGGGCTGAAATGCATACATTTCCCCCATTTTATACATGAAGAATCTGAGGCACAAAATGGTTATATTACTTACCTATGATTACACAGCCCTTAAATAGTAGCTCTGGGATTGGAACCAAGATCTGTCTGAATCCAGAGCCAGTTCTTTCTTCTGATGTGGAGTTGAGAGGAGTTGAAGCAGTGAGGGTGGACTTCCACATGGTGGACTGCCCGTATTTTCTTAGCCCTCCTCCCTGGACAAAATGTGGCGTTGTATGTGAGCGTTATGTTCTCTGGAATCAACTGGGCTGGGTTGATAAAAATCCTGGGTCTGCCACTTTTACCTGTGTTGCCTTGGGCATATTACCTAACCTCTGTGAGCTTTAGTATCTTCATCTGTGATGTGGAGTAACACTACCAAGTTCTCAGAGTTGTTTGGAAGTTTAAATGAAATAATATCTAAAGCTTTAAAACATATTACTTTCTTTCTCTTCTTACTTTGAGACTCATCTTGTTACTTCTGGATTGTAACATTTAGTGTTATATAGATCCCTTTAGAGTAGGATTGGTCTGGATTCAGGACTAGATCCACAAATAAAAGAAAAAAGAAAAAATATAGTAAAATTGGTCATATTTTCTAAGAAGGTTATATTTTGTTTCTTTGACTTGAAGGACCCATATTAACTAAAAACAAACTGCCAAGACAATTATTCATCTCTCCCTCCCACCTAATCAAGAATTATGTGAAAGTTCTAAGTGCCTCTGTCCCTCCTCTTTCTCTCTGTCTGGATTCCTTGGGACTGACATCATAGACATGGAGGAGTCTCTGACTTTTTAAAGTTTTTGACAGTCTTGAATGTTGTGGTTTTCCAGTGAGTTATGGGAAGAGTTGGAGAGGACTCAAATGCAGCTCTAATGCTTCAGTGGAATCAGGAGATGGTTAGAGAGTGAAACTCTGGAAGCTTTGGGGGATGTTGTAAATGAGAGAATGTATGGTCAGTAGTTTCTCTGGCATTTTAATAGAGGTTTATTATCCATGGTCTTTAATTTTGGGTCATTTTTCTCTGTTATTAAGTAAGTTGGACACTTGGAATATGCAGACTGATTTTAATATTATTCTGAGCTAAACAATGTTTGGGAAGAGAAATTTGTTGCAAATAAAGTCGTATAACAATCTTAAACAGATGTCTTTGAGATGAGTTACTGTTTTAGACTTGTCTGTGTACAACACTGATAGACTATCAACACTACCGTGTGTGTGTGTGTGTGTGTGTGTGTGTGTGTGTGTGATGGGGTACCATACAAATATACTTCAGTTCATCTGAACAAAAACTGAGTGCCTGCTGTGCTTGGATGCTGGGGAATATTGGATGAACAAGCCAAGTTTCCTGCCCTCAAATTGTTCCTGGTTTAGTGGGTAGACAAACATGTAAATAAACACAACTACCATGCAGGGTGATAAACATTATGGTAGAAGTAGTGTACAGGGTGCAGTGGGGGCACCAAGAAAGAAGTGGGCAATTTAGGAAGTCAGAGAACTTTTGCAAATGAGGTAGTACTTAAGTTAGTTTTAAAGAAGAGGTGAGAATTCACCTGCTACACCTAGGAGTTACTCCAGTTAGAGGGAACAATATGTGCAAAGGGACTGAGATTTGAAGCACATAGTACACTTCGGGAACTCCCCGTACAAGGAAGGGAATGATGGGAGGTAGAAAAGACTGGAGAATTAGGTAGAGCCAGATCATGAAGGGCCTTGTTTGTCCTGTATAGATTTTTTTTTTTTTTATACAGGGTCTCACTGTGTCCCTCAGGCTGAGTGCAGTGGTGCCATCATGGCTGACTGCAGCATCAACCTTCTGTGCTCAAGTGATCCTCCCACCTCAGCCTCCTGAGTAGCTGGGACTACAGGCGTGCACCTCCACACCCGACTAATTAAATTAATTAATTAATTTTTTTGTAGAGATGGGTTCTTGCTACATTGCTTAGGCTGGTCTTAAACTCCAGGACTCAAGTGATCCTTCCTCCGTGGTCTCCCAAAGTGCTAGGATTATAGGTGCAAGCCACCAGGCGTGAGCCAGCATGCCTGACCCTGTATAGGAATTTGTTTTTTTGTTTGTTTATTTTGAGATGGGGTCTTGCTCTGTCGCCCAAGCTGGAGTGCAGTCGCATGATCCTGGCTCACTGCAACCTCCACCTCCCAGGTTCAAGTGATTCTCCTGCCTCAGCCTCCCGAGTAGCTGGGATAAAAGGCACACGCCACCACGCCTGGCTAATTTTTCTATTTTCAGCAGAGATGGGGTTTCACCATGTTGGCTAGGCTGGTCTTGAACTTTTGACCTTAAGTGATCTGCCCGCCTCGGCCTCCCAAAGTGCTGGGATTACAGGTATGAGCCACTGTGCCTGGCCTCTGTACAGGAATTTGAGTCTTAGGCTTTAGCCATTGAAAATCCATTGAAGAATTTAGAACAGTGGGATGTAATACTATAATATTGGCATTTTAAATTGCTCATAGTGGTTGCCTGTGGAGGCCAATCAATTGATGGAGAGAGGTAGAGGGAGGAGTTAGGGAGCTATTTCCTGGGGTGCAGGTTATGAAAACCTGAGATAGAATAAAAGAGCTGTAGCCTGTGGAAGGTTTTGCAGGGATTTGAGAGATATTTAAGGTAAAATTAGTAAAACTTAGTGAAAGATTATTTGTGTGGATAAGGCAAGAGAGAAGTCCAGGGCGGCTCCCTGGCTTGTGACTTGGATGACTGGGGACTATTTGCTACAATAGGCAGTATTGGAAGAGTAATAGTTTGAAAGGATGGGAGACAGAGATGAGAGAATAAGCTCATGTTTTTATATACTGAATTTTAAGTGCCTGTATGATTCCCAGGTGAGGTGGAAAGAATTTGGGGGTGCAGATACATTTGGAGTCATGAACATTTGGGTGCTTAGGGCTGTGAATGAAGTTTCAATGAGAAGATGGAAGGCCTAAGGCTAGAATGGTGGGTGCACTAAGTTTGGTTCAGGCACAGAAATGGGAGTCCACAAAGATGACCAAGACACAGGGCCAGAGAAGCAGGAAGAGTGGTCAGTAAGTATCAAATGCTACAAAGAGAGCAGAAGTAAGGATGATTGTGATCATCTTATATATACGCCAGTGCCATTCTCTTTCTGCAGAAGCCTATTTTTGTAGGTTGAGGACAAGGAGATTTGCAGGGAAGAGGAGAGTAACTGCCAACAAATAGGAGCAGGGGAGGAAACCTAAAGGAACCCCTCTTGCTTTGCTTTGTAATTTTTTTTTTCTGTGAAGTAGGAGGCAAGGTCATTTGACAGGAGTAAGGGGAGGTGATGTGGCTTGGGTGGGAGGCTCAAGGAGCATGGTGAAGGTATGGGACAGTAGCTCAGAAGATTGATTGAGGTACTAAAGTTAAGCAAAGATAGCAGTGTTTCAATAAAAGCAAGGTGGCTGAATAACATGTTAGTAGTCATATTGCTCTGCAAGGTTAGCAGGGAAGTTAGAATGTGGGATCCATCCAAGTTGGACAGATGAAATGGATAAGGGAACTAAATTTTCACAGGAAAGTAAATTAGGTGATCAATTATTGGTTTTACTTTGTTAGGTAAGAAGAGATAAAGTGGAATCTATCCATTTTTCTCAACCTTCACTGATTTTATCCTGGTTTAGCTCTATTTTGCAAGAATTTTCTAATCAATTCTTTCCCTAAATCCACTGTGCTTCTTCCAAACTCTTCACATTGTAACCAGGGTGATCTTTTAACAATTCACATCTGATTATGTTCTACCTCTGCGTGCAACCTTTCAGTGGCTTCCCATTATGTTTAAGATAAGATCTCAAATCTTTAACAGGGTCCACTAGGCCCTCTCTTCATCCTCCTGTAGCAACATTCTCATCTTTATGTTCCTTCCTGCCACGGAAGTTTAGTGTATGTTTCCTCTGCTTGGAGCGTTCTTCCTTTCCCAATTTGTCTCTCCAATTGCTGCTTAATCTTAATTAATCTTAATTCGTAGATGAAACATAATTTCCTTGGGGAAGCTTTTCCTGACTCCCTATAGGAGATAACACTCCTTTCTCTAACATTGCTTTATTTTAATTGTTTGTGAAAATATTTGAAAAGATTATGAAAGGCAGAAATGTTAGATGAATTGTGCAGGTGGTTGTTGAAATTGCTCAGGAAGATGGTAGGATTTTGTGGTTTTTTCCTCCATGCTGGAAGCTTTTGAGGATAGGGATTGTGTCTAGTTCACTGTTGTGTTTTTACTCATGAGCATAGTGCCTCACACAAAGGCACTCCAAATACTTTTGTTGAATTAATGAATAAGGTGGTTAAGAGACTGGATGTCTTAGTAAGCAGGCAGGTTTAAAAGTAGAGAGGAGGCCGGGTGCAGTGGCTCACGCCTGTAATCCCAGCACTTTGGGAGGCCAAGGCGGGTGGATCACGAGGTCAGGAGATCGAGACCATCCTGGCTAACACGGTGAAACCCCGTCTCTACTAAAAATACAAAAAAATTAGCTGGGTGTGGTGGCAGGCGCCTGTAGTCCCACCTTCCCAGCTACTCGGGAGGCTGAGGCAGGAGAATGGCGTGAACCCGGGGGGCGGAGCTTGCAGTGAGCCGAGATCAGGCCACTGCACTCCAGCCTGGGAGACAGAGCGAGACTCCGTCTTAAAAAAAAAAAAAAAAAAAAAAAGTAGAGAGGAGAAGCTGGAAGGAGATGAGGTTGTGGACAGAGTAAAATGTTTGAGTTTAAGATTTAGAGGTGGAATGATTTCAGGAAATGGCAGGGTCCAGGTTTGAGTTGTTGTTGTGGAGGTGGTCTTAGTATTAGAAGAGATAATGAAATTCTAAGGCAGAAATGTTAGGCGAGTTGTGCAGGTGGATACTGAAATTGCTCAGGAAGATGGTAGGATTTAAAGTTATTTAAGTGCCTTTGGTCCCAGCTACTCAGGAGGCTGAGGTGGGAGGATTGCCTGAGCCTGGGGGGTGGATCAAACCCCTGCACTCCAGCCTGGGTGACAGAGCTAGACCTTGTCTCTAAATAAATAAATAAAGTTATATAAGGCAGGTGTTTAAGTCTTTGATAAATACGAGAGATAGGCACAACTTTTTCCTATGGTGAACAAATTAAATGGGCAAGAATCAGGGGAGTTCCAGGAATCAGTAATGCATCCCCTAGTATGGTACAGTGAAAGAGCATGGGTTCAGACTATCTAGGTTCAGACTTTCGGCCACCTACCTGACTTTTGAAGTCTTTTTTTTTCTCTGTTTATAAATTGGGAATAATGAGACCTGCCGCAAGAGTTTTGTCATTAATGAGTAAGAATGTTTTTTATTTTTTTATATTTATTTATTTATTTATTTATTTATTTTGAGATGGAGTCTTGCTCTGTCGCCCAGGCTGGAGTGCAGTGGCGCGATCTCGGCTCACTGCAAGCTCCGCCTCCCAGGTTCACGTCATTCTCCTGCCTCAGCCTCCCGGGTAGCTGGGACTACAGGCGTCCGCCACCACACCCGGCTAATTTTTTGTATTTGTAGTAGAGACAGGGTTTCACCGTGTTAGCCAGGATGGTCTCGATCTCCTGACCTTGCGATCCACCCGCCTCGGCCTCCCAAAGTGCTGGGATTACAGTCGTGAGCCACTGTGCCTGGCCGAGTAAGAGTGTTTTTAGAAGTGCTTAACTAATATTAACTTGTTAGTTTTTATTCTTGACTGCGTCATTACTTCAAGATGGTCTGGAAGTGGAAGTAGGGGTGAGAGGCAAAGATAGCAGAAGCGAATTTTGAACAACATAATTTATTCAGCCTGTTAAGTTTATACAATGAGGTCAGCACAAATATTTATGAATGAATATAGGTACAAGCAAGTACTGATATAAGACAGGATTTTGTAAAATAAGGCCACTGTTTGGCTCATAACAACATCATGATGTTGATCTACAACAAATGTTTATGTAAAGAAATGCTTTGTCTAATAATTTTGCATGAAAATTCCATCATCCTTGGGAAGTAGATTTTATTGTCCTGGAGAACAGAATCAAAACCGGTATGTGAAAGTTATAGTTGGGGTGTGAGGCTGGTGATAGCTTTTGTTTTAGTTTAGAAAAGCATTTTCTAACAGTTAAAGCTGTCCAGTAATAAAGTAGACATTATAGCAAAGTAATGAGGTCCCTGTCAGACCTTGTATCCAAGTGGAGACTATGTGATTTGTCAGAGATGTAATAGAAGGATTCTTGCATGGGGGCAGGTATTTGGATTAAGTAATTGCTAAAGTCCCTTTCAGTTGGAAGATGATGCCAGGTGAGAGCTGTCTTTACACCATTCAGTTAACAAATAGTTGAAAATCTCCTCTGTTTTATTTGAAAGGTTGAAAGCCACTGCTTTTCTTCTTCTCCCCCTCCCCCTCCCCTTCCTCCTCCTCTTCCTCCTCCTCTTCCTCCTCCTCTTCCTCCTCCTCCTCCCTGAGACAGAGCCAAAAACTGTGTGTTTGGTTTGCTTTTTTTTTTTTTTGAAACAGGGTCTCACTCTGTCGCCCAGCCTGAAGAGTAGGGGCACAGTTGTCGCACACTATATAGCCTTGACCTCCCAGGCTCAAGCAGTCCTCCCACCTCAGCCACTCAAGTGGCTGGGACTGCAGGCACACACAACCATGCTTAATTAGTTTAAAAAAGGTTTTTAGAGACAGGGTCCCACTGTGTTGTCCAGGCTGGTCTCAAACTCCTGGGCTCAAGTGATCCTCCTGCCTCAGCCTCTCAAAGTGCTGGGATTACAGGCATGAGCCACTGTGCCCAGCCCAAACTTTTTGTTTTTTTCGAGACAGAGTCTTGCTCTGTCACCCAGGCTGGAGTGCAGTGGTGCCATCTCAGCTCACTGCAACCTCTGCCTTCCTGGTTCAAGTGATCCTTCTGCCTCAGCCTCCCTAGTAGCTGGGACTAGCCACCACGCCCAGCAAATTTTTGTATTTTTAGTAGAGACAGGGTTTCACCATGTTGGCCAGGCTGGTCTCAAACTCCTGACCTCAGGTGATCCACCCTCCTCGGCCTCCCAAAGTGCTGGAATTACAGGCATGAGCCACTGTGCCCGGCCCAAACACTGTGTTTTAATCATTGGTTTGATATCTCCATTTGGAATTTGAAAAGCTTAAGCAAGGTATTAGTGGTGATGTAACAAAAGCTGTTGTTCTCACCTGTTGGGTGGGGTTAGGTCAGGGTCCACAGCATGCACCTGGAGACATCAAATGTAAGAATGTGCTGTTAGGAAGTTTGGCTTAGTGCTTCAAATTTTTGCTAAAGAGCAAGGCATTCTAGATAATGTTGAACCTCTAAATTACTTTGTTAAAATGTTTTTTGAGAAGAATAGCCTGTGTGCTGTGTTGACATGTGAGATCTATGATGCCATAACACTGGTTTTCATTCACTTCTCTCACCCAGAAGACTGTCTGGCTGTGAAATTGCCTGTATGCCTATGGCTTAGTCAACTCTTTTCCTTTTTGCTGAGCACCTGTTTGTGATTACTATTTTGTGTACTTATTGTATATTTCTCACATTCTTTCAGAAAGTTATTAAAATGGCTTTACAGTTGCGTTGCTTTTTTTTAAAGAGAGAAGATTGAAATTTATTTTGCAGCTATACACTTGGTTTTGGATTATTCACGTGTGTAAGTTATTTGAGCTGCTACCACTTCCTGTGACCTAAGGCTGTGGCTAAAATGGGTTTGGAGAAGAAATTCTTGCCTGTACTGGGGGGTAGGGGGGAGGATTCATTCATCTATTAATTCTGAAGGAATTTAATTCCTAATTCCTGAAGGTAAGGGACTTGACATTTTGAATTTGAATTTGACGTTTGAATTTGACATTTTGAATTTGACATTTTGAATTTGAGGTATCTTAGACCAAAAGTTCTTTATGTATTAGTAATTCTTTCTGATAATTATGATGTTGAAACTCAGGTAAATTTAAAATTGACAATATCTAGAATGATAGATAGTCAAAGATCATAGATCATGAGGCTATAGTGAACTGAAGAAGTTTATTTTTTAAACCTTGAAAGTATCTTATGAGTCATCTAATCCAAGTCTAGATTATAGAAGAGACAACTGAAACCCTGTAAGTAATTTGACCAAAGTCACCTAGTTAATACATATAGGTGTATGTAGGTAAACTCATGTAGTGTGAGGGAGGTAAGAGTAGTGACAGCATGGTTGATGTCCCTTTAGAAAGGAGAGTTTTTAAAACTTAGAAATAGAAGGGTGATAAGAAGTGCCCTAGAATTTCTGATCTGCTAAGCTTCAAATTGGTTGGTTTGTTGGTAGCTGATGTGGAAATTGGCTTAGTCATTGAATCATTTATTCATCAGGCATTTGACTACCTACCATATTATAGATGCTACACTAGATGTTGGAGTTACAAAAATGAAGAAATCGTGTCCCTGCACTCATGGATCTCTTGTACTACTAGAACAGGACAAGAGAGAAAAATTTCTATTTTGCCATCTCTCTCTCTCAAAAAAAAAAAAAAATCCAGTGTTAGCAAGTTAGTGACCTGCTGGTTTTATAACCCACAAATCTTTTTTGTTTATTTGCCTTGTCACTTTTTGCCTTCAACAATTATGCTTTGACCTTTCCCAAAAGGCAGGGGATTGGTGGGTATGGTAGGGCAAGTGTACCTGGCAACTTAATGAATGAGTCTTCTATAGAAAGCTGTAAACTTGGCAGAATTTGATCAGAGATTGTTCTTCACTCTGTTATTGCTTCCCTCTTTTAACCTCAGAGGAATGTTGGATTGGTGCCAGGCTGTCAGGTTAGGGACGTAGTTTCTGCCAAAGTCTGAAAGAAGAGATCTTTTTCAGTTGAACTTATTTGACAGTCATCTGTCCTGTGTGGAGAAAGACGTGTTTGGAGTAGATGTGTTTCCTGGGTTCAAGAGGTTAATGGACAGAGATTGAATCTTGTTATGAACCTTTTGGGTCCCCACTCTGCTTTGTGGAATAACTTATTCTTTAATTTAATTTAATTTAGTTTTTTGAGACAGTTGCTCTTTTGACCAGGCTGGAGTGAAGTGGCATGATCTCGGCTCACTGCAACCTCCGCCCCACGTGGGTTCAAGGGATTCTCCTGCCTCAGCCTCCCGAGTAGCTGGGATTACAGGTGCCCGCCACCATGCCTGGCTAATTTTTGTATTTTTAGTCTACTAAAATAGTCTACAGGGTTTCGCCATGTTGGCCAGGCTGGTCTCAAACTCCTGACCTCAGGTGATACACCTGCCTCGGCCTCCCAAAGTGCTGAGATTAAAGGCGTGAGCCACCGCACCTGGCCTAATACTGTATTTTGAGTAGTTTTAGCTGTCAGTTTACTCCTCTGCTAGCATCAAAACACTAGTCAACTCTGAAATTATCCAGTGTATAGTAATTGTTCATTCACTCAACAAATATTTATTGAGGGCCAGTGTGCCTAGCACTGTGCCAAGTGATACATGCAGGGGATACATTAGTGAAGGAGACATACAAGTTTCCTGCTTTCAAGAAACATATATTAGAGGAGATGGCTAGACAGCAACTAATTAAAATAATTTGAGAGTATTCAAGTGCCAGGAAGGAAATACACAAAGGTGCCATGTTAGAGACTTGCAGGTGGGGAGTTCTTTAGGGTGGTAGCCTGTTGCTTCCTTCTTTAGTTTGGGTAAGCAAACTCATGGTAGAAAAGCAGTACTCAGGAAAAGTACAGGAAAAGCATTTTTCAGAGTGGTATTACAGGTTACTGGTTAATGTAGATGTTGAGATGTTAATGAAGAGTTAGGAAATAAAATGTTACTCTTCATAATTTTAAAGTGCTGTATTTTAAAATTCAACTGAAATGAATGAGCTAGGATAGTTTCCCCATTTGGTTAGGAAGCTGCTGACATGGGACTGTGATTATCCTGTTCCAGTGTAATTTGAGCCTTATGTATTTATTTATTCCTCAGGTGGAGGCCTGAATTTTGATCTATGTTCTACCTACATCCAGCTGGCTGAAAGTACTTGATGATCACATGACCCTGGACATGGATGCTGTTCTGTCAGATTTTGTCCGTTCCACAGGAGCAGAGCCAGGGCTAGCGCGAGATCTCCTAGAAGGTGAGAAGTTGTAGGGGAGAATGAGAAAAGAGAAAGTAAAATGTGGTATTTATCATTAGGATGATTTGGACCATTTAAGGTGATCAGGAAGATACTTTGTGTATGCTAGGCCCTATAGTTAATTCTAATGATATACTTTGTGTATAACCCGTCATAATTAGAAACTTTAAAATCCCTTTTTCACCTTGAACTTACTGGGGTAGTTTTCTCCATTGTCAGTTTATGCTCAGGCAATGCAAGTGAAATTTTATATTAGTCCATTACAAACATAATTTTATTTTATTTTCATTTATTTATTTATTTTTGAGACAGAGTCTCGCTCTGTTGCCCAGGCTGGAGAGCAGTGGCATGATCTTGGCTCACTGCAATCTCTGCCTCCCAGGTTCAGTCAATTCTCCTGCCTCAGACTCCTGAGTAGCTGGGATTACAGGTGCCTGCCACCACACCCGGCTAATTTTTGTATTTTTTAGTAGAGATGAAGTTTCACCTGTTGGCCAGGCTGGTCTTGAACTCCTTACCTCAGGTAATCTGCCTGCCTCGGCCTCCCAAAGTGCTGGGATTACAGGCATGAGCCACTGTGCCCGGCCTAAAAGCATAATTTTAGATCTGTAAGACTTCCTCTTTATATAGAAGTGACTTTAGGGTTTTCATGATGGGATCATCCATGGTTTTGTTCTTTCCTTACATAACATACATTATGAGTAATTCTGTGTTGAGTGAATCAATTTAATGTTTTCATTTTGTTGCTTTTGTTTACTTATATCTTTATACACATAAGTTTGAATGTTCTAGATTTGTTTTTTTTTTTTTTTTTTTTTTGAGACGGAGTTTTGCTGTTGTTGCCCAGGCTAGAGTGCAATGGTGCAATCTCGGGTCACTGCAACCTCCTCCTCCCGGGTTCATGCAATTCTCCTGCCTCAGCCTCCGGAGTAGCTGGGATTACAGGCATGCACCACCACACCCAGCTAATTTTGTATTTTTAGTAGAGATGGGGTTTCTCCATTTTGGTCAGGCTGGTCTCGAACTCCCAACCTCAGGTGATCCGCCTGCCTCGGCCTCTCCCAAAGTGCTGGGATTTCAGGCATGAGCCACCACGCCTGGCTGAATGTTCTAGATTTTAAGGTCCTGAAGGGTTAGAATCATGTCCCTGGGATTCTGTTTGGAGTCACAAATAATAGATGAAAATATGTAATGACACAAACAGGCAGGCCTATGGGGAAGGGGCAAGTTCTTAGCATACATAGGTAATATTTTAAATTGCCAGCCCTTAGCAAGGGGTGACAATTAGACATTTGCTTGGCTACCTGTGAGGAGAGCATGAGTTTGGAAACAGAAGATCAGGGTTTAAATTCCAGTTTAGTAATTTAGTACAATTTTGTCCTTAATTTGCATTTTCTTTTTTTTTTCTTTTTGAGATGGAGTCTCACTCTGTCGCCCAGGCTGGAGTGCAGTGGCGCGATGTCGGCTCACCACAACCTCCGCCTCCCAGATTCAAGCGTTTCTCCTGCCTCAGCCTCCCCAGTAGCTGGGACTACAGATGCGCGCCACCATGCTCGGCTAATTTGTGTATTTTTAGTAGAGATGGGGTTTCACAATGCTGGCCAGGCTGGTTTCAAACTCCTGACTCGTGATCTACCCACCTCAGCCTCCCAAAGTGCTGGGATTACAGGCATGAGCCACCGTGCCCAGCCTAATTTGCATTTTTAGTTTCTTCTCCTACTACTTTTCCCTATACTTCCTATGCAGCCAGGCCTGACTTGTCACCTCTTGGTGATCATGTTAGGTTACTTCCTCAGTCTGCAGCATTTCTTTCCTCTGTTCTCCTCATCCTTCAAGATTCAGCTCAAATGTTTCCTCTTTCATAAAATCCTTAACCTTTCTGCATTCCTCTTATAACATGTTGAACACTTATGAGTGTTCAATATGTGCAACGTACTTGAGATATGTTATTTTATTCTCACAACCACCATACAATAAAGTTTTATTATCCTGGAGTTAATAATTTTAAAACCTGAGGCTCAGTGAAGTTAAGTAGGATTTGAATCTAGGCAATCTGGTTTCAGAGTGTGGCTGTAAGCAATTACGTTACAAATTATTGCTAGCATGCTCACATGTGTGCACACACACATACACTCATGCTGTGAAAGAAACGTTGAGGGTGCTGTGAGAGTGAAGAAAGAACCCTAACTTAGATCTAGAGTGCAGGAAGGCCTTTTCCGAGGAGTGATTTTTAAGCTGAGCCCTGAAGGACAAGTAGGAGCAGCAAGACAAAGGGATGTAGAAGAGAGTGTTTATGCAGAATAAACAGTTTATGCAAGGGCCCTAAGGTGCAAGAGAGTTTGGCACATTGGAGAAACTATTAATAATGAGGTAGTAAGAATGGTGCAAAAGTGGTAGGAAGCTGGTGAGATAGGCAGGAAGCAGAAAATAGGGGCTCTAGCCAGGTGTGGTGGCATTCACTGTAATCCCAGCTACCTGGGAGGCTGAGGTGGGAGGGTCGCTTAATTAAGCCCAGGAGTTTGAGGCCAGCCTGGGCAACATAGCAAGACCTCGTCTCTTAAAAAAAAAAAAAAAAAAAGAAGAAGAAAGAAAGAGGCTGGGCGCAGTGGCTTATGCCTGTAATCCTAACACTTTGAGAGGCGGAGGCAGGCGGATCACCGGAGTTCAGGAGTTTGAGACCAGCCTGGCCAACATGGTGAAACCCCGTTTCTACTAAAAATACAAAAATTAGCTGGGTGTGGTGGCGGGTGCCTGTAGTCCCAGCTGCTCGGGAGGCTGAGGCAGGAGAATCTCTTAAACCCGGGAGGCAGAGACTGCGGTGAGTCAAGATTCTGCCACTGCGCTCCAGCCAGGGTGACAGAGTGAGACTCTGTCTCAAAAAAAAAAAAAAAAAAAGGTTACTAAGAAAAAATAAAAGAAAAATAAAAGAAAAAAAGAGAGTGTAGGGCCTTTGTAGGCCATGATGAGGAGTTTAAATTTTATTCTAAGTTCACTAGGAAACTGGTGAAGGATTTTAATCAGGGGAGTGACATGATTGGATTTGAGTTTTTAACAGTGTACTTGTAGAGAACACTCTGGCCAGAGAAGAAATGATTAAAACAGTTAGGAATATTGCCTTAGTTCAGGTGACAGATGATGATGATGTAGACTATGGTGGTAGCAATAGATAGAAGGAGGTGGAATTAAGATAATTTAGAAGGAAAAATACAAAAAACTTAGGTGGGCGTGGTGGCACACGCCTGTAATCCCAGCTACTCAGGAGGTTGAAGCGTGAGAATCGCCTGAACCCAGGAGGGCAGAGGTTGCAGCGAGCCGAGATTGCACCACTGCACTCCAGCTTGGGTGACAGAACGAGACTCCGTTGAGTTCAAGACCAGCCTGGCCAAGATGGTGAAACCCTGTGTGTACTAAAAAAATGCAAAACTTGGCCGGGCGTGGTGACGTGCGCCTGTAATCCTAGCTACTCGGGAGGCTGAGGCAGAGAATTGCTTGAACCCAGGAGGTGGAGATTGCAGTGAGCTGAGATCATGCCACTGCACTCCAGCCTGGGCAGTAGAAAGAGACTCCATCTCAAAAAAAAAAAAAAAATTAGAAGGGGCATAAAAGGACCTCATCCTCATTTTCTCTCTGTTGCTTGTTTTTTCTTTTAAAAGTTAACTGAGGCCAGGTGCGGTGGCTCACACCTGTAATCCCAGCACTTTGGGAGGCCGAGGCAGGTGGATCACCTGAGGTCAGGAGTTCGAGACTAGCCTGGCCAACAGGGTGAAGCCCCATCTCTACTAAAAATACAAAAATTAGCCAGGAATGGTGGCACGTGCCTGTTATCCCAGTTACTCGAGAGGCTGAGGCAGGAGAATTGCTTGAACCCAGGAGGAGAACGTTCCAGTGAGCCGAGATCGTGCCACCGCACCCCAGCCTGGGCGACACAGCAAGACTCCATCTCAAAAACAACAACAACAACAACAACAACAACAACAACAACAACAACAGTTAACTGATTGTATTTCAATAGGACTGTTTGATTTTTGTTTTGTTTTGTATGAGATGGGGTCTCACTCTTTCACCCAGGCAGAAGTGCAGTTGTGTGATCTCAGCTCACTGCAACCTCGGCCTCCTGAGCTCAAGTGAGCCTCCCATCTCAGCCTCCTGAGTAGCTAGGACCACGAGCACACACCACCACACCTGGCTAATGGGACTGTTCAATACTGATAATTGAAAATGAGAGAAAGAAATCAAAAGTAAACTATCGTATTATAAAGAACAAATTAGAAAGGAAAGAGATTAGGAGCAGAGAGACCAGATAGAGAATTCCTTCCTAAAAGACCAAAGACTAAGTAAAGATTATGAGGACCTCAAAAGGGGCAGTGGCAATAAAAATGGATAATAAGAAATGGATTTGAGAGATGTTTTAGGGGTACAAGTTGACTTGGTGGTGAGGGAAGAGGAAGAGTGCAATCTGAGGAAACTTGAGGAGCTAAAAATGACTGAAGTTTCAGGGCCTGGAGGGATTGTGATGCCATTACTGATTTAGGGAACATAGGAAGAGGAGAAGCAGCAAGTTTTGGGAAGGAAAATGATGGATACTCAATTTGGCCATGTGGATTGTTAGGAAGACCTGATTTTAAGGAGATTTGCAGACAGTTGGAAGTATAGATCCAATGCTCAAGGCAGATGTCACTCGTTCATGCATTGATTCAGGAGAAGAGTTATCCATTAATTCAACAAATATTTATTGAGTGACTACTGTGTGCCAGGTACTGTTCTAGATGCTCCAACAAAACAAAACAAACAAAAATACCTGCCTTCATGTTCTAGCAGGAGAGAGGGTCAATAAACAACAAATGTGATAACTAAGTAAATTATAAAGTATATTATAAACTGTTAAGTGCTATGGAGAAGAGTAAAGGGAGTGATGAAGTGGGTTGTGATTTTTAAGTCAGGGTAGGCCTTACTAACAATGTGATATTTAAGCAAATACCTAAAGCTAATGAGGAGTTGTCTGTGTGGATATATTGGGGAAAGAGCCTTCTAGGTAGAGGGAATAGTCAGTGGAAAGGCCCTAGAGTGAGAGTGGACTTAGCATGTTCTAGGAACAGCAAGGTCAGTGATGACTGGAACAGAGTGAGCAAAGGGAGTCAGAACAATTGGCTAATGTAATGATTTAGAAGTAAAATCATCAGTAATGATTTAGACGTAAAATTGTGAGTAAAACCAAGCACTATTCTAAGTGCTTTCAACTCATTTAATCTTCATAACAACTCTATGAGGTAGGCACTGTTACTATCATCTGCATATTCACGGATAAGGAAATTGAAGCACAGAGAAGAGGCCAGAAAATAGGCCAGGACATACAAAGCCTTGAGTATCAAGCCAAAGAGCCTGAGTTTTATTCTGTAGGCAGTGGTAAGCCATTAAAAATCTCGATTATGGAACTAAAATGATCACAACTGTGCTTTAGAAAGATTAATCTCATGGGATTCTTTGGAATGGATTGGAGGTAGGACAGTAGGTGATAGGAATTGAATTAAGGTGGTTGTAGATGGAATACAACAGAAAGAAATGTGAGCAGTTATACAATGCATATTTGTTGAATAATTTAGCTGGAGAAAGCATCAGAAAAATCCATTATGACAAATCTTATCATTTAAGGTCATTTCTTTAGTAGAATGGTGATTCTTAAATTTGGGGGTAACACTGTTTCCTTTGAAAAGCTGATGACAGCTGTGAACTCTTTCACTAGAAAATGCACAAGCCCATGATCTTATATGCAGGTTTAGTGGTTTAGGACACACTAGAGTACATGTAGGCTAAGAACCTCTTTGGATCTCCGAATTAGGAGACCTGGGCCTGAGCCCTGCTGGGTCTGGTGTGAACTAGCTGTGACTTTGGGCAAATAATTTACTTCTCTAGACTTTATCTGTAAAAGGAAGTTTTAATTTTCGGTTATTAGATCTTTAAGGGCTCTTTTAGTTCAGAGGGACAAAGTTTCTATTTTCATGGCACTTACTTAGGAAATAGACAACAAATAAGTAAGTAAAGACATTTGATAAGTTAGATTGAAGTGTTATAAAGAAAATTAAAGCAGGGTAAGGAAAAGAAGAATGATTATGTGCATGCGTATTTGCATGCTGGTTTTGATAGGATAGTTAGTGTGATCTTTGTGTCTCTACACTATGGGTGCACAGTTTGCTTTTTGCTTTGTCTCCTGACAGGAAAGAATTGGGATGTGAATGCCGCCCTCAGTGATTTTGAACAGCTACGTCAAGTCCATGCTGGAAACCTACCCCCATCCTTTAGTGAGGGGAGTGGTGGCTCCAGGACCCCTGAAAAAGGGTTTTCTGACAGAGAGCCTACTCGCCCTCCCCGACCCATCCTCCAACGGCAGGATGACATCGTTCAAGGTACTGGGGTGACTGGAATGTTTCCGTATATGGAGTAGGAAGGGAGGGGATTGTTAAATGGAGTCATAAAGTCTAGTGATCCATTGGAGGTGATTCCATTTCTTCCCCTTCTCCCAGCCAAACCCAGATTGATGTGGCCTCAGTCTGCCCAGGTGCTGCAGTCCCTCACTGCGTCTCTGCATCTTTAGTGTTATCCTGTATAAAAGCCTTCCTCAGATACTGTGAAAGAAATAGAGGAAGGAGGATAACAATCTCCTTGTTGATATAAAGTTCACATAAAGGTAGAATTGAAAGAGTCATTACCTCTTTGGGGGGTAATTTGTTAATATTTGCCAATATCTATCAAAATTAAAATGCATATGTACTCTGACTTAGCAATTTCATATCTAGCAATTTATCATATATGTGTATGTGCACATATGTATTCTTTAAATAAATACATAAGGCCAGGTGCAGTGGCTCACACCTGTAATCCCAGCACTTTGGGAGGTCGAGGTGGGCGGATCACCTGAGGTCAGGAGTTCGAGACCAGTCTGGCCAACATGGTAAAACCCCATCTCTATTAAAAATACAAACATTAGCTGGGCGTGGTGGTACATGCCTATAATCCCAGCTACTTGGGAGGCTAAGGCAGGAGAATTGCTTGAACTTGGGAGGCGGAGGTTGCAGTGAACTGAGATTACACCACTCCACTCCAGCCTGGGTGACACAGTGAGACTCTGTCTCAAAAAAATAAATAAATAAATGAATAAAAATTAAAAAAAAAGAAATACATAAATGCAGCATATAAGGATATTCACAGCAGCATTATTTTACAATAATTAAATCTTGAAACTTTTTTTTTTTTCTTGAGGCAATCCATCTGACTTGGCCCCCCAAAGTGCTGGGATTACAGGTGTGAGCCACTGTGCCTGGCCCTGAAAACATTTAATGTCCATTAGTAAAGGAATGGTTAAGTAAATTGTAATCATCCATGTTGTGGAATACTCTGCAATCATTAGAAAGAATTAGGCAGAACTTGGTGTACTGTTTTGGAAAAATTTCTAAAATCTGTTCAGAAGGGGGCTGGGCATGATGGCTCACACCTGTAATCCCAGCACTTTGGGAGGCCAAGGCTGGTGGATCACCTGAGGTCAGGAGTTCGAGACCAGCCTGGCCTACATGGTGAAACCCTGTCTCTGCTAAAATTACAAAAATTAGCTGGGCATGGTGGTGCACACCTGTAATCCCAGCTACTCGGGAAGCTGAGGCAGGAGACTTGCTTAAGCCCAGGAGGCAGAGGTTGCAGTAAACCTAGATTGCACCACTGCTCTCCAGCCTGGGTGATGGAGTGAGACTCTATATAAAAAAATATATAATTTTTTTCAAAAAGGTAAGACGCAATTCAATGTAGGTAGTATACTCTCATTTGTGTTTTAAAAGATGATTTTAAAAGCTGTACATGCATTTTTAGTGGAGATGGGGTTTCACCGTGTTAGCCAGGATGGTGTCGATCTCCTGACCTTGTGATCCACCCGCCTCAGCCTCCCAAAGTGCTGGGATTACAGGCGTGAGCCATCGTGCCCGGCCAAAACCTGTATATGCTTCTGTATGCATAAAAATTTCTAGAAGGATACAAAAGTTTGCCTCTGGGGAAGGGATCAGGAATTTTGAATGATAAGAAGACTTCCTTGTGAAATCATTTTATACCTTTTGATAGTATATTGATTTTTTACCATAGGCACATGGTACTGTTTTTGAGGCAGGGTCTTGCTCTGTCCCCCAAGGCTCGAGTGAGGCTGGTGGAACACAGCTCACTACAGCCTAAACCTCCTAGGCTCAAGGGATCCTACTGCCTCAGCCTCCCAAGTAGCTGGGAGCATGGGCACGCACCACCTCACCTAGCTAAATTTTTGATTCTTTGTAGAAATTAGGTCTCACTCTGTTGCCCAGGTGGTCTCGAATTCCTGGGCTCAAGTGATCCTTCTACCTTGGCTTCCCAAAGTTTTGGGATTACGGGTGTGAGCCACCATGCTCAGCCTACGAATACCTAAAAAATATTTTTAAGGTGGGTGTGGTGGCTCACGCCTGTAATCCCAGCACTTTGGGAGGCCAAGGCTGGCAGATCACCTGAAGCCAGGAGTTTGAGGAGAACAGCCTGGCCAATGTGGAGAAACCCCATCTCTGCTAAAATAAAAAAAAAAATTAGCTGGGTGTGGTGGCATGTGCCTGTAATCCTAGCTACTCAAAAGGCTGAGGCAGGAGAATCCCTTGAACCTGGGAGGCAGAGGTTGCAGTGAGCCGAGACTGCAGCACTGCACTCCAGCCTGAGTGACAGAGCGAGACTCTGTCTCAAAGAACAAAAACAAACAAAACTAAAAAATATTTGAAAAATAACATCACTATAAGATAACTTTAGACAACTCAGTTTATTTTGTGTATCATATCTGGCAAATGTTGTATTAAGAACAGCCCAACATGCTTTTGAAATTTTGCCCCCTTTGGATCATCATTAAATCATTACATAATTGAAGTCATACAAATGAACTGTAATACTACATTGAGCAAATTATAATCACAGTGGAATATCTGCTTGGGAATTACAAGTGTCATGTATTCAAAACAAATGAAATGATGTGGGGTACTATCTACATTATTGTTCTCTATAGACTGTTAAGAATTGACTGTCCCTATAAATTTCTGATAAATATGGGTATTGAGAGTAGTTGTAGTAAGCAATATAAATTAATGTTATTGATGTAGGAAGAAAGTTCCCAAATGTGTAAGATTTGTTGTTGATTGTCTTTTTTTTTTTGAAACGGGGTCTTGCTCTGTTGCCAGGCAGGAGTGCAGTGGCACGATCTTGGCTCACTGCAGCCTCTGCCTCCCAGGTTCAAGCAATTCTCCCACCTCAGCCTCCCGAGTAGCTGGGATTATAGGGACACACCACCATGCCCGGCTAATTTTTGTATTTTTAGTAGAGACAGTGTTTCACCATATTGGTCAGGCTGCTCTTGAACACCTGACCTCAGGTGATCCACCTGCCTTGGCCTCCCAAAGGATTTTCTTTTCTATAATGGATTTCTTTTATAATCTTTCTAGAATGAAAATACCCTTTAGAAAAGGTATTTCCCAAGACCCTGAGAATTACCAGAGAGGTTATTTGACTAACTCTAGTCTAGTGAAACCTCACTTCCCTTGTTCCCTCTCCTCCCACCAAACAATGACCAAATTGCTAAATGAATGGGTCCCTATCACACTGGGAAATATGGAAGTGGAGGAAGACAGTCAGAGGGAGGGGAAGATCAGGCAAATTCCAAACAAGGGCAGAAAGAGGAATGAATAATTTGGTGCTAATGTGAGTGCCTACAAAAATACTTTCTCTATTTCTCCAATTATATTTGGCTTCAGAAAAAGGGTTCTGAAATTCAGTAGTCAGTTAGACTTAGTTTTTCTCTGACTGTAAACCCTGTTGAGAGGTAACTATCACCACATCAGTGTAGAGTTCTCCAAGTGGGCTGTGTATGTTCTAAGGTGACTCCATTTCTCATTGCAGAAAAACGCCTGTCTAGGGGCATCTCCCACGCCAGCTCCAGCATTGTTTCCCTGGCCCGGTCCCATGTCTCCTCCAATGGTGGGGGTGGGGGGAGCAGTGAGCACCCCCTGGAAATGCCCATCTGTGCCTTCCAGCTTCCAGATCTCACTGTATACAATGAAGACTTCCGCAGCTTCATAGAGAGAGACCTCATTGAGCAGTCCATGCTGGTTGCCTTGGAACAGGCAGGTCAGTGAGTGCTTCCTCTCCCACACTCTTCCCTCTACTCTCCACCTACAGGCAGCCTTGTGGAGGGGCTGGACTTGATCGGTAGCTTCCAGTTTAAGTGTGTTATCTGATTGCAAAGTCAGGAGTCAGTGGGATAAACTTGTGCTGTCAAAGAATGGATACAGATTAGATACTTTACTCTGGGAATTTCCTGGTTGATGGAAGAGAAACCAGATACACATGTGAAAAGGCCTAGGAATCAATACCTAGAAATCAATACATGAAAAAAATACAACTAATTATAATTGGCCCTGGAACACCCTTGTGAATAGAAATGACCAATGCTGTAGATGATGCACAGTAGTGAACCTATCCCCCGAAATGTATTTACGTTTGTAATTGTGTTTATCTTAAATTATTGTTAAAATTAATTCTTATCATAGGGTGAGGCAGCTGGGAATTTTGGAAAAGCTAATCAGGCATTAAAATGCTTGCGTGGGATAAGAACTGGAGTTAGATGAGGGCATGGAAAGGAAGCTTTTATTTTTCATTTTGTAACCTTCTATACTAACCATATACATCTATTTGTAATTTTTTTTTAAGTTGGTAAATTATCTGGTCTGGGGAGTTTATAAGCCAGTTTTTCATTCAGTAGTTCAAAAACTATGCTCCACAGTAGTTCAAGAAAACTTATGCATCACTCATAAGATATTTTCCTCATGTAAATAAATGGGTTGGCAATTGTGGGATGACTGTATGGAATTAAGACTTATTTTCTTGGATATTTTATGTACTTTATCTTATTGCTTATTCCTTTAAAGTCACACCCCACACATGATGACATGCTGTCATATATGCAGATGATACTCATAAGACACCTTAAATACATGCTTTGAGTTGTTTTTGTTTTGTTCATGATGGATTTTTGCTGAGCTTTGTTGCTGTGATACATACTGGTCTCCTGAGTGGAGGGAAGGAATCAGGGCCAGTCCAAGCAGTCAACAGTTTCAACTTATGTCCTTGGCCTCGTCATTTAACCCAGGGTTTCTCAACCTTGGCACTATTGACATTTTGGTCTAGATAATTCTTTGTTTTGCAAGCTGCCTTGTGCATTATATCATGGTTAGCAGCATCCCTGGCCTCTACCCATTAGATACCAGTAGCATCCTGCTACCAGTTGTGACATGCAAACATATCTTCAGTCATTGCCAGTGTCCCTTTGGGACAAAATTGACCCTACTCACTGATCTAACCAATTGTGCTCACAAGATTCTGACTGACTAGATATAAGTGAAGAAGATATAAAGAGTAATCAAATGATGGTTTTATTCTGGGTAGGCCTCCTAGAGGAGGCTGCTTTGGAGTCTGTTTTAGAAATAGGAAGGTGGAAGGGCTTCATGGATAATCTCCTTTTCCTCCACTATCTTGTTTCTACAGGGCGTTTGAACTGGTGGGTGAGTGTGGATCCCACCTCTCAGAGGCTGCTTCCTTTGGCAACTACTGGAGATGGGAACTGCCTCCTGCATGCAGCCTCCCTTGGTGAGTCTTGAAAGCAGTCCTCCATTCGCCTGCAGAAAGGAAGCAGTTGAGTCAAATATCATGTGTAGGACTTGATCCAGATAACCTTGATCTTAGGCGGAAATGATGGTTCAGAGCGAGATTGTGCATGCTTACGTGTGTGTCTGTGTGTTTATGTTGGCACAAGAGGAAATGGGAGTGAGCCCTACCTTTGCTAGTGAGATAGTGAAGAGAGCACAGATATTAGCTTGGGCTGGCTTTGAAAGCTGACCCCAGGAGTAATGAGTAGGAGTAAGCCAGCAGTGTATAGCTAGATGTGTGTATGTGTACAATTCTACCTAATATTTATTCTTTTGTTGTATGAAAAAGGTATGTTTTTAGCAGTCCTTTGTAACACACACTTACTTTATTTTATTTATTTATTTAGTTTTTGAGATGGAGTCTCACTCTGTTGCCCAGGCTGGAGTACAGTGGTGTGATCTCAGCTCACTGTGACCTCCACCCCTGGGTTCAAGCGATTCTCCTGCCTCAGCCTCCCAAGTAGCTGGGATTACAGGTGGGAGCCACCATGCCCCACTGTAAATAGGCTTCATATTTAAAGTAAGGGCTGGGCTCAATGGCTTACGCCTGTAATTCCAACACTGTGGGAGGCCAAGGTGGGCAGATCACTTGAGGCCAGGAGTTTGAGACCAGCCTGGCCAACATGGTGAAACCCCATCTCTACTAAAAATACAAAAATTAGCTGGGCATGGTGGCAGCTGCCTGTAATCCCAGCTACTAGGGAGGCTGAGGCAGGAGAATTGCTGAATCCGGGGGCCAGAGGTTGCAGTGAGTGAGCCGAGATCGCACCACCGTACTCCAGCCTGGGCAACAGAGCAAGACTCTGTCTCAAAAAAAAAAAAAAAAAAAAAAAAAAGGTCAGGCGTGGTGGCTCACGCCTGTAGTCCCAGCACTTTGGGATGCCAAGGTGGGTGGATCACCTGAGGTTGGGAGTTCGAGACCAGCCTGGCCAACATCGTGAAACCCTGTATCTACTAAAAATACAAAAATTAGCCTGATGTGGTGGTGGACACCTGTAATCCTAGCTACTCGGGAGGCTGAAGCAGGAGAATCTCTTGAACATGGGAGGCGGAAGTTGCGGTAAGCCAAGAACACACCATGGCACTCCAGCCTGGGGGACAGAGTGAAACTCTGTCTCAAAAAAACCAACCAAAAAAACCCATAAAAAACCAAATAAACAAAAAATTAAGTCAATTTACAACTTAATATATTATTTGCAGCCTGGTGCCATGGCTCACACCTATAATCCCAGCACTTTGGGAGGGTAAGGCAGGGGGGTCACTTGAGGCCAGGGGTTCGAGACCAGCCTGGCCAACATGGTGAAACCCCATCTCTACTAAAAATACAAAAATCAGCAGAGTCAAGCTGAGGTATCTTACCATTATGCTTTTTTGCCACAGGAATGTGGGGTTTCCATGATCGGGACTTGATGCTGCGGAAAGCTTTGTATGCACTGATGGAGAAGGGAGTTGAGAAGGAAGCGTTGAAAAGGCGCTGGAGGTGGCAGCAGACACAGCAGAATAAAGAGGTGGGAGAGCGTGGGTGGGAGCGCCTTGTTTCCTAAAGTTACCAAGCTGCCAAAGTCACCGGGTGCCTGCCAGTAGAAAATATTTCCAAGTGTTTAGGTCAGTGTGACTCCCCTTATGATCCTGAAAATTGGAGAAAATGCAGTTAACACCAATGGGGTAAATGCCTTCTGATGTGGTCATGAGAATTGGTGGTGGGCATGAGACCTACAGAGAGGTTATCTAACATCGTGCTTTTCTCCCAGTAGGTGCTTTATAGCTTTTAGTGGCAGTGTTTTGCAAAATGAGTTATGACAATTCCATAGGATTTTTGTATTGTTTTGTTTTTTTGCTTGTCATAAGGCTAGATCAATTTTTAAAGACTTACGTTTTCAGCCCCTATAGAAATGTGAATGCTTAAAATCTTTTTGGACATATATACCATTTGTTTTTCATATACTCAGTTTTAGTTTATTTTAAATTTTAAAAAGCATAAGGAACCAGCATTCTAATCACACACACACACAAAAAGCATACCTATTTAATTGAGTCTGAACAGTACTTCTCAGGAGTTTGTCAAATGTTGAGGCTGCTGTTATATAAGGCAGTAACAACAGATTGTTTGTACTTGCCCTCTCCAAAACGGGTTGCGCAAACTATGGCTATTTTGTAAAAAAAAAAAAAACAAAAAACAAAAAACAAAAAACCAAAAACCTTTTATCAGAACACAGCCCTGCGCATTTCTTGGATGTTTACACGTGTAACTGCTTTCTTCCTCCAACAGCACAGTAGTAACATGTGGCCTGCACAGCCCATACTTACTGACTACCTGGCCCTTTACAGAAAAAGTTTGCTGATTACTTCCCTTCAATAATGACATTATGCCTTTATATAAAAATAATGAGGCTCCCTATTTCCTTTTCCTGTGATTCTGTGCTATGTTTATATCTCCTGCTCTTTATGTATATCTATTTTTTTTTTGCCATGTTATGGCTGGATCTTTCTGGCATTTAATATGGCAATATCTCTTCAGAAACTTTCCTTTTTCGTCCACCTTTCTTTTTTTCTCATTTTATTGCTGTCATAATTTGACAATATAGAAGAGGTTTTTTTGTTTTAGTTATTTAGAATTTTATATCCTGAAGATTTAATATGTAAGTAGAACATGCTATGTTTCTTCCTCAAAAACAAATAATCCAGTTGTTAAAAGTAGATGATATTAAGATCAGAATCCTCTCCTTGAGCAGCCAGTCTTCCCCAGAAGATTCCTGAGGGAAATAAACCCACAGGGGCAAGGCCACATAAGTGACATTCTTTTTTAGCACCAAAAGCTTGGCTGGATCTCGTGGAAAGCTTTTGCCTGAGCTAGAGCTAGCCTAGAATTTAGAATCCAAAGCAAATCAGTAGTCAGTTTTGTGGTAGTCAGCTTTGTCCTCTTCACTGTTGAGTTCAGATAATACCGGAACCTTAACCACTGCAGAGGCAAGAAAAGGCCAAACCAGAACATGCCAACTATTAAGTAGAAATGACAGCAACACCCAGAAAATTAAGTGTGCCCAATTCCAGTTATTAAAGCAATTACAGTTATTATTCTAAAGATGGGGTTAGATTATAATGGTATTTAGCCAGGAAACCCAGAAATACCCATGTTCTATCCTTGGCCAGCCAGCCTTTCCCTCTCAAAGTCAGCCTTTCTGTCTGAAAGTCCCCAACATGCATAGAGAATAGTGGCTAGTAATGGAGCAATAGTTTTAGTCCTTTTGCTCAGCACAGTGAAAGTTCATACTGAAAATGTGGCCTTCATAATTGTCTTAGCTTAGACCATTCATAGCATTATACCCACCTTGGGAGTGGGAATGGTAGGAGGAGGATAATGAACTGGGGAAGCTTCCTTTAGCTCCCCAGTACCAAAACCACACTAAATAAGTTTTGATTTCCTGGGCTTCCTTGTTTTATGTTGAAATTGGTGGTGAGGCTCAGTAATAGTTTCTTAAATGTTAAGGCTAGAAGTGTACACCACCTAGTGGCTGTGTACATTAAAACAGGAAGCAGAAACCGGTGAGGAAGAGGGAGCCGGATCCCTCTGGATGTGTCTATTGGAGTGACTGCAGCACTCCATATAGAACCTGGGCATTGCTCTCTTTATTTTTAATTGAAGTAAAATTTGTGATAGCATTTTACAAATTGAAAATAGCTGTGTCATTTAAAAAATTCCCATTAAATTTGTTCCCAATACCCCTCATGTTTCCAGTGATTTCCTTCTACTCTGTCAGTGTGCGGTTGAGCCGTATAGATTCATTTTAATACTAATGTCAGCCAAATAAAATTAATAAGTTAAACTTATTTCCCTTATCATTATATACATCCTAAAGCCAATGTATTTTAAAATTGCTTGTACCATTGCCTGCTCTCCTTTGATAAAAATTGTAGTTTCACTTAGCATATGTTTATTGATTATAGTCACAAAATAGACCTTGGGTGTATTGCATAAAACATGATCCTAGCATAGAGGAGGAGATGGACATGTAAATACATAATTGCAACAGGCTATCTCTTACAATAGACGTCTCTATAGCAGTTAATGCTGGCTGGATGCGGTGGCTTATGCCTGTAATCCCAGCACTTTGGAAGGCCAAGGCAGGCGGATCACCTGTTGGTAGTTCGAGACCAGCCTGGCCAACATGGTGAAACCCTGTCTCTACTAAAAATACAAAACTAGCCAGGCATGGTGGTGTGCACGTGTAGTCCCAGCTACTCAGGAGGCTGAGGCAGGAGAATTGCTTGAACCTGGGAGGTGGAGGTTGCAGTGAGCCAAGATCATGCCACCACACTCCATCCTGAGTGACAGAGCAAGACTTTGTCTCAAACAAACAAACAAAAAAACAACAACAACTCTATAGCAGTTAGGGAGAGAGGATACAAAGGAAGGAGTGGATGATCTGCCAAGGGAGATTTAGGAGACTATTTAGAGGAATGATACCTGAGTTCTGTCCTAAAAGTTGAGAAATTGTTCACAAGGTTGATAGAAAGTGAGCTACTCCAGGCAGAAGGAACAGCTTAGACAAAAGCTCAGTGGTATAAAACAACATGGTATATTTCAGGAACTACAGCTGATTCAGTGAGATATATCTGACTAGAGAAGTGGGTAGGGGCCAGGAAGTAGGCTTTGTATGCAGCGCTTCTACTTGGGAGGCTGAGGCAGGAGAATCGCTTGAACCCGGGAGGTGGAGGTTGCAGTGAGCCGAGATCGTTCCACTGTACTCCAGCCTGGGCGACAGAGTGAGACTCTGTCTCAAAAAAAAAAAAAAAAAAAGAAGGTATCCAGGTGTGGGGTGGGTGAAAGAAAGAGAGGAATATTAGATAATTCCTTGGTTTTGAGCTTGGATGTTTGGGTGATAGTTGGTGCTATTCACTAAGGTAGGAAAATAGGAAGAAGAGTGGGTTTGGGAAAAAACAGGAGTTCTATTTTGACTTTACAGAGTTTGAGGTAGCCATGGGCAGGTGGCAGTCTCCAGTAGGTAGCTGGATATATGAATATAGAAATTAAGAAGTCTAGGCTGAGTGCAGTGCCTCATGCCTGTAATCCCAGCATTTTGGGTGGCTGAGACGGGCAGATCACCAGGTCAGGAGTTCGAGACCAGCCTGGCCAACATGGGGAAAGCCCGTCTCTACTAAAAATACAAAAATTAGCTGGGCCTGGTGGTGGGTGCTGTAATCCCAGCTACTCGAGAGGCTGAGGCAGGAGAAGCATTTGAACCCGGGAGGTGAAGGTTGCAGTGAGCCGAGATTGTGCCATTGCACTCCAGCCTGGGTGACTCTGTCTCAAAAAAAAAAAAAAAAAAAAGGAAAGAAAGAGAAAGAAAAGAAATTAAGAAATCTGGGCTGGAGATAGATGGTATATACCATACAGATGGTAGTGGATGAGATTATGGCAGTAGAAGAGATCACCCAGAGGGAACCAAGGTGAAAATCATTGACACACCACTAGTATTTTGGGGGCAGACAGAATTTAGAGGAATAGAAAGTAATTTTATGGACGCTAATGGCAAAGAAAATTTAAAGAGGAAAATAACCCACGTGAAGGCTAAGATGGGAACCAGGGTCCACTGAATTTGGCAATTAGAAGGTCATTGTTCTTTGCCAAAATCAGGTAGGTGAAATGTTATGTGGCAGGTGGGTGAGCAGGATGGAGGGCAGAAATGGGACAGATTGCAGTAGGTCAAAAAGAATGGATGATAAAGAAGTGTAATAGTCATAGACTATTCGTTCATGGATCTTGACCTGTAAAAGAGATAAGAGATTTGACTTTGTGGTACAATTTGTAAACCAAGTGCTAAGGGATTAGGGAGTAAGTAACAGTGAATAAGGTGGAATAGGTATTGCCTCTTAGAACCCAGCCTCTAATTGCCCAATGTCCCCTGCCTGTCCTTCACACAGTCAGGGCTGGTATACACAGAAGATGAATGGCAGAAGGAGTGGAATGAACTGATCAAGCTTGCCTCAAGTGAACCCCGAATGCATCTAGGTACCAATGGAGCCAACTGTGGTGGGTAAGTATGGCTAAGTAGGGGAGGAGGAAACCTTCATAGAGTCCTCATTGGGCTTCCACAGCCCAGTGTCTAGAGAGCTCTGTGCTAAGAGGATATTAGAAGGAAAGAGAGGAACTATGCTAAGGGCACAAAAGTGTGTAACAACATGATATGTTTAGGAACTACAGGTAGTTCGGTATTGAACTGGAATATAAAGTAGCCCATCTAGACTTTGGAAACTTCAGGACAAATGACCCAGTATCTTCAGTAAGTAAACTGCAAGGAAAATAAAAAGGGACAAGGAACTTGTAGGTTTAAATGGACTAAAAAGACATATCAGGCCAGGTGTGGTGTTTCACACCTGTAATCTCAGCACTTTCAAAGGCTGAGGCAGGAGGATTGTGTGAGCCCAGGAGTTCGAAACCAGCCTGGGTAACATAGTGAGACCCCATTTCTTTTTCTTTTCTTTCTTTTTTCTTTTTTTTTTTTGAGACAGAGTCTTACTTTGTTGCCCAGGCTGGAGTGCAGTGGTATGATCTCTGCTCACTGCAACCTCTGCCTTCAGGGTTCAAGTGATTCTCTGTTTCAGCCTCCCAAGTAGCTGGGACTACAGATGCATGCCACCACGCCCAGCTAATTTTTGTATTTTTATTAGAGACGGGGTTTCACCATTTTGGCCAGGGTGATCTCAAACTCCTGGCCTCAAGTGATCCACCCACCTTGGCCTCCCAAAGTGCTGGGATTACAAGTGTGAGCCACCATGCCTGGCCAGTGAGACCACATCTTAAAAAAAAAAAAAAATTAGCCAGGCATGGTGGTGCATGCCTATAGTCCCAGCTACTTGGGAGGCTGAGGTGGGAGGATTGCCTGAGCTGGGGAGGTCGAGGCTGCAGTGAGTTGTGACAGCACCCCTGCACTCCAGCCTGGGTGACAAAGAGAGACCTCTGTCTCTAAAAGAAAAAAAAGACATCAACCAGTTGGGATGTGTGAACATCATAAGACAATTAAGGAAATGTGAACAATGTCTCTGTGTTTGATTATTGTTAAAATTATAAAATGTGATATTAATGGTATAGTGGTTGTTTAAAAAGGTAGTCCTGGCCAGGCACAGTGGCTCACGCCTGTAATCCCAGAACTTTGGGAGGCCGAGGTGGGCGGGAATTCGAGACCAGCCTGGCCAATGTGGTGAAACCCTGTCTCTACTAAAAATACAAAAAATTAGCTGGGCGTGGTGCTAGGTGGCTGTAATCCCAGCTACTCGAGAGGCTGAGGCAGGAGAATTGCTTGAACCCAGGAAGCAGAGGTTGTAGTTAGCCGAGTTCATGCCACTGCACTCCAGCCCTGGCAACAGAGTGAGACTCCATTTCAAAAAAAAAAAAAAAAAAAAAGGTAGTCCTTTTTGTTTTTAGAGATAGAAACTGAAATAAAATAAAAATGGATGAAATTATATACTGTCCAGGATTTGCTTCAAAATTATCTGGTGGTAGCCCCGTGATGGGGGAGGTAGGTAAATAGATCTGAGGTGTAGTAAAACAGGTTGACCAAGTGTTGAAGATGGCTGAATAGGAACAGCTCCAGTCTACAGCTCCCAGTGTGAGTGATGCAGAAGAGGGATGATTTCTGCATTTCCAACTGAGGTACCGGGGTCATCTCACTAGGGCTTGTTGGACAGTGGGTACAGCCCACGGAGCGTGAGCCGAAGCAGGGCGGGGCATTGCCTCACCTGGGAAGCACAAGGAGCTGGGGAATTCCCTTTCCTAGCCAAGGGAAGCCGTGACAGACGGTACCTGGAAAATCGGGACATTCCCACCCTAATACTGCGCTTTTCCAACGGTCTTAGCAAATGGCACACCAGGAGATTATATCCCGTGCCTGGCTCAGAGGGTCCCATGCCCACGGAGGCTTGCTCACTGCTAGCACAGCAGTCTGAGATAGAACTGCAAGGAGGCCGTGAGGCTGGGAGAGGGGCGTCCGCCATTGCTGAGGCTTGAGTAGGTAAACAAAGCGGCCGGGAAGCTCGAACTCGGTGGAGCCCACTGCAGCTCAAGGAGGCCTGCCTGCCTCTGTAGACTCCACCTCTGGTGGCAGGGCATAGCTGAACAAAAGGCAGCAGGAACTTCTGCAGACTTAAACGTCCCTGTCTGACAGCTTTGAAGAGAGTAGTGGTTCTCCCAGCACGGAGTGTGAGATCTGAGAACGGACAGACTGCCTCCTCAAGTGCGTCCCTGACCCCCAAGTAGCTTAACTGGGAGACACCTCCCAGTAGGGGCCGAATGACACCTTATACAGCCCGGTGCCCCTCTGAGATGAAGCTTCCAGAGAAAGGATCAGGCAGCAACACTTGCCGTTCTGCAATATTTGCTGTTCTGCAGCCTCCGCTGGTGATACCCAGGCATACAGGGTCTGGAGTGGACCTCCAGCAAACTCCAACAGACCTGTAGCTGAGGGTCCTGACTGTTAGAAGGAAAACTAACAGAAAGGACATCCACACCAATACCCCATCTGTATGTCACCATCATCAAAGACCAAAGGTAGATAAAACCACAAAGATGGGGAGAAACCAGAGCAGAAAAGCTGAAAATTCTAAAAATCAGAGTGCCCCTTCTCCTCCAAAGGAACACAGCTCCTCACCAGCAACAGAACAAAGCTGGACGGAGAATGACTTTGACGAGTTGAGAGAAGAAGGCTTCAGACGATCAGTAACAACAAACTCTGAGCTAAAGGAGGATGTTCGAACCCATCGCAAAGAAGCTAAAAACCTTGAAAAAAGATTAGACGAATGGCTAACTAGAATAAACAGCATAGAGAAGACCTTAAACGACCTGATGGAGCTGAAAACCATGGCATAAGAACTATGTGACGCGTGCACAAGCTTCAGTAGCTGATTCAATCAAGTGGAAGAAAGGGTATCAGTGATTGAAGATCAAATGAATGAAATGAAGCGAGAAGAGAAGTTCAGAGAGAAAAGAGAAAAAAGAAACGAACAAAGCCTCCAAGAAATATGGGACTATGTGAAAAGACCAAATCTATGTCTGATTGGTGTACCTGAAAGTGACGGGGAGAATGGAACCAAGTTGGAAAACACTCTTCAGGATATTATCCAGGAGAACTTCCCCAACCTAGCAAGGCAGGCCAACATTCAAATTCAGGAAATACAGAGAACGCCACAAAGATACTCCTTGAGAAGAGCAACTCTGAGTTACATAATTGTCAGATTCACCAAAGTTGAAATGAAGGAAAAAATGCTAAGGGCAGCCAGAGAGAAAGGTTGGGTTACCCACAAAGGGAAGCCCATCAGACTAACAGCAGATCTCTTGGCAGAAACTCTGCAAGCCAGAAGAGCGTGGGGGCCAATATTCAACAGTCTTAAAGAAAAGAATTTTCAACCCAGAATTTCGTATCCAGCCAAACTAAGCTTCATAAGTGAAGGAGAAATAAAATCCTTTACAGACAAGCAAATGCTGAGAGATTTTGTCACCACCAGGCCTGCCTTACAAGAGCTCCTGAAGGAAGCACTAAACATGGAAAGGAACAACCGGTACCAGCCACTGCAAAAACATGCCAAATTGTAAAGACCATCGATGCTAGGAAGAAACTGCATCAACTAACGAGCAAAATAACCAGCTAACATCATAATGACAGGATCAAATTCACACATAACAGTATTAACCTTAAATGTAAATGGGCTAAATGCTCCAATTAAAAAGACACAGACTGGCAAATTGGATAAAGAGTCAAGACCCATCAGTGTGCGATATTCAGGAGACCCATCTCAGGTGCAGAGACACACATAGGCTCAAAATAAAGGGGTGGAGGAAGATCTACCAAGCAAATGGAAAACAAAAAAAAGCAGGGGTTGCAATCCTAGTCTCTGATAAAACAGACTTTAAACCAACAAAGATCAAAAGAGACAAGGCCATTACATAATGGTAAAGGGATCAATTCAACAGGAAGAGCTATCTTAAATATATATGCACCCAATACAGGAGCACCGAGATTCATAAAGCAAGTCCTTAGAGACCTACAAAGAGACTTAGACTCCCACACAATAATAATGGGAGACTTTAACAACCCACTGTCAACATTAGAGAGATCAACGAGACAGAAAGTTAAAAAAGATATCCAGGACTTGAACTCAGCTCTGCACCAAGCAGACCTAATAGACATCTACAGAACTCTTCACCCCAAATCAACAGAATATACATTCTTCTTAGCACCACATCGCACTTGTTCCAAAATTGACCACATAGTTGGAAGTAAAGTACTCCTCAGCAAATGTAAAAGAACAGAAATTATAACAAACTGTCTGTCAGACCACAGTGCAGTCAAATTAGAACTCAGGATTAAGAAACTCACTCAGAACTGCTCAACTACATGGAAACTGAACAACCTGCTCCTGAATGACTACTGGGTACATAATGAAATGAAGGCAGAAATAAAGATGTTCTTTGAATCCAATGAGAACAAAGACACAACATACCAGAATCTCTGGGACACATTCAAAGCAGTGTGTAGAAGGAAATTTATAGCACTAAATGCCCACAAGAGAAAGCAGGAAAGATCCAAAATTGACACCCTAACATCACAATTAAAAGAACTAGAGAAGCAAGAGCAAACACATTCAAAAGCTAGCAGAAGGCAAGAAATAACTAAGGTCAGAGCAGAACTGAAGGAGATAGAGACACAAAAAACCCTTCAAAAAATCAATGAATCCAGGAGCTGGTTTTTTGAAAAGATCAACAAAATTGATAGACCTCTGGCAAGACTAATAAAGAAGAAAAGAGAGAAGAATCAAATAGACACAATAAAAAATGATAAAGGGGATATCACCACCGATCCCACAGAAATACAAACTTCCATCAGAGACTACTATAAACACCTCAATACAATTAAACTAGAAAATGTAGAAGAAATGGATAAATTCCTGGACACATACACCCTCCCAAGACTAAACCAGGAAGAATTTGAACCCCTGAATAGACCAATAGCATCTCTGAAATTGAGGCAATAATAGCATACCAACCATAAAAAGTCCAGGACCAGATGGATTCACAGCCGAATTCTACCAGAGGTACAAAGAGGAGCTGGTACCATTCCTTCTGAAACTATTCCAGTCAATAGAAAAAGAGGGAATCCTCCCTAACTCATTTTATGAGGCCAGCATCATCCTGATACCAAAGCCTGGCAGAGACACAACAAAAAAAGAGAATTTTAGACCACTATCCCTGATGAACATTGATGCAAAAATCCTCAATAAAATACTGGCAAACCAAATCCAGCAGCACATCAAAAAGCTTATCCCCCAAGATCAAGTTGGCTTCATGCCTGGGAGGCAAGGCTGGTTCAACATATGCAAATCAATAAACATAATCCATCATATAAACAGAACCAAAGATAAAAACCACGTGATTACCTCAATAGATGCAGAAAAGGCCTTTGACAAAATTCAACAGCCCTTCATGCTAAAAACTCTCAATAAACTAGATATTGATGGGACGTATCTCAAAATAATAAGAGCTATTTATGACAAACCCACAGCCAATATCATACTGAATGGGCAGAAACTGGAAGCATTCCCTTCGAAAACTGGCACAAGACAGGGATGCCCTTTCTCACCACTCCTATTCAACATAGTGTTAGAAGTTCTGGCCAGGGCAATCAGACAGGAGAAAGAAATAAAGGGTATTCAATTGGGAAACGAGAAAGTCAAATTGTCCCTGTCTGCAGGTGACATGATTGTATATTTAGAAGACCCCATTGTCTTAGGCCAAAATCTCCTTAAGCTGATAAGCAACTTCAGCAGTCTCAGGATACAAAATCAATGTGCAAAAATCACAAGCATTCCTGTACACCAATAATAGACAATCAGAGAGCCAAATCATGAGTGAACTCCCATTCACAATTGCTTCAAAGAGAATAAAATACCTAGAAATCCAACTTACAAGGGATGTGAAGGACCTCCTCAAGGAGAACTACAAACCACTGCTCAACGAAATAAAAGAGGACACAAACAAATGGAAGAACATTTCATGCTCATGGATAGGAAGACTCAGTATCGTGAAAATGGCCATACTGCCCAAGGTAATTTATAGACTCAGTGCCATCCCCATCAAGCCACCAATGACTTTCTTCACAGAATTGGAAAAAACTACTTAAAAGTCCAAAAAAGAGCCTGCATTGTCAAGACAATCCTAAGCCAAAAGAACAAAGCTGGAGGCATCACGCTACCTGACTTCAAACTATACTACAAGGCTGCAGTAACCAAAACAGCATGGTACTGGTACCAAAACAGAGATATAGACCAATGGAACAGAACAGAGCCTTCAGAAATAATACCACACATCTACAACAATCTGATCTTTGACAAACCTGACAAAAACAAGAAATGGGGAAAGGATTCCCTATTTTATAAATGGTGCTGGGAAAACTGGCTAGCCATATGTAGAAAGCTGAAACTGGATCCCTTCCTTACACCTTATAAAAAAGTTAATTCAAGATGGATTAAAGACTTAAATGTTAGACCTAAAACCATAGAAACCCTAGAAGAAAACCTAGGCAATACCATTCAGGACATAGGCATGGGCAAGGACTTCATGACTAAAACACCAAAAGCAATGGCAACAAAAGCCAAAATAGACAAATGGGATCTAATTAAACTAAAGAGCTTCTGCACAGCAAAAGAAACCACCATCGGAGTGAACAGGCAACCTACAGAATGGGAGAAAATTTTTGCAATCTACCCATCTGACAAAGGGCTAATATCCAGAATCTACAAAGAACTTAAACAAAGTTATAAGAAAAAATCAACCCCGTCAAAAAGTGGGCGAAGGATATAAACAGACACTTCTCAAAAGAAGACATTTATGCAGCCAACAGACACATGAAAAAATGCTCATCATCACTGGCCATCAGAGAAATGCAAATCAAAATCACAATGAGATACCATCTCACACCAGTTAGAATGGTGATCATTAAAAAAGTCAGGAAACAACAGGTGCTGGAGAAGATGTGGAGAAATAGGAACACTTTTACACTGTTGGTGGGAGTGTAAACTAGTTCAACCATTGTGGAAGAGACAGTGTGGCGATTCCTCAAGGTTCTAGAACTAGAAATACCATTTGACGTAGCCATCCCATTACTGGGTATATACCCAAAGGATTATAAATCATGCTGCTATAAAGACATATGCACATGTATGTGTATTGTGGCACTATTCACAATAGCAAAGACCTGGAACCAACCCAAATGTCCAACAGTGATAGACTGGATTAAGAAAATGTGGCACATATACACCATGGAATACTATGCAGCCATAAAAAAGCACGAGTTCATGTCCTTTGTAGGGACATGGATGAAGCTGGAAACCATCATTCTGAGCAAACTATCGCAAGGACAGAAAACCAAACACCACATGTTCTCACTCATAGGTGGGAACTGAACAATAAGAACACTTGGACACAGGGTGGGGAACATCACACACTGAGGCCTGTTGTGGAGTTGGGGGAGGGGGGAGGGATAGCATTAGGAGATATATCTAATGTAAATGACGAGTTAATGGGTGCAGCACACCAACGTGGCATATGTATACTTATGTAACAAACCTGCACATTGTGCACATGTACCCTAGAACTTAAAGTATAATAAAAAAAAAATTGTGCAGGAGCAGCAAGCAGTTCCCATGCTACTCTAGATCTGAGGAGTAGCTTTGGGTGCATTCCTGAAAGTGCAGCCTAGAATCTGTTTATTGATCAATTTAGTACTGACACAAGCCTGTAATATGCTGTAATAAACTTTCTGTTTAAAAAAAAAAAGGTTGACCATGTGTTTATAATTGTTAAAGCTGGGTGATGGATACATGAGTGTTTAGTATATTATCATTTCTAGTATTGAATATGTTTAAAATTTTGAAATTTTCCATAATGGTTAAAAATTATAACCTATGCAGATTTTATTGTACATAAGAATAATCTGGGAGAATTATTTAAAAAGCTGATTTCTGGACCTCCACCCCAGAAAAGTCCAGTTGAGTTGGACAGAGGTAAGGCCCAGAAATCCTTGTTTGTAATCAGCATCCAATATTGAATAAAATTGCTTTAGGGGGTGGAAGCCATTGAATATTGAGTATGTGAATGACAGGAGCAAATTTGCCCCTCCATATTTGAACACGCTGACTCCAGTGGATAATGAAGTGGAAAGGAGTGGGATAAGATGCAGTTGTAGTAATCCAGGAAAGGGCCATGGATGAACAGTGTGGTAGACTAAAGATAAGCCAGGGGAGACAGATAAAAGAAACACACAGGAAGGCCAGGCGTGGTGGCTCACACCTGTAATCCCAGCACTTTGGGAGGCTGAGATGGGCGGATCACGAGGTCAGGAGATCAAGACCATCCTGGCCAACACGGTGAAACCCCGTCTCTACTAAAAATTTAAAAAATTGCCAGGCACGGTGGCTCACGCCTGTAATCCCAGCACTTTGGGAGGCCGAGGCGGGCGGATCACGAAGTCAGGAGATCGAGGCCACGGTGAAACCCCGTCTCTACTAAAAATACAAAAAAATTAGCCGGGCGTGGTGGTGGGCACCTGTAGTCCCAGCTACTCGGGAGGCTGAGGCAGGAGAATTGCCTGAACTCAGGAGGTGGAGCTTGCAGTGAGCCCAGATCGCACCACTGCACTCCAGTCTGGGCGAAAGAGTGAGACTCCATCTCAAAAAAAAAAAAAAAAAAAAAAAAATACAAAAAATTAGCCGGGCGAGGTGGCGGGTGCCTGTAGTCCCAGCTACTCGGGAGGCTGAGGCAGGAGAATGGCGTGAACTTGGGAGGCAGAGCTTGCAGTGAACTGAGATCGCGCCACTGCTCCAGCCTGGGGGACAGAGCGAGACTCTGCCTCCAAAAAAAAAAGAAAAAAAAAAAAACAAAAAAACACACGGGAGATGGAATTGGTTAAATCACGTGATTACTGGAAGGTGAGAGATAAAAGCACAATAAATATTTCCAAATTTCTGATTATGCTACTGGATAGATGGTGAAGCTGTTCTTTCAGTGAGGGAACATAGGAAAGGAATTGTGTTTGGCTGTTTTTGTAAGACATGAGTGTGATGTGTGGGTGGCTGTAGTATATAAAATAAGTAGGATGAAGCTATGCAGTTGTGTATTGAGCTACTGGATGAAGAGAATGGAGAGAGGCTATTGAACAGGAAGAATATTAAGAGAGAGGGATTACCTCCAAATTCCTAACGCTGCTTTAACCCTAGAGCCTTCAAATCTCTTTTCTTGGATTTCCCCATCTGTGAAACGGAAGTAGAAACAGCCATGGTAGCATAAAATAATCAGCTATATCAGTGGCAGCCTTAAGATTGGAAAACCAGGAAAGGACATTCTTCTTTTCCCTTTCTGCAGAACTGGTCTTCAGGGTCTCCTGTTTCTACTCTCTCATTTTTACTGCACCCTTTCCACTCTCTCCCCTCCCGCCGTTCCAGGGTGGAGAGTTCTGAGGAGCCTGTATATGAGAGCCTTGAAGAGTTTCACGTCTTTGTCCTTGCTCATGTGCTTAGGAGGCCCATAGTCGTCGTGGCAGACACCATGCTGAGGGACTCCGGAGGGGAAGGTGAGTCAGCCAGTCAGTCCTCACTCCATCCTGAGCACCCCCTTTTGCAAAGCCTTAGGCTAAGCATTGGAAGGAAGGCAGGAAAGGGGATATATAGACCCTTGGGGAAAAAGCAAGTTATCAATTAGAATAGTGCAAAATTCTCAAGAGATTCTGAGTAAAGCAGTTGGGATTAGTTGACAGGGCTTCTTAGGAAAGAATTATTAAACATGTTGGAATGAAAGCAGGGACTCAGTTGGCAGAGTGGGATGTAGGGATTGTCCACTAGGCAGAAACACAGCCTTCATAATAATCTTCATGGCTTCCTGCAGCATTTGCCCCTATTCCCTTTGGAGGAATCTATCTGCCTTTGGAGGTCCCAGCCAGCCAGTGTCACCGCTCCCCTCTGGTGCTCGCCTATGATCAGGCCCACTTTTCTGCACTCGTGTCCATGGAGCAGAAGGAGAATACCAAGGAACAAGGTGCTGAATGACATGTCTTTTGGTCTGCATTATTTTCACTTGAAAAAACTGAATGAGATCTAATGTAGGAAGAAAGAATTAAGTGACATGCAAGCCCAGACAGCACATGTTGATACTGTTTTATTAAGCTATAAGTTACGCCAGAGTTTTCAAATTAGAAAAAAAAGGGTTGGGAGAAAAGCAAGACCTATATACCCTCTTCCGGAGTAAAGGCTTATGATTAAGGTGGTAAGAGCTTCTAAATGATGCTTTTCTAATTTGTCTTAAATTATGACTGAATTCTCTGAGTATACATTAACTGGAAAGAACATCATGAGAGTTAGTTGACTGACTGGTGGGGACTCAGGGAGATTTGTGGCCTAAAACATATGCTGCGTGGTAGCGGGAAAACTAGCCAATTAGTTTTAATACCAGGGGTAATTCACATGTATGAATTGAGAAGTGACTACAATTAAAGACCTTAGTATGATTTTAGTGAAGTAAGTCTGTGTTCAGTTACCTTTCTCTCTTAAGGAGATTCCTTGATGATATGTTTCTTCCTCCCCAGCTGTGATCCCACTTACAGATTCAGAGTATAAGCTGCTGCCGTTGCACTTTGCTGTGGACCCTGGAAAGGGCTGGGAGTGGGGCAAAGATGATAGTGACAATGTCCGATTGGCCAGGTGAGCCAGGCCTAGTCTTTTCATCTATTTTGTGCTGGGATTTCTTCCACATGCGGCATCCATCTCCCAGGGATTTTTCCTCAGCTCAGGCAAGACAGTCACAAGCTAAGATGAGTTTTGGGAAGATGGGGAGGTAGAGGAGAGGTTGGGCACCAGGACTCTTTCATGGTGCAGCTGCTTTTTCTCCCTGTGAAACAGATGGGAATCCTAGCATCTCAACTTGTTCTTTTCTTACAATAGGAAAAGTGTTCATACACTGATTCATCTCTAAAACATTGATCAGAAAATCAGGATAATCAGGCCGGGCATGGTGGCTTATGCCTATAATCCCAGCACTTTGGGAGGCCGAGGTGGGTGGATCACGAGGTCAGGAGTTCGAGACAAGCCTGGCCAATATGGTGAAACCTCGTCTCTACTAAAAATACAAAAATTAGCCGGGCATGGTGGTGCGTGCCTGTAATCCCAACTACTAGGGAGGCTGAGGCAGGAGAATCGCTTGAACCCAGGAGGCGGGGGTTGCAGTGAGCCGACATCGTGCCATTGCACTCCAGCCTAGGCAACAGAGTGAGAGTCTGTCTCAAAAAAAAAAAAAAAAGAAAATCAGGATAATCAAATCACATGTCTTAGCCCAAGTGAGAGGAGTTTTAAAGAGTTGATCAAGGCTGGGTGCGGTGGCTTATGCCTGTAATCCCAGCATGTTGGGAGAAACCACCATCAGAGTGAACAGGCAACCGAGGCAGGCAGATCACCTGAGGTCGGGAGTTTGAGACCAGCCTGGCCAACATGGAGAAACCACGTCTCTACTAAAAATACAAAATTAGCCAGGCGTGGTGGTGCATGTCTATAATCCCAGCTACTCGGGAGGCTGAGGCAGGAGAATAACTTGAATCCAGGAGGCAGAGGTTGCAGTGAGCTGAGATGGTACCATTACACTCCAGTATGGGCAACAAGAGTGAAACTCCATCCAAAAAATAAATAAATACGTGATAAAAATAGTTTGCTCTGAGTCTTTGCCTTTCTGGAATTTAATAGCAAGAAAAATATGTTCCCTACCCTCTCAGCCCCCACTCTACCTCCCTGTGGCTTGTTAAGCCTTCCTTCTGCCTCCTGCATCAACTTCCTAATGGAGAGTGTATGAATGCAAAAGCTCCTCCCTTAGCACTTACCTAGTGCTTCCCTCTTTGGGCTCCTGCCACTGGGTCCCAGCTAAGAGAGTTTGATTTTAAAATCCAGAGTTTATGGCTTTTTAAAAATAACCTCTCACCTATTTATCAAAAGCTCCTTCTAAATAATATTTACAACAACAACAATGATAATGGCTACTATCTAGTATTTCCCATTTTCCAGACACTGTGCTGGGCTCTTTCCAAACACTGTTTTAATCTTTACAACAACCCTACAGGATAGATATTATCTATACCCATTCTCAGCTACAACTGAGTTTCAGGGAGGTTGAAGTGACTTGTTGAAGGTCATAAAGCTTATTAATTGGTGGAGAAATAGTTCAAACCCAACCCTATTTGAGTCCTAAGCCATGTAGCCCTCTCCCACCCTTTCTCCCAACTATATCAAATTGCTTTGCTTTTAAAAGGTGACAGTAAATTTTTTTTTCTCTTTTTCATAGTGTAATTCTGTCCCTAGAGGTCAAATTGCATCTGCTGCATAGCTACATGAATGTGAAGTGGATCCCACTGTCCTCTGATGCACAGGTGAAGACTTCTCCCACATCTACCCTGGTGTGTCTTCATTTCATTTTCAGTGACAGAACAAGGAGATCTGGGATGGTTTCCTTCTGAATCTATTCTGAGTGGTGGCTTACAATTCAAGGTTAGAAGTAACTAGAAGATGTCAGATAAGTTCCAAAGACAATTTTTCCTGTTTTTATTGTATTTTTTATTTTTATTTTTGAGATGGAGTCTTGTTCTGTCACCCAGGCTGGAGTGCAATGGCACAATCTTGGCTCATTGCAACCTCCGCCTCCTGGGTTCAAGCGATTCTCCTGCCTCAGCCTCCTGAGTAGCTGGTATTACAGGCATGTGCCACCACGCCCAGCTAATTTTTGTATTTTTAGTAGAGGACAGGTTTCACCATGTTGGCCAGGCTGGTCTCGAATGCCTGACCTCAGATGATCTGCCCGCCTCGGCCTCCCACAGTGCTGGGATTACAAGTGTGAGCCACCGCGCCTGGCCTTTCCTGCCTTTTTTTTTTTTTTTTTTTTTTTTTTTTTCCCGGAGGAAGTCTTGCTCTATCACCCAGGCTGAAATGCAGTGGCACAATCTTGGCTCACAGCAACCTCCACTTCCCAGGTTCAAGTGATTCTCCTGCATCAGCCTCACGAGTAGCTGGGATTACAGACGTGCGCCACCACACCCGGCTGATTTTTGTATTTTTAGTAGAGATGGAGTTTCACCATGTTGGCCAGGCTAGTCTCGAACTCCTGACCTCAGGTGATCCACCCACCTTGGCCTCCCAAAGTTCTGGGATTACAGGCATGAGCCACTGCACCCAGCCCTTTCCTGCTTTTTAAAAACCGTTAGTCTCCTGTTTTCCACATCTCCTCTCCAGCCAGTCTCTGTTGTCTGATACTAAAACATATATATATTTTTTGAGACGGAATCTTGCTCTTGTCGCTCAGGCTGGAGTGCAATGACACGATCTCAGCTCACTGCAACCTCCACCTCCTGGGTTCAAGTGATTCTCCTGCCTCAGCCTCCCGAGTAGCTGAGATTACAGGTGCCCGCCACCATGTCCAGCTAATTTTTGTATTTTTAGTAGAGATGGGGTTTCGCCATGTTGGCCAGGCTGGTCTTGTGATCCGCCTGCCTTGGCCCCCGAAAGTGCTGGGATTACAGGCGTGAGCCACTGCGCCTGACCTAAAACATATTACTATTATTATTATTTTTTCTTTGAGATGGAGTTTCACTCTTTTTGCCCAGGCTGGAGTGCAATGGTGTGATCTCAGCTTATTGCAACCTCCGCCTCCTGGGTTCAAGCGATTCTCCTGCCTCAGCCTCCTGAGCAGCTGGGATTACAGACATGCACCACCACGTCCGGCTAATTTTGTATTTTTAGTAGAGACGGGGTTTCTCCATGTTGGTCAGGCTGGTCTGGAACTCCCGACCTCAGGTGATCCACCTACCTCGGCCTCCCAAAGTGCTGGGATTACAGGCATGAGCCACTGCGCCTGGCTTAACATATTCTTTAAGAAAGGTTTTCTGGACTGTTTGTTGAACTTGAGATGATCATTATTTCGTCCAAAGTCTTCTGTAGATAGACCTCTGTTTTGGGCACTAGGAGACGGAGTAGCTTAAAGAGCTCCTAATTCAGTGGGCTCTGAGTTAGAACAGGAGCACAGGAGTAGGGTCAAATTGATGAACTCCAGTGCGGAATGTATAAAAGTTGAGGGGATGCAAAGTGGCTAGACTTGGTTGGTTTTGATTAGTCAAGACTTTCTTGAGATTAGTTTCGAGCAGAATTTGGCATAGAGAAATGTATAATAAAGAACATTCTAATGTCTGGGCCTCTCACCCAGAAGCCACGTATCATATGGTTGCTCATTGTTCTAAATGAACAGAAAGACTTTATTCTACTATCTCCTTATTACAGCAGGGAGTCAGATTGCAGTGGGGGAGAAAGCTGACTGACTGGAACCCAGGAAGGACAGTGCCATCCTGGGTGACCCTTCCCTCATCATGACAGAAGCCCTTCTCTGGAGCAAGGCAGTCACTAGGCAATCACTCAGAGGACGGAGTTCATAGGTGTCCATCCTTTTCTACCTGGCTAATTTCTATAGCCATGGCTGCAGGGAGCTCCCTGAGCCAGATGGATGGGCTAGAGGTCCCTGGGGGATTCCCCCACCCCAGGCTGCTGGGATAACTGTCAACAGTGTTCTTGTCTCTTCCAGGCTCCTCTGGCCCAGCCTGAGTCCCCCACCGCCTCAGCTGGAGATGAGCCCCGGTCCACTCCTGAGTCTGGAGACTCAGACAAAGAGTCAGTTGGCAGCAGTTCCACCAGCAACGAGGGCGGCCGGCGGAAGGAGAAGTCAAAGCGAGATCGGGAGAAGGACAAGAAGAGAGCAGATTCTGTGGCTAACAAACTGGGCAGCTTTGGCAAAACCTTGGGCAGCAAGCTCAAGAAGAACATGGGGGGCCTGATGCACAGCAAGGGTTCGAAGCCTGGAGGGGTGGGGACAGGGTCGGGAGGAAGCAGCGGCACTGAGACACTGGAGAAGAAGAAGAAAAACTCACTGAAGAGCTGGAAGGGTGGCAAGGAGGAGGCAGCTGGGGATGGGCCTGTGTCTGAGAAGCCCCCAGCTGAGTCTGTTGGTAACGGAGGGAGCAAGTATAGCCAGGAGGTGATGCAGAGCCTGAGCATTCTGAGGACTGCCATGCAAGGGGAGGGGAAGTTTATTTTTGTTGGAACCCTGAAGATGGGTCACCGTCACCAGTATCAGGAGGAGATGATCCAGCGCTACCTTTCTGATGCTGAGGAGAGATTCCTGGCAGAACAGAAGCAGAAGGAGGCAGAGAGGAAGATCATGAATGGAGGAATAGGGGGTGGCCCTCCTCCAGCCAAAAAACCAGAGCCAGATGCTAGGGAAGAGCAGCCGACCGGTCCCCCAGCAGAGTCCAGGGCAATGGCATTTTCCACTGGCTACCCTGGGGACTTTACTATCCCTCGGCCTTCTGGGGGCGGAGTCCACTGCCAGGAACCCCGGAGGCAGTTGGCAGGGGGTCCATGTGTCGGGGGCCTACCACCATATGCCACCTTCCCCAGACAGTGCCCTCCTGGGCGACCCTACCCCCACCAGGACAGCATCCCTTCTCTGGAGCCAGGCAGCCACTCTAAGGATGGACTTCACAGGGGTGCCTTGTTACCACCCCCCTACCGAGTGGCTGATTCCTATAGCAATGGCTACAGAGAGCCCCCTGAGCCAGATGGATGGGCTGGAGGTCTCCGGGGGCTTCCCCCAACTCAGACCAAATGCAAACAACCGAACTGCAGCTTCTATGGACACCCTGAGACAAACAACTTCTGTTCCTGTTGTTACAGGGAAGAACTGAGGAGGAGGGAGCGGGAACCGGATGGGGAGCTCCTGGTACACAGGTTCTGAACGGGTGGAACACTGAAGGGCAAGGAGGCTAAACAAAGTTAAGCTCAACTAATTGGCTCATCAAGAACACAGTCCCCATGTTGAGGGGGAAAATGCAGTAATGTTTGTGGGAGCCTGGCTGGAAACTTTTAAGTGTGTGCACACAGGAGTGCTGCCAGGCTGGCAAGAGCAGGTCGGGGCTGGATGGCACCTCAGGGGCTGTACTATTCCTCTGCAGAGCTTGACTTGATGAGATTTGAGGTACAAGGGGAAAAGATGGCGATTCTGTCTTATAACCTCCTGGGTCCCATCCAGGGACCTAAGAGAAAGTAGCAGGGGAAGGTGTGGTGTGTGGGGGTGGGAGGTGGGCAGAAGTCTTGGGGAGGAATGGGCAAAGGAGGTTCTCAGTCAATAAAACTAAAGTTCTTTAGGTTGGGAAAAAGCACATGGTGGAGTGAGAAGTGTGGAGGGGAAGTGGGAAATTGGACACATTTGCTATTGATTTGAATTAAGGTAGAAATTAAGGTTGGATAAATTCTTCCCCTTGAAGGATCTGGAAAGACAAGGCAGTAATGTGTCCTCATGGGTGCCTGTTAGGAGGTGGGGGTAGTTTAAATCCGTTTGTTTAGATGGGAAAGGGAGGAACTTAAAAGGGAAATCCTTTTCCTCTTAAGGTTTATTTCCTTCCAAGCAGTCATATGTCATCTGTTACAGTTTGAGAAGAGATTGCTGATTACCCCCTATCTTTTCCTCATCTAAGTCTTTAATTGTATTTGTTTAAAGGGAAGAGTGTGGTGAGAACAGCCGTCATGTGTGTTGCATTTTCTCCAGGTGAATTGGGGCAGAGCTGATCTATTTTTTAACCACAGCAATAACCATATGTTGGGGTTTGAGTGCACCTTGGGAGGGGTGGGAGGACAGACATTTTAGCCAGAGACTGTTTCAAACAAAACCAAAAACCTAAGTAGAGCATTACAGGCCTCTGTGGCTGCTGCATTTCTGTAGAAAGCAACTTATTTTATTGACTTTTTTTTTTTTGTAAGGAAAAGAAATAAAAAGACCCCAGCAAGCAAAAACATTTAAAAAATGATTTTTTTTCCTCCTACTTAAGTGGTTCTTTCTCCCTTTGCTCTACTTTTGGAGAATGAACTTAACATCCCGGCTTCTTTTGTTAAGCCGTAGCTGACCTTAATCTGTGGTTAGTTTATTAAAATAATTAAAAATACTTTCTAAGAAGAGATATTTTTGATATTAGGACTGATGTTGAAACATATAGGGGCAATTTATAAAAAGGTAGTTAGAGAAATATATTTTAGTGAACTATAACCACAGAGCACAGATGACTCCCAATGAGCTGATCTGTCTTTAGGTTTCTCCCTTTCCCCGACCCTTCCCTGTTCTCTAGGGGCTGGGAGTGGGGATGTGGACACAGTAGGGGGAGCTCCTTCGCATTTTGCACAAAGCACAAGTCTGAACAGCCTATGCTGTGGCCAGAGCCATTTCTAAGAGCTTTAAACCGGAATAACTATCCTGGGCCAATTTTCCTTTTTCTTTATATTTTTTTCCGGGAAAAAAAGTCAACTATGCAATTGTATACACTCCCGGGTGCATGTGAAGAAGGGGAATAAGTGTACTTATGTGTCCAGAGTATTAACTGGGGCTGTTTTTCTGTGTTTGGATTTCTCTTTTGAGGTATGTACTCATAACCCATCCCTTGGAACGTAATCCCCACATTTGATCTAAAGCACTTGTGCATGCATGCATGTGCGTGCGTGCATATGTGTGTGTGTTTTCCTCCTCGGTAGCCAGTCAAGATTGTCCTTGTTGGAAATGCTCACGGTTTATAAAGTTTATTTTCTCCTCAACAAACTCAGAAGTCACCTATTTTCCAAATCTGATTTAATAATTTCCTATGGCTATTAATTCTTGGGGTTTTCTTTGAAAATAGATTTGTGTTAAGGAAGCAGTGAGATTCCAAAGGAAGGGATGTGTATATGTCTAGGCAGGTCTGGAACCTGGTATGAGATGAGCACTCCCCTAAGTTGCAAAATTTAAGGGTTACTATAAAACTCATTAATCAAGATACTTTAAAAAATGCAGTATTTAAAAAAATTAATGCAAAAAATTTATGTTGAATAAAATAGCGAAATCTTACAGGATCTGACAGGACTGAGATTAGGAGGAGGGAAGTGAGGCTGAATTGAATAAGTATGGGGATGAATCCTTCTTCTTTAAATTTTTGATACATTGTCCATCATAGATTTTTTACATTAATTGTGATTTTTTTAAAATGTTGCATTAAAATAGTATTTATCTTGGTTACTGGGTTTTTTGGCACTCCTTAAATTTTGTGCCCAAGGTGAGTGCTTTGCTCACCTCACCCTAGTTACGTCCCTGTTTCTGTGATTTGAACACTAGCGAGAACACCACTGTGTGCGCCTCCACCCCCATCACACACCAAACAACAGGTGGCTCAGACACCCTGAATTTGCACAGCTCACCTAGCTTTCCTAATTTAGGCCTTCATATCATAGAATGCTGGCCTGGACCAATAGGAATGAAAACAGACCAGGGGTTTTCCCAGAGAATAAAGCCAGAAAAGTTTTGATTCTCCACTGGACTGCTGTGTTTGGATTTGATCTGCTTGTTAGATTCTAGTTAACACTTTTGTTTTTAAAAACTAAGGACAAATGAACAAAAAACCTTGTATCATGTTTGTTTTTATTTATAAGTTAGCCAATCCCAATTCCTTTTGCCTTATTTTCAAATGAAAAAGATGGAAATTTTGAGGGGTGGTCTAGGGGTGAATATGGTAAAATGGGGCTTTAGGCCTCATAGCTTTTTATTAAGAAATAAATTATTTTTTTTATTTGGGAGGGTAACTATTTATTGAGGCATTGAAAAACCTCTCCATTCTAAGGATGAGAGACCCTGAGACAATGGATATTTTTTATAGGAGATGGTGAAGTTTGTTTTGCTTCATTCTTTCGGGGAGGGTCTTGGTGGGATGGGGGGAGGCGAAGGAATAATGCTTGGGAAATTAATATAGATTCAGCTTGGTTTGTGGTATTTTGGGAAGATGAGGGAATAGAAGAGGCAAGCCCATGTCGTTACTGGGTTGGGGAGAAGGAAAGAAGGGGCATATGGCCTGCACTCGAAATGGGCAGAAAAATTCCTTAGTTAAGGAGGGGTGTGTGAGTGAAGGGGGAAGGTAGACCCTTTAACTCCAAGTGAGGGATATCATCTCTCAGGCTTAAATTTAAGTGCACTTAGTTCCTTTAATCCAGGGCAACTGGGGTACCTACTGAAGTTTTTAATGGAGAGGGGAGATTTTCAGGGTTCTTGTTTTTCCCTTTTTGATGTTAGACAGTGCTACTCCCTCCCTGCTATGCTCTCTGCCCCATCTCCAACGGAGTAAGTATTACTGTAGGATAGGCCTCCGCTTCTCCCTTAACCTATGCTGCATTTATTGAAAGTTACAAGATTTAACCAGAAGTTTTTCCTCCATACTGGTTTTTATCAACAAAATAAAAAGATTATATCCAAAGAGTTTTTTAAAGATTCAGTCTTTTTAAGGAGTGGAGATGGTGTTAAACTCAGTCCTGTAGAGGGCAGTGGAAGGGAAGTACCTTCCCTCTATTAGCTCAGTTTTTTTTTTTTTTTCTATCAAGCAAAACTAAGGCCCACAGACAAACAAGAATTAGCAGTGACTTCGTGTTGTGTATCTGCGGGGTGATAGAGCCCAAAAGAATAAAGCTGGCTTTGAAGGTGTTCTGAGAACCTAGCTTTTGCCATTCTTACTCCTTTTAGCCACGTGTCCAAGGTTCCAGTCACATTTTTTTTTTTCTCAATAAAGAGTATTTCAGAGATGATTGTCTCTGAATTACTCAGACACCTCTGGACTCTGAGTCGTCTTTCTTTTTTCTTTTTCTTTCTTTCTTTCTTTTTTTTTTTGGTTTGAGATGGAGTCTCGCTCAGCTGCCCAGGCTGGAGTGCAGTGGTGCAATCTCGGCTCACTCCAACCACCGTCTCCTGGGTTCAAGTGATTCTCCCGTCTCAGCCTCCCAAGTGGCTGGGATTACAGGCACCCACAATCATGCCCGGCTAATTTTTGTATTTTAGTAGAGATGGGGTTTCACCATGTTGGCCAGGCTGATCTTGAACTCCTGACCTCAGGTGATCCGCCAGCCTCGGCCTCCCAAAGTGCTGGGATTACAGGCATGAGCCACCGCGACTGGCCTCTGTGTCTTCCTTCTCCAATGAGTCAGTGCCCCAGACAGATAGCCACAGGTGAGAAGACAGAATTAGAAGCCCCTTCCCGGCCTGGAATCACCTGCACTCCAGATTTTTCTAATTTCCTTCTTTCCTTCCAGGCCTTTCAACTATAGATCTGGATGAGTCATGCAGGCATTCTGTCTCTTCTGCTTTGCAGCCAGTCAGTCTGCAAATCACAGGGTATTTTGCCCCCATACATCGGTTGGGTAACAAAATATTACGATGTCCCCATGTAGACTTTCTCTGTGCCATCTCCTGCATTGGCCAAGTGGGTAAGGGGCAGTACAAAAGAGCAACGGAAGCTGGCTGGCAGCAGTTAAGAGGAGTGGGGGTGGGAAGGACCTTGGCCTCTTTCTGTGCTTATAACTGGATCTGTGACTCATCTTGTGAGTCACTCAGCTCCACCTCCCTCCTCCGGCTGCCCCTCCCAGCAGCCTTTACTCCTGGCACAAACCTGCAGCTAGACCAGGATTCTGAAAATGGAAAAATCTGATATAGCCCCTTGCCTCTCCACCCTTCCCTTCATCTAGTACTTCTACTGGGGGTGTGTGGGGTGGTGAGAGGCAGCCTTAACCCTCAGCTCCTGCCCACTCCATTCCTGGTTAAGTATTGATCCAAATCGCCCAATTCTTTTCTCCTCCTGATTTCCCCCCACCCTGCTTTTTTTTTTTTTTTTTTTTTGAGACAGAGTTTCGCTCTTGTCGCCCAGGATGGAGTGCAATGGCGCGATCCCGGCTCACTGCAACCTTTGTCTCCTGGGTTCAAGCGATTCTCCTGCCTCAGGCTCCTGAGTAGCTGGGATTACAGGAGCCTACCACCATGCCTGGCTAATTGTTTTTTTTTTTTTTTTTTTTTTTTTAGTAGAGTCGGGGGTTTCACCATGTTGGCCAGGCTGGTCTTGAATTCCTGACCTCAGGTGATCCGCCCACCTCAGCCTTCCAAAGTGCTGGGATTACAGGCATGAGCCACCACACCCCTACCCCCCGATTTTTTTTCTCCGTGTTCCTCCACTGTCTCCACACCTCAAAGTGCTAAAGAATAGAATGAGGCTCTTGAATGAAGGATGGTGGTGAGAAGGAAAGTGGATAATGGGATTTAAAAGTTATGGTACACACCTCTTCCTATGCTTTTTTTTTTTTTTGCGATGGAGTCTTGCTCTGTTGCCCCGGCTGGAGCATAGTCATTAGATCTTGGCTCGCTGCAACCTCTGCTTCCTGGGTTCAAGCGATTCTCCTGCCTCAGCCTCCCAAGTAGCTGGGATTATAGGTGTGAGCCACCACGCCTGGCTAATTTTTGTATTTTCAGTAGAGATGGGGCTTCATCATGTTGGCCAGGTGGTCCTGAACTCCTGACCTCAAGTAATCTGCCTGCCTTGGCCTTCCAAAATGCTTGGGATTACAGGCGTGAGCCACTGCGCCTGGTCCCTATTTTCTTTTTACAACAGACCTTGGGAAATATTTTCTTCCCCCAAGAGGTTGAGGCCCATGGAATGCATTAGGGGCAGGTGGGGTGGTGGTGCTCTGTAGCCTTTAGGACTTCTAGAATCAGGCTTCTGGGCCACCTTCTTAGCAGGTGTATACCTCTTTGTTCCAGACTGACTTTCTGTCTCACAATATCTTCACTATTTCCACAGTTGCAGCCAAGACAGGAAACTGAAAGCTGAGGCCAGAAGGGTGGTGTACTGGGGGGAGGGGAAAATTGAGTGTCACTTTGGAAAACTGGGGCCCCCATCTAAGGATTGCTGCCTCTGTAGATTCAAAATCAATAAAACAGCAGCTCATTAACTCTTATTTTGTATTTTATTTTCTGTCTTTTTCATGTCTAAATAAAGATTTTTGCTTTGCTGTCCCCAAGTCCCCCTCCTTTAAAGGAGCTGCAGCTCCTTGACTTCTCTCCTTGTTCCCAGCTTTCCTTACCCATCTTTGCTTTTAGGGTTGCAGATGGGAGGGACGGGGGATGGACTGCTGAGCTGAAGAGAGGTTTCCAGCCCTCACCTGTGAAAGTCCTGAACATGAATCATTCATTTGGAGATCTGGTGTCTGGGTTGGAGGGGTGGAGTCATATACGGGAATGGGCACTTATTGCCTATTGGTTGTGTATCTACGTGATGGGCAAGATTAACTGGTAAGATCTTTTTGTCCCACCCACATCCCCAAGACTTGCACACAAACCGTACTTGTGTCTGCATCTTGGACACATTTCCATCTCTTTTTATACTTCTCCACTGCAGTCTTCACATGATGTCTGTGTCATGCCCTCTAGAGAAAGATATGCAAAACCACTTTAACCAGTTTCCCTGCTTCCTCACCTAATTCTTGGGCCTCTGCTGACAAAAATCCCCCCAGGTCTAATTTTCATTTTCTTCTGGAAGAGGCGGCAAGGAGGCTTGAACCACTTTCACATTCCTACCCCTCTCCCCGCCCCAAACCCCTTTGAGAAGACAAAAGAACGGAGCTTTTAAGGGAAGTCATCACTGAGACACTCCAGAGAGGTAGCCCAGATGATTCCAGCTTCATAATCAATAGAACTGCTCCTCTCAAACGGTCTCCAGTACTCATGAACAGGAAGAGAACAGGTTCTGGGATTGGGGTAAAGAAGGGAGTCGTTTTTCTCTCAGTGCCCATTTCTCCCCCACCCGTCCGTCTCAGACTCCACCGTTTCCTCTCCACTTTTCCAGAATTGTGGGTATTCTCCTTTAAGGGGCTGGGCATCTCTCCCGCCCTCTCCAGAGTCGACTGAAGTTTCCGAGGAGACTTCTCAGGCTGGGCTGGACACACCTTTCCAAGGACTCCCAAACTCTGCTCCGTGCACGTCAAATGCTCCTTTCCCTTGTGTCCAACCCCCTACCCCTCTCCCTAACTCCCCTCTTCTCTACAAGACTCAGCCTCTCCCCGAGGTGGGTGAGCATCCTTGAGGTTTCCCACCCTTAACTGCTGTGTCCCCGGATGGAGCCAGAGAAATGTGGTGGGGGGGCAGGGGCCAGAGTTTCAACATTGCCCCCCAGAAGGAGGAGCCAGAGATGGGGGTAAGGAGAAGGAATTTGGGGGGGGGGTGTCGGCAAGAGGGTGAGAACGGGGATGAGGTGGAGATAAAAGGGGGAAGCAAAGGCTCTAGAGGAGGAGGAGGGTGTGTCTGTCCTATCAGCTTCTGCTGATGGAGCCTGGTCTGTCTTTCTCAGTCTCAAGTTTGTTGTCTCATTATCCATTAACCAGCCCCTCCCTTTACTGTCTACCAGCCCTGGTAGGTCTGGAGCTCCCCACAGACACTGATCTCAGTTTCCCCCGAGAGTGTGAGTGTAGGCCTCTACAGGCAGCTGCCTTTGGGGAGTTGGGGAGCCTAGGGGTTAACTCTAGACCCCCCTCAACTCTCTGGACCAAAGTCTGTCCAGGAAAACAGGATGCCGGAGCCCAGGAGTCGTCAGCCTAGCAGTTGCCTGGCCTCCAGATGCCTCCCAGGTAATAATGCCCTGTCACTCTCCAAAGACTCTTCCAAATTTCATCCTACGCCAATCTCGTTTCATGCCCTCACCAAAGATACCCCTGTGTTCCTCTCCTGGCTCGAAGTACTTCTGCCTGAGGCTCGCTGCCCTCCCTGACAGCCTCTAGAGCTGGCTGAGAGCTGGACCTTGACATTCCTTCTGTTTCCTTGACCCTGTTACCCCTTTTCAAATTTACTTATTCAATACATAGTTAGTGCCTGCTATGTGCCAGGCCTTGTTCTAGGCTCTGTTCTAGTTACAGAAATTAAAAAACATTTATCTTTCCTCATAAGCTTACATTGTAGTGGGCTTTGGGGAGGATTTTAATCTTCCCTATTTAGATCTCCCTTTCTTGGAGGAGTGGGTGTATCCAAGTGTGGGCAACACTGGGAACAGTCATAACAGGGCTTCCCTTCTTCCCCTTTAGGGGAGCAGATCCTAGCATGGGCCCCAGGGGTGAGGAAGGGCCTGGAACCGGAATTGTCTGGAACCCTGATCTGTACCAACTTTAGGGTCACCTTCCAGCCCTGTGGATGGCAGTGGAATCAGGTGAGATGGTTGGGGACACAGAAATGACAGCTAGTGGGAAATGGGTAGGGAAGTCTAGCAGGATTTAGACAAACATTATGGGTTAAGGGCTGTCTTTTGAATGTATCATTGATAATCAGTGGGAACTCTCTCTAGGGTTGTTGCCCCCTAGAAGGGGTTGGGGCTGCCAGGGTAGGAAAATGAGGGCGATTTCAGATGTCTACCCAGTCACGTGCTTCGTCTAGGACACTCCCTTGAACAGTGAATACGATTTTGCCCTGGTCAACATTGGACGATTAGAGGCTGGTAAGTTGGGGGGGTTTGGTGAAGGGGTTCACTGGAGTTGTTGGAATTCCCTCCTCATCCTTCCTCTGTTCTCAGAAAACAGCAGGGATGGAGTGGGATGGGCTGCAAGAGTCCCTTCTGGAGAGACTCTGGTCCATGGTTACACTGTTCTGTACCTCTTGACTTCAGTGAGCGGCTTGTCCCGAGTCCAGCTCCTCCGTCCAGGGTCCCTGCATAAATTTATCCCTGAGGAGATTCTGATTCATGGCCGAGACTTCCGGCTTCTCAGAGTTGGTTTTGAGGCTGGAGGCCTAGAGCCTCAGGCTTTTCAGGTAAGAGGCCCCTAACCTGAGGCTTTCTCCTCACCTCACAACCTTGGGATCCTCTCCCTGACAATTTCTGAGACTCCTCCAGCCCCTGGGATCCTCTCATCATTCCCCCTGCTTCTCTCAAGGAAAGGCTAAAAGGCTGGGATAAATGATTGAGTGATGAGAGTAAAGAGCCTGCGCTCTAGCCTTACTCTATTAATTACCAGCAGTGTGACTGTGGGCAAGTTTTCTCCTCTGAAAAACCAGGATTCCTCCCAGAATCATCATTCTAGGATTCTGTGGTTCCAGATTTGTTCTCCCGACCCCAGTCCCCATGACCTGAGGAAGCCCCCTTCTCTAGGGACTGTCTTCACTGTTCTTCATTCTTGGCAAAGAGAGTGGAGCAACACATGGGCTCCATTTCCTTCTTTTCACTTACTCAGCCTAAGCCAAAAGGATGGAATGTCCTTTCCTCTGCAGGTGACCATGGCCATTGTCCAAGCCAGAGCTCAGAGCAATCAAGCCCAACAGTATTCGGGGATAACCCTGAGCAAGGCTGGTGAGTGAGAGTGCTTTAGGGTAAGGAAGAGTCTGAAAAAGCAGAGGATGGCTGATGACAAAGAGCTGAGAAGCTGTCTCTGATTTTCTCCTTCCTCCTCTATGTCTCACTCCTGTTCTAGGCCAGGGTTCTGGCTCCAGAAAACCACCAATTCCTCTCATGGAGACAGCGGAAGACTGGGAGACTGAGCGGAAGAAGCAGGCAGCCAGAGGCTGGAGGGTCAGCACGGTCAACGAGAGGTTCGACGTAGCCACCAGGTGATCCCCCAGTGCACCCCAACCCTGCTGCTCTCCCAATCTTCCCTTAGTTCCTTGATCCTCTAAAGCTAGGACTTCCCACAAACTCCAGCCTCCTAGGACACCCACAAAGCTATCTCCCTTGCCTCCTAGATCCCTAAACCTGAAATCCCTTGGAATGGTCCCTCTGAAGCAGCTTCCTTGTAATAAGAGCTTTACATTATAATGAAGTCACTGAGCCAAACTGTAATATCACTCTCATTTCACAGCCTCCCCCGTTACTTCTGGGTCCCTAACCGAATTCTGGACAGTGAGGTCAGGAGAGCATATGGCCACTTTCATCAGGGCCGTGGACCGGTCAGTGTGATGGTTAGGGTAATGGCTGTGGATTAGAGGGTCATGTGGGCCAGGGACATCGTGGAGGGAGGAACCTCTGTGAGGTCAGTGTGGGGGCAAGGGTAGCGTGGAGCTAGGCATTTCTCCCACAATGACCCTCTTCTGCCCCATGTGAAGCGCTTGTCCTGGCATCACCCTGGGGGCAGTGATCTTCTCCGCTGTGGAGGCTTCTATACAGCCAGTGACCCTAACAAGGAGGATATCAGGTGAGGGAGGCTTGATGAGAAGAATCAAGGGTTAGGTGCTCAGGGCAGACTCCTTCTCTTATTTCCTGACTCCCTCCCCTCCAGAGCAGTGGAGTTGATGCTCCAGGCTGGGCATTCAGATGTTGTCCTGGTAGACACTATGGATGAGCTGCCCAGCCTTGCAGATGTCCAACTTGCCCACCTGAGGCTGAGGGCCCTCTGCCTGCCTGGTGAGAATAACCTTTGACCCCTAACCCTCACCCTCACTCCTAGGTCTGCTGAGCCTAACCTGGTTTACCCTTTGCTTGCTGTAGATAAGTAGCTCTTTAGTCCAATGAGCCTGTTTTCTTTTCTTTTCTTTTTTCTTGAGACGGAGTCTCGGCTGGGCGTGGTGGCTCACGCCTGTAATCCCACCACTATGGGAGGCCGAGGTGGGCAGATCACTTGAGGGCAGGAGTTCGAGACCAACCTGGCCAACGTGGTGAAACCCCGTTTCTACTAAAAATACACACACACACAAAATTAGCTGGGTGTGGTGGCTGACGCCTGTAATCCCAGCTACTTGGAAGGCTGAGGCACAAGAATCGCTTGAACCCAGGAGGCGGGTGAACTGAGAATGTGCCATTGCATTCCAGCCTGGGCGACAAGAGTGAAACTTGTCTTAAAAAAAAAAAAAAAAAAAAAAGACAGATGAGACGGAGTCTCCCTCTGTGGCCCAGGCTGGAGTGCAGTGGCGCGATCTCGGCTCACTGCAACCTCCAACTCCCACATTCAAGCGATTCTCCTGCCTCAGCCTCCTGAGTAGCTGGGATTACAGGCGCCTGCCACCATGCCTGGCTAATTTTTGTATTTTTAGTAGAGATGAGGTTTCACCATGTTCCCCATGTTAGACTAGGCTGGTCTCAAACTCATCAGATGATCCACCCACCAAGGCCTCCTAAAGCGCTGGGATTACAGGCACGAGCTGTCGTGTCCGGCCAGCGAGACTGTTTTCTACTCACCTCCCACCTCTCCCACCTCTCCCACAGACTCACTGGTTTCCTGTCTTCTTGACCCCAATTTATTCTTTAAACAGCTTTATTGAGACATAATGTACATACCATAAAATTTACCCTTCACTGAAGTATACAATTCAGTGAGTTTTATTATATTTACAATGTTGTACAACCATCACCACAGTTTAATTTTAGAAACCATCCTGGCCATTTACAATTACTTTTCATTCCTGTTCTTAACCCAGCAGGCTATCAACCTGAATCCTGAATCCTGAGTTCTAATCTCTTTGCCCTTCTGATCTTTCTACCCTCTATCAGATTCATCTGTAGCTGAGGATAAATGGCTTTCAGCCCTGGAAGGAACACGATGGCTGGACTATGTCAGGTACTCCCTCGCTTCTTCTAGCCATCATTTATAATTCAACCTTCCTCAACCTTCTGTTAACTTGGGGTCCTAAATGGCCTTTCTTTAGTTCTCCTCGGTTTCCCAAGAAGACTGCCATTTTCTGCTCTTTAGAAGGAGGAGGGGTAGGATTTGGAGTCGGCCTTATTCCATCCCATGACCCATCAAAATCACTCCATTCCCCTAGGCTTATCATTCTTCCTCCCTCTTCCTCACCTGCCCCTCCAGGGCTTGTCTTCGAAAGGCCAGTGACATTTCAGTATTAGTGACATCCAGGGTTCGTTCTGTAATACTTCAAGGTGAGTTCCTTGGTTAAGCCCATTCCATTCCTTGCCTCTTTTCTTTACCCACCTGACCAGATTGCATTCAGGGAGGGAGACCCATAAGGCTTCTTCCTCTCCTGTTCCTGGGAACTACCTGTGAGCTCTACTCTCATCCTTCAGTGCTACCTCTGCCTCCCCATCACAACTTGTGGTCCCTGACACTAGGATGGTCTTAGCCCCTTTGTTCCTTTCCTTCCATCAGTGGATGGAGACTGGGGTTGGGGTGGGAAGGGCAGTGTGGAAGCTGGTTTGAGAATTGTGATTCTGCCCCTTACATGTGAAACTGGGTATTTCTATCCGGGTGGAGTCTAGGAAGTGAATCATTCAAGGTCTTTGTTTTCTCTTCACTTCTATGTGCTTTCTCAATCCTCCTACCCCAAACCTTTCCCCTCTGTGCCTCTCATTTCTCCTTGCCATATTTCTCTTCTCATTCTCTTCTGCCCTAGTTTCTTGGACCCCTCTTCTTTGTCCCTTCTTCCTCTTTATCACCCAGAGCGCGGTGATCGTGATCTCAATGGCCTCCTCTCTTCACTCGTCCAGCTGCTTTCAGCCCCCGAAGCCCGAACACTGTTTGGCTTCCAATCACTAGTACAGCGAGAGTGGGTGGCAGCTGGACATCCCTTCCTGACTCGGCTTGGGGGAACTGGGGCCAGTGAAGAGGTGAGAATGATTCTGGATGGCATCGGGGGGATATTACTAAGGAAGTAAGAGAATGAGAAATTATTTTGTATAATCCACTGGAGGTGAATCCAGTCAGAAGGGCCCCGAGGTTAGGCTGGGACGAAGATCCTGATGAGTGAGGCCTTACAAGCCCCTGCTACCCTCAATTCAGATTTTCATTCTCTAACTTCCATAAGTTCCCCCATTCCCTGTGTTCCCCATTCCCTTATCATCTCGTCATCCTCCCTCTTTGGGTCCCAATAATCCCTTCCAACCTCTTAATTTCTTTTCAGGCTCCGGTGTTTCTCCTCTTCCTTGATTGTGTCTGGCAGCTCCTCCAGCAGTTTCCAGCTGATTTTGAATTCTCTGAGTTTTTCCTTCTTGCTCTTCATGACAGTGTCAGGGTTCCTGACACCCTTACCTTCCTGAGAAATACCCCCTGGGAGCGCGGAAAGCAGAGCGGACAGGTCAGTGACTTCTATTTTTGACTCGTGTTTTTTTTCCCATTGAGATGTACTCTCTGAAGTTTGGTCTTGATTTGTTTTATGAGAAGTGAGGTCTGTGAGTGGGGAGGGGGAGATTTATTCTCATTTTCAGGACGAGACTTTTGCCCTACATCTTTCCTAGAATAAGAAGTGAGAATCTCATGATTTGTCTCTAGATGTGGGAGGATTGTGTGTAACCATCCTTTTTCTTGCTTCCTCTGTCCAGTTAAACTCCTATACACAAGTCTACACCCCAGGATACTCCCAGCCTCCAGCTGGGAACTCTTTTAACCTGCAGCTGTCTGTCTGGGACTGGGATTTACGTTATAGCAATGCACAGATACTACAGTTCCAGAATCCTGGCTATGACCCAGAACACTGTCCAGATTCCTGGCTCCCTAGACCGCAGGTGAAGTGTCTAAATTTCCTAAATTCCCTTGACGTTCCCACAGGCTCATGCTACTAGACAGTGAGAAGTGAAAGACAAAATGTCTTGAGTTCCTTAGGGAAAGCTACTCCACTACTCTTCTGCAGCTGTCACTTATAGTCAGTCCCTGGGTGTCCCTAGGAAGACAGAAGACCTAGAATAGCACAGAGGGCACCCTTTTTGTCCTTCCTCAAGTCTGTTTACTCATCTTCCTGTCTCGTGCACACATAAGTTGCCCTAAAATCAACCTTAATCAGTCCTGAGGCCTAGTTGAAGCCTAATGAGGAGGGTAGAAGAGTTCTCATGGGGAGGCTTGTAGTTCTAGTCACCAGTGCAGTGAGTGGGTGGCAGCAGGACACCCTGTCCTGATCCAGATTGGGGAAACTAGGGTTATCTGGTCTCTCTGTTGCCAGTTGATTTTCTTTTCCCTTTAGCCAAGCTTCATGGTTCCTGGACCCCCCAGTTCTGTGTGGCTCTTCTCTAGAGGAGCATTGACCCCCCTGAATCAGCTCTGTCCTTGGCGGGACAGTCCCTCCCTGCTGGCAGTCTCTTCTCGTTGGCTCCCTCGACCTGCTATCTCCTCTGAAAGCCTGGCTGACCAGGAATGGGGTCTCCCCTCACATTGGGGAGCTTGCCCTTTACCTCCAGGGCTGCTGCTGCCTGGGTATCTCGGACCCCAGATCAGGCTCTGGAGACGCTGCTACCTGAGGGGAAGGCCTGAGGTCCAGGTAAGAAGGGAAAATAGACTGGGAGTGGGACAAGGGACTTGACTCTGCTGAACCAGATGAACAGGAGCTAGAAAGGCAAGGAGCTGAAGCCTCTGGGAGTCTGGGAAGTGAAGTTCTACTCCTCTTGGCATCAAACGAGGTTTGGGAGTGTAGGAGGTGCGGGAAAGTGCTTGTGGCTTAGATTAAGTGGAATTTAGGGCATAGCTGGAAGGGGAAACAGAATTAAAGACACCAGAAGTAGCAGAGAAGCAGGGGGCCAGAGCTACAACAGTATTCCTCTCTGTTCCTCTTTGCCTCCTCCCCAGATGGGCCTCTCAGCTCCCACAGTCTCTGGCCTCCAGGATGAGCTATCCCATCTTCAGGAGTTATTACGGAAATGGACACCAAGAATATCTCCTGAGGATCACTCCAAGAAAAGAGATCCACATACCATTCTCAATCCCACTGAAATTGCTGGCATTCTCAAAGGCAGGGCAGAGGGGGATCTGGGGTAGAGGAGGGTTCTGTCTAATCTTTTTTTTTTTTTTTTGTATCCGGACTTGCAGCCTCAGCTTTCACACTTCAGCCCTTAAGTTCACTAAGAAGGTCTGAGTTTCTGCTGCAGATGGTGGTGTTAACTGCTCCAACTCTTGTCTTGCTTAGTTCCTACAAATATTTTTGCTTCTTGTCATTTGAAGGATTAAGAAACAAAAACAATCCAGAAATTGATCGGTTTTTTTAGGCCAATCCCATCCCTTCTGGATAACCAGATGTTAAATCATGAGATCAGAGATGCTGTTCATCAGTCCCAACAAGATGGCCTAGAAATCGCATTCTCACCTCGCCTTGCTGCTGCTTTAATTCCAACTTCTATTTCTTCCCTTATAGTTTTCTATGGGAATGAGGCGGATACAGGAAACACCCTGTCTCCTCTGTATTTTTGTAGTGGAATTTCTATTTAAGGGGCTCATTAAAGCGTAGTATTTATACACATTGCTGGCATTGTTTCTTGTGTTTGAATAAAGGATTCTCCTAGGTAGGAAAGTGGTGGGTAAAAGGTGTGTATGACCCAAGAGAGGAAGGCATCCACCATATTATTGCTAAGGAAATAGGGGAACTGGGTTTGGTGAGGCTCTGCAAAATTCAAGTGCAATTTGGGGAAAGGGTTCTCTTGTGTGTGTCTCCCATTTAGAGGCAGATGGGGCCAGAGTGTTCTAGAGATCCAGACTCTAGAGCTCCGATCCCATCCACCCCTCAGCTGTGGTCACACACCAACCCGGAGCAGCTCTCACCCTCCCCATGCAATTACGACGAGGTGAGCGCAGACGTCACTCTAGCTCAGACATTTCGCAGTCTCCTCCCCTGAGGGAAAACCAAATACCTCCAGCCCAAATCAGGGTTGTGAGGCCAAATCTGCAAGAAGGCTGCAGGCGAGAGGGAAGGCTCCCTCTGCGCCTGAAAGCAGCCAAGACCTCGGGTTGGGGGGAACTCTTCAGCACATCCTTCTCTGGACAACAAAAGAAGAATCACTGTCCACAAAATATATTAAAACTGAAATGTTTGTTCTTTTAGCTTTCGAATTTACATTTTTGAGAGCAGTGTGATTCTTTCAAGTCTAGCAGTGCATTAAGAGGGCCTGAGCGTTTCCGTTCCGCCCTCCTCGCTAAGACAACTAGCAGCGGCACCTCAGGACGCGAGCCGAGGACTCCACCGCCCGACCCAGATTAGGTTTCGGAGGCTCCTAAGATGGCTGCAGCCGCTTCCAGGCACCTCCTCTTCCGTGGCCCCGCCCACCGCTACGTCCGCCTTCGCCCCGGAAGTGGAAGTCGTGCTGAGGTCAGAAGGCGGAACCGCTGCTGGGAGACGGCGGGCTCTCTTTCGCCATGGCTGCCGGGCCGATCTCCGAGCGGAACCAGGGTAACTGGAGGGGGAAAGTCTGGAATGGGCTCAGCGTGGCTAGGAGGCCCCGACTACAGCCAGCAGTGTCTCTGCAGGGGTGGGAGACTGGACTCCTCCCTTCCCCAGAGGGCGCGAGACCGGCCCTGTGCCTGTTGGGGGAGGGTTGGCCGGGTGCTGGCTGAGGCCTCTGGGTGTGATACTTACGTCCGGTCCCCTGCTGACTTCTCACTCAAAAAATCAAAAAAATCCACTCACAATACTAAATTAGACTTCAGAGGATTCCCGAAGTCCTGGGAAGAGAGAAGTTTAAGGGTTTAAACTTTTTTTTTTGCTCCTGTCCCCTACCCCGGTCCCCAGTTCCCCTGGTTGGGTTCCATCTTCATGTTTCCATCACTTCCTTCCTTCCCGTTACACTCTCACGCTTGCTGTTTTTGCTCCCTCCCTTCAAGATGCCACTGTGTACGTGGGGGGCCTGGATGAGAAGGTTAGTGAACCGCTGCTGTGGGAACTGTTTCTCCAGGCTGGACCGGTAGTCAACACCCACATGCCAAAGGATAGAGTCACTGGCCAGCACCAAGGTGAGTACATGACAAAAGGGGCGAATTGCTCCCGGAGGGTCCCAGCAATATTCACAACTGTTTTGGAATAACATGAGCAATCTAAATATTTTTTTCTTTTAAGCCTCTGTTCAGTTTATTTCTGGAACCATTCTTAAGTAAAGTGATGTTGTTTCTTGTTCTTTGTGATTAGAGGGTAGATGAGTTTCACCCCATTTTCAGTTTCTTTACTTACGTTGTTAACCCCCTCTTCTCCACTTCTCCAGGCTATGGCTTTGTGGAATTCTTGAGTGAGGAAGATGCTGACTATGCCATTAAGATCATGAACATGATCAAACTCTATGGGAAGCCAATACGGGTGAACAAAGCATCAGCTCACAACAAAAACCTGGATGTAGGGGCCAACATTTTCATTGGGAACCTGGATCCTGAGATTGATGAGAAGTTGCTTTATGATACTTTCAGCGCCTTTGGGGTCATCTTACAAACCCCCAAGATTATGCGGGACCCTGACACAGGCAACTCCAAAGGTTATGCCTTTATTAATTTTGCTTCATTTGATGCTTCGGATGCAGCAATTGAAGCCATGAATGGGCAGTACCTCTGTAACCGCCCTATCACCGTATCTTATGCCTTCAAGAAGGACTCCAAGGGTGAGCGCCATGGCTCAGCAGCCGAACGACTTCTGGCAGCTCAGAACCCGCTCTCCCAGGCTGATCGCCCTCATCAGCTGTTTGCAGATGCACCTCCTCCACCCTCTGCTCCCAATCCTGTGGTATCATCATTGGGGTCTGGGCTTCCTCCACCAGGTAAAGCTTTTGGTTAAAACATGTTTGTCTTAAGGTTGGGGGAGAGGGTCAGGAGGAAGAAAAAAACGAGTCTGAAAGGGGGACAGGGGACATTGAGTCAGTGAGTTGATGGGAAGAGGACTGAGGGGTGATGGTAGTGGTGGAGAAGAAAGTTGTTGGGTTTCTTTAGGAGGGTGAAGTTCGTTGACTTTTCTAACATTGCTTTTGATTTTAGAGCACTGGGAGGAGGGGGAAAGAGCTCACCCTGCCTGGAGAGGCCAGATCAGGACAGGCTCTTTAAAGACATTTTCTCCTCACTACCATTAACTCTTCCTTTTTCCATTTCCTCTATAGGCATGCCTCCTCCTGGCTCCTTCCCACCCCCAGTGCCACCTCCTGGAGCCCTCCCACCTGGGATACCCCCAGCCATGCCCCCACCACCTATGCCTCCTGGGGCTGCAGGACATGGCCCCCCATCGGCAGGAACCCCAGGGGCAGGACATCCTGGTCATGGACACTCACATCCTCACCCATTCCCACCGGGTGGGATGCCCCATCCAGGTAGGTGTGCTTTGTTGGGAAAGGGAGGGAAGAGCTTGGTAGAGCATCTCTATTACCACTCACCCTGCTGCCCTTTGTTCCTCAGCAGTAACAGTTTCAGAGTTTTCCTTTCCTTCAGACATTCTATTATAAAAACATACAAAATGCTCTCTAACATCTACCACCCTGAATCCATTTCTTAAGTTTTTCTGACAAGTAGACTCTACTTGCCAGTTTTTATTTCTTTAACCTTTAGTTCCATTCTCTTCTCTGACTCCACCTCAAAGTGGTGACCTAATTGCCAAATCTCGGGGACGCTTCTGCTCCTTATCTAGTTTGACCTCTGATATACTTGAAACTAGTTGTGTCCTCCTGTTTGAAATTCTTGTCTCTTTTTGCTTTTGCTTTTCTAGATCCTCCACCCCTCTCTCTGACTTCTTAATCTCAGTTACCGTAATAGACTCATGTCTACTTGTGCCTAGATTTTTGTGCTTGTTTCTCTTTTCTGCATATATCTATAGTTTTAATTGGATATATACTGATGCCTCCTAGGTCTGTATCTCTAGTCCGTAGCTGTTGACATTCCAGATCCTTAATGCTGCTGCTTAATAGATAGCGTCATTTTTCTATCCCTCTCCTTCAAACCCATTCTTCCTCTAGCGTTCTTTTTTTTCAGGTGCTTAATTCATGAATCTGAGAGCTATGTTTGACTGCTCCCTATCACCCCACTCTTAATACCAAGTCTTATTTGTATCAGTGGCATCTCTCCCCATGGCCAGTGCCCTAGTTCAGTCTCTCATTCCCTCATTATTTTACACTTAATTTATTGTAGTAATCTCCTGCCACTTTGACTCCAGTTTTCCCTAACTTTGATCTACTTTCACAGTGTAGGTTTTTTAAGACACAGATGTGCACACACTTGCTCAGAATTCCTCTGTTGCTCCCTTTGACCTACAGAGTAAAACCCAAACTCATTACCATAGCATTCACAGCTCTTTATGATCTGGCCCCTGCCCCTCATTTCTATAACTGCATTTTGCTCCTGATTACTGAGTTAACTGGCATTTCCTGGAACATACTGTGCTGTTTGCCACACCTGTGACTTGCACATGGTAATCTTTCTGCTTGCGATGCTTTCTTCCCATGATCTTATCCTCCTGAAGTATTCATCCTTTAGAGTTAGTTCTTTGCTTAGACAGTATGTCCTCTGCTACTTTCTTAAATCCTATCAACAGAGTTATTACTCCACTTGTTACATACTTCATCATTACTATTACAGTACCTAAATCATGGAAGAAGCAAGCAAAGAGGGTAAGGAGTTGATTGAGTAATTGGTTGATTGGTTGGTTTGTGCTGTTGGAATAGGGTCAAGGATAGGGAGCACTTTTTACCACCCTTCTTTTTTTATTTTTATTTTTTGGTGATGGGGTCTCACTCTGTCATCCAGGCTGGAGTGCAGTGGCGTAGTTTTGGCTCACTGTAGCCTTGACGTCCCAGGCCCAAGTGATCCTCCCACCTCAGCCTCCTGAGTAGCTGGGAATAGAGGCACACACCACCATGCCTGGCTAATTAAAAGTATTTTTTGATAGAGCTGGGGTCTCACTATGTTGCCCAGGCTGTTCTTGAACTCCTGGGCTCAAGTGATCCACCTAGGCCTCCCAAAGTGCTGGGATTATTGGCATGAGCCACTGTGCCCAGCCAGCCTTATTTTCTATACCCTTTTTTTTATATAGTTCTCTTTCTGATGTCACTTTCTTTCTAATTTTGTTTTCTTCCTTTCTCTATTTTCTTTGCCTCCTCCTCTTTGTCTCTTTTCTTCTTGTGTCTATTTTATTTTCATAGGGATGTCTCAGATGCAGCTTGCACACCATGGCCCTCATGGCTTAGGACATCCCCACGCTGGACCCCCAGGCTCTGGGGGCCAGCCACCGCCCCGACCACCACCTGGAATGCCTCATCCTGGACCTCCTCCAATGGGCATGCCCCCCCGAGGGCCTCCATTCGGATCTCCCATGGGTAAGTAGGCTCTAGCCACCTCCCTCATCTGCACTTATCATGTTCTTACAGCTTCCTGTAGGCATACCCCTTGTCCCGTGCCCTTACTAACTTTTCTTTTACTCCTTGCAGGTCACCCAGGTCCTATGCCTCCGCATGGTATGCGTGGACCTCCTCCACTGATGCCCCCCCATGGATACACTGGCCCTCCACGACCCCCACCGTATGGCTACCAGCGGGGGCCTCTCCCTCCACCCAGACCCACTCCCCGGCCACCAGTTCCCCCTCGAGGCCCACTTCGAGGCCCTCTCCCTCAGTAAATTCACATTTTCCTTCCTCCTGTTACATCTTCCCAATATCTTCTCTATTCCTTGGACCAATCAGAGATGCTGTAGCTCCTTGGGGCAAAGGTACTAATCCCTTTCAGCACCCCCACTCCATTCCCCTTTTTAATGTAACTTTTTCCACAGGAGGTATTTCTTTTTTATGTTGGTCCTGAGTATTTTGCAAAGGCACAGGGAAAATAAAACTAAACTCCTTGTTTATTTGTGGTGTTTTCCTTGACAACAGTAACTTTTCTCTTTTTCTTTAAGAAGAGATGTCAGTATCATGAAAAAATGGTAAGGTAGGAGTAGGAGCAAGGGTGCTTACTCCACATTTTAAAGGCTTATTCTGTAATGTGCTGTTGCAGTTGCTGAGCTTTGCTGTGCACTAGAGTAATTGTTTCCTTACGTAGAGCTTATCTTCTAGTTTGGAAGATAGGGACCCAATATATATAGCATACGATCGTCATGTTTTTTTGTTTCTTTTTTTTATTTGGAGACACGGTCTTGCTCTGTTGCCTAGGCTGGGGTGCAGTGGCACGATCATGGCTCACTGCAGCCCCAACCTCCCAGGCTCAGGTGATTCTCCCACCACAGCCTCCCAAGTAGCTGGGACCACAGGTGTGTGCCACCACACCCAGCTAATTTTTGTATTTTTGTAGAGGTGAGATTTCGGCATATTGCCCAGACTGGTTTTGAACTCCTGGGCTCAAGCGATCACCCCTGCCTCAGCCTCCCAAAGTGGTGGGATTACAGACGTGAGCCACCTCACCCAGCCGGACTATTGTTTTAAAGTGAACAGATGTATCTGGAGATAGTCTGGCAAAAATGAAGTAACATGCACTATGCAATTCATTGCAGCACTGTTATAATGGCAGTAGATTGGAAACTCACATCTCCATCAGTAAAGGGACGGTTGAATAAACTGATAAATTCATGCAGCAGAGTACTGTGCAGCTGTAAAAAGGAATGTAAAAAAAGCTGTAAAAAGGATCTCCAAGTGAAGATCTCTACGTACTGCTGTGGAGAGATCTCCAAGTGAAGAAAATAATGTGTGTAGTGTGCTACCTTCTCTAAGGGTAGCATATATATATATGTATTTACTTAACGTTTTTAAAAATGGGTAAACCAGCTACTCAGGAGGCTGAGGCAGGACAATCACTTGAACCTGGGAGGCGGAGGCTGCAGTGAGCCGAGATCACGCCATTGCACTCCAGCCTGGGCGACAGAGCGAGACTCTGTCTCAAAAAAAAAAAAAAAAGATAAACCAAATACTAATGGAAATTGATAATGCTGGGGAGGGAGTGGATATTGAGGGAAGCTGGATTCTCTGAGTATACTGTGTTAATGTGGTTTTCATTTGGAACAATATAGATGTCTTACATAATTACAAAAGAAAGTTAAAATGAGTAAATGGAGACAGTAAATGTTCCATACGTGTTCCATTTTGTTCTGTACCTACAGATGTCTGTAAACAGTCATCTCAGATAAGGAGTTTGTATTTCAATTTTTTTTCTCATTTCTCAGTCCTTCCAAACTTGATTTTCATCACGTGTAAATCTCAGTTTAAAGACTTTTCAGTAGACCAAATCCAATGGCCTTTTTCTCCCCCATGTTCTTTGCCACATTAATCCTGTTAAGTCACCTCTTTCTTGAAGTGCCCTCTGGCTTATGTAACTATGAACTTTACTAAATTCTAGGCAAGAAGTGAGCATGGCCCTCTTGTTCTCGTCCATCATTCTCATTAACATTTTTATGGTACCTGCAAAGGCTCTCTGTTGGTGGCAGCTGAGGATTCAAAGATAAGCAAGGCAGTTCTGCTGTCAAAACTGACACATAAGAGATTGTTAATGAAACAAATTATTTTGAGAGCAGGAAGAAAGTTACCTATTCTGGCATGAAAATCCAGGAAAACGGCCAGGCACAGTGGCTCACGCCTGTAAGCCCAGCACTTTGGGAGGCTGAGGCGGGCAGACCACCTGAGGTCAGGAGTTCGAGACCAGCCTGGGCAACATGGTGAAACTCTGTCTCTACTAGAAATACCAAAAATTAGCCAGGTGCAGTGGTGGGCGCCTGTAATCCCAGCTACTCAGGAGGCTGGGACAGGAGAATCGCTTGAATCTGATAGGTGGAGGTTGCAGTGAGCCGAGATCAAGCCATTGCACTCCAGCCTGGGCAACGAGCGAAACTGTCCCCCACCTCCCACCTCAAAAAAAGAAAAGTCCAGGAAAACTTCCTGGGAAAAAAGTGATACCTGCATTTAATCTTGAAGGATAGACCTTTCCCAGGCAAGGAGAAATTCAATCCAGGTGGATGGGATGTTTCTGAGGAGAAACAGACTGATAAATAGCATGGTGTATAATGCACTAGAGCTGTTTGGGATTGGAGGCAGGCTGAGGTCAGAGCCAGTTAGGGAGCTCCCAAAAACCATTTCTCAGCCCTTTTTCACATCATGGCAGGAAACCATTTGAAACAAAATTGAGGTAAGGGGAGGCAGCTGCTTCAGCCTGGAGGCTGTTGGCTCGGAAATTCTAGCTGCCCCAGTTTGACATGCTTATTAGATGTTCGTGTGGTGATATTGAATAGACAGAGATTTTGAGTCTGGGCTTGATGGGAAGGTCTGGACTGCAGATATAAATGGGAATCATCAGCATATAGGCAGTATTAAAGTCGGGACTGCCTGTGGTGAGCAAGAAGAGAGTAGAAGGCTTCCCGCCCCTGGGACTGAGCCCATAGGAACTCTAAAATTAAATGGCCCCAGCAAAGGAGACTACAAAGGAGTGGTTGGTGGGACAGGGCACTGGCACCTGGGGGAAAATGATGAGGTCTTCCCTCAGAACTTGAAAATATATACAGTCATTTGTGTATTCTCAAGGGATTGGTTCCAGGACCCTCCATAGATAATCAAAATTCATAAATGCTCAAATCTCTTATATAAAATGGCACATTTGCATATAACCTAGGCACATCCTCCAGTGTGTTTTAAATCATCTCTAGATTACTTGTGACACCTAATGCAGTGTAAATACTATGCAAGTAGTTGTTATACTGTATTGTTCAGGAAATGAATGTCAAGAGGAGAATGTCTATACATGTTCAGTACAAATGCAACCATCATAGGCCTAACTACATTTTCCATCCACAGTTGGTTGAATCCATGGATGCCAAACCCATGGATATGGAGGGCTGATGGTATAAGTTTTCACTCTAAAAGTATACAAGATTTCTATTTTAGCAAATAAGGTATCAGTGGAGAGTAGGCAAAGTCACCTTAAAGGGAAGAAATGGCTCCCTGCTGGCCAAATGCTCTCCTGCTGGACTTGGCTATAACCTAATTGAAAATGTTAACATATTTGGCTGGGTGCGGTGGCTCACGCCTGTAATCCCAGCACTTCGGGAGGCCAAGGCGGGCGGATCACGAGATCAGGAGATTGAGACCATCCTGGCTAACACGGTGAAACCCCGTCTCTACTAAAAATACAAAAAAATTAGCGGGGCGTGGTGGCAGGCGCCTGTAGTCCCAGCTACTCGGGAGACTGAGGCAGGAGAATGGTGTGAACCCGGGAGGCAGAGCTTGCAGTGAGCCGAGATCACGGCACTGCACTCCAGCCTGGGCGAAAGAGCGAGACTCCATCTCAAAAAAAAAAAAGAAAAAAGAAAATTGTTAACATATTTAAATAAAGAATATTGTCAACCTGGCTGTGTGTGGTGGCTCATGCCTGTAATCCCAGCACTTTGGGAGGCAGAGGTGAGTGGATCACTTGAGGTCCGGAGTTCGAGAGCAGCCTGGCCAACACGGTGAAACCCTGTCTCCATTAACAATACAAAAGTTAGCCAGGCACAGTGGCTCACACCTGTAATCCCAGCACTTTGGGAGGCTGAGGCGGGCGGATCACAAGGTCAGGAGATCGAGACCATCCTGGCTAACACAGTGAAACCCCGTCTCTCCTAAAAATACAAAAAATTAGCCAGGTGTGGTGGCGGGCACCTGTAGTCCCAGCTACTCGGGAGGCTGAGGCAGGAGAATGGCATGAACCCGGGAGGCGGAGCTTGCAGTGAGCCGAGATTGTGCCACTGCACTCCAGCCTAGGCGACAGAGCAAGACTCTGTCTCAAAAAAAAAAAAAAAGCTGGGTGTGGTGGCTCGTGCCTGTAGTCCCAGCTGCTTGGAAGGCTGAGGCAGGAGAATCACTTGAACACCGGAGGTGGAGGTTACAGTGAGCTGAGATTGCGCCACTGCACTCCAGCCTGGGCGACAGAGTGAGACTCTGTCTCAAAAAAAAAAAAAAAAGAAAGAAAAAGAATGTGTGTTAACCTGAAGACGGGTCAGCAATGAAAGTCTAGTAAAGGGAGAGTCCCTGAGGCCAGTCCAAGCACCATCCTGGAAAGCCGTCAGATTCAGAGTAGTCCAGGAGTGCTGGCAAGGCTGCCAATAGCAAAGAGGTGGGGGTAGAAGATTGTTGCCAAGAAGAGTTTTCTGGACCCATTGGCATGGCTGCTTATTGCAGATGGCCAGATGCCATTAAAGATACAAATCCTCCAGTAATGTCATCGTGCATTTATACATTGACATTATGACTCTGATTTGGCTTCAGGGAGAGAATGTACTAGATGTAGATATGAGTTTTCAGTCTGAGTGACAGTTAAATATTTATGATAAATTAATATTTATGTATTATGGCTTTATATTTCAGAAGATTGTGAACTTTGTTGGCATGAATGATTATTTCCAAGATCCAGCTTTGGAGTCTGCAAAGCCCAGGCCCGTGTCCCTGTCAGAGGTAAATTCAACCTGGCAAATGTTACCTGTGTGGTCTCTTCGGACATAGCCTGTCAGCCTTCTCCATGTATATATCTCAGCATTCTGAAGCCTCCACATTTAGTAAGGCAGAATCACATGCTATTAGATCTGAGAGGGACCTGATGCAGTATCTATTCCAAGCCCCCCTTTTCCAGATGAGAAACCTGAAGTTCACAGATGTGGAGAACTTGACCAAGAGTTGACAGCTTGTTAGCAGTGAGAACCCAGGTCCAAGCCCAGGTCAGTGCTGTCTGGAAGGTCCTGACCTTATCTGGCATAGACACGTTCAGGATGTATTTCCCCAAATCACCATATTCCCTCTCACTCCTTCAGCAGGGATGGTCATCAAGTGTCACCAAGTGGCATGTCTTGGATCTCTGAGTCCAGGTTATTGATGCAAGAGCAAAGGAAAGATGAAGGGAAAAGCTGAAACAATTTACTTCTTCCTGCCCGGGAAGTACAAGTGTGTGGAGGGGAGGGGAGGGAGGTTGAGGAGAGTAAGAGAAAATGGAGAAGGGTATTGAGAGGATCATTTTTGAGTCATTGGAGCAAATTAATGGAAGGGGAACTGTCCGGTTGGTCAGGTCTGTAAAAATCCCTCAACTTCCCCAATACTTCTGCTACCGCCAACTGAATGGACAGGATGAGGAGGTGTCCACTGTAAATAAGTAACCTGGACTGTTTTTTGAGGAAAGAGATGGAAGGAATCCAGGGGTCTCTGACTCTGGGAGTTCAGGATAGAAACTACACCTTGTTATCTCTGCTTTCTCTAAAATGTCCAGGTAAACTTGGAGTAGGATCACTCTGGATTTGGGAGACTGTTGTGAAAAAGGAGTTTGAGAGCAGTGGAGAAGGCAAGGGAGGTGTTTTGAAGGCAGCAAAAGCCCCTGAAATTATTGGGTCCTGCCATACTGAGACTGGGGTGCTAAGGAAGGGGCTGCCACATTCCCCATCTCCCTGTCTTCCCACTTGTCTTCCTAACATCACTGTTTTTTTCTTTAGTTCCTTTTATCTTTTACTAGGAAGGGCCTGGGAAGGGCTGGGTGCCATTTCCAGCTGTTCTTGTGACAACCTCCGGCCCTTTCATCATTTCTCCCTGTGCCCTGACTCCCTCCCCATCCTTTTTTCTCCCCTCCCCACCAATGGTCTCTCCCGATGCTCAGTGGCGCGGGGTAGAGGGGGGGCGGAGGCGGGGCTGGAGTGGTGGAGGGGGGGTGGCAGGTCTGCATTGCCGCTTCCCTGGTACCGGGAGCAGTCGCCGCTGCCGCCTCCGCCCGCGGCCGGGACCCTCGTCCTCGCCCGGGACTCCTTACCCGGGGAACCTAGACCAGGTGAGACCCCTTTCTCAGTCGCTCACCTCCTCTCCGCCCCTGGCAGAAGCATCTTTGCCTTGCCTTGCAGCCATTTTATCCTCCGATGCTTTGCTTATGGGGAGGGTGACGATCCCCTCTCTAGGGGTGAGGGGGGTTGGTGGGTTGGTGGTGGTTTGGGGATGGACATTTATTTCAGTTGTGCTCTTCAGGACACACACACACACACACACACACGCATATGTATAATATTGGTGAATGGGGAGGAGGGGTGTTTTTCTCTACCTTAACCAAGTCCCCACCATCCCCTTCGGAGATTAACGTGGTGGTGGGGTTGTGAGGTGGGATGAGGTTCCCTCAAACTCCTATCCCCTCCTCACCTTGACGTCCCCCCACCCCCCGGGATGAATGATAAATGACCTTGGCTGGGGCTGGAGAATGGATGCTGCCTCAGTGTGCGCGCCTGGACTTGGGTGGTTGGGGGGGCAGGGGAAGAAGGGCAGGTGAAGGATGGAGGGAAGGGGAGTGAAGAATGGAAATACTGGGGAGACACAGATGTAGAGCCGCCAGGTGTTGGGGGCATGGATGGCGGGGGCTGGCGGCAGTTGCTCCAGGGTGGGGGGAAGGGATGTTGAGTGAAGGTGGACACTTGTCTAGCAGCAGGACCAAGGGTGGAGGAGGTGCTCAGAGCAGGGATTTAGTCAGTTCTGGGGGCTTTTCCCTTATTCCGGAGCTGAGGCAAGATGGGGTGTGGGGGGGGGGTCGCTGCAAATGCTGATAGGGGCGGTCTCTATGTCTGTGCATGCGGAGGTCTCTCCCTGCGTCCCCCTCTCTGCCTCTCCGTATTCCTCAGTGTGCGTTCTCAGCTGACACCCTCATTTTTATCCCTCAGAACTGTGGGTGCTCCTATCTTCCTAACCCTGGGTAGGATGTGGGGAGGGGAGGCGCAGTCTTGATGGTCCTGGGTGGGGGCTGAGGTTCGATGACCGGGCTGTCATGGGGAAGGGGTGCTCCCGCACCTCCCACATTCTACCCCCGCCCCCGCGGACGTTTTGATAAGTGATTGCTTTTTAATGACCTTGTCGCCTGAGCTAGGAAGGCCTGGCGATCTGGGTGGACCCCAAAGTCAGGGGCTTTGACTGGGAGGGTGGGGGGTTCTGGACCCAGGGCTGGATGAGCTGTTCTGAAAGGAAGCATTTGCTCTGGAGTCCCCTGCCTGTCTCCACCCTCTGCAGAAAATCTCCTGGGCACATTTTTTCCTGTCAGGTGAGGTCAGCCAGCCTAGGACCTTGTAACCCTGAACCTTGTCTCCTTTAACCTCCACCTCTCCAAGTCTTGTCTCACTTCCCCAGGCTTAGCCACCCTGTGCTGTTTTGGGGGCTAAAAATAGCACTACTTCCTCACCAGCTCAAAGAATTTGTCTTCTTTCTTTCTCTCCTGACCTCCTGGGCTTGCTGGCCCTGAGGAAGCTGGCTGTTGAGACCTCATATCCTGCTGTGGTTGTGGAAGGCTTCCCTGCCCTACGTGCCCCTCTCAGGGGGAAATAGGGTCAACAAACATAGAGTATGGCTCCTGGTGGGTCCTGCCTCCTTCAGGGCTGGAGGGGAGATCCTGGTTAGGAAAGAGAGGAAAGCTAGCAAATTGCCATGCGCTGAGGGGATTCTGCAGTTCCAGCTCTTTCATGGGGGATGGTTGGGCCCTGAACCATGAAGAAAAGGTGACATAGGGGTCACTGCTTCTGGTCACCGTGGTCCACTGCTTACATCTGTCCTGAGGGGGTAAAGCGCTGCTTGCCAGTGCTTCTCTCTGAACCACATAGCATTGCTTACCGTCTTCTACCAGGGCGTGTGTGTGTGTCTGTGTGTGTGTGTGTGTGATTTAATGAAGGCCCTGGATGGGTGGGAGCACCGGAGGCAGGATATTTTTAGGGGGATGATTTCTGATCAGAATCTAGGCCTGCTTCCTCTGCTCCTATGAAGGAAGGGGGCTATCCCATGCCTTCCTCTGGAGAATGTCTTTTTTGGGGGGACACCCAAACCCCCTTTATTCTACATCCGCCTCCTACGCAATGCGGTGTTTGTGGACTCCTTCTTCCTTGACTCCTGGAGGAGGAGCAGAAAGGATTAAGGGGGATTAGGAAGGGAGGCCCTGGAGGGATGGGATGCAACTGTAGGCCTTAGAACCTCATGTTGGAAATGTATGCATTTGACAGTCATTTCCATTCTCACCCCCATCTGTGGAAAGGGGGCCCATCTATGACATTCTGAAGCAAGGTGGCAGTGGACAGTCATCACCTCTTTCTTAGCTTTCCATCTTTCCTCCACTTTACTTGGGTTCCAGGTCCCCCTTTTCTGGATCCTCCCTTGTTTTTCTGGAGGTAGTTAATGTGGGCCCAGCTACTGGAATTAGTTGAAACATAGACAGGGGGTTCTTGGGACTCTGTTTGCAAGGATGCTGGGCAACAGCATCTAAGTATGACCCCCCTGTTGTCCCTTGCTGCTTCCTGTTTCTTTCCCACTTTCAACATCATAGGAAGGAAGAAAACTAACATAGAGTATCTACTGTGAGATTACATTCTCACATCAACTCCAAGAAACAGTCTCCCAATTTAATTATCCCCAGTTAAAATAGATGGACACTGAGGCTTAGGGAGGTTAACTACCCTGATTGAGATCAGTTAGTAAGTGGCAGAGTTGGGATTTCAACTTAGGTCACCCCTAACAGTCATGTGCTTTGCCCTGAACCAGGATTCTCCTTGCCAGTGTCCCTTCCTGCTGCTCACCCTAAAGAGCATCCAAGATGGCTTTCATCTGGGGACCTTATGAGGTAGTATAGGGCATTTCACTATATTACTGTCACCACAAAATTAATAATTAATATTTATTCATCATTTTTATGTGCCAGGTGACTTATGGTAAGGAGCATAGATACATTATATCATTCAACCCTTACTTTCCCCTTTTTAAACAAGAAGAAACTGAGGCTTGGTCCCTTAGCTAGTATTTGCCAAAACAGGAAGTCAAACCCATGTCTTTGTGACTCTGGAAGCTGAGCATTTACCCATTAGACTATGTTGAGAGAAAATCCCTCCTTGTTGAAGCCTGTAAACATGGGACCTGAGGGAAGGACAGTGGAAGCCCCTGCCTTCAGATACCATCAGAGGAGGGAAGGCCACAGGTTGGAGGGCTTGTCCTCTTACACATCCTTCTCAACTCCACCCCCAGTAAGAAACCCAGGCAAGACTAAAGAAGGGAATTCTGGTTTCTCGTATTTCCTGTTTAGTTCTTTGCAGATTGGTGATAAAGCAAGGGCTGGGGTGGGTTTGGGGGTAGGTGACTGCGAATTTGGAGCAAATTCCACAGGCCAGGCCTCCAAGGTCAAAGTAAGGGGACTCCTATGTGAGTGACCCGGTTAGCCCAGATAGCCATCCCTTTTTAGTGTGTGGATGGGAGCCTAAAGCGAGAAGACCATCTCTGCACCACATGGTCCAGATGGGGCTCTGGGTTGAGAGGCTTTATATTGGCCTTCTTCACCACCTTAGGACTCACAACTTCCTTTTGCTGTCTGTTATTTTTTCTAGGTCTCCAGAGGCTTGTGGAAGAGAAGCAGGTGACCCTTCCTGAGTTATCCTGGCTTAGCCTCCCAATCTGGCTCCCCTTCCCCTTCCCATTCCCCTGCTCCCCCTGTCCCTTCCCCATCCACCCAACTGAACTGGGTATAGGTCAAAGCTCCTCTCCTTCCTTTTCCCTCCTAGGCACTCATTGGCTAGGACCTGTTTGCTCTTTTTTTTGTGCCCAGAGATACTGGAACACACTTCATCTAAGTAACTGTGGGGAGGGGTCTTTTTGACTCTACAAGTCCTTGAGCAAAAAGCTGAAAAAGAAGCAGGAGGTGGAGAAGACCCGGTGAAGTGCCCCAAGCCCCATCATGGAAGAGGGCTTCCGAGACCGGGCAGCTTTCATCCGTGGGGCCAAAGACATTGCTAAGGAAGTCAAAAAGCATGCGGCCAAGAAGGTGGTGAAGGGCCTGGACAGAGTCCAGGACGAATATTCCCGAAGATCGTACTCCCGCTTTGAGGAGGAGGATGATGATGATGACTTCCCTGCTCCCAGTGATGGTTATTACCGAGGAGAAGGGACCCAGGATGAGGAGGAAGGTGGTGCATCCAGTGATGCTACTGAGGGCCATGACGAGGATGATGAGATCTATGAAGGGGAATATCAGGGCATTCCCCGGGCAGAGTCTGGGGGCAAAGGCGAGCGGATGGCAGATGGGGCGCCCCTGGCTGGAGTAAGGGGGGGCTTGAGTGATGGGGAGGGTCCCCCTGGGGGCCGGGGGGAGGCACAACGACGGAAAGAACGAGAAGAACTGGCCCAACAGTATGAAGCCATCCTACGGGAGTGTGGCCACGGCCGCTTCCAGTGGACACTGTATTTTGTGCTTGGTCTGGCGCTGATGGCTGATGGTGTGGAGGTCTTTGTGGTGGGCTTCGTGCTGCCCAGCGCTGAGAAAGACATGTGCCTGTCCGACTCCAACAAAGGCATGCTAGGTAAGACATGGGGGGCTCCAGCCTTATCCCCTCAAACTCTGGAAACCTCCTTGCTCCTGGAAATTGCTCTTGTCCTTACCACTGGGTTCCCTAGGACCCTGCACCCAAGATGTTCCCAGAGGGCTCAGGGTTCCTCTGCACACTCTTCCCTCACACACTCCCTCTTCTTGGCCTTGGGTCAGGGTGAAGTTGAATGTGACAGAGGGGCTTGCGGGAGGGCAGCTGGACTGGGGCTTGGGCCAGTGGTTGGGTGGTGGTCTGCTTCATTCTGCAGGAAGTGGCTGTGGTAGGATGGTCCCTACCATTTAATGTTTCTTCATAGCTTTCCCTCTGGTTATCCTGTTCCCTTTCACTGATTGGGGAACAAGAAGCCAGTATCCAAACTCCTTGGTATAAATGGGGAGAGTCAGTTTGGGGTGGTTGGGGGAGGGGGAGGGTCCTGGATCTTCTGCCAGAGAAGCTGGTTAGACTTTCTCTCACTCAGACGGGAGTTTCCAGGGGACAGGATGTAGTCTTTGATGGCCTTTCCTGACAGGGACTCTGAGGAGGAACCCCATAGACTCACAGAGAAAGAATCGAGGCCTTACTCTGCCACCAAATTGCCATGGGGTCTTGGACAGGTCTCTTCTTCCTGGGGCTTGGTTTGGGCATGGGAAAATGCAAAGTTTGGAGTAGATGATTTTAAAGATTAATTCCAGCTCTGGTTTTATGAAGGAAGTGAAAAACAGGAGAGTTTTTGGACCAGAAATATTGAGACTGGAAGGAGTAAAGGATGGATTTTGTGTGGGAGATTTCCTGGGAAGATGAAATGAATTGGAGCCCCTTTCCCCAGGAACAAATGAGAGCTCTCCTGCTGCTTTGAGGGATCAAAGCAGGGAGAATAGAGAGGACCCTGGGGTGGTCTGTGATCCTAGGCACACCCATTCCTCCTTCAAAGTGAGCCAGGGGTAAAGGTGTCACTGTGTGTGTGTCAGAGTGAGAAATGAGACAGACCGAAGAGAGTGGAGAGTTTGCAGGTTCTCCCATATCTTCATTCCTGCCTTTGAACCCCTGGCCTGCAGAGATGATCTTCTATCTTTGCTCACACCATTCATTTTCTCTCACTTCCTCTAATCTCTGGGTAGACTTAGCTTCTAGAAGTTTTTCAGATCCTTCAGCTCCCTCAGTGCTCATCTCCTGGGAGAATTGAGGTGTGTCTGCTCACACCCCCTCTGCCTGTTTTCCTCCTCCTTCCAGGCCTCATCGTCTACCTGGGCATGATGGTGGGAGCCTTCCTCTGGGGAGGTCTGGCTGACCGGCTGGGTCGGAGGCAGTGTCTGCTCATCTCGCTCTCAGTCAACAGCGTCTTCGCCTTCTTCTCATCTTTTGTACAGGGTTACGGCACTTTCCTCTTCTGCCGCCTACTTTCTGGGGTTGGGTGAGTGTCCACTTCCTAAGTCCCTTGAGGGCAGGACTGTGCCTTGGTCACTGTTGTATCTTTAGGGCCCAGCACAGTGCCAGGCACACCAAATGCACCTTAAATCTGTGTGAGTTGAATGGATGAATGAATTCCTTTCTCCCCCAACCATCTTCAGGCCAGCTCCTCCCTGCCCAGGACCTGTCTGCTGCTGTCCAGAATGCTGTTCCCTGTCGGCCCACTCCTGAGTCCTCCACCCCACCTCTAGTTCCATTTTTGAGCCTGCCTCCACAAAGAGGCCTAGTGGGCCTAAGCCCCACCCCTGGGCTCCTGTGGACCCAGAGTTACCCCCTACCAGAGTCTACACATTTCCTGCATTACACAACAAACCTTGCTAACACCCACACCTGCCAGAACCCTGACGCCTTGTCCGCACTGCCCCTTCACTTTTGCAAGCATGGCAGGCCTGCTTACTCTGCTTCAACTCCAAGCTCCTTTCTGGCCATTCCCACAACATCTGCCCTTGGAGGCTTTTGGCTTGTCTTTTTTCTCTGGAGATTTATTCTCTTTTCTGCAATTACCTTCCCGCCCTTCCAACTCTGTAAGTCATTTTCAAGATTTAAGATTTGCTCTTTCCCTTTCTCTGAGACTCGCTTGCCTGTTTCCCATGGTCCCAAGGATGGGTGCTTGATGGCTGGCCCACATGGGAGCTTGTAAGGCTTTATGTGTGAGATGGAGTCTCTTCAAAAGCCTGGAAGACAAAAGGGGCTCGGGGTCCAGAGCAGTGGGGCAGGGGATCAGGACTATGGCCATTTGCTAATGCTGAATTCTTGAAATGCACTTCAGGATTGGAGGGTCCATCCCCATTGTCTTCTCCTATTTCTCCGAGTTTCTGGCCCAGGAGAAACGAGGGGAGCATTTGAGCTGGCTCTGCATGTTTTGGATGATTGGTGGCGTGTACGCAGCTGCTATGGCCTGGGCCATCATCCCCCACTATGGTGAGCAGCCCCCGGAAATCCACCCCAGGTTATCTCCCTCCTCCCTCTTCTTCTGTGCTCCCTGTGGTGGGTTCCCCCAGCCTCTGGCCTCTCTGCTGATGCTGTCACTTTCTCCCTACCAGGGTGGAGTTTTCAGATGGGTTCTGCCTACCAGTTCCACAGCTGGAGGGTCTTCGTCCTCGTCTGCGCCTTTCCTTCTGTGTTTGCCATTGGGGCTCTGACCACGCAGCCTGAGAGCCCCCGTTTCTTCCTAGAGGTGATGGGGCTGAGCTGCATGGGGTGGGGTGGGGTGCGGGCTGTGGAGTGTGGAGGGCAGCAGGGGCTTCTGTGTTCAAACACCAACTGGAGTTTGATTTGATCCTATTTGACTGCCTGCCTTCCTCACAGAGTCCACTCTCCAGGGGACTTTATCTTGCATCCTTTGCCTTGGAATGTGTCCCTGAGGGGTTCTTGGGTGGAGAAACCAGGGGACCTCTTCACCCATGGATGACTTAAGATTTTGCAGGGAAGGGCCTTGGTCCCGTCCTGCATTTACAGCTGAAGAGACATTCCCACCCCCTATACCTTCCCCTCCTAACCCCAGCTGGATTAGGTCTTTGACTACATGCTTGCCCATCATTTCCCTTATCTTTGGTTTTTACATTCCTCTGTACTATGGAATTCCCAAGACCTGTGCTTGCCTTTTTCCCCTGGACAACACTCCCCACCCCCAACCCGCAGCTCTTGCCCAAGTCTGACTGTCTTGCTATACCTCAGCTTGGGGCTCTTTCAGAGTGGTGAGTGCATGCCCATAGGTCAGGGCTTGGTGGTGGGGTTGAGGGCCGGGAACCATTTAGTGTCCTGTGACTACAGAAGCCAGGTGGGAGGGAGGGGGTCTATAACTCTGGGTCAGGTAGGGGCTGACTTGGGTGTGGGGATTGTGTCTTTGGCTCTAGAATGGAAAGCATGATGAGGCCTGGATGGTGCTGAAGCAGGTCCATGATACCAACATGCGAGCCAAAGGACATCCTGAGCGAGTGTTCTCAGTAAGCCACAGCCCTCCCGACTCAGACCTCCACGCCCTGCAGCCCCAGCCCCTACCTGGCCCCTCTCTGAGTACCCCCCACCTCAGACCACACTCTACCCTAAGGAGATTTTCAGGGTATCATATCCACCTCCTGCCTCCCATTTTGCTAATGCAGGGGAAACTGAGGCACCTGGCCGAGGTTGGGAAACACAGAGTGTGTGACTGCCCACCCCTTCTCTTGACCCCAGGTAACCCACATTAAGACGATTCATCAGGAGGATGAATTGATTGAGATCCAGTCGGACACAGGGACCTGGTACCAGCGCTGGGGGGTCCGGGCCTTGAGCCTAGGGGGGCAGGTAATGGTGGATGGGGTGGTAGATAGAAGGGAGTGGGGGAAGTGGAGAAGAAGGCAGGACTGAAGTCTATGTGTGTGGGTGATGGGTGAGCTGAAGGGAGGTGGGAGGGCAGAAAAGTGGGGATCTATGGGTGCTAGAACTTAGTATAGCCAAGGTCTGACTTTGTCCGGTCCCCTGTAGGTTTGGGGGAATTTTCTCTCCTGTTTTGGTCCCGAATATCGGCGCATCACTCTGATGATGATGGGTGTGTGGTTCACCATGTCATTCAGGTGAGGAGATGGGTGGGCTGGGTGATATGTGGTGGTTGTGGTGGTGTGTGGGCTGGGAGAGAGGTGGGGAGAATGGAGATGCAGGGGACAAGCGATGAGGGAAGGTGCCATGCAGACCCCCTCTGATCCTGCAGCCAGCTCCTCTACTTCGCTAGTTCACTCAACAAACTTGTACTGTAGGCTGACCAGGATTCAGTTTCTATTCTGTGCTGGGATGAAACAGATGTGGTCCCAGGTCCTCCTGGAGTTTATGTTTTGGTCAAGAAGCAGGACGATGAGGCCGGGAGTGGTGGCTCAAGCCTGTAATCCCAGCACTTTGGGAGGACGAGGCGGGCGGATCATGAGGTTAGGAGATCGAGACCATCCTGGCTACGGTGAAACCCCGTCTCTACTAACATACAAAAAATTAGCTGGGCATGGTGGGTGGGCGCCTGTAGTCCCAGCTACTCTGGAGGCTGAGGCAGGAGAATGGCGTGAATCCGGGAGGTGGAGGTTGCAGTGAGTCGAGATCGCGCCACTGCACTCCAGCCTGGGTGACAGAGCGAGACTCCGTCTCAAAAGAAAAAAAAGAAGTGAGACGAAACTTGCTATGAAGCAGGGTGATGAGAGAAGGGTGGGGGAAGGGCAGTGGGAGCACTTGGGGCTTGGGCTGGGGTGGGGACCTAAGTCCTAAAAGGTGAATGGGAGTCAGACAGGTGGAGTGGGGGTGGCTGGGGTGGAGAAGAGTGTTTTTGGCAGAGGGAAAAGCAAATGCTTGGGAGGTAAGAAAAAGTATAGTGGCTGCTGTGTGAGACCCTGAAGTCCCCCAGGAGCACAGCAACTGATGAAGGGAGGAGCTGGTGAGGCTGCAGAGGACCAAGGTCCTAACAGAGGTTGACTCCATTTCTCCCTTGTTCTGGAGAGGATACACATTTCCATTTTCTCCTCTGCCTGATTCTAATCTCTGAGCCTTGTCTGAAGCACTGTTGTCTGTTTCCATTGTCCTTGACTCTTCAGCTACTATGGCCTGACCGTCTGGTTTCCTGACATGATCCGCCATCTCCAGGCAGTGGACTACGCATCCCGCACCAAAGTGTTCCCCGGGGAGCGCGTAGAGCATGTAACTTTTAACTTCACGTTGGAGAATCAGATCCACCGAGGCGGGCAGTACTTCAATGACAAGTATGTGGGGACTTTTAAACTTCACTTCTTCCCTGTTCCTTCTACCTCGTCTCTTTTATGAGTCTAGGGGTTCAAGACAAGACATTTGGGGGGCAAACACTTGTGGTTTCTTCTCAATGCCCAGCTTCCCATTACTTCGCTAAAGAGTGAGTCTTGGAGGGGGCATGAGGATGACGGGGGAGTGTCTTTCACCATCCTGGCCTTACAGGTTCATTGGGCTGCGGCTCAAGTCAGTGTCCTTTGAGGATTCCCTGTTTGAAGAGTGTTATTTTGAGGATGTCACATCCAGCAACACGTTTTTCCGCAACTGCACATTCATCAACACTGTGTTCTATAACACTGGTAAGGCGGGGTGGCTGGTGGGTGTCAGACCAAAGGGTTGGGTGGACCTTGATGAGAAGGAACCTTTTTCATTCACTATCTTAGGGTTCTCAAGCTGAGATCCGTGGACCCCTGTGGGAAGGTGGCAGAGGGGCCTGATAGCTACCACCAATAATTCTGAAAATCTAATGGATGTTGGACATTTTCCTGTAATAGAATATCTGACAAAAACATCAAGTTTATTTGCCTTTGGCTGAAATTATAACTCAGTGAGGTAAAATTAATGCACCTTTGAAGAAGGTAAAAATCATCCAAAATAGCATTCTTGGGAAAAAGAAAAACAGTCAATAAAAGGGGTATTTGGTGCAGATCATTGCATGAATCCACTCCTTTTTAATAGTGATTCTCAAACTTCAGTATATGCACACGAAATGCTGGTTTTGTGAGCTAGACTGAAATTTCCCACCTCATACTGGGCGAGCTTTTTCCATGTTGCAGGAAAACAACAATGGATAGGACTTTTTATTATTTTATATGTTTTTCTCAGAAAAATTTCCTAAGTCCACGGCATCGCTACTGCTTATAGTCAGCACGGACAGAAAGAATGAATAAGCAGCTAAGACTATTAATGGGAGAACTTGGACAAAGTCACACTGTTGGACAGATGATGGTCATTTTCTGCTCTAAAGATCCCTAGTTCCCATGGTGATGTTATTTGATGTTTTGTAATTAGCACTGTGAATAATTTTGAGAGCCCCTCCTACTAACTTTCATACATGCAGAGCCCTGAGCCATAAGCCGTAACAGCCTCCCTCTCCCATCTGCTATGACTGCCTGCTTATCTTGGCCTTTGCCCACAGACCTGTTCGAGTACAAGTTTGTGAACAGCCGTCTGATAAACAGTACATTCCTGCACAACAAGGAGGGCTGCCCGCTAGACGTGACAGGGACGGGCGAAGGTGCCTACATGGTATACTTTGTGAGCTTCCTGGGGACACTGGCAGTGCTTCCTGGGAATATCGTGTCTGCCCTGCTCATGGACAAGATCGGCAGGCTCAGAATGCTTGGTAAGGGGGAGAGGCTGAGTCAGATCTGATAGTAGGGGCCGGGGCTGCGGGAGGCAGTCAACAGGCTTCTCACCTTGGGCTGTGGAAGAGATTGGTCAGAGAGTTCCTCTCTCATGTTTTCTGTTTAGGGGGTGCTGCAGGATGGGGTGGGGACTGGCACAGAAGCTTCTCTGGGGGTAAAGGAGGTAAGCAGAATTGCAAGTGGTTAGGGCACAGGCTTTGAGGTTATGGGTTTTGAATCTCAGCTCCACCACCTGCCTCTGGCCTCTGGCAAGTTACCTCTATGAGCCTGGTTGTTTCCTCTGCAAAATGGAGGTGATAATAGTACCTGTGTCGTAGGGTTGATGTGCTAGATCAATGCATGTAAAGCATCAATTGCCTTGGCCCATGGCTGGCATTGAATAAATGATGGTTACTGATATTGTTAATAAACAATTATAAGGGAGGTTGAGGAGGACTGAAAAGCCTTCCTTTTGGATACCTTGGTTGGATACCTTGGGAACAAGTCTCATCCTGGGCTATCTGAAAGCCAGCTGATGGGATAGGGTGGGCTGTGGGTGGGTTTCACCGTGGCCAGGCTCATGCTGCTCTCTCCTCTCCTGGCTCCAGCTGGCTCCAGCGTGATGTCCTGTGTCTCCTGCTTCTTCCTGTCTTTTGGGAACAGTGAGTCGGCCATGATCGCTCTGCTCTGCCTTTTTGGTGGGGTCAGCATTGCATCCTGGAATGCGCTGGACGTGTTGACTGTCGAACTCTACCCCTCAGACAAGAGGTAGTTGGAATGTGGTGGGGGCAGGGCAGTGGATTCAGGGGAGGGGTGGGGTGAGGAAGGAGGGCTGAATGGGAAGAGCATCCTTAGGGGTGAGAGGATATACATTTCCATTTTCTCCTCTAAAATCTGGTAGCTTTGGCCGGGCACGGTGACTCATGCCTGTAATCCCAGTGCTTTGGGAGGCCGAGGCAGGCAGATCACCTGAGGTCAGGAGTTTGAGACCAGCCTGGCCAACATGGTGAAACCCTGTCTGTACTAAAAATACAAAAAGTTAGCTGGGTGCCTGTAATCGCAGCTACTCAGGAGGCTAAGGCAGGAGAATCGCTTGAACCCGGGAGGTGGAGCTTTCAGTGAGCCGAGATTGCGCCACTGCACTCCAGCCTGGGCAACACAGCAAGACTCCATCTCAAAAAAAAGAAAAAAAAATCTGGTAGCTTTTGTATCTACTCCTCGAAGTCTTAACTGTTAACCTCAATTTTTGGTCTCCTTTCCCTTTGTCTCTCAATTTATTTACATTCCTGGTGTACATCCTTTACCTCTCTGATCTCTTCAACCTTCTCTCTCCCTCTTGGACACTGCCTGCATCTTCCTGGACTTCACTTCCCTGCCCTCCACTCTTCCTTTGCCTCCCTCCCTGTACCTTGTGCCGTGCTGCACTGGGGGACTCCTGAGCAGGACCACAGCTTTTGGCTTCCTGAATGCCCTGTGTAAGCTGGCAGCTGTGCTGGGGATCAGCATCTTCACATCCTTCGTGGGAATCACCAAGGCTGCACCCATCCTCTTTGCCTCAGCTGCCCTTGCCCTTGGCAGCTCTCTGGCCCTGAAGCTGCCTGAGACCCGGGGGCAGGTGCTGCAGTGAAGGGGTCTCTAGGGCTTTGGGATTGGCAGGCACACTGTGAGACCAACAACTCCTTCCTTCCCCTCCCTGCCCTGCCATCCTGACCTCCAGAGCCCTCACTCCCCACTCCCCGTGTTTGGTGTCTTAGCTGTGTGTGCGTGTGCGTGTGCATGTGTGTAACCCCCGTGGGCAGGGACTACAGGGAAGGCTCCTTCATCCCAGTTTTGAGATGAAGCTGTACTCCCCATTTCCCACTACCCTTGACTTTGCACAAGAGAAGGCTGAGCCCCATCCTTCTCCCCCTGTTAGAGAGGGGCCTTGCTTCCCTGTTCCAGGGGATCCAGAATAGGCTTCCTGCCTTCCCCATCATTCCCTCTGCCTAGGCCCTGGTGAAACCACAGGTATGCAATTATGCTAGGGGCTGGGGCTCTGGTGTAGACCATGGACCAAAAGAACTTCTTAGAGTCTGAAGAGTGGGCCTCGGGTGCCCTCTCACATCTCCTGTTGGATGCTGGGGGAGAAGCAATAAACCTCAGCCCTCTGGCCTCCACTTCCCTCTCAATTTGGGCTGCAAATATGAAGCCTGAATTTTATGAAATTAGCTTTCTGATTCTTATTTATTAATAGACTAAGTTCTGAGGCAGCTCCGCAGGACTGTGTGTGAATGTGTATGTATACTTACATATGTGTGTGCATGTGCCATGGGGCGGGGGGTATCACTATACTGTCCTCAAATATAAGCCAAGGGTAATTTCAGCGGATGCACACACAACCCTGCCTCCCACAGTTCCTCCCCTAATCTGGTTTCTGTGTTGAGCCTGGGATGGAGGAGCCCTAGGCCAGCCTGGGATAAGAGTCCCACAGTCTAGGGAGATCTGAGGGCATCTGACAAGGCCCATCTCCTTCCCTCCTCAAGAAGCAGAGGCCTCCTCTGGAGTGAGAGGCTCCACCCACTAGAGCACAGGCGGGAATAGCACAGCTGCCCTCCCATGCTCCCTACCTGTCCCCTCACAGGGAGGGGAGCAGGGGAGGGAAAGAAACCAGGCATCTGGTCAAACCAGCAGATCAAAAAGCACAAGGAGCTGGGGCAGAGGCAGGAAGCAGGGGCCCTCCTGGCAGCTCCTCTGAGTGGGGAGAGGTTGGGCAGTGAGTGAGGGACCCCTAATGCAGGGACTAGAAGCCTCAGTTTCCCCATTTTACCCTTCCACACAATAGCCTCTGTAGGTTAGGCTGCCCCGTCCCACCCTACTCTGTGTGGCTGCTTTCTTTGGTGCCCTCCCCTCACCCCACTGTAGCTGTGACTTGTTGTAGTTTTTAGATGTTTGTAAAATGTTTAAAAAAATGTTAAAAGGAAAAAAGTGAAAATAACAAAAAAGAAAATCAAAATTCACCTTCGTCATGCTGCGTCCAGTGCCCCAACCCTGTGGTCACTCCCCCCATTTTGTAACACTGTACCAGGTGGTGACTGTTTAACTCTTTGGTGTCTGTGCTCAAAAGACTGCCTTCTCCTCCAGTGCCCAGTGTATGAGTGTGTGCCCTGTGCCCTTGTCCCTCACTCCCCACATGCTGGACGTAGCCCTCTTCCTTGCACCCCTGGGAGGGACCCATCCATCTCCCTTGCTCTCCTGGGGAACCCTAAACCCAACTCTGTTGATGTGAAAAATGCAGTGAAAAATATTGACGAAAAATAAAACGGAAACAAATCCTCAAAATACAAAATGGCTATACCTGCTTCTGTGACTCTCCACCTACATCCAATTCTCCTAACAGCCTTGGAGGGTAAAATGGTGAGATGGACTGAAGGTCAGAATAACATGGTGTACCAGATTTACTTCCTAAATTGGCCTCTCTACCTTGATCTTTCCCCTACAGATGGAGGGCCCTCTAAGTCTCCCAGATTTGAAAACTTTGGGAGTAATGTTTCATAAGAATAGAACCAACTTTCCTCTAAATCTTCTGGTATGCTTTTTAAAAATATAGACTCCAGACTCCACTCTTGACTTGTTGAATCAGAACCCTTTTTTTTTTCTTGGTTTGGAAGGATAGGGACCTTGAATCTACGTTTTTTTTTTTTTTTGAGACAGAGTCTCGCTTTGTTGCCCAGGCTGGAGTGCAGTGGCGTGATCTCGGCTCACTGCAACCTCCACCTCCTGGGTTCAAGCGACTCTCCTGCCTCAGCTTCCTAAGAGGCTGGGATTACAGGTGCCTGCCACCACACCCAACTAATTTTTGTATTTTTAGTAGAGATGGGGTTTCACCATGCTGCCCAAGCTGGTCTCGAACTCCTGACCTCAGGCGATCCGCCCGCCACAGCCTCCCAAACTGCTGGGATTACAGGTGTGAGCCACCACACCCAGCCAGAAGCTTCATTTTAAACAATCTCCCATGGGAGTTCTTACCTGAGAAAATCTGAAAACCACTGCCTTGGGGTTACCATTGACTCCCCTCTCACTCTAGTCCATTTCTGTTCCAATCGAAACATTTTCTGATTTTACGGTAGCTCTCAAATAAACTCCTTCCTTTCCATTCCCACAGATGACTTGTAAGTCAGGGTTCTACCCTCACTCTGGATTGATCTCTGTTCCTCCAATCTCCCATGCCAACTCACTTACACATCACTGCCAGATCCATCTGCCCCCAGATGCTCTCTGGCATGTCTGTACTCAAAATTTGTCAATGACTCCCTACTGCCCAACCACATGCGCCTTAAATTCTTTAGCTAGAAATGGTCAAGATATATGTTAACCGGGCCAGGTGTGGTGGCTCACGCATGTAATCCCAGCAATTTGGGAGGTCGATGCAGGCAGATCGCTTGAGGTCAGGAGTTTGAGACCAGCCTGACCAATATGATGAAACCTCGTCTCCACTAAAAATACAAAAATTAGCCGGGCATGGTGGCAGGCACCTGTAATCCCAGCTACTCGGGAGGCTGAGACAGGAGAATCGCTTGAACCTGGGAGGCGAAGGTTGTAGTGAGCTGAGATTGGGCCATTGCACTCCAGTCTGGGCAACAAGAGCAAAACTCCGTAACAAAAAAAAAAAAAAAAAAAAAAGGATATATGTTAACCAAGTTTTGTTCTCTAATAATTTCCACATTGAGATTATTGGAAAGTTGCTTCTATAGACATTACTCGAGCTCCCCTCAGAAATATGACAATATCTGTAATGCTCAAAAAGGGCTACATTGCGGGGCATGGTGGCTTACGCCTATAATCCTAGCACCTTGGGAGGCTGAGGTGGGCGGAGTGCCTGAGCTCAGGAGTCTAAGACCAGCCTGGGCAACATGGTGAAACCCTGTCTCTATAAAATACAAAAAATTAGCTGGGTGTGGTGGCACAAGCCTCTAGTCCCAGCTACTTGGGAGGCTGAGGCAGGAGAATTGCTTGAACCTGGGAGGCGGAGGCTGCAGTGAGCTGAGATCGCGCCACTGCACTCCAGCTTGGGCAACAAAGGGAGACTCCATCTCAAAAACAAAAACAAAAACACGCTACGGGTAGTGGCTCACGCCTGTAATCCCAGCACTTTGGGAGGCTGAGGCAGGAGGATCACCTGAGGTCAGGAGTTTGAGACCATCCTGGTCAACATGGTGAAACCCCATCTCTACTAAAAATACAAAAAAATAGCTGGGCGTGCCTGTAATCCCAGCTACTGCGGAGGCTGAGGCAGAAGAATCGCTTGAACCCAGGAGGCGGAGATTGCAGTGAGCCGAGTTAGTGCCATTGCACTGCAGCCTGGGCAACAAGAGCGAAACTTCATCTCAAAAAAAAAGAAAAGAAAAGAAAAGAAAGAAAAAAGGCTATATAAAGGTTTCTTCATCATCTGTAATCATTTTCTTAGTTCTTCTCCTCTTTTCACTGCTTTAATGGTTTTTAAAAACATTTTTCTTTTAAACAAATACAAATACTACTTTTTGGAAATGAACAGGCTGTAAAAAAGCCAAACATTCCCCCGCCCAAGATGAAATTCAAATGTGTCCCTGCCTATATCCCCTGTCTTGTCCATTAACTCACTTCTCAGTCCAGCGTCATTGTCTTTGCTCAGGTTCTTCTCCCTGCCTGCAGCACCTATCCTCTCCTTTCTGGTTAATTTTGTGCTTTCCTTTAAAGATCCAACTAGATCACTTCCCTCATAAAGCCCTTCCCGACTAGTCTACAAGTATCTTTCTTCTCCCAAGAACACCTGTGGCACTGATTCAGCAGTCCATTAAGAACACAGCCTCATAGTGTAATTTCTTTTAATGTATAGGATTGTTTCCAACTTATCAGGTCTGGTGCAGTTCTGTAACATGGAACATCCGGGCTGCCCTTCCTGAATAGTCCAGGGCAAGAGCAGTAGTGAGTGATTCTTCTCTTTTCTCGGGTTCACTTTGACCTGAAGCAAGTTGCTATCTTCGGAGAGTATGTATGGACCCCAACAGAATGGGGCCCACGGGTCTTCATCCCTTACAAATCCTGGACTGTATCAAAGGGAAGGCCTCAGTAATTCGTGCTCACCTAGCCCATTCGGATCCTGGTCCTCCCTCTCTTGGGGTTCAGGGGGTTCCTAGAGTTTTCTTGTTCCCACCCAGGCATGGGGGGCTAGTGTCCAGCTGACAGTTCTCTCTCCACTGGGCGGGGGTCCGTGCCTGGATGGCCAGCGCATGGACCGGACCTGCCAGCTCCTCGGCCAGCGCTGCGTGGACCAGCCGGTGTCGTTGTAGGGGGCTCAGTCCCTCGAAACGAGAGCTCACCACAGCCACGCGGAAGTGAGTCTCACTGCCAGGCGGGACCGCGTGGCCACCGCTCTCGTTGCGAAGCTCTAGCACCTCGGGGCTCAGGGCCTGCTCCAACTTCGTGCGAATGGCGGCCTCCACCGGACCGATGGCCCCGGATCCCGCGCTGCCCTGGCACAAACAAACGCGGCCAGCCATGGAGACTAGACCCAGGACCAGCCGCCCACTCAGCATCGGCTACGCGAGAGACGCAGACGCCAGGAGTGAGGGTCGGGGCGATCCGCCTGGTGAGAGCACAATGTCAACACCCGCCCCGCGATCCCTGCATCCGCCCTAACCCCACGCCCGGACGTCCACACCAGCTCCTATAGGGAGCCCGCCTTGATGCCACACGGGGAGACCCGAAACACCGCCCCTTTTCTCTATGTGACGTGGTGAATTCGACCTCCAGCTGTGGAAGTGGAGGGACAAGCGAAGATTAGAAAGGCCCGCACGCGAGGCGCATTCGTTCCTTAGGGGATTTGCAAAGAATGGGCAAAAGTAGGGCATGTGCAACTGCGTACTTGTGGTTGGGCCGAAGCCCCTGTGTTCCCTGTGAAGCCCCGGAGACGCCCCTTCTACCTGCCGCTCAGCCTCGGCCACCGCGATTCCCGCTCAGGGCCAGGACTCTGGACGCTCCGAAGCAAAATGCAGTCCTGGCCCCCTTCCTGAGGCACGCTGGGAAATGGAGTCCTCGCTGCGCGTTGGTAGGACGGGCAGGCACCACGTGGTGCCCTGAGGGATCATGGGAATCGTAGTCTCGGATTCTCCCCACTGGTAAGGTGGTCAGAAAGTCTGAACCCAGCAATGCAAAGAAAAAGGGAATTCACGCGCAGTTGGGATTGGGATTATTAGATCTATTTTACTGCCAATAGATCTTGTAGATCATCCAGCCCAACTCCTTTATTTTATATGCAAGAAAATGGAAGTCTGATTGAATACATAATTACTGTGCCCCAGACTAGTGCTGGGGACTGGGGAGTCAAGTCAGGCCCTGTTTTCAAGGAGACAACAGAGCACTGAAGACTAACAAGTGAGCAGACAATTGCAGTACTGGGTACTAGGTGCTACGATGAGATAAACACAGGATGCTAAGGAGGCAAGTTACCCAGACTTGGCCGGGGTTGGAGAGGTGGAATGGGGGGCGGGCAGAGAATATTTCCGAGAAGATTTAGGGAAACAGTTCAGCAGAAACAACATGAGAATCCATTTCTCAGTCCCTCATAGTGAGGTTTTGGCTTTGGTAGCTGCATGTGTAAAGGACAGGAGGAGAGAGAATTTTGAGGGAGTCTTTCCTTCTGGTGTAGTCAGGGTGTGGTTATGTGTGGTTGGAGCCTAGGGGGCAGATGATGGTGATGAGTAGGGTACCAGGAGGAGAGGAACGGGCCAGACCACCCCAGGCCTTGTAGCCCTTGTTAGGCAATTTTGTCTTTATCCTAGAAGTAGTGGGAAGCTACTGAGGTTTTAAGCAGGGATGTAACAGGATGTAATTTTTCCAGGATGATTCTTAACTTGTAAAATTATTTAAATTTTATTTTGTATCCTTAATATATTTACATATTTCTAAATGTTTTTCCCCAACTTCTCATTTTGAAAAATGTCAAAGCCACAGAAAAGTTGAATAGTTCAAAGCAACACCCTCTACCTTTCACTTGACCCACCATTTTTTACATTTATATTTATTTTATACTTGTACATATATACTCATATATTTAAGTACTTTACATATACTTTAAAATATATTTATATGCTTTTTTGGATGAACCATTTGAAAGTAAGTTGCAGATAGCATGACATTTCACCCCTAACTACTCCAATATGTATCTCCTAAGAACAAAGATATTCTCATACATAACCACAATACCCTTATCACACTCAAGAAATTTAACCTATGACATACACTGTTTTCCCTAGCCTTTAAAAAAAATTAAAACTTCCAGAAAATTTGCAAGATTAATACAATGAGCAACCCATTTATCCACTCTTCACCTAGATTCATTGATAAGATTTTGCCAGACTTGGCTTTGTATCTCTTTTAATGTATGTGTGTATAATAATAATGAAATAATAATAATTATTTCTGCTGAATCACTTGAGTTAGGTGCAAAAATCTTATTTATTTTTTTTGAGACGGAGTTTTGCTCTTCTTGCCCAGGCTGGAGTGCAATGGCGTGATCTTGGCTCACTGCAACCTCTGCCTCCTGGATTCAATCAAGTCTCCCGCCTCAGCCTCCTGATTAGCTGGGATTATAGGCATGTGCCACCATGCCCGGCTAATTTTGTATTTTTAGTAGAGACGGGGTTTCTCCATGTTGATCAGGCTGGTCTGGAACTCCCAACCTCAGGTGATCCACCCTCCTCGGCCACCCAGGATTACAGGGATTACAGGCGTGAGCCACTGCGCCCGGCCCAAAATTCTTTTTTTTTTTTTTAAAACAGAGTCTCACTCTGTCGCCCAGACTGGAGTGCAGTGGCGCCATCTTGGCCCACTGCAACCTCCACCTTCTGGGTTCAAGTGATTCTCCTGCCTCAGCCTCCTGAGTAGCTGGGACTACAGGCTGGTGCCACCATACCTGGCTAAATTTTTTTGCATTTCTAGTAGAGATGGGGTTTCACCATGTTGGCCAGGCTGGTCTGGAACTCCTGACCTCAAGTGATCCTCCTGCTCTGGAACTCCTGACCTCAAGTGATCCGCCTGCCTCAGCCTCCCAAAGTGATGGGATTACAGGCGTGAGCCACTGCACCCAGCCACAAAATTCTTTTTTTTTTTTTTGAGATGGAGTTTCGCTCTTGTTGCCTAGGCTGGAGTGCAATGGTGCGATCTCGGCTCACAGTAACCTCCGCCTCCTGGGTTCAAGCGATTTGCTTGCCTCAGCCTCCCATGTAGCTGGGATTACAGGCGTGCGCCACCAGTCCGGCTAATTTTGTGTTTTTAGTGGAGACGGGGTTTCTCCATGTTGGTCAGGCTGGTCTTGAACTCCCGACCTCAGGTGATCAGTCCGCCTCGGCCTCCCAAAGTGCTGGGATTATAGGTGTGAGCCACTGCGCCCGGCCCCACAAAATTCTTTACACTTAATTGCTATGTACTTTCAATGTGTATCTCCTAAGAACAAGGACATTTTCATACATATCCACAATACCATTACCACATCCAAGACATTTAACATTCATACAATACTATAATCACATACAGTTGATATTCAGATTTCCCCAACTGTCTCATTGGTGTCTACTATAGTTTGAATATGTCTCCTCCAGAATTCATGTTGAAAATTAATCCATGGTGTTGGTATTAAGTGGTGGGGCCTTTAGGAGGTAATAAGGCTATGAGGGCTCCACCCTCAAGAATGGATTAACGCCCAAGAATGATCAATAAAAAAAAAAAAAATAAATAAATAAAAAATAAAAATACAAAATTAAAAAAAAAAAAAGAATGGATTAACGCCTTTTGAAAGAGCTTGAGGGGGTAAGTTGGCCCCTTCTGTCCCTTCTGCCATGTAAGGTCACCTCGATGGCGTATCTATGAGGAACTGGCCTTCACTAGATACCAAACCTGCCAGTGCCATAATCTTGGACTTCCCAGCCTCCAGAACTGTGAGAAAATACATTTCTGTTTATAAATTACCCAGTCAGTGGTATTTTGTAATAGCAGCACAGTCTAAGTAAACATTATAAATGTTTAATTTTCAGAAACCAATCAAGGATCATGCATTGCATTTAGCTGACTTTAAGTTTGTATTCTGCAAAGATCACTGGCTTCAGGGTGGAGAATGGATTGTAGAGGAGGCAAGAGTGGAAACAGGGAGACAAGCTGGGAGGTTACTGTAGCAGTCTAGGTGAGAGATGATGATGATTTGGACCAAGGTGGTGGTGGTGGTTGTGGAAATGGAGAGAAATTGTGGCTACAAGATGTATATTAGGAAAGTAAAACCTACAGGGTGTGGTAATGGCTTGGTTGTGGGAGGGAAAGTGTCAAGGATAATTACAAGGTTTGTGCATCTAAAGTTAAAAAAAAGTTCAAATAATTCCTGTATATCCTTTATCCTGATACCTAGATTACCCAAATATTAACAATTCACTGTTTGTTTTATTTGTATGTACCTATCTACAAATATATAATTATTTTCTGGACTGTTTGAGACTAAGTTTCAGAGATAAAGCCTATTAAACTCTACCTGTGATGGTTAATTTTTTTTTTTTTTTTGAGATGGAGTCTCACTCTGTCGCCCAGGCTGGAGTGCAGTGATGCAATCTTGGCTTACTGCAACCTCTGTCTCCTCGGTTCAAGCGATTCTCGTGCCTCAGCCTCCTGAGTAGCTGGGGTTACAGGCATGGACAATGGCGCCTGGCTAATTTTTGTATTTTTAGTGGAGAGGGGGGTTTCACCATGTTGGCCAGGCTGGTCTCAAACTCCTGACCTCAGGTGATCCACCCACCTCAGCCTCCCAAAGTGCTGGGATTAAAGGCGTGAGCCACCACGCACGGCCTGTGATGGTTAATGTCCCAACTTCTATAGGATTGGTGCTCAGATATTTGGCCAAATATGGGTGCTTCTGTGAGAGTATTTTGAATGAGATTAACATTTGAATTGGTAGACTGAGTAAACTGCCCTCCCTAATATAGGTGGGTCCCATCCAACCAGTTGAAAGCTTGACTAGAACAAAAAGACTGACCCACTTCGGAGTAAGAGAGACTTCCTTCTGCCTGACTGCTTTGAGACCTGGACATTGGCTTTTCTCAGCCTTCAGACTCAGAAGTAAACACTGGCTCCATCTGGGTCTTAGACTCGGCCTTTGGACTGGAACTACACCATTGGTTCTCAGGCCTTTGAACTTGGACTGGAACTATATCATCAGCTCTCCTGGGTCTCCAGCTTGCCAGCTTACCCTGAAGATCTTGGGGATCTTGGGATTTATTAGCTTCCATAATCAAAAAGCCAATTTTTTATAATAAAACTATCTATCAATCTATCTACTATTCGTTCTGTTTCCCTGGAGAATCCTGACTGATGTATATTTACTTAAAAAAAAAAGACATTTTCTCACATAGCCAGAATATAACTGTCAGACTCTAGAAATGAACATAGATATGGTACTATTATCTAATCTACAGACCTTATTCAAAATTTGCCAATTGTTCCACTACTAGCCTATATATAAAATGAAAAGAAATATTTTCTGGTCCAGGATCCAATCTAGGATCACGTGTTGCATTCAGTTGTTATATCTCTTTGTTCTCCATTAACTTGAAATAGTTTCCTAGATTTTCTTTGTCTTTCATGACTTTGGTAATTTTGAAGTTACAGACATTTATTTTGTAGAATGTCCCTCAATCTGGGTTTGTCTGATGTTTCTTTATGATTAAAATTTAGCACATGCATTTTTGGCTGGAATGCTGCAGAAGTAATGTTGAATTCTTCTCTGTGAAACTTACCAGGGCACATGATCTTTTTGTTATTACTAGTGATAGTTCTGATCACTTGATTAAGATGGTATCTGTCAGGCTTTTCCACTGTAAAATTCCTTTTCTGTCTGTAATTGTGGAAGATACTCTAAGTGTATCTACTTTCCTAATTCTCATTAAGTTTTTCCCCACTAATTTTAGCATGTGAGAAGTATATTTGAGACATCTCTTAGTTAGGGGTTGTTGAAGATGAAATGAGATCATGGGGGTGGGGCTGGGGTGTGGTATGTGATCACCTGGGGAGAGAGTGTACGGTGAGAAAAGAATCAGAATGTCTATTAGAAAGGCCACTCTGATGAGGAGTGGGAAGAGTAGAAGCAAGGAGAGGAGTAGAAAAGTCTTTGTTGGTAGTCTGGGTGAAAGATAACCTGAGTGAAGGCACGAGATGGGCTAGAGAGAAGTACATTGATTAGAAAGCTGCTACAAAGATGGCATCTATAGGACTTGCTTTGGTTAGGACCTTGCAGTTTGCAAATCCAGTGACAGTGTTAGGGAGAGGTAGGAGGCTGAGGTCAGGGAAAGCCTAGGTGTGAAGGTAACATTGAAACAGAAATTTGAATGACTAGAGGGAACTAACCACGTGGAAAGAGAGATCCAGGCACAATGAATGGTATTCACTATATTCTAGATGTGTGATGCCAAGCTCAGTGTTGACATACTTAGGTGTTCAATAAGATATATTGGATGGATGAGTGAATTGATGTATGAATGGAGAGGGCAACTTCACTATTATTGCTGTCGTAAAAATAAACGAAAGCTTTGCAAGTTGCGAGCTCCACAGGGCAAGCTTATTGTCTTTGTTTCTAATAAAAATATAGTCATAATAATATCTACTATTTAATGAAGGTCTGTCGTGGCCAGATTAAGGCTTTTAGAGGCTTTAAGCACCGAGAGATTATGTTAGCCACCTCATACACAATTAAACAAAACAACCAAACAATAATAAACACTCATCTGTAACATGAGGATTGGGATGCCCAACAAAGTACTCATTGTTTTCCCCATGATGACTACTTCAATTTTGTGTATATTTAAAAATTGTGCTTACTGAGGTATGATGTACATGTAAGAGATTTATAAATCTAGGCCGGGCGTGGTGACTCACGCCTGTAATCCCAGCACTTTGGGAGGACAAGGAAGGTGGATCACTTGAGATCAGGAGTTTGAGACCAGCCTGGCCAACATGGTGAAACCCCCTCTCTACTAAAAATACAAAAATTAGCTGGGCGTGGTGGCAGGCACCTGTAATCCCAACTATTTGGGAGGCTGAGGCATGAGAATTGGCTTGAACCCGAGAGGCAGAGTTGCAGTGAGCTGGGATCACGCCACTGCACTCCAGCCTGGGTGACAGAGGGAGACTGTCTCAAAAACAAACAAAAAAACCCCTATAAATCTTAAATGTAGAGCTGAATTTTACATATGAATATGCCTATATCAAGATAAAGAAAATTCCCAGCACCTCAGAAGACTTCCAGGGAAGTCAGTATTACCCTGCCATAGTTAATCATTAGTCTCATTATTCTAACCTTTATCACCATAGATTACTTTTTGTTTGTTTGTTTTTGAGACAGAGTCTCGCTCTGTTGCCCAGGCTGGAGTGCAGTGGTCTGATCATGGCTCACTGCAACCTCCACTTCCTGGGTTCAAGCAATTCTCCTGCCTCAGCCTCCTGAGTAGCTGGGACTACACAGGTGCATGCCACCACGCTGGGCTAATTTTTTGTATTTTTAGTAGAGATGGGGTTTCACCATGTTGGCCAGGCTGGTCTCGAACTCCCAACCTCAGGTGATCCGCCTGCCTTGGCCTCCCAAAGTGCTGGGATTACCGGCGTGAGCCACCGTGCCTGGCCTCAGATGCTAATCTCTTTCAGAAATACCCAGAAAAATGGGCCAGGCGTGGTGGCTCATGCCTGTAATCCCATCACTTTGGGAGGCTGAGGCAGGCAGATCACCTGAGGTCGGGAGTTTGAGACCAGCCTGACCAACATGGAGAAACCCCATCTCTACTAAAAATACAAAATTAGCCAGGCATGGTGGCTCACGCCTGTAATCTCAGCTACTTGGGAGGCTGAGGCAGGAGAATCGATTGAACCCGGGAGGTGGAGGTTGCTGTGAGCCGAGATCACGTCATTGCACTCCAGCCTGGGCAACAAGAGTGAAACTCCGTCTCAAAAAAAACAAAAAACAAAAAACAAAAACAAAACCCAGAAAATGTTTTACTAGCTATTGGGCCAGGCAAGTTGACTTATAAAATGAACCATCATATCCTCCTAATCTAGCTGTGGGGCCTCTCAGGTTCCCAAGCTCTCTACTAGGTTATTTACATTTATTCTCCTTTATTCCAGCAACCGTATTATGGTAGGCTATATTATTATTATTATTATTATTTTTTGAGACAGAGTCTCGCTCTGCCACCCAGGCTGGAGTGCAGTGGCACGATCTCGGCTCACTGCAACCTCTGCCTCCCGGGTTCAAGCAATTTTTCTGCCTCAGCCTCCTGAGTAGCTGGGATTACAGGTGCCCACCACCATGCCCAGCTAATTTTGTATTTTTAGTAGAGATGGGGTTTCACCATGTTAGTCAGGCTGCTCTCGAACCCCTGACCTCGTGATCCACCCGCCTTGGCCTCCCAAAGTGCTGGGATTACAGGCGTGAGCCACTGTGCCTGGCCTATATTATTTTTATTTAACTGATGAGCTTCTATTATATCTTCCATCATTCTGTTTACCATCATCTACTATTTATGGTTGTCATTTGGAGAGTGGTTGTTGACTAAATATTTTGGAAAAGAAAATGCTAATTTTCTAAGAGTTTGTTTCATTTATTCATGCCAAAAACATTTAAGGAAACTATTAAAGGCCAGGTGGAAGGAATCAAGAACTCTTGATTCAAATAAGAGGAAGACATGATCTTTCTCTGGAAATGGTTACAGAAAGGAGATTAAAGTACAGTACAGGCCAGGTATGGTGCCTCACGCCTATAATTCCACCACTTTGGGAGGCTGAGGTGGGTGGATCACCTGAACTCAGGAGTTCAAGACCAGCCTGGCCAACATGGTGAAACCCCATTTCTACTAAAAATAAAAAAATTAGCCAGGTGTGGTGGCACATTACTGTAATCCCAGCTACTTGGGAGGCTGAGGCAGGAGAATCTCTTGAACCTGAGAGGCAGAGGTTGCAGTGGGCAGAGATCGTGCCATTGCACTCCAGCCTGGGCGACAGAGCGAAACTCCATCACACACACACACACACACACACACACACACACACACACACACACAGAGCACAGTACAGAATGGTGAGTGCTGTCACCAGGATATGAACAAAGAGATGTGGCCACAGCAAGGATATTTGTGTGGGAGTAGAGAAGATCTCATCTAATAATTCTTTCTTCCTTTTTTTTGTACAGAGGAAGAAACAATGGCTGGATAAATTAAATGACTTCTTTAAGCCCAACATCTAGTTAGTGAGAGTGTGAATGACATGGTGAGGAGCATGTTATTTGAGTCAGGCAGGCCTAGGCTCTAATCATGTGGCTGTGTGACCTTCAGCAATTTTTTTTTTTTTTTTTGAGATAGAGTCTTGCTCTGTCGCCCAGGCTGGAGTGCAGTGGCGCTACTTTGGCTCACTGCAACCTCTGCCTTCTGCGCTCAAGTAATCCTCCAACCTCAGCCTCCCAAGTAGCTGAGACCACAGGTCACAGGTGTGTGCCCCACCACATTCAGTTAATTTTTGTATTTTTTGTAGAGATGGGGTTTCGCCATGTTGCCCAGGCTGGTCTCAAACTCCTGGGTTCAAGCTATCTGCCTTGGCCTCCCAAAGTGCTGGGATTACAGGCATGAGCCACCACACCCGGCCCAGCAATTGTTTTAATCCCTGTAAGCTTCAGTTTATTTGTGAAACACATAATTTTATCTACTTTGTAGGCAGTCACTACTGCAGGGTTTATCACAGCAGGGTTTCAACATAATCTCTTTTTCTTTCACCCTTCTTATGGCACAGAGCACTGTGATAGAAGCAAAAAAGAAATGAGAGGTCAAGTCCAGGCGCAGTGGTTCACACCTGTAATCCCAGCACTTTGGGAGTTCGAGACCAGCCAGGACAACATGGCAAAACCCTGTTTCTACTGAAAATACAAACATTAGCTGGATGTGGTGGCACATGCCTGTAATCCCAGCTATTTGGTTGGCTGAGGCATGAGAATCACTTGAACCCGAGAAGCAGAGGTTGCAGTGAGCTGAGATTCTGCCACTGCACTCCAGCCTGGCTGACAGAGTGAGACTCTGTCTGGGGAAAAAAAAAAAAAAAAAAAGGTCAGCGAAAGAAAGGAAGGTCATCTGCCCCTCAAGCAGGGCCTTATGGGGTGCCAGGATTGTGGTGGGGTCCCCTATCATCTGGGTTTTGTTCTCAGCCCTTTAGGTCTGAAAAGTTGACACTATTAGAACTTCCAGGAATGACTGGCTTCTTGGGGAGGGGCCCACGCTAACAAAGTACACACAAAATTTATGAATAGTCCAAAATGCAAATTCATTGAATTATATGATGAACATCTTTCTATAACTGGCTCCCCCCACTTCAGCCTTATGTTTTTATCTTGGAATAGAATAATCAGAAAGTTGTTAATTGAGCACAGAATCTGAATGAAAGAACTTGGATAGTCTTCAGAAATATTTCACCCAGGCTGTGAGAAAAGGTTGATGCTTTCATAACCAAGGACCCTTTTCTAGGCCAAACTTTACATCTGCCAGATATATTTTAGTGTTGGTGAAAACATAACATATTCCTACTATAATTGCCACCTGTTTGGACTCTATGTGGACCGCACCTTTCTGTTAACATTCATCTTCTCAAATGATATAATCAATTGGATTAGAAGGATCTTAGGTTACACCCTCATCACCTCTGTCTGAACTTTGGTGTTTCCCAAATCTATACCAGCATTCTTATCAGGAGTAATCTCTATACGTAGCTGATTTTAACTAATTTAACTCTCAGAGTTCACCAGATTTCCTCCATTTTCTGGAGGCATTTCATCACAGACTTGTCTGTACTACTTTCAATTATCTATACACCCATGGCCCAATAGCACACATCCAATAAATGCCAGTTGAATAAACTGGTGAGAATAAAGGAGAAAACATCAGGAAAAGTGTCAAAGAATGATTTAAGTATTTTCTGGCCGGGTGCAGTGGCTCATGCCTGTAATCCCAGCACTTTGGGAGGTCGAGGTGGGCAGATCACTTGAGGTCAGGAGTTCGAGACCACCTTGGCCAACATTCGAGATTTGAGGTCAGGAGTTCGAGATCACCCTGGTCAACATTAGTAAAGATGAAACCCCATCTCTACTAAAAATACAAAAATTAGCCAGGCGGGGTGGTGGGCGCCTGTCATCCCAGCTACTCGGGAGGCTGAGGTGGGAGGATCGCTTGAACCCGGGTGGGTGGGGGCGGGGTGGAGGAGGCGGGGGTGGAGGTTGCAGTGAGCTGAGATAGTGCTCCAGCCTGGGTGACAGAGGAAATTCCGCCTCAAAAAACAAACAAAAAACCCACAAGTCTATTTTGTCTCTCTAGCATTCTGCCTGACTTTAAGGGATACTAAGGAAAGGGTGAGAATGGTGTAGGAGATGTAGAACTCCCAGAGATGGGACGTTGAGGAGGAAGAAACACAAGAGCCTTCAGGTTCATCTGTTATATGGGATAAAAGAAAAAAAGAAGAGCTTTCAGGAAAGATTTCTAAGACCGCTGGAGTCATGCCAGCGATTAGTGCCTGACGGCAAAATTACCCTTTCCCGGCTGTTGCTGAAATCTAAGGGATGATGATGAGGTGGACAAGGGAGCATGGAGAAAAAGTCTGAAGGGATGTTAAGGAAGCAACTGACTGGATATGCTAAGACGAAGGGAAGAGTAGAGTAGATTTCGGCTTAGGTATCTGTAAGTATGCTGGTGCATTTCAGGAAAAGAGGGCAAAGAGGGGAGGTTGTTTGTATGAGTTCGCGTTCGGATAGGCTGAGGTAGAGTTTGAGTTTGAGGTGCTCGTTGGGACAAGTAGGTTGAAGTATTCTGTAAGCAGTTAGGCATAAGGGTCTGAGCTTCTGAAACAAACTTGGACGTTAGTTGAAAGCATATAAATGGGTAAGACTCTTCGGGATAAGTGAAGAATTGGAGATAGGGAAACAGTCCAGCTGGACTCGCAGATTTAGAGATGGGCAGTGGCATGGGGGAGCAGGATAAGAAAAGTCGGCGAGGTAAGAAGAAAAACAGGGCGACATTTTGAAAGCCAAGGAAGCAAGTTTGAAGGCCGCCTCCTGGAGGTCAAGAGGATGACGACAAATCTATTCTAGCCTCGGTCAAACCGGATTCCGAGGAGTGCAGGCGGGTGGGGGTGGGGCGGAGACACGCCGCTGCGGGCGACTTAAGTTTAGGGGCGAGAAAGGAGGCAGCCTTAGTGGTACATGTATTTTTAAAGGGAATTTGGCTGTGACGAGACAGAAAGGGCGGGACTTGGTAGTTTAGAGCTCAAGGGGATCATCGGCTTCAGAATCCCCTACTCTTGCGTGAGAGTAACTCTCCGTCTAAGGATGTCTTCTGCAGTTCCTTAGGGTCCATATTGGGATTTCCCGGCTGTAAACTAAACAAAGCAAAGCAAAACAAAACAAAAACCCACAGTGCCCCTCAGTAAAACAAAACCAGCATTTTGTTTGAAAGCCTGCTCTCTTTAAAGATCCTGGCATGCAAATAAGGGGCTTTAATGTGGCTCTCAGCGATTGGTAGATACTTACAAAATCCGTCATTTCCTTTCAGTGCAGGACGCAAACCAAGAGGCGGCTTTCTGCTTTTCTATTGGCTGTTAGATACGGCTCCGCTTTTAGCCAATCAAACGACTTCCCTTCACCCCTCCCGGTAGCTCTTATAAATTACATCAAATTGGTTATTCTTTCCACATTCTTCTCCTTGTAAAAGAAGCTGTAACTGCAATTTTAGCCGTAATGTCAGGACGCGGAAAGCAGGGAGGCAAGGCCCGCGCTAAGGCCAAGTCGCGCTCGTCCCGCGCTGGCCTCCAGTTCCCGGTGGGGCGAGTGCACCGCTTGCTGCGCAAAGGCAACTACGCGGAGCGGGTCGGGGCAGGCGCCCCGGTGTACCTGGCGGCGGTCCTCGAGTACCTGACCGCGGAAATTCTGGAGCTGGCGGGCAACGCGGCTCGGGACAACAAGAAGACGCGCATCATCCCTCGCCATCTGCAACTAGCCGTGAGGAATGACGAAGAGCTCAACAAGTTACTCGGGGGTGTCACCATTGCCCAGGGCGGCGTCTTGCCCAATATCCAGGCTGTCCTGTTGCCCAAGAAAACGGAGAGTCACAAGCCTGGCAAGAACAAGTAATTAAGAGGCTTGACACCATACTCATTCACCCCAAAGGCTCTTTTAAGAGCCACCAAAGTGTCAAATGAAGGGCTGATCACGAAATAGCGCATTAGCTCTTTTTTTGAAAACTTGGGTGGCTCTAAAAAGAGCCTTTGGTCTTTGGTTTGTTTGTCTGCATTTATTTGCTTTTGGCTTTGTGGCTTTCGGTTTTCTTTGGTAACAGAACGGCCTGGATGTTAGGCAAAACGCCGCCCTGGGCGATGGTGACTTTGCCCAGCAGCTTATTCAGTTCCTCGTCGTTGCGAATGGCCAGCTGGAGGTGACGAGGGATGATGCGCGTCTTCTTGTTGTCCCGAGCCGCGTTGCCCGCCAGCTCCAGGATCTCGGCGGTCAGGTACTCGAGGACCGCCGCCATGTAGACGGGCGCGCCGGCCCCCACCCGCTCCGCGTAGTTGCCTTTGCGCAGCAAGCGGTGCACTCGCCCTACCGGGAACTGGAGGCCAGCGCGGGACGAGCGCGACTTGGCCTTGGCGCGGGCCTTGCCTCCTTGTTTGCCACGACCAGACATGACTGAAATCAAGGTTAAACACAAACAACGCTCAGAACCTCGCAACAAAATAAGATTGAAAGCGAACCAAGAGGAAAGCCTTTATAAGCTTTCCTAGGGGTGGGGCCAAGAACGAGTTTTTCATTGGTCCTAATATGGCTTCAGAACCGGCCAATCAAGTCAAGAGTCGGTGTTGTTACGTACGCATTGCTGAAAAACGCAAGGTCCGCACACGGACCAATGGAAATGAACGACTTTCGGAGCCCTAATTTGCATAAGGTGGTTATAAAAGAATCAGGCCCGCCCATTCTCTTACTTCTTTTCTTGGCTAAGCAGTGTTTGTACTGTGTCTTATCATGCCTGAACCGGCAAAATCCGCTCCGGCCCCTAAAAAGGGCTCCAAGAAAGCCGTCACCAAAGCCCAGAAGAAAGACGGCAAGAAGCGCAAGCGCAGCCGCAAAGAGAGCTACTCCATCTACGTGTACAAGGTGCTGAAGCAGGTCCACCCCGACACCGGCATCTCGTCTAAGGCCATGGGCATCATGAACTCCTTCGTCAACGACATCTTCGAGCGCATCGCGGGAGAGGCTTCCCGCCTGGCGCACTACAACAAGCGCTCCACCATCACATCCCGCGAGATCCAGACGGCCGTGCGCCTGCTGCTGCCCGGCGAGCTGGCCAAGCACGCCGTGTCCGAGGGCACCAAGGCGGTCACCAAGTACACCAGCTCCAAGTGAGTCCCTGCCGGGACCTGGCGCTCGCTCGCTCGAGTCGCCGGCTGCTTGACTCCAAAGGCTCTTTTCAGAGCCACCCACCTAATCACTAGAAAAGAGCTTGTTCACTTACTCCCTTAGTTTCTTTTCATAAAGTAAGTTATTTTAGTGTGAAGGTCATGGGAAATGGCACACGTAGCTTTTTAACTATTTGGAACTCGAGGTCCCCAGTGCGTCACTGGATTTGCTTTTGAATCTAGAGCGTGTCTTTACTCATTGTGCTGCTTAGCCTTCCCAGGAGTCGGTTCTCAATTAGGATGTTGGGAATCCGCCTCTTTACCCGCCCCCACTCCCGCCCCACACGCGCCCTGGTGGCTCCTTGGGTGTGTTTCATTCTAAAACGAAGTGGCTGAGTTCGGCTGTCATTTAAGAGAACTCTAGGACACAATTCAGCCCGGGTTCCGCAAACACTGCGTGACAGCTCTGTATGACTGACGCTTGGCAGCAGCTTTTGTGTCCGGTCACCAGTTCTGCCGTGCGATGGGGCCTCCTGTGGATACCAGCCGTTCTGTGTATTTTGGACGAAGCCCGCGCAGCCGGGTCCCAGCCTTGTCCTGATTGGGCGACAAGAATATTCAAAATTCTGCGCCTTTTTCTAATTTGTAGATTTCAGTTTCCGTCGTTCACTTTGAGACTTTGAAATTCCTATTTCTCATTTTGTTGGTAATTTCTGCATTTAATGGTCTGTGCTTTAATTGGTAACGCTACGGCCCCAGGTCACTGCGAGGCACTTACCATGTAGATACGGGCTCAAAAGTCACCTCTCAGAGACCTACGTCATCCACTCAGGAATTCGCGCCTCTCATACTTGCCTGTCTCATTTTATCTTCCTTCTAGCAGCTGTCTGAAATTGGTTCGTCTGTTTTCTTGTTTATGGTATTCTCAAGCCCTTGACAGACCGGCTAGTGTGGTTTTCCCGTGCATCTTCAGCCTGGCACATTATGGACACTTAAATACTACGTATTGATCTAATATTGTTGGGTTAATTTTTCCATCCCACCCTTTTCTTAATCGCTTCCGTGGATGGATGAAGGGTGCTGTTCATTTCCATTAGATGTATGTGAAGGCACAGTGAAAATGGAAATGTTTTTGGAGCTACTTCCTCAAAATGTATCCTTAGTCACCTCAGTGCAACAGCTGGGAGGGGGCCGTGTTAAGATTTTTTTTGCTACAAAGAGGAGGTGGCAATGGTAGATCCACCCTTATGCTTCTCAGTTTAGCATAACCTCTTATGGATTTTCATCAAATTCAGCGTGTTGGTCACTGGAAAGAGCCTTTTCCTTCTCCTTTTCTTACTCTCCCCTCATGGTGTTCCCCTCTTAAAGGAGAGGAGCTTTTAATTTACACTTACCACCTCATTTGCTTTTCTGGAGGCCATGCAATATAGGCGAGACTACAGAGTTAATCTCCTTTTTACAAATGAGGCCAAGAGAAGCCTCATTGGTTCACAGTCATGCAGCTCATACTGTCCACCCTTGTATTCTCAGATGCAGGACAATTGCATTTTAGTTTTATTTTGTGGAGGTGCAGAATATTTACTCTTTCTGTCCAACCCTTGATTCTGCCGAGGAAGACACTGATGGTTTGATGAGTGATTCAACTGTTTTTGGCTAAGGGCTTTTGGAGTTGATGGCAGGGGTTTGATGAATCCAAATGAGCTCTAGACATTATCACAGACTGAATAGATCTTAACTGTCTCCTACATGTGTGTTTTCAAATGTGTGTAGATGCTATTGTTATTAATAAAGTTACCAATTAATTTAAAGGCTTTGCTGGATTCTTTTATCTACAGTGTATTTTCTCAATGAATGAAATTAACAGATACAACTTCCACTGTGTCTGTAGAAAAGCGTGGGTGCCTCTGATCTGGGGGATGACTATTTATAAGCCACCAGCCAAACTGCTGCCCCAAAGGTGGACTGGGGCTGAAATAGTCTGTTACAAGGCCACTGTTAATGCTTAGTAATTGAAAAATATATGATCACAAATAGAAAGCAGTACAAATAAGATGGAAGAAATAAAGTTCATAATAAAGTTAAGCTAACACCTACGGAGCACTTACTACGTGCCAGGTAGTGTCCTAGGCCCTTTATACGTATTGACTCATCTAATTCTCACTGGGACCTCAGGAAGTAGTACCGTTATTATCACCCATTTTACAGATAAGGAAACTGAGGCAAAGAGAAGCCTTTCTTCAGAAACTCTCCAGAGAATAAGCTCCTAGGTTAGCAGTTAAGCGACTTGAGAAACAGGGTCATTCTGAAAACCTGGACCCTTCCTGTGTTTTAGGGGGAAATATCTATGCTTTAGAATTGAAAAGAAATACCACTGGCTTTATTCTCTTCAGAGTGCACCCTGGATATAAATCCTGGGTGGTGGTGGCTGAGTACATTGAGGGTGGGATTAGGTGGCTGTGATCCTTCATCCCAGAGGCCATAGCTCAACTCAATTGAGTTTGTCCCCACAGTGGTGGGGCTCACCAGCTGGAATCCTTTCACTAACATGAGAGAGCCTTAGTTGCTGGTTTTGGGCTCCGCCTGGGGATGATGTTCACTGGGAAGGATGTTATAGAGTGAGGAAGTGGGGAAGAGGTGATAGATTTTGATATTTTAACTCTGGAGGGGAAGTAATTGGTGAGATTAATCCTCAAGAACCTCTTTGATCATTTCTCCTGCTCAGACATCTTTAAACATTTGCTTATGTTGGGGTTAATAACAATAATTGTTAAAATAATGATTGCTTCCCCTTACTAAGCACTTAACTGTTTACCTTAAACTTACTTAGCAGTAAGCTAAGAGTTTACCTTACACTTCCTTAGCAGGATGGTCTTGATCTCCTGACCTCGTGATCCACCCGCTTCCTAAAGTGCTGGGATGACAGGCGTGAGCCACCACGCCCAGCCTACAGCCACTTTTTAAGATAGGTTCTGTTGGCTGCACGCAGTGGCTCACACCTGTAATCCCAGCACTTTGAGAGGCCAAGGTGGGTGGATCATTTGAAGTCAGGAGTTCGAGACCAGTCTGCCCAACATGGTGAAACCCCACCTCTACTAAAACTACAAAAATTAGCTTGGCATGGTGGTGGGCACTTGTAGTCCCAGCTATTTGGGAGGCTGAGGCAGGAGAATCCCTAGAACCCGGGAGGTGGAGGCTGCCGCCACTGCACTCCAGCCTGGGCAACAGAGGAAGACTCTATCACAAAAAAAAAAAAAAAAAAAAAGGAAAAAGAAATGAAGGACCAAAAGGACACGGTCATAGCTCTGTAATATGGCTTATCAATAATTCTGGAGTAGGCCTAAAGGGCAGCTCTGTTTGGGTTTCAGAAATTGACCCTTAAGTGAGAGACTGTCCCTGTAACCGAGGGGGCTAGGTTTAATAATTCATTTAATATGTGTGATTGAAAATCTGTATCTACGAATTTTATAAATATTAAGTATCTATGCACATTATTAAATTCTATAAGAACGGCATTCTGGGACCAATTTTCTTCTCTCTGACTCCTAAGCATTGTTAGGTGTGATATCATTTGTTCTTTCATTCAAGAGTTTATTATCTGTGAAGATGGCACGCAATCTGCTAGGTAGTGAGGACAGAAAATTGAACAGGAGTGACTTCTGCCTTCCTGGACCTCTAGTGACTAGAAGAGAAGACATATTAATCCAGTGACTCTGAGAAAGTGTGACAAGTATTACGACTGTAGAAGTATAGATATAGAGAGTATAATGGAGGGAGTCGTAACTTCACATTGGTGGGTGTAGGGAAGGCCTCCCTGAGGAAAGAACCTTTAGGATGACACTTGACAAGGATAGGAAGGGTGTACCAGGCAGTGAATGGCATGGGCAAAGGCCTGGAAAGAGTGGAAAAGATCATGCTCAGGTAGATAGGAAGAACTGCAGGAAGTCTAGTACAGGTGGCGGTTAGAGGGCAAGGAGGACAGTGCAGCATCAAGAGGTTACACAGGTAGACAGAGCCAGATCTTGCAGGATTAGGCCAGAATGTGTAAACTGCCTTTAAAGAAACCAATGAGCTCCTAGGCTGACCTGACTATGGGAACAGAAAGGAGCTGTGTGGCACTAAAAACAGAAGAGTTAAAGTCTCAGAGACCACATGGTTTATGCCCATCAAGCACTCTCTGGAGCAGATGGACCCTGACCCTCAAAAGTGTATGTTTGTTCCCTGCAACAGGGCTTCCCTTAAAGTGGAAATGGCTTTGTCAGGCCAACCAGATTGACACCAACTACCATGGTCACCTGCCTCTGTGTGCTGCAGGTGGCCTTCTCATTATAGTTTGCCTTTCTTTACAACTCTGCTTCCGGTGGAACGATGGGTGGATCAGGTCAGGAGTTTGAGACCAGCCTAGCCAACATGGTGAAACCCCGTCTCTACTAAAAATACAAAAAATTGGCCAGGCGTGGAGGCACGCACCAGTAATCCCAGTTACACGGGAAGCTGAGGCAGGAGAATCACTTGAACCTGGGAGGTGGAGGTTGCAGTGAGCCAAGATCGTGCCATGGCACTCCAGCCTGGGCAACAAGAATATGTTTTAGAATTAACTACAACGTATTGAGAGTCTACTCAGTGCCAGGCAGTAGAACAGGTATTTTTAAATACATTATTTTCAACAAAAAAAAATCTTATAGGCTTTTTTTTAATGGCCAATAATCCCACTGTTCACATAACCTAATATGTGCTCTTTAGAGAGTTGTCTTCAGGATGTAGTTTATCATCAGCCTCTGTCCTCTATTTTCTGTAAATTGGTACTTAGAGGCTTGATTAGATTTAGGTTTACTTTTTCACCCCACGACATGACTACTTCATAGGTGGTACTATTTCTTTTCTATCAGGAGACATGTAATGTCTAGCTGCTTCTTTTTTTGTGGTAACAGCAGTGATTGATTCTCAATGCTTAGATCAATTAATTCATTATCAATTGCAAAATAATGATATTCTGTCACTCTTCTTTCATATATTAGCTGGAATACTTCAGTAAAGAGGAATATTGTTATTTTTTTTAGAGATAAGGTCTTGTTCTGTCACCTAGGCTGGAGTACAGTGGCCAGATCATAGCTCACTGGAACCTCAAACTCCTAGGCTCAACTGATCCTCCCACCTGAGCCTTCCCAGTAGCTAGAACTACAGGTAGGCATCACCACGTTGAGTTAATTTTTAAGTTTTTTGTAGAGATGGTATGGTACCAAGGCTGGTCTTGAACTCCTGGCCTCAAGTGATCCTCTCACTTCTTTTCAAATCGCTGGGAAAAATTATTATTTTTAATAGTAAATATCTGGAAACTACTTGTATATCTACTAGTATGTGGCAATAAAATGTTAGGGTCCCTTTTGGTGGAAATAAAAAAGGATATGTGTGTATTGATATGTATGCACTGATATTAAATAAAACACTTTCCAGGGATTTCACATAACAAAACTAATAATAGTGGCTACCCTTTTTTTTTTTTTTGAGATGGAGTCTCATTCTTGTTGCCCAGGCTGGAGTGCCATGGCACGATCTTGGCTCACTGCAACCTCCACCTCCCAGGTTCAAGTGATTCTCCTGCCTCAGCTTCCCGTGTAACTGGGATTACTGGTGCGTGCCTCCACGCCTGGCCAATTTTTTGTATTTTTAGTAGAGACGGGGTTTCACCATGTTGGCTAGGCTGGTCTCAAACTCCTGACCTCAGGCAATCCACCTGTCTCGGCCTCCCAAAGTGCTGGGGTTACAGGCATGAGCCACTGTGCCTGGCCAATAGTGGCTACTCTTTTTTTTTTTTTTTGAGATGGAGTCTTGCCCTGTTGCCCAGGCTGGAGTGCAGTGACACGATCGTGGCTCACTGCAACCTCCACCTCCCGGGTTCAAGCGATTCTTCTGCCTCAGCCTCCCAAGTAACCGGAACCATAGGCTCGTGCCACCACGCCCCGCTAATTTTTGTAGTTTTTAGCAGAGACGGGGTTTCACCATGTTGGCCAGGCTGATCTTGAACTCCTGACCTCGTGATCCACCTGCCTTGGCCTCCCAAAGTGCTGGGATTACAGGCGTGAGCCAACGCACCCGGCCAATAGTGGCTACTCTTAAGGAGAAGAATTTCCTTGGGCCAAAAGATTTTGCTTTTTCCTTTATATCTTTCAGTACTGTTTAAATTTATGATCAATGTTCACTTAAAAACAATGTCAGCAGAGATTATGTGAACAGTGGGATTATTGGCCATTAAAAAAAGCCTATAAGATTTTTTTTTGTTGAAAATAATGTATTTAAAAATACCTGTTCTACTGCCTGGCACTGAGTAGACTCTCAATACGTTGTAGTTAATTCTAAAAAATGGTTAAAAAAACTTCATCAATGCAAATAGCAATCAACTTAATAACAGTAGCAGCAACAGCAACAACAAAAACTCCAGAAGTCCCTAGGGTGGATGAGGTAACATATAGGTTTGGGATTGAGTCTCCACTATTCCTAACCTATTTTTTAAAAATCCCTCAAGATTATGAACACTTGCTTTGCAGGAGGCAGTCTCTGGAGTGATTTTCCTGACTAGTTAACTTCACTAATGTGTCCTCGGTCACAGGTTTGGTCACCAGACAGACTAATAGAGCCAGTCAGGCTCTTTAAGGAGGCCTGGGTCATCGAGAACTGTGAAACTAGCTAAAAATCAGAGTTGATGGAACTGGCCTGGGAGAGTTGGTATAGGTTCTTGAGCAAGTCAAGAGCAATATTTTGGGCAGGTTATTATGACCTTTGTATCTTTATTCTGAAGAAATGTGCAGGATGCATAGAAGAAAATACAGGAAACCAGCAACCAGTGGGGAGGATGCTGCAACCAGTAATGAGGCCTTAGACAAGTATAGAGACAGCAGGGAGAGAGAAGATAAACAAAAACCATGTTCTGAATGAAGGAGGCAAAAAACTGTTTTAGTTTTCTATTTATGTGTAAAAAATTACCCCAAATTAAGTGGCTTAGGACAATACTCATTTAGCCTCTCATAGTTTCTGTAGGTCTGGGCATGGCATAGTGGGAGTCTTTGATTAGAATCTCACAAGGGTAAAATCAAAGTGTCAACTGGGCTGCATTTTCATATGAAGCCTGGGGTCTTCCAAACTCATCCACGTTGTTGGCAGAATTCAGTTTCTTGCAGGTGTAGAATTGAGGCCCTCAGAGGCTGCCCTTCTCCACAGGCAGGTCACAGCATGGATATTTGCTTCTAATGGCCAGCAGAAGAGCATCTCTGTTGCTTCCACTTTATCTAATTCAGGGAAGGCATTGACCCTCTTTTAAAAAGCTCACTAGGCTGAGTGCAGTGGCTCATGCCTGTAATCCCAGCACTTTGGGAGATCGTGGCAGGCAGATCACCTGAGGTTCGAGACCAGCCTGGCCAACATGGTGAAACCCCAGCTCTACTAAAAATATAAAAATTACCCGGGCATGGTGGCAGGTGCCTGTAATCCCAGCTACTTAGGAGGTTGAGGCAGGAGAATCACTTGAACCCAGGAGGTATAGGTTGCAGTGACCCTGGATCTCACCACTGCACTCCAGCTTGGGCAACAGAGTAAGACTCTGTCTCAAAAAAAAAAAAAAAAAAAAAGGCTTACCTAAGTCAGGGATTCCCTTTTTATTAACTCAAAGTCAACTGATGAAGGATCTTAACTACATCTGCAAAGTTTTCTTGATTAATAGCAAGTACAGGTTCTGCCCATACTCAAAGGGAGGGGATTTAAACAACGGGTACCAGGGGCCAGGACTCACGGGAGCTATCGCAGAATTTTGCCTACTACAGGAATATAAAGGAACTGTGTGTCTGAAGTCAGATACTTTTCTGTGACTTAAATTAATTTTAAAATAAAAGAGTAAAAAGTAAAAATTCCCAGTTACTGAAAGCCCACAGTGTGCAAAATACTATAGACATACCATTTCAAATCCTCAGAACAAATCCTGAAAGGTAAATGTTATGGTTTTTATCATGGAGGATACTGAGGTTCAGACATGTCAAAGAACTTGGAATTTTCCTTCTAGTACATCATGTTGTATCAAAACAACCCCAAAAAGGTAAATATTACCCCCCATTTTACAAAGAAAGAAATGGATATTTATGCAGTTTAAATAACTTGGCATTCCCTGATACACCATGGTGCTCCTGAATTTTACTAAAACATTTGTCTAAAATTTGCAAATAGCAAATAATTTGAGGATCTAGCAACATATTTTCCATGTCTGTTTAATAGAACCATAGAATATTAGTGCTGGAAGGAACCCAGAAATCATCTGGTCCAATTTCCCCATATTATGCTTTTCCTGATTTTAGTATAAAATTATTCTCTCACCTCCTGTCCCCATCAGATCCCTAAGTGGAGTAGATGTTCTTTAGAGGCCCATCTTTGGGATCATCTCTCTTTTTTTTTGGAGACAGGGTCTCACTCTGTCACCCAGGCTGGAGTGCAGTGGCGTGATCTTGGCCCATGGCAACCTCTGCCTCCCGGGTTCAAGCGATCCTTGTGCCTTAGCTTCCCAAGTATCTGGGGCTACAGGTGTGCACCACCATGCCCAGCTAATTTTTGTATTTTTGGTAGAGATGGGGTTTCTCCATGGTCTCAAACTCCTGGGCTTAAGTGACCTGCCCGCTTGGCTCTCCCAATGTGCTGGGATTACAGGAGTGAGCCACTGTGTCCGGCCGGGGCCACCTCTTCATAAGCTCTTCCCAGGGACTCCCAGGGCTTTCTCCAACTCCTCTGGGCAGATGAGAGAAGCCAACTGGGTCTCTAGATGTGCCTCCAGATACACACTCCCAGCTGCCTGAAGTACGCGGCCACTTGCCATTGCCAGTTGACGGTTATGATCCAGTATGGCCTGAAGTGAACTCTGCTCAGCAGCTCCTCCTTGCAGGCTGTCTATTCCTGTGAAGGTGGCATCATTCTCCTAGTCATTCAGGCAGGAAGGTGCAGAGTAATCTTGGATTACATTTTGCCCCAACAACTCCCTTTCTGCTCTTTCCCCTATCCAGGTTCAGGCAATCTTCTATGTGCAATAAAGTCAATAGTTCCCCTCCTGTCCATTCCTGTGTCTGGTTCCCTTGTTCTCATCCTTGGTCCTCTCATCTTTGTCCCCAAGACTTGGCCTCCTGCTTTGGGTATGGCTCCCTTCTGATTGGTTTTGCACCCTCCATCCCAAATTAACCGACTGTATACACAGCTCATATCACGTTACTTAGAATCATGGCTGCACTGTGTCCCCTGACATTTCCTCCTTAAAATTTTGTTTTTAATGCAAACTTATTTGGAGATATCTCCCTTTTCCTTATTTAGTATTATCCCATTTTATGTGCATTCCTTAGTCTGAGACAATTACTCTTTTTGCTTTTATGTGTTGTTGTGAAAAAGTATATTTCTATGCATTTAAAAATTATTCTTTAGTATTTTTTATTTTTATTTATTTATTAATTTTTTTTTGAGACGGAGTTTTGCTCTTGTTGCCCAGGCTGGAGTGAAATGGTATGATCTCGGCTCACTGCAACCTCCACCTCCCGGGTTCAAACAATTCTCCTTCCTCAGCCTCCCGAGTAGCTGGGATTACAGGCGCCAGTCACAATGGCCAGCTAATTTTTGTATTTTTAGTTGAGGTGGGATTTCACCATGTTGGCCAGGCTGGTCTCGAAATCCTGATCTTGTGATCCGCCCACCTCCCAAAGTGCTGGGATTACAGGTATGAGCCACCGCGCCTGGCCTCCTCTTGGGTTTTTATGGAAGCTTCATGATGTCAGCATTCCTTCCCCCAGGGTATAGGGCGGGAACCTCTCTGGGGAGGGTCTTAAGACCCTCAATTAAAAAAGTGGGCAAATATTAGAGTCCTGCCTTGGGGCAGGTGAAAGGAGGGCAGGAGAAAGTCAGAGAGATTCTGTTTCCTGAGACCTGCCTCTGGGGCCTAACACACCCAACATTGGAGTGTACTGTACTCTGTAAAAAGACCATACAAGGGCTACGGGAGTTATGAGCCAGGAACTGTGGACAGAAACCAATATACATTATAACACCACATATATGTATATTTTTTCTTTCTTTTCTTTTCTTTTTTCTTTTTTTTTGAACCTTGCTCTGTCGCCTAGGCTGCAGTGCAATGGCGCTACCTTGGCTCACTGCAACCGAAGCCTCCTTGGCTCAAGCGATTCTCCTGTCTCAGCCTCCTGAATATCTGGGATTACAGGTGCACACTGCCATGCCCGGCTAATTTTTTGGATTTTAGTAGAGACAAGGTTTCACTGTGTTGCCCAGGCTGGTCTCGAACTCCTAAGCTCACGCAATCCACCCGCCTAGGCCTCACAAAGTGCTAGGATTACAGGCGTGAGCCCACCACGCCCGGCCTATATATGCATATTTTTTTCTAACACTTACATACTTTTTCTTGGTGCCAAGAATGTTTTAAACACTTTACATGTATTAACTCATTTTATCCTCACAAAACCCTGTCAAGTAGGTAGTATAAGTATGTCCATTTACAGATTGGGAGATGGAGGAATCACAGAGAGGTTAAGAAACTTTCTCATAGTCACACAGTTGGTGCCAAACCAGATTTCAACTCCAGAGTCTTCCTTTAGTCACTATACTACACTACTAATATCAAATAAGTAAGATGTTGATGCAACATTGATAGTAATTTAAAAGATTAGAAACAACCAAGAGCCGGGGTGTAGTGGCCCATGCTTGTAATTCCAGCATCTGGGAGCCCGAGGCGGGCAAGTTTGTTGGGAGTTGGAGACCAGCCTGACAACATGGCAAAACCCTGTCTCTACAAAAAATATAAAAATTAGCTGGGCGTGGTGGTGCGCGCCTGTAGTCTGAGCTACTTGGGAGGCTGAGGTGGGAGGATCGCTTGAGCCTGGGAGATTGAGGCTGCAGTCTGCAGTGAGTTATGATCACACCGCTGCACTCCAGCCTGGGCAACAGAGACCCTGTCTTAAAAACAAAACAAAACAAAACCACCTCCGACAACGTAGGAATGCTGAAATGAGTTATGTTGATTCTAAGTAAAAACTCAACCTATCCCAATTAGCCCAAGACCACTACTTAGTCTACCTAAGCCAAGTCTGTTGACTTGTTACAATGAGGGAGAACACACGACAGAGAAACTGGTGGCAGGGTGGTGGGAGGAGGGTGCTCACCAAACGAGGAAAATTAGAGTTATCATTGATTTTGGGGGACGAGTGGAGTGTAGTTTTTTCATAGGCTCAAAGCAAAGCAGGGTTGTGTGAAAGGGTAGGCATAGGATGGGACTTTGAAGTGGATCCAGGGTCTTGTTTCCTCAGAAACTACAAAGTTGAGATAGAGGTGGAATGCTGTGTTCAGAAACCCCTTACTTGAAGTTTTTGCACCTGGGTTGAAAATTACTGCTGGTTTTTTGTGTCAAGGTGGCTTAGGTCCTCCAGACAGGAGGGGGATACTGCATTGTTACTGATTGATAGGATTTCAAGCAGCCAAAGTTCTGATAGTCTGTGATTTTGAGTACAAGTTCCTCAGTGAATAAGAAAGGAGTGGTCACTCAAAGAGGGGAGTTAGGAGCCTTTATAGCTGTAGCATGCCCTTGGGAGAAGAATGTTTTCTGTTATTTCTAGTCTAGCTTTATCTCTGTTAGTGCAGCCTAATGAATGGCAGAACAGGTTTTGATTTTCTCAGTCCTAGCGAATTTCTGCTTCTCGAAGTGCATGTTAGTGGTAATGTGTTTTATATCTTACTTTATTTCTTATTTTCCCCCCTTTAATCTATATTTTATTTTATTTATTTTTCATTTTTTTGAGACGGACTCTCGCTCTGTCCCCAGGGTGGAGTGCAGTGGTGCGATCTCAGCTCACTGCAACCTCTGTCTCCCGGGTTCAAGCGATTCTCCTGCCTCATTCTCCTGCCTCAGCCTCCTGAGTAGCTGGGACTATAGGCGCGCGCCACTACGCCTGGCTTATTTTTGTATTTTTAGTAGAGACAAGGTTTCACCACATTGGCCAGGCTGGTCTTGATCTCCTGACCTCGTAATCTGCCAGCCTCGGCCTTCCCAAGTGCTGGGATTACAGGCGTGAGACACCGCGCCTGGCCTAATCTATATTTTAAAAATTGAACTCTTCCATGTACCCCTGAACCTAAAATAAAAGTTAAAAACAAACAAACATACAAAACAACAACAACGACAAAAAAAAAAAATAAAAATAAAACCAGGCCGGGCATTGTGGCTCACGCTTGTAATCCCAGCACTTTGGAAAGCCGAGGCGCGCAGATCACGAGGTCAGGAGTTCGAGACCAGCTTGACTAACATGGTGAAACCCCGTCTCTACTAAAACTACAAAAATTAGCCGGGCGTGGTGGCACGTGCCTGTAATCCCAGCTACCCAGGAGGCTGAGGCAGGAGAATCCCTTGAACCAGGGAGGCGGAGGTTGCAGTGAGCCGAGATCATCCCACTGCACTCCAGCCTGGGAGACAGAGGGAGACTCTGTCTCAAAAAAAAAAAAAAAAAAAAAAAAGAGAATTCTGTACTTTGTAATTAGAGGGGTAATTCATTAATTCATGTCAGGGGCATATTATTTTATTTTTCCAAATGCTAGGAAGCAGGTATCCATTTTTGATAATATAAATTTTGGGATAATTGGCAGTCATCCAGCTCACAGGGAAAACAGGAAAAACAAGAAACCTAAATAAACTTCATACTGATTTCCCAAAAAAATTACCTTTTATTTTCAACCCTTATAGAACTCAACCTGCATCTCTTTGCCATCCATGTTCTTTTTTTTTAGAGACTGGGTCTCATTCTGTCCCCTAGGCTGGAGTGCAGTGGCATGATCATAGCTCACTGCAGCCTCAATCTCCCAGGCTCAAGTGATCCTCCCACTTCAGCCTCCCAAGCAATTGGGACCACAGGCGCATGCCACTGTGCCTGGCTAATATTTTATTTTTTTGTGGAGATGAGGTCAATCTGCATTAAACTTCATGTTGCTCCAACACCACATTTTATCTCCCCACTTTCCCAGCAATGGACAAACTAGGCTTGTGCCAATTCTCCATCACCACCAGAAATGCTGCAATGAACATTGTTGTATATATTCCCTTTTGGACCTATATAAGAATTTCTTTTGGATAAAAACTCAGGAACAGAACTGCTGAGAAGCCAGAAACCAGCAGTTCTGTTCAGAGTTTTATTTATATCTAATTGAACTAAGGAGTGTCAGGCTCCCCTCCAGAATGCTTGTCCCGGACTTCCAATACCAAGGTAGCTGGACTCTGAGCCCACATCCAGGCCCAATCCTCGGGTCATCCAACTTTCTAAGTTTTGCCAGACTGCCTGGTGTAAAGTGGTATCTCAGCATTGCTTTCGTTTTCATTGTTCTGGGTATTCATGAGTTCAAGCATCTCTACCTGAGCTTGATAGTTTTCGGATTTCTTCTCCTGTGTATTGCCTGTTCATATCCTTTGCTCCAACATTGTTTATAGAGCACTCCCTCCCTACTTTGGCATTTGGGGTCCCCTAAACTGGCCCCCATTGCTAAAGCTTACTTCTCATGACTGACCTTTGCCCATGCTGCATGTGGTCCAGGAACAATTCTTCTGTCTTTGTTTTTGCTGTCCCCTCTTGCCTGGATTACATCATCTTCTCCAAACCCCCAATCTAAACATGTCCCGAATCCTAAATATTCTTTAGAACCAAGCTCAGATATCACCTCCTCCTGGAAGGGTTCCTTTATTTGCTCAGCTGGCCTTGGCCTTTCCCTCTTGGCTCCCACAAAGCTCAACCTGCATGTATTTTTTATTTATTTATTTATTTATTTATTTATTTATTTATTTATTATTTTTTTGAGACGAAGTCTTGCTCTTGTCCCCGAGGCTGGAGTGCAATGGCACGATCTTGGCTCACTGCAAACTCCGCCTCCCGGGTTCAAGTGATTCTCCTGCCTCAGCCTCCCGAGTAGCTGGGATTACAGGTGCCTGCCACCATGCCCGACTGCTTTTTGTATTTTTAGTAGAGACGGGGTTTCACCATGTTGGCCAGACTGGTCTCAAACTCCTGACCTCAGGGGATCCGCCCCCCTCGGCCTCCCGAAGTGCTGGGATTACAGGCGTGAGCAACCGCGCCAGGCCTCAACCTACATTTCAAGTCACCATCTGTCACAGGATACCTTCCACTCTGGCTCTGGATATGGGGGTCACCTCCTCACAAAGACAGACAGGTTGTATGTGCATACACAGAAAGATTCAGAAGAAATATGAAGACTTTTAAAATCAGTGAGATGATTTTAACTTTCTTCTTTGTAGTTTTCTCTAGCCAGTTTTAAAAACTGTAAGTTGTAGGCCGGGCGCGGTCACTCACACCTGTAATCCCAGCACTTTGGGAGGCTGAGGCGGGTGGATTACCTGAGGTCAGGAGTTCAAGACCAGCCTGGCCAATATGATGAAACCCTCTCTCTACCAAAAAATACAAAAATTGGCCAGGGGTGGTGCCGCATGCCTGTAGTCCCAGATACTCAGGAGGCTGAGGCAGGAGAATCCCTTGAACCCAGAAGGCAGAGCTTGCAGTGAGCTGAGATTGCGCCACTGCACTCCAGCCTGGGCGATAGAGCGAGACTCCATCTCAAAAAAAAAAAAAAAAAAAAAAAAAAAAAGAAAAAAAACAAAAAAACCTCCCCAAAAACCACAACTATGAGTTGTAATCCATAGTGCAATTAATTTACTTGGTAGAGATCATCTTTTCCTTTCATTTTGCCCTTTTGTAAGAATCATAAAACGGGAAAATATCACCAATAGTAATTATCATTTTGTGAAACTTGTTGCAATTTTTATTTTCCTGTGAATGTGACTGGGAGGCAATGTAAATGTATTTCTTTTTTCTTGTTTTTGAGACGGAGTCTCACTCTGTCGCCCAGGCTGGAGTGCAGTGGCAGATCTTGGCTCACTGCAAGCTCCGCCTCCTGGGTTCACGCCATTCTCCTGCCTCAGCCTCCTGAGTAGCTGGGACTACAGGCGCCCGCCACCCATGCCTGGCTACTTTTTTTTTTTTTAATTTTTTTTTTTGTATTTTTAGTAGAGACGGGTTTTCACCGTGTTAACCAGGATGGTCTCGATCTCCTGACCTCGTGATCCGCCCGCCTCGGCCTCCCAAAATGCTGGGATTATAGGCGTGAGCCCCAGCGCCCGGCCAATGTAAATGTATTTCTTACTGTAGACTTGAGGTCAGGAGAGTGGGCTGTACTGTACACATATTGATATTATTTGTATCTATTCCATGTATCACTTTCTCCTAAAGCATCAAATCTAATACAAAAAAAGAAAAGCAAAACACAAAACCTAGGCTCAAATTCCACCTTGGCCATGTTTTAGCCGAGTAACTCACGTTCCCCGGTGTCTAATCTTTACCAGAAACTTCCTTATCTTTAAAATAGGGAAAAAGCCTTTTCTTCTTTCCAGGGTTGTTGTGGACTCAAACAAGAGGCTGTTAGTGAAAGGTTTTTGTGAGTTATAAAGCTCCTAGGAACCCAATTATTTCTGCTGCCTTGGCCACATAGTCTAGAAGAATCTCTACATAATTAGCATCTAGAGACTAGATAATTTACCCATTATTTTCCATGTGCTTGTCTTATTTCCCAGCATGATGGTAGTATTTCCAAGGGAAAGATCTAGGATATATATCAAGTAACGTTTATCATAAAAATAATGAAATTGCTAATAACTATTAATTCATTGTCATGTTGAGACTCTGCTCTAAGTACTTTGTATGGACTGTATAGCAATTTATCCCTGCACGAATCCTATGAGGTATGTGTATTTATTGTTACTGTTTTACAGATATTGAAACTAAGACACTGAGCCTCTATTTTAGCCTCATGTCTTCTTTCTTTCCAGCTTTTCCCAGGCAAGTAAATGCAGGCCACAGTCTGCCAGCTGCCCAACCATTCAGGCTTTTCATTATTATAGGAAGCATCTGGCCAAGGACCACCAACATCTTCCTGTCCTGCCCCTGAAGCTGTGAGTTCCCCAAGTGGAGACACAGCCTGTTCCCCAACACCTACACTCATGAACACGGGAGGGTTGGTCAAAATTGCACAGCTATCATGCTTAGTTTTATACTCAGGTGTAAGTGACTGATAGAAGGGCCTTTTGGAGGTGGAGAGTGCGCAGGTTCTGAAGAGGCAAGACCGGGGAAGTCTGGACCTGCTTCCAGAGTGTCGTCCCACAAGGCTTAGTGCTCAGGACCTGTAGTGGGTTGAATATGTTCCCTAAAGTTCGTGTCTATCCAGCATCTCAAAATGTGAACGCATTTGGAAACTGGGGCTTTGAAGACGTAAGTAGTTAAGGATCTTGAGATGAAATCATGCTGGATATAGGATGGGCCTTAAATTCAATGACTGGTATCTTTATAAGAGAAAGGAGAGGGAAATTCGGACACACAGAGATGAGTAAGAAGCCATGTGAAGATGGAGGGAGAGATTGGAATGAGGCTGTCACGAGCCAAGGAACATCAGAAGCCACCAGAAGCTGAAAGAAGCAAGGAAGGATTCTCCCTGAGAGCCTTTAGAGGGAGCATGGTACTTTATTTCAGACTTCTGGTCTCCAGAACTGTGGAAGAATACAGTTCTGTTGTTTTAAGCTACCAAGTTTGTGGTCATTTGCTATGGCAGCCCTAGGAAACTAACACAGGTTGAGTATCCCTTATCTGAAATGCTTGGGACTGGGACTGTTTCGGGTTTCAGATTTTGGAATATTTGCATATATATAATGAGATATATTGGGGATGGGACCCAAGACTAAACACAAAATCCATCTATGTTTCATAAATACCTTATACACACTTACACTGTGCCCCATTTTCTCCAACAACTTGACTTTCTGTACTATAGATAAACATAAATGTTTTCTCTCCCTTTTTTTTTTTTTTTTTTTTTTTTTTTTTTTGAGACAGAGTCTTGCTCTGTCGCCCAGGCTGGAGTGCAATGGCACAATCTCGGGTCACTGCAACCTCCTGGATTCAAGTGAGTCTTCTGCCTCAGCCTCCCGAGTAGCTGGGACTACAGGCATGTACCACCACGCCTGGCTAATTTTTGTATTTTTAGTAGAGACGGGGTTTCACCATGTTGGTTAGGCTGGTCTCGAACTCCTGACCTCAAGTGATCCAGCCGCCTCGGCCTCCCAAATTGCCGGGATTACAGGCATGAGCCACCGCGCCTGGCCTTGCTTTTTCTCTTTTAAAATCACTGTTACTCATGGGGTATCTGCAGGCTTTTTTGATATTTTCAACAATATCTTTATACCACAGAGCAGAGAATAAGCAAAAAAACCCCACAGTGAGTAAGGCACGTAGGTCTTGGCTCCTACATGGGGCATTATGGGGAACGTGCTGTTGACGACACTGGCCTGCACACATGCCATTTTATGACCCTTTGTGGGTGTGTGCACGTTGGGGAAACCGGGCATGTGCAGAAAAGATATATCTCAGTGGAAAGGGGCTGGGAGGGCCTTTTATTTCCTTGGGGGAAATACTGTGCATTGTATGACCCGTTGTGTGAGGTCAGGTGTGGAATTTTCCACCGAGGCACCACATTAGTGCTCAAAATTGTTCAGATTTTGGAGCATAGGGTTTCGGATCTTCAGATTAGGGATGCTCAACCTGTACAACATCCTTGCAACAATCTAGGTGTGAGCTTTCCTCAAGAGCAAGAAGAGCTTGCCACTTCTGCTATATGACCACGGTGAAGCCAGCCTGTCACCCTCCTGCCCTGGATGACCCCAGGGAGCTCTACAGAGGTCCATGGCTGGGGGAGGCCAGCAATTGTCTAGGAGAGCTCAGTGCCACTTGCAAAGATGACAGATCTCTCTACAAATTCTGGGCTGAGCAGGTGAAGGAGGCTGGTCAGGCCCATGAAGGAGCCTAGTCAGCCGTAAGGAAAGGTTCACTGTGGGGCCCCCGACTTCCCATTCCTGATCTCCTTTTTACCTCTGCTGCCCACTTCCTTTCCTCTTTCCCTCCAAGTATATACCTTATACTCTGCTCCTGATGACACTCAGATCTCCCCCCGCCCTCCCGCCCCCGTCAAATAAAAAGAGCCTAGTGACTTTTGTAAGAAACGGTGTATTCATTTCCTAGTGTTGCATTAATAAGTTACCATAAACTTAGTGGTTTAAAACAACACAAATTTGCCGGGTGTGGTGGCTCACGCCTGTAATCCCAGCACTTTGGGAGGCCAAGGCGGGTGGATCACCTGAGGTCAGGAGTTCGAGACCAGCCTGACCAACATGGTGAAAACCCGTCTCTACTAAAAACACAAAAATTAGTCGGGTGTGGTGACGCGTGCCTGTAATCCCAGCTACTCAGGAAGCTAAGGCGGGAGAATTGCTTGAACCTGGGAGGCAGAGGATGCAGTGAGCCGACATCCCGCCATTGCACTCCAGACTGGGCAACCAGAGCGAAACTCCGTCTCAAAAAAAAAAAAAAAAACATGAAACCAAACAAAACGAAAAAAAACCACACAAATTTATTCTCTTACCATTCTGGAGGTCAGAAGCCCAACATAAGTTTTAAGGGGCTAAAACAAATGTCTGAAGGACTGGTTTGTTCTGGAGGCTCCAGGTATATAATCCATTTTTTGACTCTTCCAGCTTCTAGAAACTGGCATTTTTTAGCACCTGGACAGATCACTCTAATGTCTGCTTCTGTCATCACACCCCCTTCTCCCTGATTGACCCTCTCGTCTCTCTAAGGATTCATGTGATTATATTAAGGGCTCATCTCAATAATCCAGGATAAGTTCTTTATCTCAAGGTCCTTAATTTGTTCACATTTGCAAAGTCCCTTTGCCATATAAGGTAACATATTCACAGATTCCAAGGATTGGGATGTGGATATCTCTGTGGGGCTATTATTCAGTCTACCACAAATGTGCACTCCTTTCTAAAGTATTTATCTTTGAGCACTGAGGGGAACTCTGCCTTCAGCTAAGGCTACACAACTATCCTGATGGTGGACTGTAGCAACTTGTAGGCAAGGGGTACAGCTCAGGGCAGCTACCTCTCCCTCTTCTCGGGCCAACCTGGAGGAAGTTCCTTCCAGAGTCCAGGCTATACTTGCTTCTGGCCTGCAAATTCCTGAGAATTCTTTGAAACCTAGGAGGGGCCTGGGTATTATGCCCTTTTGAGTGAGAATTCAGAGGCCAGTGGAATTAGGGCAATCAGGCATTTCCTGATCATCTGCTATGCTCCAGGATGCTGACTTGGAGAGATGAACAAGGCAAAATGCCCATTCTGACGGCACTCAGAATTTCACGGGGAACTGGAAGGATAAATGAATCTGGGAGGAACTGCTAAAACAGGTAGGAGAGGGTAAGCTTGTTAGAACCTGAGAAGAATGCTGTCTGAAAAGGTAGAGAAGTCAGGAGAAGCAGTGAGGCCCTCAACCCTGTGTGTCACAATGCCTCCTGTCGTTTCCTCTCTGAGTTTCCAGTACAAGCTTCTCGGTGGCTGTTTTCTGCCCAAGCACATGAACTTTGGAAGACCTAGCACTTTGGACAAAGTCCCTGGCCCTGACACTTAATAGTTTGGGGAACTTGGGCAAAATACTCAAAGCTTCCTAGTCTGTAAAGTGAGAATGATAAAACATCTGCCTTCCTTGCAGGATTGTTGTGGTGATGTGTAAGACATAAAATATCAAGCATAGTCAGCAGTCACTGAGCTTAAGGAATGTTAAGTTATAATCATTATTTCTGAACTTCAGTGCCCAATATGACCCTGTTGACACCTCCTTTGCCTCCTTGGGACATACTCTCTTCTGGTGGTCCTCATCCCTTTCCAGCTATCCTCTGTCTCTTGGTATTCTCCTAATCTACCAACTCCCATCAATGTTCCTGCCTGCCCAGGGTGCCTGTCTCAGTCCTCTTCTTTTCTCCCTAACCCCTGGGAAGATCTCATCAAATTCCCTGCCTTTCGTTTTCCTTATCGATTTGCTGAGGGCTTACTCACAAGTTTCTCCAGCTGAGACCCTTTACTGATCAGAGTAATAACAACTGGTGGATGTGTTCTCCTAGGTAGAGAACAGGAATCTCAATTTTTAATGTCGGGAGGGACTTTATGCATCTTTTTGCTTTCAAAAGCAATTTCTGGCTGGGCGTGGTGGCTGATGCCTGTAATCCCAGCACTTTGGGAGGCCGAGGTGGGTGAATAACTTGAAGTCAGGAGTTCGAGACCAGCCCAGCCAACATGGTGAAACCCCGTCTCTACTAAAAATACAAAAAATTAGCTGGGTGTGGTGGCAGGCGCCTATGATCCCAGCTACTTGGGAGGCTGAGGCAGGAGAATCGCTTGAACCCGAGAGGCGGAGGTTGCAGTGAGCAGAGATCTCGCCACTGCACTCCAGCCTGGGCAACCGAGAGAGACTCTCTCAAAAAAACAAAAACAAAAATAAAAGCAATTTCTTCTCTCTGCATTCTCCATGTTACTGAAACCTAACATCAACCCCATAGCTCCTCAGGCCAGAAGCTCCTTTATTGCATGCATTCTCCAAATGCCTAAATCACCGATTTTTTTTTTTCTTTCTTTTTTTTTTTTTTTTTGATACGGAGTCTTGCTCTGTTGCCTAGGCTGGAGTGCAGTGGTGCAATCTCAGCTCACTGCAAGCACCGCCTCCCGGGTTCACGCCATTCTCCTGCCTCAGCCTCCTGAGTAGCTGGGACTACAGGCACCCGCCACCACGTCCGGCTAATTTTTTGTATTTGTAGTAGAGACGGGGTTTCACCGTGTTAGCCAGGATGGTCTCGATCTCCTGACCTTGTGATCTACCCGCGTTGGCTTCCCAAAGTGCTGGGATTACAGGTGTCAGCCACCACGCCCGGTCAATTTTTGTATTTTTAGCAGAGAGGAGGTTTCACTGTGTTGGCCAGGCTGGTCTCGAACTCCTGACTTCATGTGATCGGCCCACCTTGGCCTCACAAAGTGCTGAGATTACAGGCATGAGCCATCACGCCCCGCCCTAAAACACCAAATCTTATTAAATCTATATTCTACAACTCCGTCCCATCCATCACTTCATCTCTGCCCACTCCTAGCACTGACTTAGCTGAGGACATCATCAATTCTGATCAAAGGACCCTAAGTCTAAGTAACAATACCAGTTTCATGGTAGGCTTTCCCCGGAACCAGCTGGACATAATGAGAATTTTCAAGAGAATGTGAATTGCTCTTTACTTGATTTTCTTTTTTTTTGAGATGGAGTATCGCTTTTGTCGCCCAGGCTGGAGTGCAATGGTGCGATCTCAGCTCACTGCAGCCTCCACCTCCCGGGTTCAAGCGATTCTCCTGTCTTAGCCTCCTGGGTAGGTGGGATTACAGGCGCCCGCCACCAAGCCCGGCTATTTTTTTTTTTTTTTTTTGTATTTTTAGTAGAGATGGGGTTTCACCATGTTGGTCAGGCTGGTCTTGAACTCCTGACCTCAGGTGATCCGTCCGCCTCGGCCTCCCAAAGTGCCGGGATTTCAGGCACGAGCCACCGTTCCCGGCGATTTTCTTTTCTTTAAGACTAATCTGAAAGTGAGGAACTCTGTGTACCTGAAATGATTGCATTTTGATATTGACATGAAAAAATTGGGTACTACTTTGCCCCAGTTTCTCAACCCAACAAAGACATTCCAAAAGTTTCCTATGGGGCCTAGGAAGGTTGGCCTTCACAGGATAGTGGCAGGAGTGTTAGCTTTGTCCTATTACCAAAAGGTGTCAAAGCTGTTACTAAACTGTCTGTGTCAGTATCGGAAACCCCGACAGCACTGGAGAATTCCTCATGGTCCTTCCAGACCATGGTCACAGTGAGAAGCAGATTCTGTTGCCCTGGCCCTGTGGGGAAATCCCCAAGATGGCTGCTGATAGTTAAGGAAACAGTGTCCTGCCATGGCCTGACCCTAGGCTGGGTGAGAGAGAGTGGGTCAGACAGGCTGCACTTCCTCAGTGAGTGTGCATACACCTGTTCGCACTGCCTATCGTTTCCTCACCCAGTGTGAGAGCAGGGGGCTCAGTTGGGCTGAGTGGAGAATTCATGGGACCTTTCCATGGTCAAGGCCCAGAGCTTCTATTGTGTAGCATCCCTGGAACAGAGAACAGGAGGCAGTCACAAGGCCCCAGCTTCAACCTTTGACAGTACACCAGAAAAGACCAAGTAGTGAGGCCTCCACTGTCTCACACCAGCCAAGAAAGACCAGGTCTTAGACTATCCAGTGTTCCTGCCTCTCTTTCACGGTGCTGTATCTGGGGAATGAATACTCCATTGTCATAGGAGGGGCAGATGCGGGCGGAAGAGTCAGAAGGGTCAAGGTAGGACATAGACATTCCCACTAAGCTAGAGACCCCTGAACTGCCATAGCCATGACATGCACACATTGTCCTCAAATCCCAGGGCCATGGGCAGGTCTTGGATATCGTTGGAATTTTAAGTTGGTTGGCATCTGTCTAGTTTTAAACCTGATTTAGGTTCAGTTCAACCAGGGAGTATGATTCTTTGGGGAGAGGGCCCTGACCTAGAAATCTACATGCTCAGCGGTCTGCTCAGCCACTAATGGCTCTGACACACTGGAAAGGCACTCACCCTCTGGGAGTTTCAGACTGTATCTTTGAAAACAAAATTCAGTGGATGGGATGCAAAGGTATTGTCCTCAACAGCTCTAAGTTACTACTTCTAACTCACAGAGTACATATCACAAAGGATCCCACTATCCATTGTCGGTCTGAGCAGGGAATGAGACTTTGGCAGACCATGAATCCTGTATTAATTTCTAGGGGGACTATAACAAAATACCACAGACTTGGGGGTTTAAACTGAGATTGCACCACTGCACTCCAGCCTGGGTGACAGAGTAAGACCCTGAGTCAAAAAAAAAAAAAAAAAAAAAAAGTGTATACATGGGAGCACTCTGAGATGAGTAACTCAAAGGAGTGGTTAGAATTTGGGATCTACCTAGCAGCAGGGGAAAAGGAGGAGGAGTAAAGGACATATGGAAAACCAAATGACTTTTGAAAAGATAAATGGGCCCTTAGAATAGATGGAAGATTCGAGTCTTGTGACAATGTCTATTTGGGTGTGGTGACCACTTCTCATCTCCGAGGTTAGATTTGCTTCTAGTGCTGAAGAAGATTTATGACAACTGAGTTAAAAATTTGAGATTTGCGAGGAGGATCTGCTATTAAACAGGTAAGGGATTTTAGCTGTTTGTTTCAGCTGAAAATAATTCTTAAGTCGAAACTGGCACATTTGGAGGTAGCATGTCCTGATCCCCTTAAAAAGGGAACTGCATAGACACCGTATCTCTGATTCTGCCCAGGGTCCTGTGCCCTCTGACACCAGAAATCACCACTTCTCTCAGCCTTGTTTTGCGGTTGTTTTATCATGTTGCAATTTGGTTATGTCTTTTCTAATAGTGTTTAAAAGCAATCAAATGCAGGAACTTTTCCTTTTATAAACTATTATTGAGCTTATATTGGACACTGAACTAAGTGTCAGTTTACAAAAATGAATAAACAAAAATCACTGCCAGTAGGGAACACACAGCCAAGATGGGGGAGTAGTAAGATGTAAAGAGATGTAAAATAATGGGATAGATTCGGCCAGAGTTACTAAAGAGTCAGAAAAGGGCAAGCATGTTTCTTCCCTGTCCTGAAGCAGCCAAGGGAGAGGAAGATATCTGTTGCCAATGCTGGGGTGTTGGTTTAGGCATGTAGATGCTGTGATGCGCAGTGGAACCCTTCAATGAGCAGACAGGAGAACCAGCTTTATGCGGGGAGGGAGAGAATTGCTCCCCTCATCCCCCGTTGAGTCACACCCTGGAGATTATAAGTTTAAACATTTTGATTTCGGGAGATTTTGAGTTTTGGGCTTAAAATGACTGACGAACCACCAGGTGGATCTACGTGTCTCGAGTCCACAAGTCTGAATACAGATTTACGATTTATGAGCGCGCAGAAGGTGGATCCAAGGGAGAGATTAAACAGGGCACAGAAGAGTTTTTAAAAATAATATTTTTCGGGAAAAAAACCCCAACAAAACACGATTCTTTCAGCAGAAACCAGAAGATTTTCTCGTAGACTCTCCTACAGAGAGCCCTGATAAAGTAATAAACATGCTAACAGTAAGAACCCCAACCAATTTCATAGGGCAGTTTGCGGTAACTACTCCCAGTATGGAGCAGACAGTCCTCTTGCAAAACCCGATTTAGCAAACTTTGCTAGCTCCATGTGGGGCCTCCAAAGGACACAGTTGGGCACTAAATCCTGGCTGAAAACAAAGGCCGATTTAGAGGATCCGTAGAAACGGATGCACAGAATATCCCTCAGTCTTCTCTATGTAGCAGGCCCTCCATATACGCGGGTTCCCCAAGACCGAAAATATTAAACAAATGAATTTCTTTTTTTAAAAAAAAGTACAACAAAAGATAGTAAAAATAAAAACAGTATAACAATTACTTACATAGCATTTACACTGGATTAGGTGTTATAAAGTAATTTAGAGACTATTTAAAGTACCCGGGAGGATGTGCATAGTTATGTGCAAATACTACGCCATTTTCTATGAGAGACTTGAGCAACCTGGATTTTGGTATCGGCGGGAGCCCTGGACCAATCCCCCCTCAGTTCTACCGAGGGAGAACTGTTTTGTTTCTTCCAGCACGGCTTTGACCGACAGTGTGTTGGGATTCGCTGACCTCCATGAGAAAGCTTGGCAGCATGCTGAGACCAATTTTCCCAGGGCCAGAATTCTCCTGTGTGAGCTAAAATACAGTGGCTCGGTCCAACAAAACAGAGCCTGGAGCCAGGAATTATGGCGAACCTGCTCCCTCCCGTCCTCCCTTGGCGCACAGATCCCTGGCGCCGCCACTCTTGAGGTCGCCTCTCGCGTGTCGGCCTCATCGTCGGAACGGCGCTTCCTGAAGCTTTATATAAGCACGGCTCTGAATCCGCTCGTCGGGATTAAATCCTGCGCTGGCGCGCTCTTGCCAGTCTCTGGCCTCCATTTGCTCTTCCTGAGGCTCCCTCCAGAGACCTTTCCCTTAGCCTCAGTGCAATGCCTTCCGGGCGTCCTCAGACCAGACACAGGCCAAAGCCACTACAGAATCCGGAAGCCCCGGTTGGGATCTGAATTCTCCCGGGGACTGTGGCGTAGCGGTTAAAAAAAAAAAAAAAAAGGGTGAGAGGGACCTGAGCAGAGTGGAGGAGGAGGGAGAGGAAAACAGAAAAGAAATGACGAAATGTCGAGAGGGCGGGGACAATTGAGAACGCTTCCCGCCGGCGCGCTTTCGGTTTTCAATCTGGTCCGATACTCTTGTATATCAGGGGAAGACGGTGCTCGCCTTGACAGAAGCTGTCTGTCGGGCTCCAGCGGTCATGTCCGGCAGAGGAAAGGGCGGAAAAGGCTTAGGCAAAGGGGGCGCTAAGCGCCACCGCAAGGTCTTGAGAGACAACATTCAGGGCATCACCAAGCCTGCCATTCGGCGTCTAGCTCGGCGTGGCGGCGTTAAGCGGATCTCTGGCCTCATTTACGAGGAGACCCGCGGTGTGCTGAAGGTGTTCCTGGAGAATGTGATTCGGGACGCAGTCACCTACACCGAGCACGCCAAGCGCAAGACCGTCACAGCCATGGATGTGGTGTACGCGCTCAAGCGCCAGGGGCGCACCCTGTACGGCTTCGGAGGCTAGGCCGCCGCTCCAGCTTTGCACGTTTCCATCCCAAAGGCCCTTTTTAGGGCCGACCACTTGCTCATCTGAGGAGCTGGGACACTTGACTGCGTAAAGTGCAACAGTAACGATGTTGGAAGGTAACTTTGGCAGTGCGGCGACAATCGGATCTGAAGTTAACGGAAAGCTACTGTGGCCCATAGCGCTCACAGCCGTAAAGACTTAAGTCGTTGACCGAAAGCGGCTTTTTCACTTACCTGGGCTTTTTTTTTTTTTTTTTTTTTAAGCCTTTATCGATATGAAAGGTTGAATGCTCTAGGTTTGAGCACTGCTTTCTCGGCTTGCTCTTCTGGTGCAGTATAGGCACACCTAGAGGGCCACGTCAGTCTTTGCGATCACCAAATCTGGTTCTGAGAAATAGGCACTGGCAATTTACACATGCCTTGCTATGTAATCTCACTATATTTGCTCAGGCAAAGTGGGAGAAGCAGCCTTAGGTTTTCATTCTAGAGATGCCGGCTTTCCCACATGATCGGCTTAGAGTTCACGATTGACTGTTTTGGGCTTCATTTCACCCTCTACACAACAAGCGGGTGGACTAGATGCCTTAGCAAGGGTCCGTGTTGTGTGGTGTCTCCAGCCACGCACTCAGCTCAATCTTAGTACAGTTAAAAAATGCCTTTCTAGCAAGTTATCTGCCCAGTGCCTGAAAAGTATCATTTCTTGTGTTCAATAAAAAGCCTCCTAATTTAATCAAGGACCTATGAGATAACTGTCTTTTAGTTGTGGCATTGCAAGGATACAAATGCAGAGATATTTTAAAGTGATCCTTCTGTAAGAGTGAACCAACGATATGATCTGAAAGCAACTTCACAGGTAATTCAGGTATGTGACTTCTACCTCTTAGGGCCTGTTGTAGCTTAGAATGAGAGACTTGCAGAAACATGCCCACCATCAATACAGAAAGCACAGTTTAATTTTGACAAGGCCAAAAGCCAATTCTATATCAGCATGGCATATATTACAGCAAGCTATTCTTTACGCTACCACCTCTAAATTGCCCTAATTTGGATTAAAATGTGGGTTCACATTTCTAATCCTTATAGTTTTGCAGCCATTGCATTGCCGGTAAGATTTTTTTTTTCTTCATTCTAGGCTTATGATTTTACTGCGTATGTATTTGGGAGCAGAAATTCTGTCAGCTCCCAAAGGATAAACCAGCAGTTGCTTTATTGGTCTTCAGATGTGGCTGCAAACACTTGAGACTGAACTAAGCTTAAAACACGGTGCTTAGCAATCGGGTTGCCAGCAAAGCACTGGATGCAAGCCTTGCCTTCCAGAAGCTTACCAATCGGGTTGCCAGCAAAGCAGTGGATGCAAGACTTGCCCTCCAGGAGCTTACCATCACAACGAAGAAGACAAACAAGTGCATAATATATAGACGACATAAATCCATACCTGTACACATTTAAGAATAAACAGTCCAGTAGTAAGAGGCAGTACATATTCAATCTGCTGAGAAATGTAGACAATAACTACTATAAGAATCCTAATGCTACAGAAGTCACTGGCTGCTGGGAAACCGGGGAAAACTTGGCTATGGACGTGGGGGCTTGTGTCGGACTCTGAATAAAGAGCAGAATGATTGGCATCCTACTGAGATACATAGTAAAGGGGGCGAGGGCAGGGAGGAAGTGGCAAGAATAACATTTGTGAAGATGTCCAGGTGAGAAATAGAGGTTTTAATGCTCAAGATGTTTCCTTTTCCCTTTTAAATCTGACCTGTGATTTCCAGCATTACTGTTTCGAATATCACTGATTGTTTTTAACTTTAAAGGCAATGCTGATGAATATATCTGATCTGCACCAAGATCCACTAAAGAAGGAGATCAAAAATTTGAAGATAAAGCAGAAAGGGAGTGGGGGAGAAAACACGTCCATTGTCTGAATTAGTGGTTCTCAAAGTGTAGCCTCTCATCTAGCAGCACTGATCACCTCGGATAAAATCTTGGGCCCCATGCCAGACCTACTGAATGAGAAACTGAGGGGTGAGACATAGTAATCGGTGCTTTAAAAAAGCCCTCCCGATACACATTAAAGGTGGAAAGCCACTGATGCAGGTAACAGCTTTTCTTTTTTTCTTTTCTTTCTTCTTTCTTTCCCTCCCTCCCTCCCTCCCTCCTTCCCTCCCTTCCTCCCTTCCTTCCTTTCTTCCTTCCCTTCCTTCCTCTTTCTTTTTTTGAGATGGAGTCTCGATCTGTCACACAGGCTGGAATGCAGTGGCACGATCTTGGCTCACCGCAATCCCCGCCTCCCGGGTTCAAGTGATCCTCCTGCCTCAGCCTCCCAAGTAGCTGGGACTACAAGTGCCCACCACCATGCCGGGCTAATTTTTGTATTTTTAGTAGAGACGGAGGTTTTGCCATGTTGGCCAGGCTGATCTCGAACTCCTGGCTTTAGGTGATCCACCCTCCTCGGCCTCCCAAAATGCTGGGATTACAGGCGTGAGCCACCGCGCCTGGCCTCTTTTTCTTTGGCATGAGCCACCGTGCCCGGCCAATTACTGAGAATTCCTGCCTTTTTCACAGGATTATTTTAAGGATCAAATGAAAAGTTCTGTGTGAAAGAAGAATGAGGCCATGAAGTGATACAGAAACCAAAGTTGATATATTTATTGCCTTTCCCACTCAATGTAGTTCGTTTTTTGTTTTGTTTGTTTTGTTTTTTTGAGAGATGGTTTCACTCGACTTACTGTGACCAGGCGTTGCTTGGGTACTGCTGCTACTATGGAAATAAACAAAGACAAATCCTTACCCTGAGAAATGTTGCCAGCCTAATGCTGAGGTTAAGGAAGGGAAGGGGTATTAAGATAGGAGAGGGCAGAGGCAAGGAGGAGGGCCCAAAGAGATGAGGGCAAAGAAGAGCAAGGGAGCCGGGCACTGTGGTTCATGCCTATAATCCCAGCACTTTCGGAGGCCAAGGCAGACAGATCATGATGAGGTCAAGAGATCGAGACCATCCTGGCCAACGTGGTGAAACCCCGTCTCTACTAAAAATATAAAACTTAGCTGGGCGTGGTGACACACACCTGTAGTCCCAGCTACTCCGGAGGCTGAGGCAGGAGAATCGCATGAACCCGGGAGACGGTGGTTGGAGTGAGCCGAGATCGCGCCACTGCACTCCAGCCTGGGCGACAGAGCAAGACTCCGTCTCAAAAAAAAAAAAAAAAGAAAAGAAAAGAAAAAGAAAAAACAAAAAACCAGAAGAGCAAGGGAAGGGCTCATAGGGCTGAATCTTGAAGAATGGGGGTTCTCAGGGTTACAAACAAGGGGAGGACATTCTGGACAGAAATGGAATGTGTGAAGATATTGTGTACTTGGAGATTGCAGATGTCGTGTGGGGCTAAACATTCTTGTTCAGCTGCAAGAACATCTGAAACCTGGGAAGGCTGTGGGAAACATAAAGAACTAGATGTATAATATTTTCAGTTTTTTTTTAAATTAGTAACTATTAATAGAGTAGCACAAATTAATTGGGTGCTTGTTCTGGACCAGATACTGTGCTACTGTGCTAGGTCCTTTGTTTTTTTAGACATGGGGTCTCACTGCTGTTGCCGAGGCTGAAGTGCAGTGGCACAGTCACAGCTCACCACAGCCTCGAACTTCTGGCCTCAAGCAATCCTCTTGCCTTGGCCTTCTGAGTCGCTGGGATTACAGGCATGAGCACCGCAATTTACAGAAATTGTCACTTTCATGATTTCCAACAAAACAACGAGCAAGTTACTCGTTGTTTTACAAATGGGAAAAGTTAAACCTGTTGAGATTTGCTTCCTGAAGTCATGCACCTGTGTACATGGACAAGGCTAGGAATCAAACTTGGGTTTGTCTAACTCCAGAGTCCTTCCTAGTAATTAACCTCCGGTGCTCTGAACTGCCATGCAAAAGAATGTGAACTTCATTCTGAAGGGAATGGGAAGGTCGTGGAAAATTTTTAAGCATGAAAGTGACAGGCTCAAAACAGCAACAACAACCAACCAACCAACCAACCAACCAACAAAAAACCCTCAGTTTTTAAAAGATAGCTCTTGGCCGGGCGCGGTGGCTCACGCCTGTAATCCCAACACTTTGGGAGGCCGAGGCGGGCGGATCACAAAATACAAAAAATACAAAACTACAAAAAATTAGCCGGACATGGTGGTGGGCGCCTATAGTCCCAGCTATTCCGGAGGCTGAGGCAGGAGAATCGCATGGACCCGGTAGGCCAAGGTTGCAGTGAGCCGAGCTCGTGCCACTGCACTCCAGCCTGGGCGACAGAGTGAGACTCCGTCTCATTAAAAAAAAAAACAACAACAAAAAAAACACAAAAGATAGCTGTCATACGGAGTGGAAGCTCAATGGCAGGGCAGAAAGACCAGCCTGACTATGTAATCTACTAGACCAGAGCTGGCGAGGACTTCAGTTAAGGTATGGTCATGGGTGGACGGAGAAAAGGTGATACAATTGAAAGTCAGAAGATAGATTTAGTAATATTTGGAACTCATGAGATTTGGACAGAGGACAAGAGGAAGGGACACCCAACCAGAACAGATGGGGGTAATGAAGGTGTCTTCCAGGAAGATGGGGAATGTGGAAAGAAACAAATGGGCTTGGAAAGCAGATGAGGCATGTGGTTTTGGAAGTAAGCTGGGTTTGAAGTGCCTAGTATCCATCCAGAAGGACCTGTCTACCAGGCAGTTAGAAACATTGGTGTAGCCAGGCACAGTGGCTCACGTCTATAATCCCAGCACTTTGGGAGGCCAAGGTGGGAGGAGGGCTTGAGCCCAGGACTTCAAGACCAGCCTGGGCGATGAAGTGAGACCCTGACTCTACAAAAAATAAAAAAATTAGCTGGGCCTGGTGGTGTGTTCCCGTAGTCCCAGCTACTCAGACGGCTGAGGTGGGAGGACCCCTGAACCCAGGAGTCCAAGGTTGCAGTGAGCTTTGATTGTGCTACTGCACTCCAGCCTGGACGAGTGAGACCCTGTTTCTCTTTCTCTCTCTCTCTATCTCTCTCTCACACACACACACACACACACACACACACACACACACACACACACAAAATGTGTAGAGCTCAGGATAGGGTCTCAGCAGAAGATAGCAATTTGGGAGCGCTTAGCTAAGGGACAGAAATAGTGAAAGCAGGCAATCAATCTCACTTGAGTTGCAGGGAGAAAAGAAGATGGCCAAGGCCAGCATGGGGGAAACCAGGAATATTGATGGGGAAGAGAAAGACATGAGAAGACTGAGATGGGGACCTAGAGAAGGATAAGGGTGACCAGGAGAGTGGACCCAGGGGACAAGTCCTCTTCTAAGGAAGAAAAATCAGTGTAAACATGGCCATGTCCCTTACCACGTAGTTTCCCTCTAAACACACACACACACACCTGTCCCCCACTAGCCTAAGGCAGAATTAAATGTGAACAAAGCACGTTTTTCACTTCATAAAAGCCACAGATTCAGAGTGGACTTACTGGCAACCAAGGTAGCCACGTAGAAGCTAGTTATTAGAGGAAGAGGTGGGTTTTTTTCGAGACAGGGTCTCACTCCCTGTCACCCACACTGGAGTGCAGTGGCACAATCTCAGCTCACAGCAGCCTCCGCCTCCCGGACTTAAGCGATTCTCCCACCTCAGCCTCCCGAGTAGCTGGGACCACAGGCAAATGGCACCACCCCCGGCTAATTTTTTCATTTTTCTTTCTGTCTTTTTCTTTTTTGGTAGAGACACAGGGTCTCGCTATGTTTCCCAAGCTGGTCTGGAACTTTGACTTCAAGCAATCCGCCCGACTTGGCCTCCCAAAGTGCTGGGATTAACAGCTGTGAGCCACAATGCCTAGTCAGAGGAAGAGTATTTCTTTACCCTATCCTTAATTATCCTTTAACTCTCACCTGAGGGTAGACAATGATTTAAGTACAGGGAATGATTAAATGTTAAAACTTAACATTTTAGAATGTTATCTTGTATTGATGAATTCAGCTTATGCTGGTCTCGCAAACAAATACGAAGACTGACAGATTCCTGTGAGTGCAGGCCTTCACAGTGCCAGGACCACAAGATGTAATGAATTCTATTCCTGACTGGATATAAAAAATGCCACGAAATTTTCCTTTGAGATTCAGCCAGGGAGACCTCCTGGAGTTTAGAGGTACCCAGACTGGTGAGTAAAAGGAGTGTGACCTTGTGGGGGCAGTCAGAGGACCTAGATGTCTGACACCAACATCCCCAGGTTCCAGTCTCTGCTCAGTCACTACTGGGCCTGAGAAGCTGGGTGCAGAGAGAGTGACCCACCCACCTCTGAAAGTCACTACTTTTTGAAGTCAGAATACCGCCCATACATTGTGGGCCTAAGCAGTTTACGAGGGTCTCGGCAGAGACCCAGAGGCATGCTCTAGAAATTGCTGTGACCCTGGAGCAGAAACATGTGGCAGTCCCCAGCAGAGCTCACCTACGCTGCTCTCCTCGCTTAACACGCCTCAGGAAAGGCAAAATGGCAGCTTTACAAAACGAAGTTTTATTCCATTTCCCCTTCTCCCCTCTTAATTCTCATAGATCGCTGCAGTGAATGCTTTTAACCTGTCAACTGTGATGAAACAAACAGAAAACCAAAGCCCTGGCTTCTTCTGAGGTGCAAATAAATGACCGAGAAGGTGTTATCTAAGACCTCTACAGCCATTTGTATCTGGCCGTGTGTAGAGTGGGCTCTGCAAGACCCTGCCTCACTTTCCCACTAAGAGGCCTTGGACTTCCCAGCTCCCAGAGACTGTAGAGATCACCTCTGTGGCCTCCTGTCACGATTTCCTAAGGCGAAGAGCTTCATTTGCCCAACGGAGGCCCACGTTCTTCCTGTTTGATCTACTGTCTTCCCAAGGATCTGAACTCGGGCACCAGCGTCTGCCCACATGTCCGACGAAAACAATGTAAAGGAACTACTGAGTCTGGACAGAAAATCCAGACATACCATGCAGCTTCTAAGAGGACCGAGTGCCTTCACTGGAATAGTGAATCTCCTTCTGTGGACACGGACAGGGAACGGCTCGATTAAGCCCAAATTCACAAAATTCCGCCCACACTCCGTGCCCCCGGGAATTTTGGCTTAGGGGCAGGATATGGGGGTTACCACTGTGCTAGTGGAGGTGGCGCGGGGACTGAACGGCAGCCCCAGCGCAGTTCTCCCCACGTTTGCCCGCAGAACCCCGGCGAGGCCGAGGTGGTCATTTGCCTCCCTAGCCGGATAGCCGCGCCGGGTGAGGCCGGTTTGGGCGCGAAGCACGGGCGTGTGGCGCTCCACTTCCGCAAAGGCCAGCCGCGCTCAGGACCGCGAGCCCTGAGCGTCCCCCTAGTGACCCCTGGCCTCGTGTCCGACGCCCCGTCTCTCCTGCCCCGGCCCCCCCGCCACGCAGGGCCCCGGTCACGCGCGGGGGGAGCCGGACCGCCAAAGCCCGCAAGCCGGCGCCCAGGAAAGCGGCCGCAGCCCGGCCAGTGCGGATAGGCCAATTGGCCGAAGTCGGCAAAGCTCAAGACGGCACCGCAGCAGGGGGACCCGACTTGTCACCCGACCCCGTTTTGTTGGGAGCCTAAGCGGAAGTGCCTTCCCCGCTCTAATGCCGGAGGAGCACGGAGGGCAAGCGGTACAGCTTCTCCCAAGTGCTGATGTGGGTGGCTCTGAAAAGAGCCTTTTGGATACGATGGAACCTCCGGCCGAACCGCACTTCTTAAGCCCGCTCTCCACGGATGCGGCGGGCCAGCTGGATGTCCTTGGGCATAATGGTCACGCGCTTGGCGTGGATGGCGCACAGGTTCGTGTCTTCGAACAGCCCCACCAGGTAGGCCTCGCTGGCCTCCTGCAGCGCCATCACGGCCGAGCTCTGGAAGCGCAGGTCGGTCTTAAAGTCCTGCGCGATCTCGCGTACCAGCCGCTGGAAGGGCAGCTTGCGGATCAGCAGCTCCGTGGACTTCTGGTAGCGCCGGATCTCTCGAAGGGCCACGGTGCCGGGCCGGTAGCGGTGCGGCTTCTTCACCCCGCCCGTGGCCGGCGCGCTCTTGCGGGCCGCCTTGGTGGCCAGCTGCTTCCTCGGGGCCTTGCCGCCGGTCGACTTGCGGGCAGTCTGCTTAGTACGGGCCATAGCGAACCAAAACACAGGCTCACCAGCGCAGCGGCGGGGAGAGAAACGAGCTCCTAGCCCCGCGGCAGCCGTCTTTATAAGCACAGTCTTTTCCCGATTGGGCGGAACAGTAATTGAAAATCCCGCGCTGGCTGTCCATTGGCTGTGACGTCACCCGCCCTAAAGTCACCGGTTGGCTCGGGCAGATTCCTCCCTAATCCCGCCCACCCCGCCTCACTTTCTACTTACCAGTTGGCGAAGTTTCGCAAGCTTGTTTTTCCCCTTTCCGTCAGGGTGAGAGTCATTTTCCATTGCAGCTTTGTCAGATTGTTCCCTTTCCGCCCTTCGCTTCCTTAGAACACACTGCCCGCAACACCCCCCTTTCTTGCTGCGCCCTGCGGCTCCCGCGTGGAACCTCATTCTTCCATTTGCCCCCCGCCCCCAGTTGCTACTTGGCGGATCGTTTTTCGCCTGTCGGGTGCCTTTTGGGTGGGAGAGGTGCCCGCCCCCAGGACGCAAGATTCCGCCTCCGAGGCCCTTACTCTCCGCCGCCAGGGCACTTTGGAAAACAAAACAGAAACTAAGACTTAAGTCAGCTCAGTGAAGCCAAGACCCAGCTCCGCCACACTAGCGAGCCCTACCCGCTCAGGGCCCTCCCCATCGGGGGTGGGGACGAGGAGCACGTCCCGCTAGTGCCAGACTAGGTCTAAGTGTCCGGCCATGGCCTGCGGAAACCACTAGGGAAGCGCGCGCTCCGCGCGCAACACTTCAGCGCGTTGGGTACTGCCCGCGGCGCTGGTGTTTGTGACTGTGTGGAGTGGACCGTGGCGGCGCCCAGGACGTTTGGTGCCTGCACCTGCCCTGGGAAGTCCTAGGACTGGGGACCCACTCATCGAAGAGCCAAGGCAGTTACGTGCTCCAGATGGGAGACGGCGCGCGCGCGCGCGCACACACACACCCCGTCCCGTCCCGTCCCGTCCCGTCCCGTCCCGTCAGCTCCAGGTTCGCTATTCACTGCTGAGGAACGCTGGACTGAGAGTGGCCAGCATTAACAACTCTTTTATTTGAAAACGTGGGTGGCTCTGAAAAGAGCCTTTTGAGTTCACAGGTGCCCCTTCGAGACGCGGGCCGGGCTGGGCCCACTTGGGCCGGACGTCAGCCTCACTTGCCCTTTGCCTTGTGGTGACTCTCCGTCTTCTTAGGGAGCAGTACGGCCTGGATGTTAGGCAAGACGCCGCCCTGGGCGATGGTGACTTTGCCCAGCAGCTTGTTCAGTTCCTCGTCGTTGCGGATGGCCAGCTGGAGGTGACGAGGGATGATGCGCGTCTTCTTGTTGTCCCGAGCCGCGTTGCCCGCCAGCTCCAGGATCTCAGCGGTCAGATACTCGAGGACCGCAGCCATGTAGACGGGCGCGCCGGCCCCCACTCGCTCCGCGTAATTGCCTTTGCGCAGCAAGCGATGCACTCGCCCTACCGGAAACTGAAGGCCAGCGCGGGACGAGCGCGACTTGGCCTTGGCGCGGGCCTTGCCTCCTTGCTTGCCACGACCAGACATGCCAGCGATAGTAGTCACCGAGAGAAACTCCTGCCTGGCGACCGGGAAAGTCGCCGAAATCGCCGCTGCTTCACCTTTTTATAGACAGAACGGCGATTGTCCACGGAGCACTTTGATTGGCTCAAGCAAATTTTGTCCCGATAGCCAATAGGATAGCTCAGCCAGAATCCGCTCATTTACATAATCTCGTCTCCCTCGCATTGCGCGCCCCGGAAAACTCGCGAACCATAACGCAGCGTCATGCGCACAGCCTCTGTAACAGTCGTTTCCGGTAGACCCCGAGCCTACCGCTCTGCTTGCGTTCTCGGGGGTCGGTGTCGGTCTTGGGTCTGGCCATGCCTGAGCCTGCAAAGTTCGCGCCGGCTCCCAAGAAGGGCTCCAAGAAAGCCGTCACCAAAGCCCAGAAGAAAGACGGCAAGAAGCGCAAGCGTAGCCGCAAGGAGAGCTACTCCATCTACGTGTACAAGGTGCTGAAGCAGGTCCACCCCGACACCGGCATCTGGTGCAAGGCCATGGGCATCATGAACTCCTTCCTCAACGACATCTTCGAGCGCATCGCGGGAGAGGCGTCCCGCCTGGCGCACAACAAGCGCTCCACCATCACGTCCCGGAGATCCAGACGGCCATGCGCCTGCTGCTGCCCGGCGAGCTGGCCAAGCACGCCGTGTCCGAGGGCACCAAGGCGGTCACCAAGTACGCCAGCTCCAAGTGAGTCCCTGCCGGGACCTGGCGCTCGCTCGCTCCCTCCCTCCCTCCCTCCGCGGGTCGCCGGCTGCTTTGTCTCCAAAGGCTCTTTTCAGGGCCACTTAACCACCTCAGTGAAATAAGCTGTTTTCCCACTGCTTACTATAAGTTCTGCTTAGGGGTTTTCCCTCAGCACCTATCCCTTTTCCTGCAGATGATGGGAGAGGAATATAAGATAAAGCTATCATCTGTAGCTTGGTCGAGAACTACCTTGTAGTGACACGGTCATGTGCACATAATTTGCCTTTTCCAAAGTGAGACGATATGCTACGGGTGCGGTCAATGTAAATCTGCTCAGGAGAGTCGAGGGAAAAAGTTAACTGCATATTGAGCTGGCAAAATTGTGTAGTAACCTGAAAATATTCCTAATAGTTTTGCGACCAAGCCTCACCATATAAACTTTCCTTCCGCACCTGTAGACCTCCATTCTGTGGTTGAAGCAATTTTTGGTTTATATAGCTCTCTTGTCTCAATTTGGTATTCCTTTCAGGTACTGTGAATCTATAGGTATTTATTCCTGGGTTTCAAGACGTTAAATGCCATCAGAATTGAGTAATGCAAAGGCTGCTGTCATGGATAGTAAAGCTTTTTAGTCAAGTGCTGATAGACAATTCCCCATTGTTATCGTTGGGTATTTTACAATTTTCTGGGCAAGAAATGTAATGAAAAATTAGGTAAGTTTTAAAGGCCTTCGTCTTTGAGACTGGATACCTAAAACAATAGTGTTTCCTAAACAGTTAAAACTTATTTAACCCTGAAGCTTTCGAGACACACAAATATATACAAATATATATTGTATATTTCTTAAACCCCACATAGTTCCACTGATCTAAATCACTGGGGGCAAGAGGCAAGGATAGACAATCTATGACACAACACCAGGTGATTCATAAGTTTGGTAACCACTGACATTTGGTTATGCAGTTGCCATATTCCTTAGTAAGAACCTGGTCACAATTTTCACTCACTACCCCAGGCAATTCCCCCTCCCCACACCCCCTTTTTTTCTGAGAATTGCAGTGAGATATACAAAAGTTTCATTTAATCCTTTATTAATTCCAGACTTTATATATTTTTATTAGGATTTAAAATACATTTCAAAAAGATCAAGTGAGAACAGAAGATAAAAGTACCAAGATAAAGGCGTAATACAAACTTAGAAAATACATGTTAAGCATACTGCGGCGTCCTGGTAGCCCCTTGCTTTTGTTCACTTTTTTCTCTTATGTACCTACATAAAATCCCAAATAGTATCTTCCAGGATGACACACTTGCTGTCTGCCCCACCCAATTAAAAACAGATTTTTTAGTTATTAGGTATTGTGCTGAATCTACCTTATTTTATTGCCAAAAGAAAAAAAAAAAAAAGCTTTTCAAGGCTTCATCCCCAGGAAACATTTTCCTGCTTTTACACATACCTTATATGGCTCTACTGAGAGATAAGGTCTAAGCCTGAAAAGTTAATTTAAAGCATGGAGGTAGGGGTGAGACAGAAAGACAACAAGGAAAAGTTGAGTTTATAAGGTAAGTATATAACTTCCTTTTAACAGCCACCTGCATGGCGTTGGGTAAATAATCTAATTATATGTGGGGGAAGGTAGTGGTCAACATTTGGTCCTGGGGACTGAGAATAAGAGCAGGAAAGCAATAAACAGCTAACTAGGAGAGTGACTTAATGTAATTATATTACCTGTCAATCGCTACTTTTCCTTTCTTACCAAAATTCACACAGGTATGAAAGCAATATGACATTCAGGCTCCATTATGTGTATTTGTGCACATCACTTCCCACGATAAGGGAGAAGAAAAGAAACCACTGCACATTCGGATAAAACATGCTGGGAATACAGCAGTAAACAGAATAGAAAAAGTCTACATTTTAATTAGCAGGTAAGTAAAAATAAGTGACTAAATGTGTATTATTCAGGGGGCCATATGTGCAATTGCTGTTAAGTAAAGCAGAACATGGAGTGGAGTAGGGATGACAGGTTTCATCAGTTAATACTTGAGCAGAGAGCTGAATACAGTAAGATAGTTGTAGGATATCTTGAGGCAGAGTATTCTCAGAACAGAACATGGTAAGTACAAAGGCCCCAAGGCAGGAACAAGCTTGGTGAATGTGAGAAATATGCAAGCTGGTTAATGTGGCTGAAGCACAGTGACCAAGGGAAAGTTTTACAGAGATCACAGAGGTGCTTGAGGGCTGGATTATGTAGGCCATTAAGGAGCATCACAGGCCACTGCAGAGATTTTGTCTTTTAAATGAGACAGAGTGCTCTTGGAGAATGTGACTGGAGAGGCAGATGGTAGCAGTGGAGATGCAGAGTAGTAGCCGAGATATTTTAAATGAAATTGATTTAGTATAGGCTGACTGAAAGAGAAATCAAGGATTAATTGTAGGTTTTTACACTGAGCACTTGAAAAGAGCTGCTATTTGCTGATATGAGTAAGGAGTAGTCTTGGAGGAAGAAAACCAAGAGTACTGTTTTGAACAAAATGTTGAAGACTCCTGGTAAATATCGAAGTGTAAATATCAAATAGGAAGTCAGTAATATGAGAATCTGGAGTTTAGGAAAGAGAAGGGGGTTAGGTTTGTAAGATCTCATATCAGTCTGATTCTTATTTTTTTGTGGATAATCTACCCTTTCTTTCTGTAAATATTTAGAAGCATGATGTCTATGTGTGTATATATACACACACACTCACTCCCCCACCCCGCCAGGACTGCCTCAGTTTTCATCTCAGTATTTGACTAAAACCTTCTATTCAACTTCAGTTTCAGCCTTAGAATAACCAGATGTCTAAGTCAATGTCATTTGGGGCATCTCTAGACTTGTGCAATCACAAAAGTCACCATTACCGCTACATAGTACGTATTATGACCAATGGATATCATTCAGAGTTCTAGTTTACATATGCTATTATCAAACATATGTAAGCCTTTTAATATAACTTGGGAGTGAAATTAGTAAAATTCTATCAATTGACATAAATTAATTTTACTGTAAAAATAAAATACATTAATTTATGAAAGTTTCTGTACTAATGTCTTTGATTACAATTTTTAAAGTATTTCCCATTTTTTATTTTGAAAATTTTAAACCTACAGAAAAGTTGGAAAAAAAAGTACAAAGACCAGCCATAGTCCCTTCACCTGGATTCACCAATTATTACGATTTTGCTGCATTTGCCTTATCTTTGTCATCTCATGTACACAGACAGCCCCTGAACCATTTGAAAATAAACTGCAAATATGTTGGCACTTCTCCCTAAATATGGTGGCATGTCTCTTAAAAATAGGATATTCTCCTAAATAGCTACAATCACATTATTACACCTAACAAATTTAATGCTGATTCAGTAATACTAATATGCAATCCATATTCAAATTTCTCCAATTATTGAAAAAATTCTATATAGATGTTGTATTAGTTTCTTGTGGCTGCTGCAACAAATTACTACAAACTCAATGGTTTTAAAACAACAGTCATTCTCTTACAGTTTTGGAGGTCTGAAGTACAAAATCAATTTTACTCGGTAGAAATCAAGGCTGCACTCCCTCCGGAGACCTTAAGGGAGGGTCTATTTCCATGCCTTTTCCAGCTTCTAGAGGTTTATTTCTGGTTTATGGTCCCTTCCCTCTGTCTTCAAAGCAAGCAGCCTATTAATCTTCAAATCCCTCTCTCCTTCTATCGCCTCCTTCTACACTTGACTTTCTTGCCTCTCCTATAAGGACTGTGGTGATTACATTTGGGGCCTACCTGGATAATCTGGCATAATCTCTCAATCTCAGAATCACATCTGCAAAATTCTCTTGGCTATATAAGGTAATATTCACAGGCTGTAGGGATTAGGATATGGACATATTTGGGAGCCACATTTAGCCTGCCACAGCCATTGACTACTGTTATGGGTTGAGTTGTGTCCCCCCGAAAGATATGTTGAAGTCTAACCCCTAGTTCCTTAGAATTTTGCCTTCTTTGGAAACAGGGTCTTTGCAGATGTAATCAAGTTAAAATGAGGTCTTTAGGGTGGGCCCTAATCCAGTATGACTGATACCCTTATAAGAAGACATGGAGACAGCCGGGTGCAGTGGCTCACATCTGTAATCCCAGCACTTTGGGAGGCCAAGGCAGGTGGATCACCTGAGGTCAGTTCGAGGCCAGCCTGACTAACATGATGAAACTCCATCTCTACCAAAAATACAAACTCAGCCGGGCGTGCTGACGCATGCCTGTAATCCCAGCTACTCGGGAGGCTGAGGCAGGAAAATTGCTTGAACCCGGGGCGCAGAGGTTGCAGTAAGCCAAGATCATGCCATTGCATTCCAGCCTGGGCAACAAGAGTGAAACTCCATCTCAAGAAAGAAAGAAAAAAAACATGGAGACATACATGAAAAAACTGAGGTAGAGATTACAGTTATGCTGCCAGAAACCAAAGAACAAGTGGGGCTACCAGACACTGAAAGACAGGAGTCTTCCCCTAGTGGGTTTGGAGAGAGCATGGCCCTACCAACACGTTGATTTCAAACTTCTAGCCTCTAAAACCATGAAAGAATAACTTTGTGTTGTTTTACGCCATACAGTTTATGGTACTTTGACAGCCCCAGGAAATTAGTACAACTACTAAAATTTTTTGATTTAGTTTATTTAAAATTTTTAAATAAAATTTCACATCTGAAAAAAAACCCTGGACATTTTTCCTGTGATGGTAATATTAGTCTTTAGCCTTAGTCAAGTATTAACATTTGGACATTTGTTCCAAATATGTAATTGGAGCAACTCTGTCCTAATTGACCCTATTTGACTTGAGACCTTTCATGAAAGGTCTTTCCTTTTATCTAGGAAATTATTATTCCTGAAATATTTCAAGATTCAAACTGGTATAAGTAAATATGTCAGACAAATTGGCTTAACTGGAAGTCCAAAGGTGCAGCAGGGATCCAAGGTTGGCTGAACTCCATGAGTGGCTCAGTTCCCTGATTCTCCCACACTGTGTCCTCCTCTGCATATTGTCTATAATCATTCTTGCCTTCATACCTAAAGACAGTCCATCCTGCTGCTGCCTCTTGAAAGCAAATAAGCTGCTTTCCCAAAAGATAATAGCATACTACACTCCCCTGCTGAGTTAGTTGTTACTCAGTTCACTTCCTGAAATGTTAAATGCCAATTAGTTTGATCTAGATTCCTGAACTAATCACAGTAAGAAGCAGGTTGAGACAGCAATTAAACTAATCAGGCCAACCCTAAGAACTGTGGGTAAAATGCGTTTCTGGGAAACACATGTGGCAGCACTATAACAGAAACAATTAGAAAAATAAATGCTACCTAGTCAATAACATACATTATAGGACTATGAACTACTAAGTTACACCTCATGACAAACACATGAGTAATAAAGTCTAGAAAAATACTTAAAGGTGATGTCCATCATTCCCATTGCTGTGTTCACAGTTCACAGGTAGACCTTAAAGACAGGCTTGTGTTGTCTTTACTGAACCCTAGATGCATCTCTCAAACTGTCAACTGCACATATCCACTTGAATAGCAAAGAGCTTCTCAAATTTCAATCGGAACTCTGGATCTCCCTTCAGTGTCCCAACGAATATCTTCTCTCAGTGTTCTATCCTAATAGTACCACTATCTACACAGTTGCTCAAGCCAAAAATCTAGGGGTTTCACTGTTAGCTAAATCCTGTTCCTCAGCCACACCTATTAATTCTACCTCAAAGATATAATCCAACATTTCTGTTTCCATTACCACCATTGCACTCCAGCATGTCATTTATCCGGTGTTTTTCACACTTTAGCATGCATCACCATCACCCAGAAAGCTTAACACAAATAATGGAACCTGGGAATTTTCATTTTTAGTAACTTCAAGTAATGCTGATGCTGCTGGTCTGGAGAGACTTTAAGTCTTAATCACTGTTCCAGCCCACAACACTGCAACAGCCTCCTAATTGCTTTCCTCGCTTCTATTGTGGCCAGCCTAGGATTTACGATCCCCAGAGCAATCAGTATAATATTTTGAGGTTAATGAGGCTGTGTGATTCCAAGTCCAGTGTTCCCAAAGCAGAGAACAAACCTAATCAACCTCCCTTGCAAATTGGTGGTCCTTCTCCTCTTCAGGGATCCCAAACTCTGGCTTCAGAAATCGTATATTTTGTTGCCATTGTATGGAACAAACCCTTAAACTGGACAAGCTTTTCCGAGTGATAACTCTTGGGGAAAAAAACCATTTAATGGTATTGGGTAGATTTTAGGGTATCTCAACCAGAAAGCGCAGAAGGTGTTATCGGTGTTAATTCCTGGTTATCAAAATCGAACTTCCATCTACCTCCTTAAGGAATTTTCACATGAATGGCGGTGTAGGCACGTGTTTGTGAACCAATGATATAAAAACCTCAAGAAGTTTCTCGATACTATATATAAAAGTTGAGCTATTCCCTTTTAAGTACACATCTGAGAGCATACAATGCATTTAATCTCTACCTTCATTTTACCACTGAAGAGCGGACCCAACCTTTGTTCATATACACAATTTGATCTTACATAAGCTTATCAAAATTAACACTGCGTTTCTCACCAGGAAACAATCTCCTGGGCACATATTCACGGGTACGAAACCAGGCCAAAGACAGTTTCAAGAGCAGCCCTCTAAGGCAAGCCCCAGCCTATCTATGCCATAGTAAGATACCACTATCAATCTATGTAAGCTTACTTATAGCAATGCCTATGTGAAAACAAAATAGTTATCTGTGCTTGGTGTTGTGTGCTCTCCTAAAGTTAACCAGACGTGAAGCCAAAAACATAAACTGGGACTGACAACACAAGAAAGATTCTTTAACTGAGGTGGTTAAGTGGCCCTGAAAAGAGCCTTTGGAGACAAAGCAGCCGGCGACCCGCGGAGGGAGGGAGGGAGGGAGCGAGCGAGCGCCAGGTCCCGGCAGGGACTCACTTGGAGCTGGCGTACTTGGTGACCGCCTTGGTGCCCTCGGACACGGCGTGCTTGGCCAGCTCGCCGGGCAGCAGCAGGCGCATGGCCGTCTGGATCTCCGGGACGTGATGGTGGAGCGCTTGTTGTGCGCCAGGCGGGACGCCTCTCCCGCGATGCGCTCGAAGATGTCGTTGAGGAAGGAGTTCATGATGCCCATGGCCTTGCACCAGATGCCGGTGTCGGGGTGGACCTGCTTCAGCACCTTGTACACGTAGATGGAGTAGCTCTCCTTGCGGCTACGCTTGCGCTTCTTGCCGTCTTTCTTCTGGGCTTTGGTGACGGCTTTCTTGGAGCCCTTCTTGGGAGCCGGCGCGAACTTTGCAGGCTCAGGCATGGCCAGACCCAAGACCGACACCGACCCCCGAGAACGCAAGCAGAGCGGTAGGCTCGGGGTCTACCGGAAACGACTGTTACAGAGGCTGTGCGCATGACGCTGCGTTATGGTTCGCGAGTTTTCCGGGGCGCGCAATGCGAGGGAGACGAGATTATGTAAATGAGCGGATTCTGGCTGAGCTATCCTATTGGCTATCGGGACAAAATTTGCTTGAGCCAATCAAAGTGCTCCGTGGACAATCGCCGTTCTGTCTATAAAAAGGTGAAGCAGCGGCGATTTCGGCGACTTTCCCGGTCGCCAGGCAGGAGTTTCTCTCGGTGACTACTATCGCTGGCATGTCTGGTCGTGGCAAGCAAGGAGGCAAGGCCCGCGCCAAGGCCAAGTCGCGCTCGTCCCGCGCTGGCCTTCAGTTTCCGGTAGGGCGAGTGCATCGCTTGCTGCGCAAAGGCAATTACGCGGAGCGAGTGGGGGCCGGCGCGCCCGTCTACATGGCTGCGGTCCTCGAGTATCTGACCGCTGAGATCCTGGAGCTGGCGGGCAACGCGGCTCGGGACAACAAGAAGACGCGCATCATCCCTCGTCACCTCCAGCTGGCCATCCGCAACGACGAGGAACTGAACAAGCTGCTGGGCAAAGTCACCATCGCCCAGGGCGGCGTCTTGCCTAACATCCAGGCCGTACTGCTCCCTAAGAAGACGGAGAGTCACCACAAGGCAAAGGGCAAGTGAGGCTGACGTCCGGCCCAAGTGGGCCCAGCCCGGCCCGCGTCTCGAAGGGGCACCTGTGAACTCAAAAGGCTCTTTTCAGAGCCACCCACGTTTTCAAATAAAAGAGTTGTTAATGCTGGCCACTCTCAGTCCAGCGTTCCTCAGCAGTGAATAGCGAACCTGGAGCTGACGGGACGGGACGGGACGGGACGGGACGGGACGGGGTGTGTGTGTGCGCGCGCGCGCGCGCCGTCTCCCATCTGGAGCACGTAACTGCCTTGGCTCTTCGATGAGTGGGTCCCCAGTCCTAGGACTTCCCAGGGCAGGTGCAGGCACCAAACGTCCTGGGCGCCGCCACGGTCCACTCCACACAGTCACAAACACCAGCGCCGCGGGCAGTACCCAACGCGCTGAAGTGTTGCGCGCGGAGCGCGCGCTTCCCTAGTGGTTTCCGCAGGCCATGGCCGGACACTTAGACCTAGTCTGGCACTAGCGGGACGTGCTCCTCGTCCCCACCCCCGATGGGGAGGGCCCTGAGCGGGTAGGGCTCGCTAGTGTGGCGGAGCTGGGTCTTGGCTTCACTGAGCTGACTTAAGTCTTAGTTTCTGTTTTGTTTTCCAAAGTGCCCTGGCGGCGGAGAGTAAGGGCCTCGGAGGCGGAATCTTGCGTCCTGGGGGCGGGCACCTCTCCCACCCAAAAGGCACCCGACAGGCGAAAAACGATCCGCCAAGTAGCAACTGGGGGCGGGGGGCAAATGGAAGAATGAGGTTCCACGCGGGAGCCGCAGGGCGCAGCAAGAAAGGGGGGTGTTGCGGGCAGTGTGTTCTAAGGAAGCGAAGGGCGGAAAGGGAACAATCTGACAAAGCTGCAATGGAAAATGACTCTCACCCTGACGGAAAGGGGAAAAACAAGCTTGCGAAACTTCGCCAACTGGTAAGTAGAAAGTGAGGCGGGGTGGGCGGGATTAGGGAGGAATCTGCCCGAGCCAACCGGTGACTTTAGGGCGGGTGACGTCACAGCCAATGGACAGCCAGCGCGGGATTTTCAATTACTGTTCCGCCCAATCGGGAAAAGACTGTGCTTATAAAGACGGCTGCCGCGGGGCTAGGAGCTCGTTTCTCTCCCCGCCGCTGCGCTGGTGAGCCTGTGTTTTGGTTCGCTATGGCCCGTACTAAGCAGACTGCCCGCAAGTCGACCGGCGGCAAGGCCCCGAGGAAGCAGCTGGCCACCAAGGCGGCCCGCAAGAGCGCGCCGGCCACGGGCGGGGTGAAGAAGCCGCACCGCTACCGGCCCGGCACCGTGGCCCTTCGAGAGATCCGGCGCTACCAGAAGTCCACGGAGCTGCTGATCCGCAAGCTGCCCTTCCAGCGGCTGGTACGCGAGATCGCGCAGGACTTTAAGACCGACCTGCGCTTCCAGAGCTCGGCCGTGATGGCGCTGCAGGAGGCCAGCGAGGCCTACCTGGTGGGGCTGTTCGAAGACACGAACCTGTGCGCCATCCACGCCAAGCGCGTGACCATTATGCCCAAGGACATCCAGCTGGCCCGCCGCATCCGTGGAGAGCGGGCTTAAGAAGTGCGGTTCGGCCGGAGGTTCCATCGTATCCAAAAGGCTCTTTTCAGAGCCACCCACATCAGCACTTGGGAGAAGCTGTACCGCTTGCCCTCCGTGCTCCTCCGGCATTAGAGCGGGGAAGGCACTTCCGCTTAGGCTCCCAACAAAACGGGGTCGGGTGACAAGTCGGGTCCCCCTGCTGCGGTGCCGTCTTGAGCTTTGCCGACTTCGGCCAATTGGCCTATCCGCACTGGCCGGGCTGCGGCCGCTTTCCTGGGCGCCGGCTTGCGGGCTTTGGCGGTCCGGCTCCCCCCGCGCGTGACCGGGGCCCTGCGTGGCGGGGGGGCCGGGGCAGGAGAGACGGGGCGTCGGACACGAGGCCAGGGGTCACTAGGGGGACGCTCAGGGCTCGCGGTCCTGAGCGCGGCTGGCCTTTGCGGAAGTGGAGCGCCACACGCCCGTGCTTCGCGCCCAAACCGGCCTCACCCGGCGCGGCTATCCGGCTAGGGAGGCAAATGACCACCTCGGCCTCGCCGGGGTTCTGCGGGCAAACGTGGGGAGAACTGCGCTGGGGCTGCCGTTCAGTCCCCGCGCCACCTCCACTAGCACAGTGGTAACCCCCATATCCTGCCCCTAAGCCAAAATTCCCGGGGGCACGGAGTGTGGGCGGAATTTTGTGAATTTGGGCTTAATCGAGCCGTTCCCTGTCCGTGTCCACAGAAGGAGATTCACTATTCCAGTGAAGGCACTCGGTCCTCTTAGAAGCTGCATGGTATGTCTGGATTTTCTGTCCAGACTCAGTAGTTCCTTTACATTGTTTTCGTCGGACATGTGGGCAGACGCTGGTGCCCGAGTTCAGATCCTTGGGAAGACAGTAGATCAAACAGGAAGAACGTGGGCCTCCGTTGGGCAAATGAAGCTCTTCGCCTTAGGAAATCGTGACAGGAGGCCACAGAGGTGATCTCTACAGTCTCTGGGAGCTGGGAAGTCCAAGGCCTCTTAGTGGGAAAGTGAGGCAGGGTCTTGCAGAGCCCACTCTACACACGGCCAGATACAAATGGCTGTAGAGGTCTTAGATAACACCTTCTCGGTCATTTATTTGCACCTCAGAAGAAGCCAGGGCTTTGGTTTTCTGTTTGTTTCATCACAGTTGACAGGTTAAAAGCATTCACTGCAGCGATCTATGAGAATTAAGAGGGGAGAAGGGGAAATGGAATAAAACTTCGTTTTGTAAAGCTGCCATTTTGCCTTTCCTGAGGCGTGTTAAGCGAGGAGAGCAGCGTAGGTGAGCTCTGCTGGGGACTGCCACATGTTTCTGCTCCAGGGTCACAGCAATTTCTAGAGCATGCCTCTGGGTCTCTGCCGAGACCCTCGTAAACTGCTTAGGCCCACAATGTATGGGCGGTATTCTGACTTCAAAAAGTAGTGACTTTCAGAGGTGGGTGGGTCACTCTCTCTGCACCCAGCTTCTCAGGCCCAGTAGTGACTGAGCAGAGACTGGAACCTGGGGATGTTGGTGTCAGACATCTAGGTCCTCTGACTGCCCCCACAAGGTCACACTCCTTTTACTCACCAGTCTGGGTACCTCTAAACTCCAGGAGGTCTCCCTGGCTGAATCTCAAAGGAAAATTTCGTGGCATTTTTTATATCCAGTCAGGAATAGAATTCATTACATCTTGTGGTCCTGGCACTGTGAAGGCCTGCACTCACAGGAATCTGTCAGTCTTCGTATTTGTTTGCGAGACCAGCATAAGCTGAATTCATCAATACAAGATAACATTCTAAAATGTTAAGTTTTAACATTTAATCATTCCCTGTACTTAAATCATTGTCTACCCTCAGGTGAGAGTTAAAGGATAATTAAGGATAGGGTAAAGAAATACTCTTCCTCTGACTAGGCATTGTGGCTCACAGCTGTTAATCCCAGCACTTTGGGAGGCCAAGTCGGGCGGATTGCTTGAAGTCAAAGTTCCAGACCAGCTTGGGAAACATAGCGAGACCCTGTGTCTCTACCAAAAAAGAAAAAGACAGAAAGAAAAATGAAAAAATTAGCCGGGGGTGGTGCCATTTGCCTGTGGTCCCAGCTACTCGGGAGGCTGAGGTGGGAGAATCGCTTAAGTCCGGGAGGCGGAGGCTGCTGTGAGCTGAGATTGTGCCACTGCACTCCAGTGTGGGTGACAGGGAGTGAGACCCTGTCTCGAAAAAAACCCACCTCTTCCTCTAATAACTAGCTTCTACGTGGCTACCTTGGTTGCCAGTAAGTCCACTCTGAATCTGTGGCTTTTATGAAGTGAAAAACGTGCTTTGTTCACATTTAATTCTGCCTTAGGCTAGTGGGGGACAGGTGTGTGTGTGTGTGTTTAGAGGGAAACTACGTGGTAAGGGACATGGCCATGTTTACACTGATTTTTCTTCCTTAGAAGAGGACTTGTCCCCTGGGTCCACTCTCCTGGTCACCCTTATCCTTCTCTAGGTCCCCATCTCAGTCTTCTCATGTCTTTCTCTTCCCCATCAATATTCCTGGTTTCCCCCATGCTGGCCTTGGCCATCTTCTTTTCTCCCTGCAACTCAAGTGAGATTGATTGCCTGCTTTCACTATTTCTGTCCCTTAGCTAAGCGCTCCCAAATTGCTATCTTCTGCTGAGACCCTATCCTGAGCTCTACACATTTTGTGTGTGTGTGTGTGTGTGTGTGTGTGTGTGTGTGTGTGTGTGTGAGAGAGAGATAGAGAGAGAGAGAAAGAGAAACAGGGTCTCACTCGTCCAGGCTGGAGTGCAGTAGCACAATCAAAGCTCACTGCAACCTTGGACTCCTGGGTTCAGGGGTCCTCCCACCTCAGCCGTCTGAGTAGCTGGGACTACGGGAACACACCACCAGGCCCAGCTAATTTTTTTATTTTTTGTAGAGTCAGGGTCTCACTTCATCGCCCAGGCTGGTCTTGAAGTCCTGGGCTCAAGCCCTCCTCCCACCTTGGCCTCCCAAAGTGCTGGGATTATAGACGTGAGCCACTGTGCCTGGCTACACCAATGTTTCTAACTGCCTGGTAGACAGGTCCTTCTGGATGGATACTAGGCACTTCAAACCCAGCTTACTTCCAAAACCACATGCCTCATCTGCTTTCCAAGCCCATTTGTTTCTTTCCACATTCCCCATCTTCCTGGAAGACACCTTCATTACCCCCATCTGTTCTGGTTGGGTGTCCCTTCCTCTTGTCCTCTGTCCAAATCTCATGAGTTCCAAATATTACTAAATCTATCTTCTGACTTTCAATTGTATCACCTTTTCTCCGTCCACCCATGACCATACCTTAACTGAAGTCCTCGCCAGCTCTGGTCTAGTAGATTACATAGTCAGGCTGGTCTTTCTGCCCTGCCATTGAGCTTCCACTCCGTATGACAGCTATCTTTTGTGTTTTTTTTGTTGTTGTTTTTTTTTTTAATGAGACGGAGTCTCACTCTGTCGCCCAGGCTGGAGTGCAGTGGCACGAGCTCGGCTCACTGCAACCTTGGCCTACCGGGTCCATGCGATTCTCCTGCCTCAGCCTCCGGAATAGCTGGGACTATAGGCGCCCACCACCATGTCCGGCTAATTTTTTGTAGTTTTGTATTTTTTGTATTTTGTGATCCGCCCGCCTCGGCCTCCCAAAGTGTTGGGATTACAGGCGTGAGCCACCGCGCCCGGCCAAGAGCTATCTTTTAAAAACTGAGGGTTTTTTGTTGGTTGGTTGGTTGGTTGGTTGGTTGTTGTTGCTGTTTTGAGCCTGTCACTTTCATGCTTAAAAATTTTCCACGACCTTCCCATTCCCTTCAGAATGAAGTTCACATTCTTTTGCATGGCAGTTCAGAGCACCGGAGGTTAATTACTAGGAAGGACTCTGGAGTTAGACAAACCCAAGTTTGATTCCTAGCCTTGTCCATGTACACAGGTGCATGACTTCAGGAAGCAAATCTCAACAGGTTTAACTTTTCCCATTTGTAAAACAACGAGTAACTTGCTCGTTGTTTTGTTGGAAATCATGAAAGTGACAATTTCTGTAAATTGCGGTGCTCATGCCTGTAATCCCAGCGACTCAGAAGGCCAAGGCAAGAGGATTGCTTGAGGCCAGAAGTTCGAGGCTGTGGTGAGCTGTGACTGTGCCACTGCACTTCAGCCTCGGCAACAGCAGTGAGACCCCATGTCTAAAAAAACAAAGGACCTAGCACAGTAGCACAGTATCTGGTCCAGAACAAGCACCCAATTAATTTGTGCTACTCTATTAATAGTTACTAATTTAAAAAAAAACTGAAAATATTATACATCTAGTTCTTTATGTTTCCCACAGCCTTCCCAGGTTTCAGATGTTCTTGCAGCTGAACAAGAATGTTTAGCCCCACACGACATCTGCAATCTCCAAGTACACAATATCTTCACACATTCCATTTCTGTCCAGAATGTCCTCCCCTTGTTTGTAACCCTGAGAACCCCCATTCTTCAAGATTCAGCCCTATGAGCCCTTCCCTTGCTCTTCTGGTTTTTTGTTTTTTCTTTTTCTTTTCTTTTCTTTTTTTTTTTTTTTTGAGACGGAGTCTTGCTCTGTCGCCCAGGCTGGAGTGCAGTGGCGCGATCTCGGCTCACTCCAACCACCGTCTCCCGGGTTCATGCGATTCTCCTGCCTCAGCCTCCGGAGTAGCTGGGACTACAGGTGTGTGTCACCACGCCCAGCTAAGTTTTATATTTTTAGTAGAGACGGGGTTTCACCACGTTGGCCAGGATGGTCTCGATCTCTTGACCTCATCATGATCTGTCTGCCTTGGCCTCCGAAAGTGCTGGGATTATAGGCATGAACCACAGTGCCCGGCTCCCTTGCTCTTCTTTGCCCTCATCTCTTTGGGCCCTCCTCCTTGCCTCTGCCCTCTCCTATCTTAATACCCCTTCCCTTCCTTAACCTCAGCATTAGGCTGGCAACATTTCTCAGGGTAAGGATTTGTCTTTGTTTATTTCCATAGTAGCAGCAGTACCCAAGCAACGCCTGGTCACAGTAAGTCGAGTGAAACCATCTCTCAAAAAAACAAAACAAACAAAACAAAAAACGAACTACATTGAGTGGGAAAGGCAATAAATATATCAACTTTGGTTTCTGTATCACTTCATGGCCTCATTCTTCTTTCACACAGAACTTTTCATTTGATCCTTAAAATAATCCTGTGAAAAAGGCAGGAATTCTCAGTAATTGGCCGGGCACGGTGGCTCATGCCAAAGAAAAAGAGGCCAGGCGCGGTGGCTCACGCCTGTAATCCCAGCATTTTGGGAGGCCGAGGAGGGTGGATCACCTAAAGCCAGGAGTTCGAGATCAGCCTGGCCAACATGGCAAAACCTCCGTCTCTACTAAAAATACAAAAATTAGCCCGGCATGGTGGTGGGCACTTGTAGTCCCAGCTACTTGGGAGGCTGAGGCAGGAGGATCACTTGAACCCGGGAGGCGGGGATTGCGGTGAGCCAAGATCGTGCCACTGCATTCCAGCCTGTGTGACAGATCGAGACTCCATCTCAAAAAAAGAAAGAGGAAGGAAGGGAAGGAAGAAAGGAAGGAAGGGAGGAAGGGAGGGAAGGAGGGAGGGAGGGAGGGAGGGAAAGAAAGAAGAAAGAAAAGAAAAAAAGAAAAGCTGTTACCTGCATCAGTGGCTTTCCACCTTTAATGTGTATCGGGAGGGCTTTTTTAAAGCACCGATTACTATGTCTCACCCCTCAGTTTCTCATTCAGTAGGTCTGGCATGGGGCCCAAGATTTTATCCGAGGTGATCAGTGCTGCTAGATGAGAGGCTACACTTTGAGAACCACTAATTCAGACAATGGACGTGTTTTCTCCCCCACTCCCTTTCTGCTTTATCTTCAAATTTTTGATCTCCTTCTTTAGTGGATCTTGGTGCAGATCAGATATATTCATCAGCATTGCCTTTAAAGTTAAAAACAATCAGTGATATTCGAAACAGTAATGCTGGAAATCACAGGTCAGATTTAAAAGGGAAAAGGAAACATCTTGAGCATTAAAACCTCTATTTCTCACCTGGACATCTTCACAAATGTTATTCTTGCCACTTCCTCCCTGCCCTCGCCCCCTTTACTATGTATCTCAGTAGGATGCCAATCATTCTGCTCTTTATTCAGAGTCCGACACAAGCCCCCACGTCCATAGCCAAGTTTTCCCCGGTTTCCCAGCAGCCAGTGACTTCTGTAGCATTAGGATTCTTATAGTAGTTATTGTCTACATTTCTCAGCAGATTGAATATGTACTGCCTCTTACTACTGGACTGTTTATTCTTAAATGTGTACAGGTATGGATTTATGTCGTCTATATATTATGCACTTGTTTGTCTTCTTCGTTGTGATGGTAAGCTCCTGGAGGGCAAGTCTTGCATCCACTGCTTTGCTGGCAACCCGATTGGTAAGCTTCTGGAAGGCAAGGCTTGCATCCAGTGCTTTGCTGGCAACCCGATTGCTAAGCACCGTGTTTTAAGCTTAGTTCAGTCTCAAGTGTTTGCAGCCACATCTGAAGACCAATAAAGCAACTGCTGGTTTATCCTTTGGGAGCTGACAGAATTTCTGCTCCCAAATACATACGCAGTAAAATCATAAGCCTAGAATGAAGAAAAAAAAAATCTTACCGGCAATGCAATGGCTGCAAAACTATAAGGATTAGAAATGTGAACCCACATTTTAATCCAAATTAGGGCAATTTAGAGGTGGTAGCGTAAAGAATAGCTTGCTGTAATATATGCCATGCTGATATAGAATTGGCTTTTGGCCTTGTCAAAATTAAACTGTGCTTTCTGTATTGATGGTGGGCATGTTTCTGCAAGTCTCTCATTCTAAGCTACAACAGGCCCTAAGAGGTAGAAGTCACATACCTGAATTACCTGTGAAGTTGCTTTCAGATCATATCGTTGGTTCACTCTTACAGAAGGATCACTTTAAAATATCTCTGCATTTGTATCCTTGCAATGCCACAACTAAAAGACAGTTATCTCATAGGTCCTTGATTAAATTAGGAGGCTTTTTATTGAACACAAGAAATGATACTTTTCAGGCACTGGGCAGATAACTTGCTAGAAAGGCATTTTTTAACTGTACTAAGATTGAGCTGAGTGCGTGGCTGGAGACACCACACAACACGGACCCTTGCTAAGGCATCTAGTCCACCCGCTTGTTGTGTAGAGGGTGAAATGAAGCCCAAAACAGTCAATCGTGAACTCTAAGCCGATCATGTGGGAAAGCCGGCATCTCTAGAATGAAAACCTAAGGCTGCTTCTCCCACTTTGCCTGAGCAAATATAGTGAGATTACATAGCAAGGCATGTGTAAATTGCCAGTGCCTATTTCTCAGAACCAGATTTGGTGATCGCAAAGACTGACGTGGCCCTCTAGGTGTGCCTATACTGCACCAGAAGAGCAAGCCGAGAAAGCAGTGCTCAAACCTAGAGCATTCAACCTTTCATATCGATAAAGGCTTAAAAAAAAAAAAAAAAAAAAAGCCCAGGTAAGTGAAAAAGCCGCTTTCGGTCAACGACTTAAGTCTTTACGGCTGTGAGCGCTATGGGCCACAGTAGCTTTCCGTTAACTTCAGATCCGATTGTCGCCGCACTGCCAAAGTTACCTTCCAACATCGTTACTGTTGCACTTTACGCAGTCAAGTGTCCCAGCTCCTCAGATGAGCAAGTGGTCGGCCCTAAAAAGGGCCTTTGGGATGGAAACGTGCAAAGCTGGAGCGGCGGCCTAGCCTCCGAAGCCGTACAGGGTGCGCCCCTGGCGCTTGAGCGCGTACACCACATCCATGGCTGTGACGGTCTTGCGCTTGGCGTGCTCGGTGTAGGTGACTGCGTCCCGAATCACATTCTCCAGGAACACCTTCAGCACACCGCGGGTCTCCTCGTAAATGAGGCCAGAGATCCGCTTAACGCCGCCACGCCGAGCTAGACGCCGAATGGCAGGCTTGGTGATGCCCTGAATGTTGTCTCTCAAGACCTTGCGGTGGCGCTTAGCGCCCCCTTTGCCTAAGCCTTTTCCGCCCTTTCCTCTGCCGGACATGACCGCTGGAGCCCGACAGACAGCTTCTGTCAAGGCGAGCACCGTCTTCCCCTGATATACAAGAGTATCGGACCAGATTGAAAACCGAAAGCGCGCCGGCGGGAAGCGTTCTCAATTGTCCCCGCCCTCTCGACATTTCGTCATTTCTTTTCTGTTTTCCTCTCCCTCCTCCTCCACTCTGCTCAGGTCCCTCTCACCCTTTTTTTTTTTTTTTTTAACCGCTACGCCACAGTCCCCGGGAGAATTCAGATCCCAACCGGGGCTTCCGGATTCTGTAGTGGCTTTGGCCTGTGTCTGGTCTGAGGACGCCCGGAAGGCATTGCACTGAGGCTAAGGGAAAGGTCTCTGGAGGGAGCCTCAGGAAGAGCAAATGGAGGCCAGAGACTGGCAAGAGCGCGCCAGCGCAGGATTTAATCCCGACGAGCGGATTCAGAGCCGTGCTTATATAAAGCTTCAGGAAGCGCCGTTCCGACGATGAGGCCGACACGCGAGAGGCGACCTCAAGAGTGGCGGCGCCAGGGATCTGTGCGCCAAGGGAGGACGGGAGGGAGCAGGTTCGCCATAATTCCTGGCTCCAGGCTCTGTTTTGTTGGACCGAGCCACTGTATTTTAGCTCACACAGGAGAATTCTGGCCCTGGGAAAATTGGTCTCAGCATGCTGCCAAGCTTTCTCATGGAGGTCAGCGAATCCCAACACACTGTCGGTCAAAGCCGTGCTGGAAGAAACAAAACAGTTCTCCCTCGGTAGAACTGAGGGGGGATTGGTCCAGGGCTCCCGCCGATACCAAAATCCAGGTTGCTCAAGTCTCTCATAGAAAATGGCGTAGTATTTGCACATAACTATGCACATCCTCCCGGGTACTTTAAATAGTCTCTAAATTACTTTATAACACCTAATCCAGTGTAAATGCTATGTAAGTAATTGTTATACTGTTTTTATTTTTACTATCTTTTGTTGTACTTTTTTTTAAAAAAAGAAATTCATTTGTTTAATATTTTCGGTCTTGGGGAACCCGCGTATATGGAGGGCCTGCTACATAGAGAAGACTGAGGGATATTCTGTGCATCCGTTTCTACGGATCCTCTAAATCGGCCTTTGTTTTCAGCCAGGATTTAGTGCCCAACTGTGTCCTTTGGAGGCCCCACATGGAGCTAGCAAAGTTTGCTAAATCGGGTTTTGCAAGAGGACTGTCTGCTCCATACTGGGAGTAGTTACCGCAAACTGCCCTATGAAATTGGTTGGGGTTCTTACTGTTAGCATGTTTATTACTTTATCAGGGCTCTCTGTAGGAGAGTCTACGAGAAAATCTTCTGGTTTCTGCTGAAAGAATCGTGTTTTGTTGGGGTTTTTTTCCCGAAAAATATTATTTTTAAAAACTCTTCTGTGCCCTGTTTAATCTCTCCCTTGGATCCACCTTCTGCGCGCTCATAAATCGTAAATCTGTATTCAGACTTGTGGACTCGAGACACGTAGATCCACCTGGTGGTTCGTCAGTCATTTTAAGCCCAAAACTCAAAATCTCCCGAAATCAAAATGTTTAAACTTATAATCTCCAGGGTGTGACTCAACGGGGGATGAGGGGAGCAATTCTCTCCCTCCCCGCATAAAGCTGGTTCTCCTGTCTGCTCATTGAAGGGTTCCACTGCGCATCACAGCATCTACATGCCTAAACCAACACCCCAGCATTGGCAACAGATATCTTCCTCTCCCTTGGCTGCTTCAGGACAGGGAAGAAACATGCTTGCCCTTTTCTGACTCTTTAGTAACTCTGGCCGAATCTATCCCATTATTTTACATCTCTTTACATCTTACTACTCCCCCATCTTGGCTGTGTGTTCCCTACTGGCAGTGATTTTTGTTTATTCATTTTTGTAAACTGACACTTAGTTCAGTGTCCAATATAAGCTCAATAATAGTTTATAAAAGGAAAAGTTCCTGCATTTGATTGCTTTTAAACACTATTAGAAAAGACATAACCAAATTGCAACATGATAAAACAACCGCAAAACAAGGCTGAGAGAAGTGGTGATTTCTGGTGTCAGAGGGCACAGGACCCTGGGCAGAATCAGAGATACGGTGTCTATGCAGTTCCCTTTTTAAGGGGATCAGGACATGCTACCTCCAAATGTGCCAGTTTCGACTTAAGAATTATTTTCAGCTGAAACAAACAGCTAAAATCCCTTACCTGTTTAATAGCAGATCCTCCTCGCAAATCTCAAATTTTTAACTCAGTTGTCATAAATCTTCTTCAGCACTAGAAGCAAATCTAACCTCGGAGATGAGAAGTGGTCACCACACCCAAATAGACATTGTCACAAGACTCGAATCTTCCATCTATTCTAAGGGCCCATTTATCTTTTCAAAAGTCATTTGGTTTTCCATATGTCCTTTACTCCTCCTCCTTTTCCCCTGCTGCTAGGTAGATCCCAAATTCTAACCACTCCTTTGAGTTACTCATCTCAGAGTGCTCCCATGTATACACTTTTTTTTTTTTTTTTTTTTTTTGACTCAGGGTCTTACTCTGTCACCCAGGCTGGAGTGCAGTGGTGCAATCTCAGTTTAAACCCCCAAGTCTGTGGTATTTTGTTATAGTCCCCCTAGAAATTAATACAGGATTCATGGTCTGCCAAAGTCTCATTCCCTGCTCAGACCGACAATGGATAGTGGGATCCTTTGTGATATGTACTCTGTGAGTTAGAAGTAGTAACTTAGAGCTGTTGAGGACAATACCTTTGCATCCCATCCACTGAATTTTGTTTTCAAAGATACAGTCTGAAACTCCCAGAGGGTGAGTGCCTTTCCAGTGTGTCAGAGCCATTAGTGGCTGAGCAGACCGCTGAGCATGTAGATTTCTAGGTCAGGGCCCTCTCCCCAAAGAATCATACTCCCTGGTTGAACTGAACCTAAATCAGGTTTAAAACTAGACAGATGCCAACCAACTTAAAATTCCAACGATATCCAAGACCTGCCCATGGCCCTGGGATTTGAGGACAATGTGTGCATGTCATGGCTATGGCAGTTCAGGGGTCTCTAGCTTAGTGGGAATGTCTATGTCCTACCTTGACCCTTCTGACTCTTCCGCCCGCATCTGCCCCTCCTATGACAATGGAGTATTCATTCCCCAGATACAGCACCGTGAAAGAGAGGCAGGAACACTGGATAGTCTAAGACCTGGTCTTTCTTGGCTGGTGTGAGACAGTGGAGGCCTCACTACTTGGTCTTTTCTGGTGTACTGTCAAAGGTTGAAGCTGGGGCCTTGTGACTGCCTCCTGTTCTCTGTTCCAGGGATGCTACACAATAGAAGCTCTGGGCCTTGACCATGGAAAGGTCCCATGAATTCTCCACTCAGCCCAACTGAGCCCCCTGCTCTCACACTGGGTGAGGAAACGATAGGCAGTGCGAACAGGTGTATGCACACTCACTGAGGAAGTGCAGCCTGTCTGACCCACTCTCTCTCACCCAGCCTAGGGTCAGGCCATGGCAGGACACTGTTTCCTTAACTATCAGCAGCCATCTTGGGGATTTCCCCACAGGGCCAGGGCAACAGAATCTGCTTCTCACTGTGACCATGGTCTGGAAGGACCATGAGGAATTCTCCAGTGCTGTCGGGGTTTCCGATACTGACACAGACAGTTTAGTAACAGCTTTGACACCTTTTGGTAATAGGACAAAGCTAACACTCCTGCCACTATCCTGTGAAGGCCAACCTTCCTAGGCCCCATAGGAAACTTTTGGAATGTCTTTGTTGGGTTGAGAAACTGGGGCAAAGTAGTACCCAATTTTTTCATGTCAATATCAAAATGCAATCATTTCAGGTACACAGAGTTCCTCACTTTCAGATTAGTCTTAAAGAAAAGAAAATCGCCGGGAACGGTGGCTCGTGCCTGAAATCCCGGCACTTTGGGAGGCCGAGGCGGACGGATCACCTGAGGTCAGGAGTTCAAGACCAGCCTGACCAACATGGTGAAACCCCATCTCTACTAAAAATACAAAAAAAAAAAAAAAAAATAGCCGGGCTTGGTGGCGGGCGCCTGTAATCCCACCTACCCAGGAGGCTAAGACAGGAGAATCGCTTGAACCCGGGAGGTGGAGGCTGCAGTGAGCTGAGATCGCACCATTGCACTCCAGCCTGGGCGACAAAAGCGATACTCCATCTCAAAAAAAAAGAAAATCAAGTAAAGAGCAATTCACATTCTCTTGAAAATTCTCATTATGTCCAGCTGGTTCCGGGGAAAGCCTACCATGAAACTGGTATTGTTACTTAGACTTAGGGTCCTTTGATCAGAATTGATGATGTCCTCAGCTAAGTCAGTGCTAGGAGTGGGCAGAGATGAAGTGATGGATGGGACGGAGTTGTAGAATATAGATTTAATAAGATTTGGTGTTTTAGGGCGGGGCGTGATGGCTCATGCCTGTAATCTCAGCACTTTGTGAGGCCAAGGTGGGCCGATCACATGAAGTCAGGAGTTCGAGACCAGCCTGGCCAACACAGTGAAACCTCCTCTCTGCTAAAAATACAAAAATTGACCGGGCGTGGTGGCTGACACCTGTAATCCCAGCACTTTGGGAAGCCAACGCGGGTAGATCACAAGGTCAGGAGATCGAGACCATCCTGGCTAACACGGTGAAACCCCGTCTCTACTACAAATACAAAAAATTAGCCGGACGTGGTGGCGGGTGCCTGTAGTCCCAGCTACTCAGGAGGCTGAGGCAGGAGAATGGCGTGAACCCGGGAGGCGGTGCTTGCAGTGAGCTGAGATTGCACCACTGCACTCCAGCCTAGGCAACAGAGCAAGACTCCGTATCAAAAAAAAAAAAAAAAAGAAAGAAAAAAAAAAATCGGTGATTTAGGCATTTGGAGAATGCATGCAATAAAGGAGCTTCTGGCCTGAGGAGCTATGGGGTTGATGTTAGGTTTCAGTAACATGGAGAATGCAGAGAGAAGAAATTGCTTTTATTTTTGTTTTTGTTTTTTTGAGAGAGTCTCTCTCGGTTGCCCAGGCTGGAGTGCAGTGGCGAGATCTCTGCTCACTGCAACCTCCGCCTCTCGGGTTCAAGCGATTCTCCTGCCTCAGCCTCCCAAGTAGCTGGGATCATAGGCGCCTGCCACCACACCCAGCTAATTTTTTGTATTTTTAGTAGAGACGGGGTTTCACCATGTTGGCTGGGCTGGTCTCGAACTCCTGACTTCAAGTTATTCACCCACCTCGGCCTCCCAAAGTGCTGGGATTACAGGCATCAGCCACCACGCCCAGCCAGAAATTGCTTTTGAAAGCAAAAAGATGCATAAAGTCCCTCCCGACATTAAAAATTGAGATTCCTGTTCTCTACCTAGGAGAACACATCCACCAGTTGTTATTACTCTGATCAGTAAAGGGTCTCAGCTGGAGAAACTTGTGAGTAAGCCCTCAGCAAATCGATAAGGAAAACGAAAGGCAGGGAATTTGATGAGATCTTCCCAGGGGTTAGGGAGAAAAGAAGAGGACTGAGACAGGCACCCTGGGCAGGCAGGAACATTGATGGGAGTTGGTAGATTAGGAGAATACCAAGAGACAGAGGATAGCTGGAAAGGGATGAGGACCACCAGAAGAGAGTATGTCCCAAGGAGGCAAAGGAGGTGTCAACAGGGTCATATTGGGCACTGAAGTTCAGAAATAATGATTATAACTTAACATTCCTTAAGCTCAGTGACTGCTGACTATGCTTGATATTTTATGTCTTACACATCACCACAACAATCCTGCAAGGAAGGCAGATGTTTTATCATTCTCACTTTACAGACTAGGAAGCTTTGAGTATTTTGCCCAAGTTCCCCAAACTATTAAGTGTCAGGGCCAGGGACTTTGTCCAAAGTGCTAGGTCTTCCAAAGTTCATGTGCTTGGGCAGAAAACAGCCACCGAGAAGCTTGTACTGGAAACTCAGAGAGGAAACGACAGGAGGCATTGTGACACACAGGGTTGAGGGCCTCACTGCTTCTCCTGACTTCTCTACCTTTTCAGACAGCATTCTTCTCAGGTTCTAACAAGCTTACCCTCTCCTACCTGTTTTAGCAGTTCCTCCCAGATTCATTTATCCTTCCAGTTCCCCGTGAAATTCTGAGTGCCGTCAGAATGGGCATTTTGCCTTGTTCATCTCTCCAAGTCAGCATCCTGGAGCATAGCAGATGATCAGGAAATGCCTGATTGCCCTAATTCCACTGGCCTCTGAATTCTCACTCAAAAGGGCATAATACCCAGGCCCCTCCTAGGTTTCAAAGAATTCTCAGGAATTTGCAGGCCAGAAGCAAGTATAGCCTGGACTCTGGAAGGAACTTCCTCCAGGTTGGCCCGAGAAGAGGGAGAGGTAGCTGCCCTGAGCTGTACCCCTTGCCTACAAGTTGCTACAGTCCACCATCAGGATAGTTGTGTAGCCTTAGCTGAAGGCAGAGTTCCCCTCAGTGCTCAAAGATAAATACTTTAGAAAGGAGTGCACATTTGTGGTAGACTGAATAATAGCCCCACAGAGATATCCACATCCCAATCCTTGGAATCTGTGAATATGTTACCTTATATGGCAAAGGGACTTTGCAAATGTGAACAAATTAAGGACCTTGAGATAAAGAACTTATCCTGGATTATTGAGATGAGCCCTTAATATAATCACATGAATCCTTAGAGAGACGAGAGGGTCAATCAGGGAGAAGGGGGTGTGATGACAGAAGCAGACATTAGAGTGATCTGTCCAGGTGCTAAAAAATGCCAGTTTCTAGAAGCTGGAAGAGTCAAAAAATGGATTATATACCTGGAGCCTCCAGAACAAACCAGTCCTTCAGACATTTGTTTTAGCCCCTTAAAACTTATGTTGGGCTTCTGACCTCCAGAATGGTAAGAGAATAAATTTGTGTGGTTTTTTTTCGTTTTGTTTGGTTTCATGTTTTTTTTTTTTTTTTTGAGACGGAGTTTCGCTCTGGTTGCCCAGTCTGGAGTGCAATGGCGGGATGTCGGCTCACTGCATCCTCTGCCTCCCAGGTTCAAGCAATTCTCCCGCCTTAGCTTCCTGAGTAGCTGGGATTACAGGCACGCGTCACCACACCCGACTAATTTTTGTGTTTTTAGTAGAGACGGGTTTTCACCATGTTGGTCAGGCTGGTCTCGAACTCCTGACCTCAGGTGATCCACCCGCCTTGGCCTCCCAAAGTGCTGGGATTACAGGCGTGAGCCACCACACCCGGCAAATTTGTGTTGTTTTAAACCACTAAGTTTATGGTAACTTATTAATGCAACACTAGGAAATGAATACACCGTTTCTTACAAAAGTCACTAGGCTCTTTTTATTTGACGGGGGCGGGAGGGCGGGGGGAGATCTGAGTGTCATCAGGAGCAGAGTATAAGGTATATACTTGGAGGGAAAGAGGAAAGGAAGTGGGCAGCAGAGGTAAAAAGGAGATCAGGAATGGGAAGTCGGGGGCCCCACAGTGAACCTTTCCTTACGGCTGACTAGGCTCCTTCATGGGCCTGACCAGCCTCCTTCACCTGCTCAGCCCAGAATTTGTAGAGAGATCTGTCATCTTTGCAAGTGGCACTGAGCTCTCCTAGACAATTGCTGGCCTCCCCCAGCCATGGACCTCTGTAGAGCTCCCTGGGGTCATCCAGGGCAGGAGGGTGACAGGCTGGCTTCACCGTGGTCATATAGCAGAAGTGGCAAGCTCTTCTTGCTCTTGAGGAAAGCTCACACCTAGATTGTTGCAAGGATGTTGTACAGGTTGAGCATCCCTAATCTGAAGATCCGAAACCCTATGCTCCAAAATCTGAACAATTTTGAGCACTAATGTGGTGCCTCGGTGGAAAATTCCACACCTGACCTCACACAACGGGTCATACAATGCACAGTATTTCCCCCAAGGAAATAAAAGGCCCTCCCAGCCCCTTTCCACTGAGATATATCTTTTCTGCACATGCCCGGTTTCCCCAACGTGCACACACCCACAAAGGGTCATAAAATGGCATGTGTGCAGGCCAGTGTCGTCAACAGCACGTTCCCCATAATGCCCCATGTAGGAGCCAAGACCTACGTGCCTTACTCACTGTGGGGTTTTTTTGCTTATTCTCTGCTCTGTGGTATAAAGATATTGTTGAAAATATCAAAAAAGCCTGCAGATACCCCATGAGTAACAGTGATTTTAAAAGAGAAAAAGCAAGGCCAGGCGCGGTGGCTCATGCCTGTAATCCCGGCAATTTGGGAGGCCGAGGCGGCTGGATCACTTGAGGTCAGGAGTTCGAGACCAGCCTAACCAACATGGTGAAACCCCGTCTCTACTAAAAATACAAAAATTAGCCAGGCGTGGTGGTACATGCCTGTAGTCCCAGCTACTCGGGAGGCTGAGGCAGAAGACTCACTTGAATCCAGGAGGTTGCAGTGACCCGAGATTGTGCCATTGCACTCCAGCCTGGGCGACAGAGCAAGACTCTGTCTCAAAAAAAAAAAAAAAAAAAAAAAAAAAAAAAGGGAGAGAAAACATTTATGTTTATCTATAGTACAGAAAGTCAAGTTGTTGGAGAAAATGGGGCACAGTGTAAGTGTGTATAAGGTATTTATGAAACATAGATGGATTTTGTGTTTAGTCTTGGGTCCCATCCCCAATATATCTCATTATATATATGCAAATATTCCAAAATCTGAAACCCGAAACAGTCCCAGTCCCAAGCATTTCAGATAAGGGATACTCAACCTGTGTTAGTTTCCTAGGGCTGCCATAGCAAATGACCACAAACTTGGTAGCTTAAAACAACAGAACTGTATTCTTCCACAGTTCTGGAGACCAGAAGTCTGAAATAAAGTACCATGCTCCCTCTAAAGGCTCTCAGGGAGAATCCTTCCTTGCTTCTTTCAGCTTCTGGTGGCTTCTGATGTTCCTTGGCTCGTGACAGCCTCATTCCAATCTCTCCCTCCATCTTCACATGGCTTCTTACTCATCTCTGTGTGTCCGAATTTCCCTCTCCTTTCTCTTATAAAGATACCAGTCATTGAATTTAAGGCCCATCCTATATCCAGCATGATTTCATCTCAAGATCCTTAACTACTTACGTCTTCAAAGCCCCAGTTTCCAAATGCGTTCACATTTTGAGATGCTGGATAGACACGAACTTTAGGGAACATATTCAACCCACTACAGGTCCTGAGCACTAAGCCTTGTGGGACGACACTCTGGAAGCAGGTCCAGACTTCCCCGGTCTTGCCTCTTCAGAACCTGCGCACTCTCCACCTCCAAAAGGCCCTTCTATCAGTCACTTACACCTGAGTATAAAACTAAGCATGATAGCTGTGCAATTTTGACCAACCCTCCCGTGTTCATGAGTGTAGGTGTTGGGGAACAGGCTGTGTCTCCACTTGGGGAACTCACAGCTTCAGGGGCAGGACAGGAAGATGTTGGTGGTCCTTGGCCAGATGCTTCCTATAATAATGAAAAGCCTGAATGGTTGGGCAGCTGGCAGACTGTGGCCTGCATTTACTTGCCTGGGAAAAGCTGGAAAGAAAGAAGACATGAGGCTAAAATAGAGGCTCAGTGTCTTAGTTTCAATATCTGTAAAACAGTAACAATAAATACACATACCTCATAGGATTCGTGCAGGGATAAATTGCTATACAGTCCATACAAAGTACTTAGAGCAGAGTCTCAACATGACAATGAATTAATAGTTATTAGCAATTTCATTATTTTTATGATAAACGTTACTTGATATATATCCTAGATCTTTCCCTTGGAAATACTACCATCATGCTGGGAAATAAGACAAGCACATGGAAAATAATGGGTAAATTATCTAGTCTCTAGATGCTAATTATGTAGAGATTCTTCTAGACTATGTGGCCAAGGCAGCAGAAATAATTGGGTTCCTAGGAGCTTTATAACTCACAAAAACCTTTCACTAACAGCCTCTTGTTTGAGTCCACAACAACCCTGGAAAGAAGAAAAGGCTTTTTCCCTATTTTAAAGATAAGGAAGTTTCTGGTAAAGATTAGACACCGGGGAACGTGAGTTACTCGGCTAAAACATGGCCAAGGTGGAATTTGAGCCTAGGTTTTGTGTTTTGCTTTTCTTTTTTTGTATTAGATTTGATGCTTTAGGAGAAAGTGATACATGGAATAGATACAAATAATATCAATATGTGTACAGTACAGCCCACTCTCCTGACCTCAAGTCTACAGTAAGAAATACATTTACATTGGCCGGGCGCTGGGGCTCACGCCTATAATCCCAGCATTTTGGGAGGCCGAGGCGGGCGGATCACGAGGTCAGGAGATCGAGACCATCCTGGTTAACACGGTGAAAACCCGTCTCTACTAAAAATACAAAAAAAAAAATTAAAAAAAAAAAAAGTAGCCAGGCATGGGTGGCGGGCGCCTGTAGTCCCAGCTACTCAGGAGGCTGAGGCAGGAGAATGGCGTGAACCCAGGAGGCGGAGCTTGCAGTGAGCCAAGATCTGCCACTGCACTCCAGCCTGGGCGACAGAGTGAGACTCCGTCTCAAAAACAAGAAAAAAGAAATACATTTACATTGCCTCCCAGTCACATTCACAGGAAAATAAAAATTGCAACAAGTTTCACAAAATGATAATTACTATTGGTGATATTTTCCCGTTTTATGATTCTTACAAAAGGGCAAAATGAAAGGAAAAGATGATCTCTACCAAGTAAATTAATTGCACTATGGATTACAACTCATAGTTGTGGTTTTTGGGGAGGTTTTTTTGTTTTTTTTCTTTTTTTTTTTTTTTTTTTTTTTTTTTTGAGATGGAGTCTCGCTCTATCGCCCAGGCTGGAGTGCAGTGGCGCAATCTCAGCTCACTGCAAGCTCTGCCTTCTGGGTTCAAGGGATTCTCCTGCCTCAGCCTCCTGAGTATCTGGGACTACAGGCATGCGGCACCACCCCTGGCCAATTTTTGTATTTTTTGGTAGAGAGAGGGTTTCATCATATTGGCCAGGCTGGTCTTGAACTCCTGACCTCAGGTAATCCACCCGCCTCAGCCTCCCAAAGTGCTGGGATTACAGGTGTGAGTGACCGCGCCCGGCCTACAACTTACAGTTTTTAAAACTGGCTAGAGAAAACTACAAAGAAGAAAGTTAAAATCATCTCACTGATTTTAAAAGTCTTCATATTTCTTCTGAATCTTTCTGTGTATGCACATACAACCTGTCTGTCTTTGTGAGGAGGTGACCCCCATATCCAGAGCCAGAGTGGAAGGTATCCTGTGACAGATGGTGACTTGAAATGTAGGTTGAGGCCTGGCGCGGTTGCTCACGCCTGTAATCCCAGCACTTCGGGAGGCCGAGGGGGGCGGATCCCCTGAGGTCAGGAGTTTGAGACCAGTCTGGCCAACATGGTGAAACCCCGTCTCTACTAAAAATACAAAAAGCAGTCGGGCATGGTGGCAGGCACCTGTAATCCCAGCTACTCGGGAGGCTGAGGCAGGAGAATCACTTGAACCCGGGAGGCGGAGTTTGCAGTGAGCCAAGATCGTGCCATTGCACTCCAGCCTCGGGGACAAGAGCAAGACTTCGTCTCAAAAAAATAATAAATAAATAAATAAATAAATAAATAAATAAATAAATAAAAAATACATGCAGGTTGAGCTTTGTGGGAGCCAAGAGGGAAAGGCCAAGGCCAGCTGAGCAAATAAAGGAACCCTTCCAGGAGGAGGTGATATCTGAGCTTGGTTCTAAAGAATATTTAGGATTCGGGACATGTTTAGATTGGGGGTTTGGAGAAGATGATGTAATCCAGGCAAGAGGGGACAGCAAAAACAAAGACAGAAGAATTGTTCCTGGACCACATGCAGCATGGGCAAAGGTCAGTCATGAGAAGTAAGCTTTAGCAATGGGGGCCAGTTTAGGGGACCCCAAATGCCAAAGTAGGGAGGGAGTGCTCTATAAACAATGTTGGAGCAAAGGATATGAACAGGCAATACACAGGAGAAGAAATCCGAAAACTATCAAGCTCAGGTAGAGATGCTTGAACTCATGAATACCCAGAACAATGAAAACGAAAGCAATGCTGAGATACCACTTTACACCAGGCAGTCTGGCAAAACTTAGAAAGTTGGATGACCCGAGGATTGGGCCTGGATGTGGGCTCAGAGTCCAGCTACCTTGGTATTGGAAGTCCGGGACAAGCATTCTGGAGGGGAGCCTGACACTCCTTAGTTCAATTAGATATAAATAAAACTCTGAACAGAACTGCTGGTTTCTGGCTTCTCAGCAGTTCTGTTCCTGAGTTTTTATCCAAAAGAAATTCTTATATAGGTCCAAAAGGGAATATATACAACAATGTTCATTGCAGCATTTCTGGTGGTGATGGAGAATTGGCACAAGCCTAGTTTGTCCATTGCTGGGAAAGTGGGGAGATAAAATGTGGTGTTGGAGCAACATGAAGTTTAATGCAGATTGACCTCATCTCCACAAAAAAATAAAATATTAGCCAGGCACAGTGGCATGCGCCTGTGGTCCCAATTGCTTGGGAGGCTGAAGTGGGAGGATCACTTGAGCCTGGGAGATTGAGGCTGCAGTGAGCTATGATCATGCCACTGCACTCCAGCCTAGGGGACAGAATGAGACCCAGTCTCTAAAAAAAAAGAACATGGATGGCAAAGAGATGCAGGTTGAGTTCTATAAGGGTTGAAAATAAAAGGTAATTTTTTTGGGAAATCAGTATGAAGTTTATTTAGGTTTCTTGTTTTTCCTGTTTTCCCTGTGAGCTGGATGACTGCCAATTATCCCAAAATTTATATTATCAAAAATGGATACCTGCTTCCTAGCATTTGGAAAAATAAAATAATATGCCCCTGACATGAATTAATGAATTACCCCTCTAATTACAAAGTACAGAATTCTCTTTTTTTTTTTTTTTTTTTTTTTTGAGACAGAGTCTCCCTCTGTCTCCCAGGCTGGAGTGCAGTGGGATGATCTCGGCTCACTGCAACCTCCGCCTCCCTGGTTCAAGGGATTCTCCTGCCTCAGCCTCCTGGGTAGCTGGGATTACAGGCACGTGCCACCACGCCCGGCTAATTTTTGTAGTTTTAGTAGAGACGGGGTTTCACCATGTTAGTCAAGCTGGTCTCGAACTCCTGACCTCGTGATCTGCGCGCCTCGGCTTTCCAAAGTGCTGGGATTACAAGCGTGAGCCACAATGCCCGGCCTGGTTTTATTTTTATTTTTTTTTTTTGTCGTTGTTGTTGTTTTGTATGTTTGTTTGTTTTTAACTTTTATTTTAGGTTCAGGGGTACATGGAAGAGTTCAATTTTTAAAATATAGATTAGGCCAGGCGCGGTGTCTCACGCCTGTAATCCCAGCACTTGGGAAGGCCGAGGCTGGCAGATTACGAGGTCAGGAGATCAAGACCAGCCTGGCCAATGTGGTGAAACCTTGTCTCTACTAAAAATACAAAAATAAGCCAGGCGTAGTGGCGCGCGCCTATAGTCCCAGCTACTCAGGAGGCTGAGGCAGGAGAATGAGGCAGGAGAATCGCTTGAACCCGGGAGACAGAGGTTGCAGTGAGCTGAGATCGCACCACTGCACTCCACCCTGGGGACAGAGCGAGAGTCCGTCTCAAAAAAATGAAAAATAAATAAAATAAAATATAGATTAAAGGGGGGAAAATAAGAAATAAAGTAAGATATAAAACACATTACCACTAACATGCACTTCGAGAAGCAGAAATTCGCTAGGACTGAGAAAATCAAAACCTGTTCTGCCATTCATTAGGCTGCACTAACAGAGATAAAGCTAGACTAGAAATAACAGAAAACATTCTTCTCCCAAGGGCATGCTACAGCTATAAAGGCTCCTAACTCCCCTCTTTGAGTGACCACTCCTTTCTTATTCACTGAGGAACTTGTACTCAAAATCACAGACTATCAGAACTTTGGCTGCTTGAAATCCTATCAATCAGTAACAATGCAGTATCCCCCTCCTGTCTGGAGGACCTAAGCCACCTTGACACAAAAAACCAGCAGTAATTTTCAACCCAGGTGCAAAAACTTCAAGTAAGGGGTTTCTGAACACAGCATTCCACCTCTATCTCAACTTTGTAGTTTCTGAGGAAACAAGACCCTGGATCCACTTCAAAGTCCCATCCTATGCCTACCCTTTCACACAACCCTGCTTTGCTTTGAGCCTATGAAAAAACTACACTCCACTCGTCCCCCAAAATCAATGATAACTCTAATTTTCCTCGTTTGGTGAGCACCCTCCTCCCACCACCCTGCCACCAGTTTCTCTGTCGTGTGTTCTCCCTCATTGTAACAAGTCAACAGACTTGGCTTAGGTAGACTAAGTAGTGGTCTTGGGCTAATTGGGATAGGTTGAGTTTTTACTTAGAATCAACATAACTCATTTCAGCATTCCTACGTTGTCGGAGGTGGTTTTGTTTTGTTTTGTTTTTAAGACAGGGTCTCTGTTGCCCAGGCTGGAGTGCAGCGGTGTGATCATAACTCACTGCAGACTGCAGCCTCAATCTCCCAGGCTCAAGCGATCCTCCCACCTCAGCCTCCCAAGTAGCTCAGACTACAGGCGCGCACCACCACGCCCAGCTAATTTTTATATTTTTTGTAGAGACAGGGTTTTGCCATGTTGTCAGGCTGGTCTCCAACTCCCAACAAACTTGCCCGCCTCGGGCTCCCAGATGCTGGAATTACAAGCATGGGCCACTACACCCCGGCTCTTGGTTGTTTCTAATCTTTTAAATTACTATCAATGTTGCATCAACATCTTACTTATTTGATATTAGTAGTGTAGTATAGTGACTAAAGGAAGACTCTGGAGTTGAAATCTGGTTTGGCACCAACTGTGTGACTATGAGAAAGTTTCTTAACCTCTCTGTGATTCCTCCATCTCCCAATCTGTAAATGGACATACTTATACTACCTACTTGACAGGGTTTTGTGAGGATAAAATGAGTTAATACATGTAAAGTGTTTAAAACATTCTTGGCACCAAGAAAAAGTATGTAAGTGTTAGAAAAAAATATGCATATATAGGCCGGGCGTGGTGGGCTCACGCCTGTAATCCTAGCACTTTGTGAGGCCTAGGCGGGTGGATTGCGTGAGCTTAGGAGTTCGAGACCAGCCTGGGCAACACAGTGAAACCTTGTCTCTACTAAAATCCAAAAAATTAGCCGGGCATGGCAGTGTGCACTTGTAACACCCCAGCGTTGGCAACAGATATCTTCTTCTCCCTTGGCTGCTTCAGGGTAGAGAAGAAACACGCTTGCCCCTTTCTGACTCTGTCATAACTCTTGCAGAATGTATCACAGTATTTTACATCTTTTTTTTTTTTTTTGAGGCAGAGTCTCGTACTGTCACCCAGGCTGGAGTGCAGTGGCGCGATCTGGGCTCACTTGAAGCTCCGCCTCTCAGGTTAATGCCATTCTCCTGCCTCAGCCTCCCGAGTAGCTGGGACTACAGGCGCCCGCCACCACACCCGGCTAATTTTTTTTAAAAAAATATTTTCAGTGGAGACGGGGTTTCACCGTGTTAGCCAGGATCGTCTCTATCTTCTGACCTCGTGATCTGCTCGCCTAGGCCTCCCAAAGAGCTGGGATTACAGGCGTGAGCCACCGCGCCCGGCCTATTTTACATCTCTTTACATCTTAGTACTTCTTCGTCTTGGCTGTTTGTTCCTTACTGGCAGTGATTTTTTTGGGGGGGCGGGGTGCGGGGGACGGATTCTCCCTCTGTGGTCCAGGCTGGAGTGCAGTGGAGCGATGTCAGCTCACTGCAACCTCTGCCTCCGGGGTTCAGATGATCTTGTTTCAGCCTCCGGAGTAGCTGGGATTATAGGCGTGGTCCACCCCCCCACCCCTGTTTAACATATAATCAAGAAATAACCATAAAAATGGGCAACCAGCAGCCCTCAGGGCTGTTCTCTCTATGGAGTAGCCATTCTTTTATTCCTCTACTTTCCTAGTAAACTTGTTTTCACTTTATGGACTGGCCCTGAATTCCTTCTTGCCAGATATCCAAGAACCCTCTCTAGGGGTCTGGATCGGGACCCCTTTCCTGTAACACATATTCCAGTGGAATACGTTACATAATAAAGGCAGAAATTGTAAAAAATTTGAGCTTACAGTACAGGTAGTAAGTATTAGGGACCAGTAGAAAGGAGAAGTGTGCCAAGTTTTATCAAATGAGCAAGATATTTAAGGAATGAGTTTATCTCATAATGGGGTAAGGAAAAAAGCTGAGACTCTCATGGCTTCTTCAACTTGGTCCAGGGCTGCAGACCATTCAAGAGAAATTCAAATCAGGCATAGGGCCTCATCAACCCACAAACCAAGTCAGCTGGTCTCAGCTTATGATACTTATAACCCTGAGGATACTTGAAGCCAAAAATGAAGCATAAATTATCTTATTGGAACATCTATGTTAACTTAGTCTGTTACTTTTGTATTAAAAGTAAACACATGTACATACAAAACATTATGTGCCTAATAATTCATTTATTAATATTTTCTTTTGCTTGCTTATTTCTTGTTAGGTAAATTTTAATCTTCTCTTGTCTGTTCCCCCGTGCTACCGAATGAAATTTCTGTTCTCAGTATTCAAGCTGCACAGCCTTATAATTTCTGCTGAAGGACACTTCAAAAATTTTAGGAGGAATATTCCGTCTTTGTTACAACTGAAGAAAAGCAGAGCTTCTTTTGCACCATAAAGCTGCTTCTGATATAGTGGTGGATTGAGACCTTTCACAGAAATGTCACTCTAGTGTCCAATGTGGGGACTAGGTGAAGTTGAACTAACAATTGATCTGAATTCTGTTATTAAAGATGACTTTTAAGGCAACTATACATCTGATTGTTTCATTCTGAGAAATGATACCTATAGCCATTAAAGTCTGATTGAATGCCATTTTCTTATTTAAATGAACACATCCTACATTATGGTCAAGACTGCATACATCATAGAGAAAGTATATTGCAAAGAAATGTGATGCTTGGGTGGGCTGCTTTGGGCTATCATCCAGATTCCATGGGGTAGTTTTCCCTTCTAATGGGAATAGTTGGGTGTAGATGTTTGAGAAATACTGGATGATGTGATTGCATGATGGGAAAACGCTTTTGTGCTTTAAACTGTGTTGGCTGGGTGCGTGGGGCTCATGCCTGTAACCCAAGCACTTTGGGAGGCCGAGGAGGGTGGATCACCTGAGGTCAGGAGTTCGAGACCAGCCTGACCAATATGGTGAAACCCTGTCTCTACTAAAAATACAAATAAATAAATAAATTAGCTGGGGGTGGTGGCTTGCACCTATAGTCCCAGCTGCTCAGGAGGCTGAGACAGGAGAATTGCTTGAACACAGGAGGCAGAGGCTGTAGTGAGCAGAGATCCTACCACTGCACTCCAGCCTGGGTGACAGAGTGAGACTCCATCTCAAATGAAAAAAAAAAAAAAAAGGTATCCTCTAAGCCTAATGAAATAGAAAGTTTCATCATTACAGTTTCATTCTTTTGCTTTAGAATATTACACAGGCTTTGTTACTTACCCAGGACAAGCCATAATTTCTCTGAGACTCAGTTTTCTTATCTGTAAAGTGAGAAGAGTAACATCTATTTCACAGAGTAGGGATTAAATGATAAAGTGTATGTAGAAGAACTTTAAACACTGAGTAGTGCCTGCTGTCTGTAAGGCATTATTACAAAACTACCACAGAGAGGGATAACATTTGTTCACATCAGTTACACTTTTGTACATTTTAGATCTCTCGAGAGGAGGATGCTTCTGCCCATGAGAGACTCTTGAAGATATTAATTAAGCTCACAGATTTCTACTTTGTGTTTAGTGTTCAGGAAGTCCCCTTGAAATCACTTTTACTTTACTTTGACTTCAGTAGGAAGATAGTTCATAATGACACCATCAAAGTAAGTTTTAAGCGTTTCGGGCCTGCTTTTCTCAGGTTTGAGTTTTTATAGTTTGTAATGATTTTTTTAGTAAAATAAGCATATGATTAAAAGTTTTATATTAACTACTACAACTTTTAAGTATCAGTTGCTTCTACATAACCACTATGATATTTACTGTTCTGAACAATACATACTTCAAAGCACATGAAATTGAAAAAGCAAAGCATCTTTACTCTCTTCATAGAGAACAGAAAAAAATTAAACTTTTAAGCATTATAAAATACTTTATTGAATAAAATGTTAGCAAGTCAGCAATTGATGAATAATTTGCTTTGAAACTTTAACTTGTAATCTGGCTAATAAGCACTAATTTACAAACTATTCTACATTGTAAAGGAGAAATGAATATTTCTGGTGTTGTCCTTCTTTGATTTAGAAGCTTATCATCTGCAGGACCTAATTGGCCATTGATGTGAGGGTGAGGAAGAAGGAACCACATCGCAGGGAGAAAAGACTAAAGGAAGGCAGAGGCTCTAATATCAGGTCAATATAGGTCAGCACACTACCCACATGAAATGGCTTTGGCTGGGTTCCAAGGTCAAGTAAATAAGATCAATTTTTTCATTCCTTCAATTACATATTTTTTTGCTAAGCTTCGGTCATTCATGGTATACAATGCATCTAACTTGCTGAGCAAAATGCCAGACATGAAATAAATGTTGGCTATGGTAGAAGAGCTACAGTAACAGGTAACCTGAAACAGGCTGATAGCTCATAGAAGGGCATGCTTGAATTCGGGGAAAAAAAAAATCTCTGTTAAAATGGGATGCAAAACACTTTATACATTGCTTTTACAAAAGTTACACTAATTTAAAGGAAAGTCTTCAAAAACAATCCGTGATCGATAAAATTACAGAAAAAAATCAGGAAAGGGGGAAATAATAAGGGAAGAAAGATTAGCAGAACAATCTTCCGTCCCGGTAAAGAGGATTGAATTTTAACCAATGAGATCACAAGTTTGAAAATTTCCTTTTCAGGCCCAATCAAGAGGAAGCTATGTCTATAAATAAGACTGCCTAGACCCTCTCGTATCAATGAGACAGCATGGCCCGTACTAAGCAGACTGCTCGCAAGTCGACCGGCGGCAAGGCCCCGAGGAAGCAGCTGGCCACCAAAGCGGCCCGCAAGAGCGCGCCGGCCACGGGCGGGGTGAAGAAGCCGCATCGCTACCGGCCCGGCACCGTGGCTCTGCGGGAGATCCGGCGCTACCAGAAGTCTACGGAGCTGCTGATCCGCAAGCTGCCCTTCCAGCGGCTGGTACGCGAGATCGCGCAGGACTTTAAGACGGACCTGCGCTTCCAGAGCTCGGCCGTGATGGCGCTGCAGGAGGCCAGCGAGGCCTACCTGGTGGGGCTGTTCGAAGACACGAACCTGTGCGCCATCCATGCCAAGCGCGTGACCATCATGCCCAAGGACATCCAGTTGGCCCGCCGCATCCGCGGGGAGCGGGCCTAAGGCATATTTTTAAGTGGTCGATCTAAAGGCTCTTTTCAGAGCCACTGCCGTTTTCATCAAGAGCAGCTGTACCGGCTCTCCATCTGATGTGCGTCTGCCTTGCGCAGCGGTCAGGGGCCAGGGGCACTCGTGGTGGGTGACGTTACAGAACCCAAAGCCCAGCCGTGAGTTGGCCGGCAGTAGAGAAAGCCGTAGAGGCACGGTCCTTGTGGTTCCGGCCGAGCCTTTTTACGCTGGTTTAAGGCTAGAGGTTCGGCTCCCAATTCTGTGGGTAAAGTTTTGCATGGAGGTAAGAGACTATGGGGAGTTTCTAGATGTGGAAGATCCTGAGTGTAAGGGTGGGGCGAGTCCCTTAAAAATTATAAACCCGTTTCCTGGTTTATTTAGGAACTGTATAAGGTTAATTAAAGCTCAGCATCTTCCTCATTGCATACTACAGGCGGTGCCCAAGCTAGAATAGTAATTTAAGCGGGTGGGAGTAAATACCTGGCGATTTTTAAAAATGTGTGGGCTGAGGTAGTATTTCAAGGAAGAGAAAAAAATTTCCACAAAGTATAGAATAAAAATGCAAATACGAGGCAAGAGAGTTAACTTGTCTAGCTGGCGTTAAGATTTCTTCCGTATGCAAGTCTAATGGAAAGTGAAAACCAAGAAAAAAACCCCAAGCCGTTGAAACTATCGCTTCACCTAGCTTAAAACTGGTTAGTGTGAAATGGACCATTCTGATTGGATAACAAGACTTTTGTTACAGTGACCATTAAGGAAGCAAGACTAGAATCTATTATTTACATAGACTCCACCCCCTCTGACGACACCGTTGTAAGTTAACCAATTAAAGCGCAGCACTTTGCGAGTCTTCATTTGCATACAGGCTCTATAAGTAGCGCATAACCAGCCCGTTTTGCGGTAGTTCGGATTACTTCTTTAAGTCTCTGTTCTCTCTTTTCGCGCAAAAATGCCGGATCCAGCGAAATCCGCTCCTGCTCCCAAGAAGGGCTCCAAAAAGGCTGTTACGAAAGTGCAGAAGAAGGACGGCAAGAAGCGCAAGCGCAGCCGCAAGGAGAGCTACTCCGTTTACGTGTACAAGGTGCTGAAGCAGGTCCACCCCGACACCGGCATCTCGTCCAAGGCCATGGGCATCATGAACTCCTTCGTCAACGACATCTTCGAGCGCATCGCGGGAGAGGCTTCCCGCCTGGCGCACTACAACAAGCGCTCCACCATCACATCCCGCGAGATCCAGACGGCTGTGCGCCTGCTGCTGCCCGGCGAGTTGGCCAAGCACGCCGTGTCCGAGGGCACCAAGGCGGTCACCAAGTACACCAGCTCGAAGTAAGGGTGTGCAAGGGACGCAATAGATCAACCACCTAACCCCAAAGGCTCTTTTCAGAGCCACTTCAGTAATCGAGAAAGCAGCTGTAAACACTTGTCAGAGCGTTTGATAGCTTTTGGTCAGGTAGGGAGTGTTACCATGGTCACGGATACATTCGGGTTTAGGACTAAGGAGTTTCCTGTAGTCCTGTAATGAGTTGGCCCTCAGTCATTCCCGTCCAGTCTTACTGAGTTGCTTGTTATCTGTGCTACGAGATTAGAAAGGTTTGACTCATTCTGGGATATTTGGGAGGGATGGAGGGAAGGAGGCGGGGGGTGGTTCTACACCCCTTCAGCCTTTAACCTGTATCTTTAAAGTCGTTTTCCTTTTTGTTTCTGAAAGTAATGAACGAGATGAGATTTCCCATACAGATGAGAAACCCTCGGTCCAACCTCTTACTATTTCTTAGTGTTTTAATCTGTTTTCCTTACCATATACCTACAGGCGTCTGTCACAAACTTTGTCTAATATAGCCATGTGCTTTCGTCCCTTAGCCTTTTTGCAAGTCCTGACTTAGCCATCCTCCCTTAACTTCCATTCCAGTGACTTCAAACAGGGAGATATATTGCCACCACCCCACCCCCTGTGGAGTATTTGGCAATATCTGTAGATGTTTTGGGTTGTCAGGTGTGTGTGTGTTGGGGGGGGGGGGGTGCTAGAAGTATCCAATGGGCAGAGGCCAGGAGTGCTAAGCATAAGGCACAGGACAGTCCTCTCGGGGGACAAAGAGCTACCTGGCCTGTAATGTCGATCTTTGGTGATTGAGAGACCCCAGCGCCCAAAGACATCCCTAACCTTCAGGATTTAATCCTCTTCAGTCAAACGTTTCCTTAACCCTATCAGCCCATGTTTTTCTTTTCTTGGTGAAAGCTGAGCACTTCATAGGCTGTTTACAGGTCCTTCTCCACAGGAAAATACTTCCTCCAGGACAAGAACCCTGTCTTGGTTCCAAACTTTCCCAATTATAAGAGTCACCTTTGCGCTTGTTAAACCTGCTTCCAGGTGCTTCTCCTGAGGTTTCCTGATTCAGCTAGACTGGAGGTGGGACCTGACGAGGTGGTTGGTTTTTAGTGTTCTCAGGAGTGTGGATGTTTTAATAGGTGTTGGGTCCTCATGTTAATCGACCTGTGGGTGTGTCACAGTCTTTGTGTCACAGATGCTCTGAGAAAGGAAACAATTTGAGGATGAGTGGAGGGGAATTTGTGGTGTAGAGAAGGCCACAGTTAATATGTGGGGTGAATTTCTGAAGACCTCTCAGTTCAAAACTTGAATAACTCAAGACTCATCCTGACAAAAGCCAGTGGATGTTTCTTTTGCCAAATAAAATATACCCTTGGTGCAACTGGAAAATCTTAGCTTATAATTAACTTGACAGCCTTTGAAATTAAGCCATTCTTGATAAATCTTGGGGGAATTAACAACTTTGTGCTTAAAATGAATTTTACTAATTTTTATGATATTGAAGTTCAAATTTACACCCAATTAAAAGATATAAAATGCGGTATACATGATTTTTTTTCCACTAGAAAATAAAGATTCCCAGTTTAGTCATCTTTTTCTGATCACCAGACAAGAGGTCAGGGAAAGATAACTGAGAATCCAAAATTTCCGTTGAAAGTAAAGAAATCATATATAGCACATTCTCTGGTAGGAAAGGTTACTCAGTAAGTGAGACGGCCGAGGTGGTCTATTTTCTATACAGTTGGGCCATAAGAGAATTTATCCAATCTCCTCCTAGCTTAGGGTCGTGAAGTCAGGAGTTCCTTTTTTCTTAAGGATTAGGGACCATGTTTTTCAGGGCCTTTTGAAGTTGTTAAAACATTGTCAACTGGCTCAACTACACAAATGCCATCATTTATTACCCACTGACCAAAAGATTAACTTCCAAATCCTCATCCTGACACTAAAGGCCACCTATTATCTAGCCAAAACTTACCTTCTTCACTTGTTCTCCCCAGTCCTCCAGCTTAGCCTAAATGTTCTACTGTCATGTAAAGCATCTTAACTTTGTCTTCTGTGCTTTTGTTACATTGTTCTGAGTTTTAGTACTCAGTCCTCTGGACTACTTGAAGCTTTTTATCAGTCTGTCAGTTCTTTTAAACTCCTGCTCAAATCTCACTCTGAGAAGCTTTTTCATCTCATTGTAGTTCACAGGGAAGTCTTTCTCTTACGGCCTCATTCCTTGCATAACGAATAATTGTGTAGCTTTGTAAACTGTAGGCTTATTCCTCAATTTCTTTTTCTTGTTTTTACATTTTCTTGTCTGTCTTCTGCTAGAGACATATGCTTCTTGGTATTTATTCCACAAAGGCTATCCCAATGCCTACTATAAAATAGCTTCTCAATGAAAGTTTGTTGACTCGTTGCCAGTCAACAGAACACTAGAAAATTGATCTGAGAGTGGTGGGTTCTAGTAAATACTCTAGTAAATATTTTTCTCTACTTTTTTTCTTACTCCTTTACTATGGATACTCTTTTAATTATTGCCCTTCATAATTATTGGCCCAGTTGAAACAACTGTTATAGATTCAAAAATCCTCAGAGTGGTAAAGTACTACACTTGGCATCTTCCCTTGAGCCGATGTATCTATGTAGCTAAAATGATGAGATTAGAGTGGAGCTTTCTCACCCTGGTTTGAGGTGCTGCAGAAATGGTCTGCTTTTCTAGTGCCTTGAAAAAGGATGAGAAGAGAGGTGCATTCCAGAAGACAAAAGGTGTGTAGTATCAGGATAAGGGGCTTTAAATATCAGATCCAGAGAACACTGCACATGTAGAAATGGGCTTGGCCTGGGTCAGGGCATTGAGATTGGTTACATAATCTTTTCAAGGATTGGTGAATGAGTTGGAGTATGTGTAGAAACCTACAAAGATGACAGTTTAATCTCCTGTCATAATTTTTAGACAAATAATGTATTTTAAAACTGGATGCAGTTCCTAAAGCTGTTCTAAAAGTCAATGCAACTGAATTTGGAATGTAAGCATAGGACAACAGATGGGAAATAAGTACATGACCTCTGTGGGATAAAGTGAGAGTTATCAAAGAATGTCAGTGTTTAACAAGGAACAAGCTTGTTTTGGAGAATTACTAGATATTATGGAAAATTTTTTTCTTTTCTACATTTGGTTAACTATAGCTGAACTATAGCAGATCATATGACTTGGCAAAAGTAGAAAACTTGATAAAAATCTTCTAGGCCCCACAATGTCAACATGAACAAACTTTTGAAAAGTAAAAGTAGACCGTGTTTTCTCAGTATGTATTATCAAATATACGTTGAACATATAATTTTTGCCCCTCAGCCAGGTTGTAATATTTTCCTTTAGTTTATCTCTTTAATAATTTTTTATGTTAATCCATTTTATTTTGAAAAAATAATGAGCTAGAGGATACAAAGATGTAAATGAATCTAAAAGAGAGAATTAAACTGGCATAAAGATAAATATAATTCAAGCAAGGTATGTTGTTCCCAAAAGAAGAGAAAGAAGGAAATGTTATGTGAATGGAGAGTGAAAGGTTGCCTCTGGTTGGAGAGTTCAGGAAAATTCTGTGAGAACTTACATGGTGCCAGCTACTGTGCTAAGTGATGGAGGCACAAAGGTATCCATTCCTCAAGTCCATAAGGTTCAACTGGAGTTTTCTGTGTGACGGGTATATCATGTATCCTCTGAAATTATTTTTTAAGTTTTAGTTTTACCCAATTTTTACTGTAACCTCTTTCAACTTTTTAATTGTCTGATTTGGGTAGATGGAATTCTCATTCCATTTTTATTCTGTGATTAGAGGTTATTAATTCCTCACCCCTCATCCAGGTTGTAACATTTCCATTTACTTTAAAATATTGCTTAAGAAAATTTGTATTTTACTTCAATTGAGATTTTATTTTTTAATATTATTATATTGAACAGCTTTGGCTATCCCACCCGCCTACCTGCAGAGTGCAAAACAATTTATGAACATCACACTCAGTTTACAGCATCAGAACACTCTTGGAGCATTGTTCACCATGGTCCTAGCTTGATTTTCTTGGGGTGTGATTATTCTTTCTTTTCTCTCTTTCTCTCTCTCTTTCTTTCTTTTTCTTTCTTTCGAGATGGAGTCTTGCTCTGTCACCTAGGCTGGAGTGCAGTGGCACAATCTTGGCTCACTGCATCCTTTGCCTCTCGGGTTCAAGTGATTCTCCTGCCTCAGCCCCCCGAGTAGCTGGGATTACAGATGCCAGCCATCATGCCCAGCTAATTTTGTATTTTTGTAGAAATGGAGTTTCACCATGTTGGCCAGGCTGGTCTCGAACTCCCAACCTCAGGTGATCTGCCTGCCTCGGCCTCCCAAAGTGCTGGGATTACAGGTGTGAACCACCACGCCCGCCCCCCCGCCCCCCGCCATGCCTTTTTCTTTTCCCAGACAGGGTCTTGCTCTGTCACCCAGTCTGGAGTGCAGTGGCATGATTACAGTTCATTGCAGCCTTGACCTCCCAGGCTCAAGTGATCATCCCACCTCAGCTTCCTGAGTAGCTGGGACTACAGGTGCATGCCACATGCTTGGCTAATTTTTAGAGTTTTTTTTTTGTAGAGATGGGGTCTCACTATGTTGCTCATGTTGGTCTTGAACTCCTGGATTCAAGTGATCTACCTGCCTTGGCTTCCCAAAGTGCTGGGATTATAGACTGGTGTGACTATTAGAGTGGTGAGTGAATAAGCTTTTTCTTATTTTCCAAATGCAATTTATCAGAAAATCCTCTTGGCTCAAAATATGTCCAGCATCCAACCACATCTCACCACTTCCACCACTGTTTCCCTTCTCCAAGCTTCCACCTCTCTTGGATATTTGCAATGGCGTTTTAAATGGCCTCCTTGATTCTGCTCTCTCCCTCCTGTATTTCCCACAAAGCAGCTAGAGTACACTTTTTGAAACATAAGTCAGATCATATCATTCCCATACTCCTCCTCAACAGAAAACCCTCCAATGGCTTCAGCATCAAGGCCCACATTCACTTCTCTGACCCTCTCTCTTACCTGTTTTGCTCCATTTCATCATAATTTTCTCCTTGTACTTCCTTGAATACATCAAGGCCCTTCTATCTCAGGATGTTTGCACTTGCTATTTCCTTTTCTCAAAGGCTCATCCCTAGATACTTGCATGACTGGCTTCCTAATTTCTTGTAAGCTTTTGCTCAGAAGTTACTTTACCAACTGTCACTGAGGTCTTCCCTGAACATCTTAGGTAAGATAACAAGCTCCCCTCCTTTTCTTTCCTCACTTCTTGGTATTCCTTATCTCATAACTTTTTTTTTTTTTTTTTGAGACGGAGTCTTGCGTCTCACTCTGTTGTCCAGGCTGGAGTGCAGTGGTGCAATCTCGGCTCACTGCAACCTCCATCTCCTGGGTTCAAGCGATTCTCCTGCCTCAGCCTCCCGAGTAGCTGGGACTACAGGCAAGTGCCACCACACCCAGTTAATTTTTTGTATTTTTAGTAGAGACGGAGTTTCACTGTGTTAGGATGGTCTCGATCTCCTGACCTTGTGATCCGCCCGCCTCGGCCTCCCAAAGTGCTGGGATTATAGGTGTGAGCCAGTGCGCCTGGCCTCTCATAACTTTCTTAATTTTTCTCCATATACCATCTGAATACTAATGTATTTATTTATTTGTTTATTTCTGAATGAGACTGATATCCATAAAAATGATCTTTCCTTGTATACTCTAACTCCCTGCTTTCTGGGCGCTTGGCTTCTCAATTAAAGGCTAATTTACCAGCTTCTCTTGCATCTGGGTTTGTCCAAAGTTTGGGGCCAATGAGATGTGAATGGAAGTTGCATGTATTATTTCTAGTTTGTGCCCTAAAAAAGAATATGTATGTGTTGCCCTTGCCCTCTTACCCTCTCCACTGGCTGGGGTGCAGATGTGATGGCAGGAATTGGGGCAACTACTTTGGACCCAGAGGCACAAGCCCTGTGATGAGGATGGCAGAACTGCTCTGTTAGCCCTGGAGTGTTACATGAAAGATAAATAAACTTGTATCTTATTCAAGCCACTGTTTTTAAAGACTTATTTGTTGTATTACTCAGATATAGTCTAAGTTATTATATCATTTGTCTCCCCTCCTACCTCCTCAGAATAAGTCCTATGAAGGTAGGTGCTTTGTTTCATACACCGCTCTATCCCTATCATGTAGAACTATATCTGGAATACATTAGGCACTCAATATCTATGGGATGAATGATGGATTCGAGAAACAGAAGTAATTGAGTACATGGGAAATGGGATTGTGTTTATGACAGGTGGAGCTCCAAGAGTTGAATTTAACAAGAAATGATTGAGTTTGAAATCTTTTGCCCTCTAAATTAGAGACAGCACAACACAGAATGAGGATTTGGGTGAAGTTGCAACCACCGAGGTCCACATACCAGTTTAGAAGCCTCAGAGTATAAGTCATTGGGTATTTAAGGACCTTACCTAAGCTAACTCAGAAGCATTATGAAGGGCAGTATTGACATTAACTGCCAGGAATCTCCTACAAGAGTCAAGGGATTATACATGAGTCATAGAAGGATACTTGAAGATGGACAATTATAATCCCATCACTTTATGGAAGACTATGAGACCCAAATAAGAGAAATCCCAGTGGTCCACGAACTTAGCTCTGGTAAGTCCCCGATAATTATTTAAATTATTTCAGGTTCAATATCACTGATTGCTGTCACCATTTTCAAGGCTAATATCTAATCTGCCTTGGTTCTGCTAAGATCTCCCTGTTTTTTTCCTCTAGAAAAAACAGAAAAGAGAACTATCTCCAGATGGATACAGAAGAGGTGGTAAAAAGAATACACATAACATGGCTCTCACATGATCACATACCATGCTGAAGGCATCTCAGAGGCAACTGAGGTTGGAGATCATTTTTAGGGTCTTAAGTTCAGAGCTGTATCTGTAATATCAACAACAGATATTCTGGCTCTTACCACCTTGCCCATTTCTCCTCTTAGCACTGTAAGAGTAGTTCTTGCTGAGAAGGCACTAGCCTGTAGTGGCGATGAACATCAGCTTTGAGTATAGCTTCCCCACGTAAGGACTGTATGACCTTGGAAAACTTTCTTTACTTGCTGTGATAAATAAACTTCCTTACAGCAAATTGATCCTCAAGTTATTCCCCTGTAAAGTGGAAAAAATAATGGAAACTACCTTCTAGGCTTGATATGAAGATTAAATGAGGTAATGTACCCAAAGCACTTAGTACAGTGGCTGGAACATGGTAAATATTTGATCAGTGTTCTTATTATTGTTATGGTTAGGAAGGTGCTAGCAAGAGCACCATTGTACTTCCAGAGCACATTCCATTTTCCAGCAAGTGGTGCTTTAATAGATTTCTAGTGACTTGAGAGTGACTTCCCTAAGCATCTTGCATTAAGGAAATAAGACCTTCTGTATTGTAAAAACACCATCCAATAAGGGATTTTCACAATTTACTTGTAGGACCTTTGTTATGTAGAACCTTCAGTGTCTGCTATGTGGCCCATTAGGAAAATAATAAATTAGGAAACAAAAGACTTTATAGTGTCTGTTACTAGTGCTCTATAAAGGCCGATATAACATTTGGCAAGTACCTTCTTTTTCTATCAGATGATGCTTTTAATACTTCATGTCAATACTTTCAGAAAAAAGTGAAATCATTTCATTAAACACTTCTTTCCTATTTCTGATTTTTGAGTTGAAAGCTCTTAATTTTGAGGATTTAACATAACAACAAGTCAAGGGAATAGAAATTATCTAGAAAACTATTAGCTAGCATAGAGAAAAACAAGACTTACAGCCAAAAGAAGAATGTGCAAATAATTTGGGAAATGTTTAAATAGAAATTTAAAAATGGGGTTGGTGGAGTCATGTTGATGATTTTGGAGTTAATCATTTCTGCTTATTAAATTGTTTCCAGCATTTTCTAGCTGAAGTTACTGTTGTTGTCAACTACTCAGCATCCAAAATTTTCACAAGAAAACAAGGTTTTTTCTCTTCAAATTACAGTCCAAAGAGTGGCAAACAAGAAAGATGACAGAGTCCGAAGACCTTAAGATTTCTTTTCTTTGGTCAAGAACTCATTACACAATGGATGATACATCTTAGGTGGTCCTACTAAAAAGAGACACAAGAATCTAGAGACTATCTCACTGTCAACCAATCCAAGGAACTTTGCTTTAGATGGCCAAAGCCAGAAACAGCAAAGTAGAAGAACTATTTTAAGCAGTTCCTTAGTATTTTTCCTTGGCTTATCCAAGCCTGGATACTGGTCCACTTTCCCAAAGTTGGTAAAGAGGTAATACAGCTTGGGATTGATTGGATATTGAGACAGAAAGAGAGGGGGAGAGAGAGATATCTAGGTACTGGAGCAGCACTAGGCACTCAGAAGAAGGAACACTTGAAGCAAAAAATGAAGGATATAGATTAGTGAAGTGAAGTCAGGAGCAAATGATCTCAGTTGCTTTACATGATCAAAGGACAATAACTGCAAATTACCAGAGGGTAGGTGAAGCTCCATATCACTTTTTAATATTAGTGTTTTAAACACCTAGGAATAGAATATACCTAAAGATAATAGCTTGATTTCCCCACACCCACCTTTGCAATGTTTTGATTTTGCACAAGTCTTGGTTTCTAGTTTGTGGGATTATCATTTTTCATTGCATTGAAGGAAAATTCTTTAGGCCAGGAGGGAGTCTAAGACTTCAGACACAGCACAGATACGATCCTGGGCAAGGGTCATTCAGTGTTCTTAAGAAAATTCTAAATCCTAAGGTGTGATGGTTAATATTAGGTGTCAACTTGATAGGATTAAAGGATGCCTAGATAGCTAAGTATTGTTTCTGGGTGTGTCTGTGAGGGTGTTGCCAGAGGAGATTAACATTTGAGTCAGTGGACTAGGAGAGGAAGACTCACCCTCAATGTGGGTTGGCACCATCCAGTCGGCTGCCAGGGTAGCTACAACAAAGCAGGAGAGAGAAGGTGGGCTAAGCTGGCTTGCAGAGTTCTGGCTTTCATCCCTCTCCTGTGCTGGATGCCTCCATCCATTCCTCCTGCCTTTGGACATCAGACTCCAGGTTCTTTGGCCTTTGGACTCTCGGACTTAACACCAGTGGCTTGCCTGGGGCTTTTGGGCCTTAGGCCACAGACTGAAGGCTGCACTGTGGGCTTCCCTACTCTTGAGGCTTTTGGACTCAGACTGAACCACTACTAGCTTCTTTCTTCCTCAGCTTGCAGACGGCCCACTGTAGGACTTTGCCTTGTAATCATGTGAGCCAATTCTCCTTAATAAACTCCTTTTAATATATCTATATCTAATCTATTATCATCTATCTATATCTATAGATATATGTCTCCCCTATTAGTTTTGTCCCTCTGGAGAACTCTGACTAATACAAAGGGTTAAGTCTTAAACTACTTATAATTTCTCTCTGGAACTGTATTTCATCTAGTTTGGAATGTTTACTTACTTAAGACCCATATTATATGTAGAATAATGAGCAGGAGAAAGATATGCTGATTAGCTTGTATATATATTAGCCATAGGATTAGTTCCAGCAAAGGAACATACTTGCTTTTTTTGGTTTCTTCAATCTTCTCCCTGTCACATTATGAAAATTTGATGATTTTACTTATTTAAGTGTCTTTGTAGGAGATTTTTCGTGGATCTTTTTAAGTGTTTGACCTCTGATTTTCATAATTTTTTTCACATTAGTATCAAGGTATTAGGTAATGGAAATTATTCTTAAATAACTCCTGCCTGCCCCCCTGAAACAGCAAGCATCTATAGAGAAGAAGACAGTTTTCAGATTAGCAGGAGAGTTAATCAAGTAAAACTTGAATTTTGATCCTTAGCCTGGAGAAAAAGGTAAGAAACTTTTTCATTTGTCTAAGAGAAGTTTATTTCATGGTGTTTATGATTGTGGAGATGTGTTTGTGGGGGAAAGTGGCATATTAAATTTTTCTAGACTAGTATGTGCAAATAATTTATAGTGGGGAGGGGGGAATTTGAGTCTCAAAGATAAAAGCATAGTGAAACAGAACTGTGACTGTTCTTCCTGGCATGAGGAAATAACATATGAATTACAAGCATGCTTGAGTAATGTAGATTGAGTTGATGGGTAGAAGTGTGGCCCCTTACAGCACAGAGATGACAAAGTAAATATATTTGGCCCTCCTGGCAGGGTAGAAGTATAATGTGTTCCCAAAATCACCCGGATATGCCATCGTATAGTGTGTTAGTAAAGAGTTCAGGCTTCCGAGACGGACCACCTGGAGTGTAACTTGGCTCTGCTCTTTAGGATGTTTTTAATCTGTGTTTTCTCATCTTAAAACTGGGAATATAGTAATGCTTACTTCATAATGTTTTTATGAAGGATAATTGCTTAATGTTTCCTACTAATAAACAATTCAATAAATACTAGTTGGTGATCATAGGGAAGTCCTGTTAAGTGCTCTGCAAGTTTCCCATCTCTAATGCACAGGTGAAAAATAGCTACTGATTCAAGATTGTGTCCTGAAGATATGTTGCTTTCTTCTCATATTCCACCCCAAATTCCTAGAAATGATAAAAAATTGACAAAGATGGCAGATGGGGTAACAGTGAAGAGTGCCAAGGAGGACTTCTGCAGAAGACAGGAGTGGACCAAAAAATGATCCACATGTTTTGGAACCAGGAGACAAAAGTTGGTCTTGGGGCAACTGACAGGATGACAGTTCAGGTACCACAGTAGGAATATCCACCCATCTCCTTACCTTGGTGACTGAAGTCTTTTTATTTATTTTCTAGAGACCGGGTCTCGCTCTATTACCCATGCTGGAGTGCAGTGGCACGATCTCAACTCACTGCAGCCCCAACCTCCTGGGCTCAAGCTCTCCTCCCACCTCAGCCTCCCCAGTAGTTGGGACCACAGGCATGTACCACCACAACCAGCTAATTTTTGTATTTTTTGTAGAGATGGGGTTTCACCATTTTGCCCAGGCTGGTCTCAAACTCCTGGGCTCAAGGGATCCACCGACCTTGGCCTCCCAAAGTGCTGGGTTTACAGGTGTGAACCACCATGTCTGGCTGGTGACTGACATCTTTGACCCCAGCAGTGAGTGCGGTCATTTGGTTCAAGGAGGCAGGAAAATGTGCCAAGTAACTGGGCGCTCCCATATCTTGGAAATTTAAAATTTGATTATTGACATAAAAATTCAACAAGGGATAAATCCAGAACAGGATAGATAAAGCCAAGAGAAAATAAATAAGCTGAAAGATTGTGCTGTTATGAAATATATATTTGGTCTTCAACCCCATTTCCTGACATACAACTCCTAAAATCCTTAGAAACACCAAAGTGTGGTGTCGTTTTGTTTATTAATGAGTTGACTGATGTCTGGCAGCCCCTAGGTAGCTTCAGGATGAGGGCTGGTGACCAGAAAGAACAAGGGGAGGATTAGAGAGTTGGGACTTTCAACCCACCTCCAACTTCCGGGGAGGGGAGAGGGGCTGAAGGTTAAGCCGATCACCAATGGCCAATGGTTTAATCAGTGATTCCTATGCAATGGAGCCTCCATAAAGACCCAAAAGGACAGGGCTTGGAGAGCTTCTGGATAGCTGAACATGTAGAGGTTCCTGAAGGGCGGCGCACCCAGTGGAGGTGCATGGAAGCTCCATGCTCCTTCCCCCATACTTTGCCTTATGCATCTTTTCATCTGTATTTTTTGTTATAAACCAGTAAACCCAAGTGTTTCTCTGAGTTTCATGAACTGCTCTAGCAAATTAATACAATGCAAAGGAGGAAGCCATGGGAACCCCAGCTTGGAAATGGTTGGTCAGAAGTTCTGGAGGCCCAGACTTGGAACTGGCATTTGAAGTGGGGGCAGTCTGGTAGACTCAGTCCTCAACCTGTGGGATCTCCTGATAAATAGTGTAAAAATTGAATTGGAGTACACTCAGCTGGTGTCCACTGCAGAACTGATTGCTTGCTTGCTGTGTGGAGAACCCCCCTCTGCCGTCAGTCTTCTGTGTTGATTGTTGTAGTGTGAAAGCACAGGAAACACATAGTTTGAGTTTCTCCCTCCTCATGATGATCAAGATAAGCCAGAAATTCCTCCACAAAGCCATATAAAAAGATGCATGCAGAGATGAAAGAAAAGTTAAATGATATGAAAAATAGTCCAGATGTTCCAAACTCATGTAACAGGATGAGGAGTTAGAGAGGAGGGGAGAATTGAGAACATGTAAGAAATAAAATACAGATCTACCAAATAAGATTTGCTGATTGTGCACTGCACAATTTCAGGGGCTGTCATTTGAATAGTAAGATTTGCCAATGTGTAGTGTACAACCTACTATTGTGTAGTATGCAACCATAGTCATGAGAAAATAAAGGAATAAAAGGAGGATATCTCACAGGATCTAAATGCATACATACATCCTTAGATTGCAAGGTCCTATTAAATTCTGAGCATACAGGATGAGAAGGACCCTCACCTAGATTCACAGTGACAAAATTTGGGAACAAAGAGAAATTTCTAAACATATTCAGGGAAAATGCTTATGAAGAAATGGAAGTCAAATTTACATCCAACTCATTTGGGCTCCACTGGATATAAGAAGACAGGAAGCATTATTTTTTAAAATCTAGGGAAAATAATTTTGAATTCAATTAAACTATCATTTAAGTGTGGGTGACTTTTCAGAATTCTATTCCAGCAATAATTTTAAAAAGATCATAAGGGAAGATGTGAGATAATGGAAGCAAAGGTGGTCATGTATTTGGTAAAAGATATTGCTAAACAAAGTGAATTTAGATTCTAGAAAATTAAAAAGAAAACCTGGAATTCAAATTCCAGGTGATGTAGATGGGTGGTAGGGAAAGCAAGAGTGAAGAGAAGTAAAACAAGCTAAGTAAGATTTATGTTATAAATAAATAGGATATAGATATTATTACTGTAGAAGTTAGAAAAATGTGGGCTTACATGGTGGGTCACACATGTAATCCTGGCACTTTGGGAAGCTGAGGCAGGAGGATCACTTGAAGCCAAGAGTTCGAGATCAGCCTGGGCAACAAAGCAAGACCCCTGTCTCTACAAAAAGTAAAAATATTAGCCAGGCATGGTTACATGCACCTGTAGTCCCAGCTACTTAGGAGGCTGAAGCAGGAGGATTGCTTGAGCCTAGGAGGTGGAGGCTGCAGTGAGCTATGATTGCACCTTTGCACTCTGGCCTGGTGACAGAGCAAGTTCCTCTTTTTTTTTTTTTTAAAGTCGGTTTAAAAATACATTTATATATGGCACTAGAAGGGTATATCATATTCATAAAGGTAGTGCTCCATTAAGGAATGACCATGAATTGTTTGCATTTAACAAGGATACATACACATATGTGCATATAAGTCAACAATCACAGCGATAAGTTTAATATACCTTTCTTAGGAATTGACAGATCTAGTTGACTGAAACTTATTGAGGATATGGAGAATTTGAAGAACACGGTTAATAAGATTAATCATAACTATAATTATGCCTATACCATCTTATATTCAAAATAGAAAAGTTACATTATTTTCAAATTCACATAGAATATTGACAAAAATTGGCCATAAGTGAGATGGCAAATTAAGTCTCAACAAGTGCTGAAAAGCTGAAACCATATAGGACCAGGGCATAGTTAACTGATTATAAAACAATAAAATAATCAAACATGCCCTCCTTAAGTTGTACTCTTAGGAAAAAGCACATGGGTTAAAGGGGATATCAGAATAAAAATTATACACTCTTTAGAAATAACAAGAGCACTATAATTCAGCCATACCCTGAGACTTCACAAGCTTTGGTCCCAGTAAGCTAGAATTCAAATCTTAGCCCTATATTTAAATAACTCCTTGAATTGCCATTTCTTATCCCAATTATCTGTCATTCCACTGTGAAATATATTTCATGGCAAATAATATTAAAACCTACATGAAGCGGTCCGGAGAAAATTTGTAGCTTTAAAATGCATTTAAGAGGAAATAATTGGTAGGCAGATCGCCTTGGCCTCCCAGTTATTGCCTCTGGAATTGGAGACCAGCCTGGACAACATGGCAGGACCCTGTGTCTCCAACAGATACAAAAATTAGCTGGATGTCGTGGTGCACGCCTATAGTTCCAGCTGCTAGGGAGGCCGAGGCAGGAGGATCGTTGAGCCTGGGAGGCGGAGGGTTACAGTGAGTTGAGATCATGCCACTGCACTCCAGCCTGAGCAACAGAGAGAGAATTAAGTTTTTAACTCCAATGCTAACAAAGGAACACAACAAAAACCTGTGGAAAGTAGAAGGCATAAAGTAAGATGAAAGCATAGTCAATGAAACAGATCATACCTTCCTATTCCACCAAAATGGAATTTATAAAACCAAACACTGTGTTCCCTGAAAAGAAAATTAAGAGTTAATCCTTCCGTAAACTTACTATTGAAAAAGCACATAAGTAATACTAGATATAGAAGATATTAAAATGATGTGTATTTTTGATATATATTTGCAAATGAAGACAAAATGTTGACTTTTCCATACAAATTACCAAAGTTGAGCTAAGAAAAGTAAAATACCTGAATAAAGAATTAACTATAAGAGAAACAGAAAAAAAATCAGATATACATATCCTTAAAAATAGCACCAAGGCCGGGTGCGGCAGCTCATGCCTGTAATCCCAGCACTTTGGGAGGGCGAGGTGGGTGAATTATTTGAAGTCAAGAGTTTGAGACCAGCCTAGCCAAGATGGTGAAACCTCGTCTCTACTAAAAATACAAAAATTAGCCGGGTGTGGTGGCGTGTGCCTATAATTCCAGCTACTTGGGAGGCTGAGGCAGGAGAATCACTTGAACCTGGGAGGTGGAGGTTGCAGTTAGCTGAGATCATGCCACTGCACTCCAGCCTGGGTGACACAACGAAACTCTGCCTCAAAAAACAAACAAAAGCAAGCCCAGACAGCTTTACCAAACACTGAGGAGAGAATATATTATACAAATTGATCAAAATAATAGAATAGTATTAAAAGCCACCGACTGAGTGTGAGGCAATGACAACAGATATTATGAAGGCTAAATGAAATAACCCATGAAAGGTAAATAAACATTTGTTAAATTAAAATAATAAAGTTGACTATTAAATGCCATGATATAGATTTCACAGTGGAATGAAAGGATAAAATAATTGGGATAAGAAATTGCAATTCAAGGAGCTATTTAAGTGCAGGACCAAGATTTTAATTCAGCCATATCCTGAAATTTTACCATCTTTGGTCACAATAAACTAGAATTCAAGGTAGAAAATGATTATTTTCTAAAATAAAAATGGTACTTATAAACCTATATAAATGCTCATTTCTCCTCTTCGAAGTATTTTTCTGCCCTTCCAGAAGAACTGGGCCTTGAAGTCACAGCCAGGCTCCAGAGGACTGCTGTTTCACTGGATATCATGCCATTGCTTCTTCAAAATTATCTTCTCAGAGAATACCACATTTGGGGAATTTAATTTACTTCTCGAGAATCCCTAACCCAATTATTTCTAGTCTTTACCTTAGAGATTTTCTTTCTCCATTAACTCCCATATTATGTCTGGGAATCTTTTACTTTCACATATGCTCCCTCTCCACAATTTATTCTTTTTTTATCTTCTCTAAGTGTTAAGGAGTAGTATACATGTGTGATAGGGAGATGAAAGGGAAAGGCAGAAAACTGAACTTCTTACCCTCATGGAAGTTTTGACCCCACATTTAGAAAAAACAAGAAGTGGAGAATAAAGGGAGAAGGACAGCAAGCAATTTTATTCGTTCCCATTATCCTGCCAATGTGCATTAACAAAGAAGTCTGTACCTAAAAGACCTTATGCAAGACCAGATTTTCACATTACTAGCTTTGTGTGTGTGTGACATCCTGCTTTCTGTTGCCAAGCTTAATGTATATGTGTCTTAGGGTCTTTCAGTTTTTATACTATTATGGCTATGTTGTGGTAAACTGATGAAAGGAGAGGCCAATAGGGAAAAACAGGAGGATTGTTGTTTATTTTAGGTACGCACGGCTCAGCAGGTTTGCATCTAAAAAGCTGAGCACTGAACAAAGACAGAGTGGGGTTTTTATAAGCGGCCTTACAGACACAAAACAAAAGCAGTTAATCATACAGTGACAGGTCACATAATCTATAGCAAAACATAACTTGTGACCTTGCATAGCTGGTGACCTTGTAGTTGCATCGAAAGAAAAACAAAAACTGGCTAAATACAGACATTTGTAAATAATGCTTAAGAGGCCTGGGGAAAGTTAACAGTAAAAGAATTTTTCTCTTTTTTTTCCTTCAACCTTGCTCTGGAAGGGAGGGGTGTCTGGAGCCTATTCCTTTGACCTTGGCTATTTGGACAGCGTTATCTTATAACTGTCCTTGAAGTAAGCTTGCTAGGCAGAGGAAAACTTGTTCTCTTCTTTTTAACCCTTGCCTTGCCACATTCTGGGCCTTAGCTTTTACTTTTCTTGGAGTGAATAAATGCAGTACTTATTATTTATTTGTTTTAAATTTCTGCCTCAGCTGTGAGACTGGTAATAATCATTATTTATTTATTTATTTATTTATTTATTTATTTTTGAGACAGGGTTTCCCTCTGCCACCCAGGCTGAAGTGCAGTGGTGCGATCTTGGCTTACTGCAACCTCTGCCTCCTGGGCTCAATTGATCCTCCTACTTCAGCCTCCTGAGTAGCTGGGACTACAGGCGTGTGCCACTGGCTAATTTTTGTATTTTTTGTAAAGATGGGGTTTGCCATGTTGCCCAGGCTGGTCTCCAACACCTGGCTCAAGTGTCTGCCTACCTTGGCCTCCCAAAGTGCTAGGATTACAGACATGAACCACCGCACCTGGCCAATAATTACTTCTGAAGATTCTAACAATACCATTTACAATAACACAAAAATGAAGGACCTAAGAATACATCTAACACATCTAGAGAGAATATTATAATATTGTTGTGAGACATTAACAGTGACATAAATAAATGAGAGTTATACCTTGTTTATGGATTGGAAAGTCAGTGTTGGAATGATATCAATCCTCCCTAACCCTCTCCCTCCCGCCCCTGCCCCAAAAAGATCGACAGATTTAGTGCAGTCCCACTCCAAATCCAATAGTTTTCTCAGGAGAATTTGACATAGTTGATCTCTCTTTCTTGAGACGTTTTATTCTCTGTTTTCCCTCCTACCTCACTGGTACTCCTTATCAATATCCTTTGCTACCACCTCTTCTACGCAACCTCTAAAATGTGGCATATTTCATGGCTCAGGCTTAGACTGTTTTCTATCTGTACTTCCCCCTTACATTGTTCTTTCTAGTCCCCTGACTCTAAATACCACATCTATATGATGATTGGCAAATTTGTATCTCTAGTCTAGGATTCTTCATATATCCATTGCTTTTTCAAGAGCTACACTTAAATGTCAAATAGGAATCTTAAAATGTCCAATATGAAACATTTGCTTCTTGCTACCCCGTTCCCCTCCTCCACCAACTTGCTGTCTCAATTCTGTCAATGGAATATTTATTGCTTTGACCCAAAATCTACGTGTTCCCCCCCCCTTCTTTCTCACATTCCCTACATCTAATCAGTAAGAAACTTTGTTGACACTTCCTACAAAACATCTTCCAAATGTGACCACTCTCAATAGCTCCACTGTTACCATGTTAGTCCAGGCTGCCGCTGCCTCTCACCTAGACTCCTAACTGGTCTCTTTGCTTCTACTGTTGTCTCTCTACAGCTCGGGGAATCTGTCTCCAACTAAGCCTGGTGGCAGTGAGGACCGTCAGCCCCCTCCCAGCCAGCTGTCAGCTATACCTCCATTCTGTCTGGTTCTCAGGGCTGGAATCGCTGGGCAGGTCTAGCTAATCCTTGGCCCTCCTAGGAAAATATTCCTAAATCCTGAAGGCATTTAGCTAGGAAAGATCCAGAATGGACCCAACTATTCCTGTTTTACCCCAAACCGGTTGGTCTGCTTTGGGGATTACTTCTCAGGCTAGGAACCTCTGAGTGTTCTGAAACGGGCTGAACTCTTACAGAAGCTCTTCTGGCCCTAGGATGAATTTAGAGGTCTCCATACCCAGCCTGGAAGGTGAAGAACGACCCCTAACGACCCACCCTCCCAACCTAATGCCGGTTCTGCTCCACTTGTCCATTCTGGGGAGCTGTGCTTTGGCTTGGAAGCTCTCGGATTGAAGGATGGGCCCAAGACCCTCACAGGTGAAGCCTCGGTAGGTCCCAGCGAGAAGAAAGATATTCCTCCACCCCACCACCCCTCTAAGTCCGACCCACCTTTCTCCCCGCCAGCTGCATCAGATCCCTCCAGGGCCTCATTGTCAGTCCTGTAATCTTTTCATCCGTGATAGGATGGGCCGTGGACACCTGTGGGTGAAGCTCGGCGGTTCCCGAGTCCATGTGGGGTGGCCCCTGCGGAGCCTGGAGCCTTCTTGCCCGCTGGCTTGCTGATCCCGCCGAGCCAGCTCCCTTCCTGCTTTTGACGGTGAGGGAACCAGCTGGGAGGTCCTCCGAGCTGGACGGGGAGGCGGGCGGCCTCTCCCACTCCCCACCCGCTCCCTCCCTGCCGCCGCCGCCTCCGGCTGCTCTTGCGACAAGCCAAGAAGCTGGGGCGCCTGCTGGGAGCCCAGCGCCGTCCTCCCGTTTCCTGTGATCTACCAGTCCTCTCCGCCGAGGCTCGGCCGGGCGCACCTGAGGCCGGCAGCAACCCCGGGGCTTGGCGGCAGCTGCAACCTCCACAGACGGCCGCCAGGTGGCGCCGCGCCGGGGCCCGAGAGCAGGCGGGCCCGGGGCGGGGTTGGAGGGACTCAGCTACGCGCCTGGGGAGGCCGCGGGTCCTCGCAGACTACCGAACTTCCATTCTGCCGCCGGGTTTTCACACCTGCCGGCCCCGAGGAAACAATGACGTTGGGATTTTGGGGGGCCGCCCCTTGACTCGGGCGAATGGGACACGAACGGCGACCCCTTGCTCTCTTCCATCCGCCTGCCGCCGTTGCTGCCCACCGACTCCTACAGCTCATTTCTCGCTCCTGCAGGCTCCAGGAATGCAAATAATTTCTCACTGGGTTTTGGCGGGGGCGCGGAGCTGCGGAGAAGCGCGCGCCCGACAGCTTTCGCCGCAGCTGGGTCCCAGGGCGCTGGCGGCTGCGGCCCCCACATACGGGCGGAGGCTGCAATATGTACATGCGGCCACAGTGTGGCGCCAGGGGCCCGCCGCTGGACACTCTCGGAGCGCGTCGCCCCATCCCATCATTTACGGATCAAACCAAATAATCTAGAATCAAGTTGCTGTGTGTGTCATACTCCTCCTGTTTTTTTCCCTAAACTTTTAGTAGAGTCATTTACATAGTTCAGTTTTTACCTCAGCTATGTTACACAGTGGCAGGAAAATATTTTGTCTCCAAACTACAGCCCAAGTATGAGAGCAGCGTATCCTGAAGCTAATTAGTAACCAGAAAATCAGGAAGGTAAAGCAAATCTCTGGAGGCAAGATCTGGACTCTATGATATCGCCGCTTCTCCCCACTTGAAGCGTCTCTTTGCAGTGCCGCACTTGGAGATTTGGACTTAATCGTTAAACAAAAAGAACAGTTACATTCTGCCTTCCTACAGGGCAGGGGCCTAGGACTGGCAGCATTTCTGTTGTCTCTAGAAATAGAGGGGTTATGAGAGAGCCTCAAAAGAGAGGGCAAGAATAACACATCCATTTCTCATCATGAGTTACCCCCTTATACAAGGGGTATACGCCTAGAACGCGTATGGAGACATTCTCTTTTAGTAAAATCAAAGAGAAAAGCCATGAACTAAGTATCCTGAACACAGACGCGTGAGCCCTCTCAGTCTCACAGTCCCTTAGGAGTCATTTGTAAGTTCTATTTCCTTCCTTATTGTCTATACTATTCCTTCTTGTCTCCCTGAAATCTACCCACTCCTGGCTGTGTGTATGTCTCTTTCTGTCTGTTTCTCTATCTTAATCTTCTGTACATATGCACCCACTCACCTTTTTACCTTGTTCTGGGAAATAAAATACTATTTTTCAAACTATGTAATAGGATTATCAGGCTAGGCTTGACTTGTAAGTTTTTCAAGATTTCTTTAGAGTAGGCCTCATTTCAAGTCATCTTTGATGACCAAATTTCCAAATGTATCCCAGTTGAAGTCAGTTCATTTATTTGCTTTAAGAGTTATATACCATGAGACACACAGTTCTGGTGTTGTTGAACTTTTGGATGTTTGTACGCAGTGCTCACGGGGAGCAAGTGGGCAGGGGACGGTCCAGATTGATGGCCACCCACTGAGCCGCTGCTACTTGGCCCCCTGGGGCTCCTTCCGGTGCACCCCTTCCTGCAGCTGTTCTTCTTTTTGTTCCTGACATTTCAGCTCTTCTTCTAAATGTCTGTCTTCTTGAAGGCTGGAAATTACCTTCTTCTCATGACCAGAATCCAAAGAGATTTCTAAATTCCACTTTTTCTTTCTTTTCAGTTCTTTACGTATTGTCACCCAGAGAACAGTGTTCACTAAAAACATTATTCCCACTGCCAGATAGAAAAGGACATGAAACCAGACAGGAGTTGGTAACTGGAGGCCTGAAACAGAAAAAGACAAAGAGAAGAGATACTATTTAGAGACCAGAGGGGTCTGGCTGAGTTATGTTTGGAAGGGAAGGTTGGCTGAGACCTGATGTGCCTGTCCTCAAGGAGGCACTGGTCATTTCAGGGAGCAGGAAGGAACTGGCGGTAGCTCTAACCGGCTATATGGTGTATAGACAGGGACAGGCTCCTTGGAAGAGCTTAATTGCTGGGCCCTGTCAGTGGACTTACTCCCTAGTTCCAGAGACAGCTGGTATCTCTGTGCCATTTAATACTTGAAATGAATTTGGGTTGAAGATGAACTTTTTTCCCCCCAAGGAGACTTTGTTCTAGAGCTCACAATCCCTCTGCCTCAGTTAAATAGAGATACTTGGGGAGGTGGTGATTTGCAGTTTACAAAATCACTGTCTGATAAATCCACCTTGTGAGCTCCTTGAAGCAAGAACTATACTCAAATGTCTTTATATCCCCAGACGTATGACAACAGATAGGAAGAACTTGATAAATTGTTGGTGAGGAGGAGGGAGGCAGGGAAGCAGGGAGAGAGAGAGAGAGAAGGGGGGGTCATGGAGTGGAGGGAAGAGTGGGAGGGAGGGGAAAATACAATGAAGGAGAAGAAAAGAAGGACAGAGGAGAAAATGAAGGAAAGAAATGGAGGAAGAAAAGGCAAAGGAAAAAGAAAAAGAAAGGAAAGGAAATTTAACAGTTTGCAAGGAGAAGAGTGATGTTGTGAATCAAGGATGGAAAGGCCTGCTTGTGGGCTTTTCCTGAAGAGACTTTCCCCTCCTGTCTGGGCTAAAAACCCTTGAACAAACCTCAGTCCCATGGGAGATAAGGGAGTCCCTTCTTCTGTGCCAGTGGCTTCCCGTCATTCTCACTCACCAAGCACTTGAAGCTCCAACTCAGGGCTGCGCTTAAGGACATTTCCATCCTCTGTGGCAGCCTCGCACCAGTATAACCCAGAGTCTTCTCTTCTAGCAGTTAGTATTTGGTATTCAGAGGATGTATTCCTGCCTCGCAGGGTCTTGCTGCCCATGTAGAAGGAGAAGTAAAGCTGCAAACCAGGCCTCTGCAAGAGCAACTTTGTTTCACAGCTCAGGGTGACCAGATTCCCCTCCAGGAGTGGGGATGTCACAGATGCATTCAGCACTGGAGCTGGAAATAGCTCTAAGGAGAAAGTTGATGGGGGACAGGGTTGCCTGTTTAGCATCCAGGTCCTTTTCACAAAAGACATGCCCTTTACCCCCTTGGGAAACCTGGCCCTAGAAAATGCATCCATAAGGCATTAACCCTTTTTACTTCCAGCAGAGAGCCTTTCTTGGGGTGTCCTAATAGACATAATTAGGGTTGTCAGCTTGCTGAGTCCTACTGAGGATACCTCTATACCAGTGGTCCCCAACCTTTTTGGCACTAGGGATGGATTTTGTGGAAGGCAACTTTTCCACAGCCGGGGGGTGAAGTGGGGACGGTTTTGGAAGGTAACTGTTCCACCTCAGATCATCAGGCACGCACAATTCACAATAGGGTTCATGTTTCTATGAGAATCTAATGTCGCCACTGATTGGACAGGAGGAGGAGCTCAGGCCGTAATGCTGGCTCGTGAAGAAGCTCACCTCCTGCTGTGCAGCCCAGTTCCTAACAGGCCACGGACCAGTAAGGGTTGGGAACCCCTGCTCTACATGGTCCATCCTTCCCTGAATGACCATGTCATCTGGTCAATAACCATGCCCTTTTGGCAGTGGTCAACTAGGAGTGAACCCTGACTCACACACTTGCCATTTCAGTGACTTTATTATCACTATTATTATTATTATTTGAGACGTAGTCTCGCTCTGTTGCCCAGGCTGGAGTGTAGTGGCGCTATCTCGGCTCACTGCAAGCTCCGCCTCCTGGGTTCATGCTATTCTCCTGCCTCAGCTTCCTGAGTAGCTGGGACTACAGGTGCCCGCCACATTTCAGTGACTCATTATTTTTGTTCCTGACTTTAAAAGATAATCTGGGGCAATAATTTCTTTCCCACAGGAGTGAACTTCTTTTTTTTCTCAGACAGAGAAAGGTTGCTAGTGATTGTATTAAGAGGAAAGGCCGTGAAAGGGTCAGAACAAGGCCATATGCAAACTGCTTAGCCTGCAGATGCTCAGGAAGAAGTGGCACCACAGAGGCTGCTTTGTCCCTGAGAGGTAGATGGACAGTATAACCCGTTCCTCATGTTTTCCAGGTTTCTCTTTCTATGGAGCTTCCATGAGATCCCATGGTATTATTTTCTAACTCTCCTATCTACCTAGAGTGAGTCTGTATTCTTTACAACTAAAATAATGATGGATGAAATGGATCACCATTATGCCCTGACATTGACATTAGCTCCTGTGATTATTGATGGGGGTTGCGGTACACTGGAAAGAGTACTGGACTAGGACCCAGAGACCTCAGTTCTGGTTCCGGCTACTGGTCATGGTGTGGCCTTTAGTAATGCAGTTTACTTCTCTGGAGCCCAGTTTCTTCACTTGTAAATTAAAGTGAGGAGTTTAGAATATTTATGATGGTCCCTCAGGGGGAGGGACTATCAGTTCTATGACTATTCCAATACAATACCTTTCACAGTGACAGATATTCCTGCTGATGTGTAGCGATGCTTTCCCATGCCTGAGCAATGGTAGGTGCCATTGTGACTTATGTTGGTTTTCAGAATGGTGAGGTTAGAATTCCAGTGGAAAAACTTAAAGGCTTTGCCATTTTGATAGTAAAGCACATTGTACACCAGCTTATCCTTCCACGCATGACACCTCAAGGCCAGAGGTTCTCCTTCCGTGAAGACTCTGCTGGAGACCTGCAGTAGTAGCCAGCCTGAAAAATATGAACCCAAAATGTATGTATACAGTGGAGGAGGTACAAGGAGGCCCAAGCTTGGCCCTGTGGGCTTCCTATTTTTTCTCCTTGCAACATCCAGCCTCAGAGCTCTGCTAAATCTCAGGCCTATATCCAGTTCCTCAAATATCCAGTTCCAGCTTTGGTGGAAAGAAAAGCAATCTTTACTGGCAACTGCGTACACAGCCCTTTCTTATCTTCCCTTTCCAGATCTCAGAAGTTGGTTGAAACAAAAACAGTTCATACAGCATGGTAGGCAGAATTCTAAAATGATCCCAATGACTCACTCCCTTGCATAATCCCCTCGAGTGTGGGTGGAACCTATGACTTGCTTCTAGCCAACAGAATATGACAAGGGTGATGAAATGTCACTCTTGGGATTGCTACATTATGTAAGACTCTATCTTAGCAGTCTGGATGGAAAGTCTCCTCCTGAACTTGAAGAGGTAAGCTGCCATGCCAGGAGAGGGCCTACAAGAGTGCCACAAGGCAAGGGCCTCTAGGAGCTGAGAGTGGTCCCCCACTGATGGGCAGCAAGAAAGCAGGAACCTCAGTCCTACAACCACAAAGAACTGAATTCTGCCCGTGACTTTGTGAGCCTGGAAGAGCTGCAAAAAGAAACACAGCAAAGTCAACACCCTAACTGCAGCCTTGGAAGACTCTCAGCAGAGCACTCAGCTAAGCTGTGATGGGAGTCCTGACCCATGGAAACTGGAAGATCTTAAATGTATGTTGTTGCTAAATTTGTTACACAGCAATAGAAAACAAATACACTCCAACTCTTGACAAATTTGTTAATAGGACTACGCATCCTAAGACAAACACACAGAAGGGCAAACATCCAGATATAAACATCCTACTACATTGATATGAATACTCACATATGTAAGATCAATGATATCACTAGCAAAACAAGCTCCAAGTCAATGGGTTTTTCCTTTTGACATACACCTCTACACATAACCAAAAATGCTTCAACTACTTTTCTTTTCTCCAGAGGCAGTTGGTTTGGCTAAGTAAAAATGTGGTTCTTAGGAGACTAAGGCGGAAAAGAGACAATACTACCTTTTCCCCCTCCAGAACTTATCTAAGAATGGAAGGCACGTGTTTCTATGCTATACATAGCATGAATTTTACAGTCATGGATACTGATATAATGCTTCCAAATAGAATTAATTCTCTTCCCTCCCTTATTCCCACCCACAGCCAGCAGATGCTGAAAGACTGCACTGCCCAAACACTGCCATCTTTGCTTTATATATCCAAAAGGATGGGAAATGCTGTCACATCTCCATCAGAAACTGTCAAACACTAGTAATGGTAGAAAATATTTGAATGACACAATTAATAGGCTTGATTTTGTGGATGCTCTACTTTAGAAAGAAAATTCATATGCTTTTCAAACACACATGCAATGTTAGAAAAATTAAGTGTGAACTAGGCCACAAAGCAATTTTCAACAAATACTAATGAACTGATACCATGTTTAACACAAATTCTAACCAAAGTGCTATAACATTAGAAATCAATAACAAAAAACTACCCTCCAAAAAACATCTAAGTAATTCATGAATAAAATAATGTATAATGGAAATTTATGAATTTTTAAACTTAAATGGTAATGGTAGTATTATATATCAAAACTCACGAGATGCAGCTTTTAGCAGACATTACTAATTTCCTACTCAACAATCATTCCCCTACCTTCATGACTTTGGTGTCAGCCATATGATTAGGGCTCGGGTCCACCAACCAGCTGCATTTTCTTGGTCTTAGCACATACTGATTAAATTGAAATGACTAAGAGTCAGTGAGCTGCAATTGAATTCCCCATGGCTGACTGTGGCAAAACATTTTAAAATAGGGCATAGACAGCACCAACCAAAAATGTTGGTGTATTGTACTGTAGTAAAATTAACAAGTCTTGTTCATTGAAAACAAACAAAACTTTAATATTATAGTGAAAAGAAAAGCCACAGAGTGGGAGAAGATATTTAAGACACTTGAAAAAGGACTTATATCCAGAATATATAAATAACTCCTATAAGTCAGTAAGAAAAAGACAGACAATAGAAAAATTGTCAAAAAGACCTTACAAAAAAGGATACCCAAATAGGTAATAAACGTGAAAAATGGTCAATATCATAGTCATTAGGGAAATGCTTAATTTGCATTTGTATATCCAAAAGAGTGGGAAATTGTAACATACCTCCATCAGATGCTGTCAAACATTAGTAATGGTAGAAAATATTTGAAACATGTAAACAAAAATATCCACAGCATTACTATTTGTAAGTGGTCAAAACCAGAAGCAACCCGAGCCCCTCAGCAGAATGGGAAAATATGAAATATACAGTAATAAGAACAAATGAACTTCAATTTACAACATGTATACAGTTCACAATCATAATGTTGAGAAAAATAAACCAGACACAAAAGAGTACATCCTGTCCCATACTGTAGCCCTTTATATGAAGTTCAAAAATAGGCAAAAAACCTATGGTGCTGGAAGTCAGTGTCAGGGGTGGACTAGAAATGGGCAAGAAGGAGCTTCTGAGGTGCTGGAAATGTCTAAAATAGATCTGGATGCTGTTTACTTTGAAAAAATTTACTGTGGCATACATTTATGGCTTGTACATAAGTTATATTTCAATGAAAATTCACATTAAAATGTAATGTAAAAAATATATGATTCTCAGTAAGTCACTGATGCTGAGTGTCCTAGAGTCTGTGTAGAGGTAAAGAAAATGGACTCTTCCCAGCCCTAGTCCTTTTGTTGTCACTTGAACCATGAAACACTTCTGCTTGAATTACCCAAAGTGTCTTGTTGAAACAGCTCTGTCAGAGGTTGCAGTGAGCCAAGATCGCACCACTGCATTCCAGCCTGGGCAACGGAGTGAGACTCTGTCTCAAAAAAAAAAAAAGGAAACAGCTCTGTCAGCTTCCCTAACCTCTCCATCCTAAGAACTTATTTACAGAGACCTAAGGGACACACGAGGAACATCAAGCCTTCCCTCAGACATTCTCAACATTTCCTTGGCTAAAACACATTTCCTCTAACAGCAACCATGTCTGCATAAAGGTAATTTTGCCTCCAGTGTGGATTAACTTTTGCATTATCATTTTTAAAGAAGTTTAAACTCATCACTTCTGAATAACTAAATAATACATTTGGTTATTTTGTCTTGCATATTGAATGAAGCATTTTTCCCTGAAGAATATTGCAGTCTCCATCTCTTGATGAATAGAAACTCCTTACAGGTTTAAGTGGGTGGTGGGCTTTTCTGCTTCCATTTATTAAAATATGACAATAATTCCATGTCCAGAATATTATCTTACAGATACCCTATGAAATGTGCCCCCGGAATGTATGTATAAAGATAATTATTGCAGCAATGCTTGTAAAATCAAAAGAGTGGAAACATCTTATAAATTTGCTAATAGGCAGAATGGTTAAATTAATTCTGGTACAGCTGTGCAGCAGACATTTTAAAGTAGATTTCTATTAATATAAACAGAACTTCAAGGTATTTTAAGTGATAAAAGTAAGATATAGGACAATACTTAGAAAGTGTTCTACCACCCACAGCTTTAAAACCATATATATGTGTGTATATATATATAGTTTATATATAATAATGCTAATATATACATATATATGCATAATATGTATATATATATTAGCAGTTTTGTTTCTGTGGAAGGTGACTACAGATCTAGGGTTTTGGGTGGGAGGAAGATATTTCATTGTTCATTATTGCTCATTTGTTTGAATTATTATTATTTACTATGTGCAGGCATACATTTGGAATAATGATACAATGTTAGGGCCTAAGTCTTACTCTAGACATCCTACTTGCAGCTGGCCCAGCTGAGGTACTGTTGGTACACAGTTTAAGGACCCTGCTGTGATGTTTTGAGTATACTGATTTAGTTTCACCTGGTAGGTACATAGTGCTGAGACCTGCACCCAGATAAATCGACACACACACATCTGGCATCCAGAAAGGAGAGAACGCAGAGGAAGACCTTGTAGTTTCCGGCCCTCCTGGTCCAAGTCATAATTACCTCTGTGGATTTCCAGCTGTATGGGGTCACTTCGCCCTGAGAGACCTCTCTGGCACCTGTATTCACCACTGTCATTGACACTGGCAGAGGTGATTCTGTAGCTGGGGGTCGAGGTCTGAGTGGCTGTGCCATTGAGAAACCACTGTGTGGAGCTGCTCCCAGGCAGATGGAGCACCTCACAGTGCAAGGTTACGGTTTCCTCTTGGAACACGCTGACCCATGGAGGCTGCAAAGTGATCACTGCCTTTGTGGTGTCTACTTGGAGATTACAAGAAGAAAAAGAAAAAGATCAAGTGGAGTAAAGGGGAGGGCTCTGAGCAACTGGTAAGGCTTTTGTGGATAGCACAAGGGAAAAATACATATTTAGATTTATTTGAAAAATAGGCAAGTGGAAACCTACAAAAGCCAGCCTTTAAGAGTGTGGTCCTGCTGCAGAGACCTCTGTTCATGTTATTAAATCCTCATCTGGGTGTTGGGAATCTGGGGCTCCTGAGGATTAAATTACTGATGTAGGTTTTTCTGTTGGGAGCAATGAAGCAGGGTTTTAGACTTGGGCAAGCCAAGCGGAGCTGTTTTCCTTATCCTCTGAGCTATACTGTCTCTGAGAGTACATTGCAGGGCTTCAGCAGCTTGTACATTGGAAACGGAGGTTCAAACTCCTCTCTTTGAAGCCTTCAGTATTTGCCTGGCTCTTTCTGAGGAGAAAAAACCCACTCTGCTTTCTTGTAAAGGGGACTGGGTTAGGGGATGTTGGGAAACCCAGCAGACTACTTCAGTGTCAGCAGACTACTTTAGTGTTTGTGCAATTCTGGCCCTTTCCTGCTGTTATATATACATTCAGGCATTTCGTTCAGAGGAAAGAGCTCATTCAGAAAACTTTAGAAAGAAAGCTTACAAATCATAGTTTTTATGAAAATCATGCTCTGAATATGGGAGATTTTACATAATTTATAAATCTTTCTTCTTTCTCTGCTTTCCCTATATGCTCTTCTTCAGGTTAATAGGACCCATCCTTTGGAAGCAGGAAAGTGGCATAGAAGGAGAAACTGAGTTAGAGATCACTCACCCACTTGCCCATCAACTGGAACTGCAAGAGATCAGAGAATAAAGATATCAGTTGGTCCAGGGAAAATAATGAGGAAGAGAGAATTGGGGAGACAGAATTAATGTAGACTCTGAGGGATCAACTCAGATCTCTTGAGTTTCTATTTCTCTTTCTCAAAATCCAGTACTAACAGAACTGAACAAGCTACAGGTGGTTATCAAGGAAACTTCACTGCGGTGCGTCCAGGCTTAATGCTACCTCAGGGTTGCCCTTCCCATCCTTTTCATAAAATAAACTCTAATAAACCATGGAAGCACAGATACAAGTTGCTTCATACTCATGAGTTCTACCCAGAGTTACCACAGGAAGACAAAACTCTTGACTCACCACAGCCACAACCTGTACCCTTCTAACTGTCCCCTCTGAGTCCAACTTACCCCAAAGGAGCAGAGTTGTCAAGAACCACATGTTGTCTCCAAGCTGGTGGGAGCAGTGAAATCTGTAACATGCACGATATTGAAGAGGTTCTGCTGGCGGCTCCAGAGCCAAATTAGAAAAGAGGAAGGAAATTGTCTTTTCTGACCATTTTCATCATGTTCCTTTTCTGGGAAATACATCTCAAATTCTTGAAACATGCTTTCCCCATGCTCATACCTGTTAGCCCATCTCTCCCAGTTTGAATCTCTGATTTTCAGGTTATGAACTCTCAGAATCCAGGGAAAAGGCTAAAGTTGTATTGACATTCTATTCTATTTTTACCCTCTACCGTTTCTGTTTCTTAGGGTTAGAATATGGCAAAACCTCACTCTTTATAATTGGTTCAATGCCTGGCTAATGCCTCCAAACAATCATTTGAATCCAGAAGTTTCTATATCAGCCTCTATGAGGCCATGGGAAAAGTTACTCATCTACAAGAGCTGCCCTAATACAAACCAGCCTCTGCTCCTCTAGGGGACACAGACAGGATCAATCTCCCATTTTGGTTGAAAAAGAAAACAAACTCTCTTCCTGAAAGACATCATGAATTTGGAGTGTTTATTTTGGCTAAATCCAAGGTAATTAATTGCTTAATGTGGATGCTATGGAGAAGAAAAATAACTCATGCACATGGATAGCAATATCTTCAAGAAAAGAGTTTCAGAGTACAAGTGGGGAGCTCTGTGCCACCAAACTGAGGTGGCTCCTGAGACAGAGTTGTAACCCCATAAAAAGATTTTTAGGTATTGTGGTAAGAGAGAAAGAGAGCTAAATGGAAACTAGGATGAATTCAATGAGTGCAGAGAGACTTTGGCAATCTTACTAGCAGAGAATGAAAAATGATGACAAATCATGCTGTAGATTGGTATACTGGCCCCAGTTTGTCACCGCTCCCTGAATCTACACTCTCTCCACAGCCTCATGAGGGTACGTCTCTGACTCTTGACTGTGGCTCATCATGAGACTTTCATTGGCCAGCGAAATGTGAATGGAAATGACATGGTGCTAATTTCAAACTTAGCACTTAGGAAGCTTCACACATTATCTCTCACCCTCTTGTTCTCCTGTGATTGCTGAGACAAGAACATTTTTTAGCTAGTCAGCCACAGTGCGAAACAGAGCTGTCCTAGACATTGTGGCTTGAGGCAGAGCTGCCTCACCTGCCCTGCAAACTTGTAAGTGAGAACTAAGTGCTTACCTTTATATGCTACTGAGATTTTAAGATTTCTATACGAGCAAGAGCTGACTGACACAAATGAAAAGCAAGGAAGAAAGGCCGGGAAGAACTCAGGGTGTTCTGAAGAGATGAGAGAAGCCTCAGTTTGTTAAAATTTATATTCAAAGCCTATATCTGTAACTATTTTACTATTTTGTCTCCAAAGTTTTCTACTGTATGCATGTACCATAATTTATTTCACCAACTTCTCTTCATGAACGTGTAGGTTATTTCTAATTTTTTACTGTGTGACCAGTAAAAAAGACTGCTTACTACCATAAATAGTCTTGTGACTACCTTTAAACATTTGACTTATTTTTTCCTTAGGACATATTCCTAGAATCAGTAATGCTTACTCAAAGGAAATGTGCATTTTTTCCTTTGGATAAGATGCTATCAGATTGTCTATGATCATTATCCTCATCATTGCATAAATTTTAGAGTGCTTATTACATGCCAGACAAATATGCTTGATACATGTTTTCTTATTTAAGCCTCACAATAATCCATGAGTAGACACTAGTATCTCCATTTTACAAATGATAAACCTAGTGAAAGAGGAAATCAGTAATTTGTCCAAGGTTGTAAAAAATAGAAGCAGGATTTAAAATCAGAGAGTTTGATTTCCTTTACATACTTACTGATGGAGTATAACAGTGCCCACCCCATGCCTTGCGATTCTTGCTTTGTAGTAAAATAGCTACTTCTTTGAAAAATAAGTGAAATCATTTCATTGATCAGGATAACATGAGGGAATTAGGATTGTTGTGTAAGAGAAATGTAAGATCTATAGCCTGGAAGGATAAAATACTTTCTTTCTAATAAGTATTGTTGTTTCCAAATGTTGAGGAAATAGCCATTGATGTAGGTTTAAATTCATGTAAGAAGAGCTAGAAAAATGGGGCAAACATAGTAACAAAAGCAGAGTAGTCTTCTAGCATTTGATGGACAATGAAAATCATGATGCTCTGTTCTCACTTATAAGTGGGAGCTGAATGATGAGAAGACACGGACACATGGTGGGGGAACAACACATACTGCGGCCAGTCGGGTGGGGTTGGGGGAGGGAGAGTGTCAGGTAGAAGAGCTAATAAATACTTTCTTAATACCTAGGTGATGGGTTGATCTGTGCAGCAAATCACTATGGCACACATTTACCTATGTAATCAAACTGTACATCCCGCACATGTACCCTGGAACTTAAAATAAAAATTCATGGAAAAAAATCATGATGCTCAGAAGAACAATTAGGAGAATTTACATCTATATATGACATTTGTATTTCCATATATTAATACTTTTTTTTTTTTTTTTGAGATGGAGTCTCGCTCTGTCACCCAGGCTGGAGTGCAGTGGCACGATCTTGGCTCACTGCAACCTCCACCTCCCAGGTTCAAGCAATTCTCCTGCCTCAGCCTGCCCAGTAGCTGGGATCACAGGTACACACCACCATGCCCAGTTAATTTTTGTATCTCTAGTAGAGACGGGGCTTTACCATGTTGGCCAAGATGGTCTCAATCTCTTGACTTTGTGATCCGCCTGCCTCAGCCTCCCAAAGTGCTGGGATCACAGGCATGAGCCACTGCGCCTGGCCACTGATACTTTTATAATGCCATCATACTCATAGGCTTCATTCTTTTAAAATCACTTTACAAATACAATTTTCTCAAAGGTAGATGCAAAATCTTATTTGCCAATTTTAAGAAAAATTGCTCTCTACTACAGAAAATGATTTATGAACAATTATTTGATATGTTTTTTTGAAAGATAAGATAGGCTGGGTGCAGTGGCTCATGCCTGTAATCCCAACACTTTGGGAGGCCAAGGTGTGTGGAATGCTTGAGCCCAGGAATTTGAAACTGACCTGGGTAATATAGTGAGATCCTGTCTCTACTAAAAATAAAAAGAATTAGCTGGGCATGGTAGTTCATGCCTGTGGTCCCAGCTACTTGGGAGGCTGAGGCAGGAGGATTGCTTGAGTCTGGGAGGTTAAGGCTGCAGTGCGCTGTGATTGTGTCACTGCACTGTAGCCTGAGTGACAGAGCAAGACCCTGTCTCAAAAACAAACAAATAAATGCTAAGATAATTTAAATCTCATAAAGAATTGACCAATAATTTATTTTATTTTCATCTCTTTATGAGTAAAAAACAGTAATGCTTTATTTCCTACTCAATTCCTTCTTTGATGATCATGTGTTTTAGAAACTATTCAAATGTATCTGCTAAATTTTAAGAATTGCATATAAGTAATTGTCTATAGTACAATTTTGCTTAATATGTTTTGTATACTGTTGTAACAGCTCTTGGACAGGTGAAATGTATAACTTTTATGTAGTTGCTAATGCTTGAGGTGTTTCTCAAATATTCATATAAAGTTTACCCGATTTTTTTCTTCAACTGCCATTCATTATAGAAAGTCCCCTAGTGGTTCAATTTTAAGTTTCCACTAGGAACTCATTAATTTTTTATTCTTAGTTATTCTTACTACTCAATCTTTTATTTTAAAAAATTATCATCTATGATTTTATAGGAATGTTTACAGTTAATTTCTGGAGATAGTATAATTTATCTTTTATAAGTTGTTTCAATTTGGGATGACCTTGTCCATTTCCTCTTCCCAACTTCACCTTCTTGTGTTGTCATGAATATGTCTATCAAGCCCTTTGCCTATTTTCCTATGTGCCCTTGAGATTCTTTCCTAAGCTTTTAAGGGATCAACTCGTTATAAATCTCAGTCTGTTTGCTTTTGCATATGCAGTTTTCATCTTTCCCCAGATAGCAAGGTCACTCCATTTTGATTTTCTTCCTGTATCACAGCAGCAAGAGGAGAAGGATGGGAAAAGGGTTAAAACATTTATGTAGCTTGTGTTCCTAAAAATAGCTATCATCTGAAATGGAAAAACTCTTCACATGAGCTCATTCCCCAGCTTTTAACTGCCTGATAGTGTGAGTCAGGTGCAGACACTGAAGCGCTATTCTGAAAGACCCTCACTTAGTATATAAATGTGAGAGGCTACAGTGGCTTGTCAGATCATAAAGTATGAAAGCTCATGATCTTCCCTGTCACCTAACCCAGCACCATTTTTCCTTGACCATCTTGGTGTGTCAGAAAGGCACCTTCAGAGTCATGGTGACAAGGACAGGGGGAGCTGGCTGAGATGGAGGGCTCTAGGTAGAAGAGGTAGAGGGGTCAGAAAGGTACGTGAGTTAAGAGGTTGGCCACAGACTCTTCCTAGTTCTTTGCCCTTGTTCCGCCCCAGGGCTCCTCACTTTCTTTTAGAACTTAAAAATTTGACTAATATTTTACACAAATGAAAAAATGTGTAATATATATGTGTATATGGTTAATGATGCAAAATAAGAAAATGAACATTTATAAACCCACAACCCAAATTAACAACTAGAATATTATTAATGATATACCAGATTTCCAGCCAAGATGGAGTAGCAGAGACTGGATTTATCCTCTCACCTGAAACAAAATTAAACTAAACAAAATTAAACTAAACAAAAGAACAAAATACATGAAACAATGTTTTTTTGAAACTGTGGACATCAGGCAACAAAAGACAGTCACCCCTGAGAGATAGGGAAGAAAAAAGATGAGCCCTGCAATTGCCTCACCTACTGCATTGAGAGGGTCTCCAGGCTGTGGTACAGGGGAACTACGGCAGGTCCCAGTGGAGTCCCAGAATTGAGGAGACAGAGCTGAGTCTGGAGAGACCAAGGTGGCTAGAGCTCATGGATCCAAGAAATGGAAATGAAAAAGCTGCACACAGAGAGAATTCCAGAGATCTGCTGAGGGTCCCCACCAAGTATTCAGCAGAGTAGTAATCAGTGTGCTGATCTAGAAGGAAGGGGCCGAAGCACAAGATATAATTTAAAGAGTTTACTTGAGCCAAAGTGAGCACAGCTGCCCAGGACACACTTCCAAGTTAACTCAGGGAGTGCTCAATCAGCTTTTGTTACAAGCAGGTTTTTAAAGGCAAAGGTAAGAAGAAGTGGATGGATACAAAGTTCTTTGATAGAAATTTTCATTGGCTTACAGAGATGACATTGATTAGTTATTGGTTATACACTGTTGAACTATAGGATATGAGTCGTGGTGTCCAGCATATGGTATTTTACGGCTGCTTGGCATCAGTTAGTCTGGAGCCCGTATAGCAAGTGGCTTTACAAGATAATCACTCAAGGGGGAGTGATGTGACTGCAGTTTCATTCCAATGCCTCTCCGAGCCTGATAATTTAAAGGGGCTCACATTCCTCAGATAAAAAGTTTCTTCTTCTTTTTTGTTTAATTTCACAGGTGCATGTGTGTGAAAAAACTACCCCAGGAAAGAACCACTTGAAAGCATTAGCTAGAACAGTACCCAACACTCACACAGGGCTGGAAATAGTGCCAGTTCCCAAAAAAGGAGAGCACAATTCACAAGGCATGTGATAGAGAACCCAGAAGGGTCTTACCTCAATTAAGACATGGAAAATAGAAAAACACTAAAATCCAACTTCTAAAGATGAAAACCAGTATGCTGGATGGGATTGAGAGCACATTAGACCACAGAAAAAGATTAATGAATGCAAAGACAGAGCAATAGAAACAATCCAAAATGAAACAGAGGGTTAAAAAAAAAAAAATGAAAAGAGCATCAGTGAGGTGTGGGACAACTTCAAGTGGCCTAATATATGTGTAATTTTGAAAGGAGGGGGCCAGCTGGGCTTCCTGAGTCAAATAGGGGCTCAGAAAGCTGTAAAACTCACTCATTTTCTGCATCAGAACTTACGTCGGTCCTGAATGAATAATATTAAAGATATATCCTTAAAATATTCCTAACACCAGGATTTGTTCGTGTGTTTTCTTCCCAAAAAAGCTATAAACAGCAAAAATTTTGCTGTAAGCTTCCCTGTGTCCTCTCTCCCTCTCTCCCTTCCCCCTCCCCTAAAACTAAAAGGAATATTAAATGCCTGTTTTTCTATGACCAGCGAACTTTATCTATGCTCCCAATTCCAATTCCTTGTAAACATACTTTATAAAGTCCTGTAAGATTGTTTCCTTTGCCATGCTGCTGCAAGGTCATAAAATAAATAAAACCTAAGTTACAATTCTGGTTTTCCTCAAAATCTAAGACATGTCACAAAATAATTTACTGCCTTTGTTTCTCGCTCTGGTAACATCTTCCCTCTACACGTATTTCCCGCCTTAAAGAGTTTCAAAAGCAACTGCATCATCGACCTCTGACTACCCGCTCGAAACCCCTACCACGCTGAAAAGCTTTGTACTTGTCACTCTGCTCAATAAAGCCTACAGCTTTTTTTCTCTTGGTCCGTGTTTCCATCGCCACGGGCAGCCGCCACACCAATTCTTTGGTCTGGCTAAGGCAAAAATCTTTAGCGTTACAATTGGAGTCCTTGAATAAAGAGGAAGGTGGATATGTCAGAGGCGTTTGAACCAGAGCAACTCCATCTTGAATAGGGGCTGGGTGAAATAAGGCTGAGACCTACTGGGCTGCATTCCCAGGAAGTTAAGGCATTCTTAGTCACAGGATGAGATAGGAGGTCAGCACAAGGAACAGGTCACAAAGACCTTGCTGATAAAAGGATATGGTAAAGAAGCTGGCCAAAACCCACTAAGACCAAGATGGTGATGAAAGTGACCTTTGATCGTCCTCACTGCTCATTATATGCTAATTATAATCCATTAGCATGTTAAAAGACACTCCCACCAGCACCATGACAGTTTACAAGTGCCATGGCAACGTCAGGAAATTATACTATATGGTCTAAAAAGAGGAGGAACTGTCAGTTCCTGGAATTGCCCCCCCTTTCCTGGAAAGGAATAATAATCCACCCCTTGTTTAGCATATAATCAAGAAACAACCACAAAAATAGCCAACCAGTAACCGTTGGGGCTGGTCTGCCTATGGAGTAGTCATTCTTTATTTCTTTACTTTCTTAAATAAACTTGCTTTCACTTTACTGTATGGACTCACTCCAACTTCTTCCTTGCATGAGATCCAAGAACCCTCTCTTGGAGTCTGGATTGGGACCCCTTCCTGGTAACAGATAGAAAAAATATTTGAACAAAGAATGACCAAAAATTTTTCAAACTTGATGAAAACTTGTAGGAGACAGGAATGTGCCACCCTAAAATATGACTTTTTGGCATAAGGATTATTTTGAGCTGATTATTTTGAGAAACAGTAGACACAGGAGAATTCTAAAAACACAGTAGAAGTTACCCGTCTGTAAGGGAAATTTACATTTTTAAAAGAAATCTCCATTTCTAAGGCTATCTCCCTCTCTGGGCTGGGAAAAGAAGGAGGACTAAATCACAAAAGGTTCTTATCAATGGAGAAGGCACCAATTTAAATCTGCATGATAAACCTTACTCTTGTTTGATTTTCCTGAACACTTTCCCATAGCTTGCTTTCCCAACACCCTTCTTTCTTTCTTTTAGTTGAAGATGCTACATAAGCCAAAATTCTAGGCCACCTCTTTGAGAGTTACTCATTTTTCCCTGATTATCTGTTTTTCTCTTGTTAATCTGTCTTGTTATAAAAGTCCCAGCTGAGAACTCAGAAGGGTAGAAGAAAAATTATTTTTTCTCCCCTACACTATAAATTTATAAATCCAAGATTCTCAATGAACCCCAAGCACAAAAACAAATAAAAACACCCCCCAAACAACAAAAACCATGAAGAAAACAGCATAAGGATGTAATAATCAAATTACTGAAAGTTAATGAAGAGAAAATCTCAAAAGTGATCGGAGATAAAAAGACATGCTACACACAGAGGCACAAAGAAAACATCAGATTTCTTGTTGGAAATAATGCAAGTGAGAAGACAATGTAGCAACAACATCTTTAAAAGGTACTGAAAGAAAAATAAGGTGTTATAGATGTGTAAATTTTTAATTTTATAAGATGATGCCAAGTTAATTTCTACATGGCTATACTACTTTGCCCTGTCATTAATAGGATATAAGGATTTCCATGTCACTAAATCCCTTGTCAACACTTAGTATTTGTCAACAAAAAAGTCAAACTCTGTGAAATATTTGAAGAGATTTATCCTGAGCCAAATATGAGTAACCAATGGCCTGTGACACAGCCCTCAGGAGATCCTGAGAACATGTACTCAAGGTGGTCAGGATGCAGCTTGGTTTTATGCATTTTACAGAGACATAAGACATCAATCAATACATGTAAAATGTACATTGGTTCAGTTTGGAAAGGCAGGACAACTGGAAGCAGCAGGCAGGGGTGGGGTGGCTTCCAAGTCATAGGCAGATTCAAAGATTTTCTGATCGGCAATTCATTATTATCAATAGAAAGGAATATCTGGCTTGTGATAAGGGGTTGTGGAAACCAAGGTTTTGTCATTCAGATGAAGCCTCCAGGTATCCAGGCAGCAGACTTCAGAGAGAATAGATTGTAAATTTTTTTTTTTTTTTATCAGACTTAGAGTCTGTTCTATCAGTAATTCCAAAAGGGAGGAGGGTATGATGAGGCATGTTCAGCTCCCCCTTCCCATCATGGCCTGAACTAGTTTTTCAGGTTAACTTTGGAATGCCCTTGGCCAAGAGGAGGGGTCCATTAAGATGCTTGCGGGGTCTTACAATTTTATTTTTGGTTTATATAATGTAAGAAGACTTCTTAGTCCCCATTTCCATTTTTGTAGTTATAAAATAGTACTCTATGGTAGTCTTAATTTAGATTTCCCTGATTACTAATGAGGTTGAGTCCTTTTTCGTATGTTAATTTACCATTTATGCAGTTTCTTCCATGAAATATCTGTTTGTGGCTTTTATTTTGTTCATAGTGTGCATTTTTGTCTATTTCTTATTGGTTTATAAAGGTTTAAAAATTTAGTCTGATACAAACCCTCATGGCTTACTTCTGTTGAAATTATTATTTTCTGATTGGCAACTCATCTCCTGACTTTCTTTATGTTGTCTTTTCATGTACAAAAGTTCTTAATTTTGATGAGGTTTGTCAGTATTTTATTTTACGATTAGTATTTTTGTCTTGCTTATGAAATCTTTGCTGATTCCAAAGTATTTTCTTCTGAAAGTATTAAAGTTTTGCCTTTTACAATTAAGTCTTAAATCCATGTCTGTAGGTGATGTGAAGCAGGTATCTAATTTCTTTTTTTTCCCTTATGTATAAGCAGTTGTGTCAGTACCATTTAAAAGACCTAATCATCCTGTTTTTGATATGAACTGACAATTCTATCACAAAGTTTCATATATATGTGTTTTTAGAGCTTAGGCTATTTGACCAGCAATTTGCTTATCTTTGTGTCAATACCACATTGTCTTAATATTAAAGCTTTATAATACATCCTTATATATGGTAATGCACATCTCCTTAATCATCTCAGGATTTTCATAGTTATTCTTGGATTTTTGCTCATTAATGTACACATTGAATCAAGTTGTCAGCTTTCTTAGTATTTGTTGGGATTTAGATGATTTACACTGAATATGTAAACAAATTTGAAGAAAATTTGTACTTAATGACATTGAGTCTTCTAAACCATAAACTTAATGTATCTATTAAATTATGTGGTCTTTCTTAATAACTTCCCACAAATTGCACAGTTTTCTTCATAAATGCCCTGCACAAATCTTACGGGATTTCTTTCTAGGTGTGTGCATGTGTGTGTGTGTGTGTGTGTGTGTGTATCTTTGTTAATTCAAATGGTAATTTCTAAAAGTTTATTTTTGATATAATGGAAACACAGCTGATTTAGGGAGCACTGATTTTTATATCCAGATACCTTACTAATGTAAGTCCTGGGAGATAGCTATTTGCATGAAAATCTTACACTTTGGGGGATCAGGAGGAGCATGTGCAGTGGTTCTATTCCTTGAAAAAAATTTTTTTTGAGACAAGGTCTTGCTTTGTCTCTCAGGCTGGAGTGCAGTGGCATGATCATGGCTCGCTGCAGGCTTGACCTCCCGTGCTGAAGCGATCGTCCCACCTCCTGAGTGGCTGGGACTACAGGCATGCACTACCAGGCTTGGGTAATTTTTATATTTTTTGTAGAGTCAAGGTCTTCTTATGTTGCCCAGGCTGGCATTGAATTCTTGGGCTCAAGTGCTCCTCCCACCTTGGCCTCCCAAAGTGCTGGGATTACAAGTATGAGCAGCTGCGCCTGGCCTGAAAGGTTTTACACAATGATTTTGTTTCTTAGGGTTTTATCCAGTCTGTAAGGGTAATAGTGATCCTTACTCATAGTCTTGTTCTTTGTCACCACAACTTAGTTTCTCTTCCTCCAGTCACCTCTAGGCTGATTCTTAAGAAGTGAAAACAAGACTTATTGGAAAGACAGAGTAACAGAGAGAGAGAGAGAGCAAATGAGTGTGTGTGTGTTTTCCATCTATCTAAACAAGCCTGGAACACTCCAACATTTCAACATTTTACTTAGGTGAGAACATCTTACTGTTGTCTCAATTTTGTACATGAGATAAAGCTACAAGAGGTTAAGTTACTTCATCAGCGTCAAAAAATTAGTAAATGGTACAGTGAGACACAAACTAGCTCCATGTCTAGTTCTGTGCAGTAGTGATATAAGAATTATAAGGTTTAACAGAAACAGAATTGTTGCTAATTGTCCCTGAGTATGCTTCCCTCTACACTGTAACTCAGCAGTCTTCTCTCAGGCAATTAGCAGCTTTATCATGTGGAAGAGGAAGAGGCTAAAATTCAGTCAAAATCAGGTCCTCTTTGGGGAAAATTAGTCTTTTGCAGTAGGGGTGTAGAAAGAGAGTCAAGAAATAAAGCATTGTTGGCTGGCACGGTGGCTTACGCCTGTAATCCCAGCACTTTGGGGGGCCAAGGCGGGTGGATCACGAGGTCAGAAGTTCAAGACCAGCCAATATGGTGAAATCCTGTCTCTACTAAAAAAATACAAAAATTAGCCGGGCGTGGTGTTGTGTGCCTGTAGTCCCAGCTACTTGGGAGGCTGAGGCAGGAGAATTGCTTGAACCCGGGAGGCAGAGGTTGCAGTGAGCTGAGATTGTGCCACTACACTTCAGCCTGGGTGACTCTGTCTCACACACGCACAAAAAAACATAAGCATTGCTGAGCCTGGTGGCTCATGCCTATAATCCCAGCTACTTGGGAGGCTGAGGCAGGAGGATCACTTGTGCCCAGGAGTTTGAGGCTGCAGTGAGCCATGATTGCACCACTGCATTCCAGCCTGGGTGACAGAGTGAGACTCTGTCTCTAGATAAATAAATAAATAAAAATAAAGCATTATATCCTCATAGTGGCTTAGCATTTGGTAGGAGTAGCAGATGTTGTACATCTTCTGACTTTTCAGAGGGTGAGCACCGGCTTCTTGTAGTCAAAAGGGACAAAGGGGAGACCATTCTCCTTACAACTATAATTTACCATACTAAGGTAGAACTCAATAAAGACCCTGTTTAAGATACCGTTAGCATTCAAGACTGGATCCTCTGGCCTCCCTTCTTCTCACCTGACTCTATGAAGATGTTGTAATATAGGGTTAATGCGTAGTTTGTGTCAAGGTTTTCTTTTGAACATTTTCCTAGAAAAAAGGGGGATAGCAATGCTTGTGCCCACTGCTGAGTCACAGAGGCTTGAATCAAATCCCTTCAGCAGCAGCCTAAGTAAACGATGACAAATGCTAAGCCAGGAAGGACTGAGGTGGTTTCTAAGTTACGACTAGATTCTTTTTTTTTTTTTTCCGTACACATTAATATAAATTTTATTTTACTAGATTCTTTCCCATTCTACTACTCACTTCTAGATCCAAGTCCTGGCTCTTTTCACTTTAGAGACATCCTGTTTCCTACATGGCAGTCTTCAGTGCTGTCTCTGCAGTTTCAGGAACTATGACCTTTGATGCTGCTGGGGCTCAGAAAACAATACCCCAAAATATGGCACTTTGACATGCTGAACTAAAGAAGCAGCCTCAAGGTATCTCTCTCTGACCTCTCCTCACCCTTACCTACACCTCACCCCCATCCTCTTACTTTCCTGAAGCACTAGCAGGGACTCTCTATGGAATTTCCTCAGCTGACTAAGAAAGATTCTTTCCAAAAGAATTGCTGGGCACGGTGGCTAATGCCTGTAATCCTAGCACTTTGGGAGGCTGAGGCAGGAGGATCACTTGAGGCCAGGAGTTCAAGACCAGCCTGGCCAACATGACGAAACCTCATCTCTATTAGAAATACAAAAAATTAGCTGAGTGTGGTGGCATGCACCTGTAGTCCCAGCTACTCAGGAGGCTGAGGCAGGAGAATTGCTTAAACACGGGAGGCAGAGGTTGCAGTGAGCTGAGATTGTGCCACTGCACTCCAGCCTGGGTGACAGAGCAAGACTCCATCTCAAAAAATAAAATAAAATAAAATAAAATAAAATAAAATAAAATAAAATAAAATAACATAAAATAATAAAATAAAATAAAATAAAATAAAATAAAATAGAAATGCAATTGTCTTAAAACTCCCTCCCTAGGAATCTCATGAAATAACCAGGAAAGATTAACTACAAGAGAAGAAACTAGGAGTCCTCACCTTGCCCTGACAGACTTTTCACGTATTCCTCCAAGGGTAGCTCAGAGAGAGTACCTGAGAGGCTTTATCTGCATAATAAAACAACCTTTGTTCACAGTAAAGTTCTGTCCTTCACCTTCTGGCCACTGACCCCAGAGCTCAGAGGAACTTTGTCCCAGATCACTGTTCTTTGGGTTCATTCATTCCGCCTGAAAACCATTTACTGCTACACCCTTCATCTCCCCTTTCTCTATGAGGAAGGGTGTATAACCATTTGGACCTTACTGGGTTGTTGGGTAACCATCCTCCTTTAATTCCCCTGAGCTATACATGTTAAATACATTTTGTATGGCTTTTTCTCCTATTAATTTGTCTATAGTCCATTTTCAGCAAACTTTCAGAGGATAGAAGGGGAAGCTTTTTCTTGGTCCCTACAATGTCAAATTAAACAGATGAGACTAGAAGTCTGGGAGTGCAAGGACTTCTTGGGATCATATCATTGTTTTCCCTGCTTTGGTTAGGAATACTGTCTTACTAGTGCAAATCGATGGCAGTTGGTTCAGTTCAGAAAACTCACATGTGGAAAGGCAATTTCTTGTGTGTCACATTTGTGGGAACTTCACTTCCCCAAACCAGTGAGTTTAAGGGTGATTTCTCTTTCATTCACTTATAGAAGTCATACTCTATAAAACATCTCCTTTCTCATTTTAGTGATTTCCAAGCTGTCTCTTCAGTCAAATGGACTTATTTCAGTTAAATTACAAATAATTGCTGCTAGGATGAATCCTGACTGAGAGTAATCAGTAATTCTCTTCCTGTCCATCCTCCATCAGATTTAGATAAAAATTCAATGATGTTTTTAAATCCCTGTGGGTTGGTTAGGAGAGGTGGGAGAAGATGACAGAGAGATGATGGAAAGGGAATTTAGGTAATGTTGCTGTATTTACTCATGTGCTTCCTTATTCCCTTAGTCAACTCAGTTTCATAAATTTCTTCAGGATCTTTTTCAAGAAGATCTTTCGATTTTTTTTCAGCCTACTCTAATTACTCCTTGTCTATGTTACTGTTCCTATTTGTACAGAGCTCAGACTACCCTATCATGTGTTCCTGCTTTTTCATTTCTTTTTTTTTTGAGATGGAGTCTCACTCTGTCACCCAGACTGGAGGGCAGTGGTGTGATCTCAGTTCACAGCAACCTGCACCTCCCAGGTTCAGGGGAACCTCCACCTCAGCCTCCCAAGTAGCTGGGATTACAGGCCTGTGCCACCACGCTTGGCTAATTTTTATATTTTTAATAGAGATGGGGTTTCACCACATTGGCCAGGCTAGTCTCAAACTCCTGATCTCAAGTGATCCATCTGCCTTGGCCTCCCAAAGTTCTGGATTACAGGTATGAGCCCTCGTACCTGCCCCATGTGTTCTTTTTTATAGTCTATTTGTTATATATGTGATATATTTACTTCCCCAGTTGTGGTGTAAGCATCCTCTAAAAATGCTTACACCACAATTGGGGAAGTAAATATATCACGTTCCTATTCTATTTGTATATTGCTTTACAAAGACATTCAGATAACATATGCTTGATAATGAATACATAAATACATGTATATTATTTACATTTAGCATCTTCTCTTCCCTCAGTCTTTGTGTGTCCTGAAGACAGCTTATATGCAAAATTAGAAGTATGGAAGTTATCAGAGTCTCTCCTGGCAGTTTCTGTATCTGTGTGTCTTGTACACAAACATTTGCTTAATGACTTTATGTTTGAAAATCTTACAACTAAGTGAAAATATGTGAAGTGAATAAAAAGTTTTTGTTATTCTAAACAGAAAAATTAACCCAAGATACCCAAAAGATAGAAAACATATAGATTAAACAAACTAAATTTATGTAAATAATAGGTAAAAATAAAATAAATACAGTTTTCACATATGAATTTTTATTGTATTCATCAAAGGAGGAAGAGGAGACTTGGTTATAGGTGATGGTCAATAGGGGAGGACTGGGAGGGGATTATTCTTTCAAAGTCAGTGAAGATTCAGTGCCAGACTAGCATTCAATATCAAATTTAATGTGATTAATAATTTCCTTTACCTTAAGGCTTTGACCAAATAAAAGCTAAACACAGAAAGGCTTTATAGAATATTGAAATGGTGAACATGTACAGCAGATTGAAGAGTCATAGAAGATGCAACCCTCTCATTCACTTTGCTTGGCATGTGTATGAAAAACAGTATTTTGGGTTCATCTAAATATGTCATTGATTTGGTTTGGCTGTGTCCTCACCCAAATCTCATCTTCAACTGTAGCTCCCATAATCCCCACATGTCATGGGAGGGACCCAGTTGGAGGTAGGTGAATCATGGGGCCAGTTACCTTCATGCTGTTCTCATGATAGTGAATGATTCTCACGAGATCTGATGGTTTTATAAGGGGCTTTTCCCCCACTTCGCTCTGTACTTCTTGCTGCTGCCATGTGAAGAAGGACACGTTTGCTTCCCATTCCACCGCGATTGTAAGTTTCCTGGGGTATCCCTGGCCATGCAGAACTGTGAGTCAATTAAACCTCTTTCCTTTATAAATTACCCGGTCTCAGGTATGTCTTTATTAGCAGTGTGAGAATGGACTAATACAGTAAATTGGTACTGGGTAGTGGGGCACTGCTGTAAAGATACTTGAAAATGTACAAGCAACTTTGGAACTGGGTAATAGGCAGAGGTTGAAACAGTTTGGAGGGCTCAGAAGAAGACAGGAAGATGTGGGAACGTTTGGAACTTCCTAGAGACTTGTTGAATGGCTTTGACCAAAATGCTGACAGTGATATGGACAATAAAGTCCAGGCTGAGGTGGTCTCAGATGGAAATGGTAACTAGTTGGGAACTAGAGGAAAGGTCTCTTGTTATGCTTTAGCAAAGAGACTGGCAGCATTTTACCCCCTGCTCTAGAGATCTGTGGAATTCTGAACTTAAGAGAGATGATTTAGAGTATCTGGTAGACGAAATTTCTAAGCAGCAAAGCATTCAAGAGGTGACAGAGCATAAAAATTTTGAAAATTTGCAGCCTATGTGGTAGAAAAGAAAAACCTGTTTTCTAGGGAGAAATTCAAGCTGGCTGCAGAAATTTGCATAAGTAATGAGGAACCAAATGTTAATCGCCAAGACAGTGGGGAAAAGGTCTTCAGGGCATGTCAGAGACCTCCCTGCTGTGTACAGCCTAGGAACTTGGTGCACTGTGTCCCAGCCACTCCAACCATGGCTACAAGGGGCCAAGGTACACCTTGAGTCATGACTTCAGCGGGTGCAAGCCCCAAGCCTTGGCAGCTTTCACATGGTGTTGGTCCTGCAGGTGTGCAGAGGACAAGAACTGAGGTTTGGGAACCTAGATTTCAGGGGATGTGTGGAAATGCCTGGATGTCCAGGCAGAGGTGTGCTGCAAGGGCAGAGCCCTCATGGAGAACCTCTGCTAGGGCAGTGCAGAAGGGATATGTGGGGTTGGAGCCCCGACACAGAGTCCCCACTGGGACACTTCCTAGTAAAGCTGTGAGAAGAGGGCCACCATCCTCTAGACCCCAGGATAGTAAAACCACTGACAGCTTGCACCATGCACCTGGAAAAGACTCAGACACTCAATGCCAGCTGTGAAAACTGCCAGGAAGAGGGCTGTACCCTGCAAAGTCACAGGGTCAGAGCTGCCCAACATCATGGGAGCCCACCTCTTGCATCAGTGTGATCTGGATTTGAGACATGGAGTCAAAGGATATTATTTTGGAGCTTAAGGATTTAATTGCTGCCCTATTGAATTTTGGACTTGCCTGGGGCCTGTAGCTCCTTTGTTTTGGCCAATTTCTCCCATTTGCAGTGGCTGTATTTATCCAATGCCTGTACTCTCATTGTATCAAGGAAGTAACTAACTTGCTTTTGATTTTACAGGCTCATAGACAGAAGGGACTTGCCTTTGGATGAGATTTTGGACTTGGACTTTTGAGCTAATTACGGGATGAGTTAAAATTTTGGGGGACTGTTGGGAAGGTATGATTGTATTTTAAAATGTGAGGACATGAGATTTGGGAGGGGCCAGGGCAGAATGATATGGTTTTGCTGTGTCCCCACCCAAATCACATTTTGAATTGTAGTTCCCATAATCCCCACATAATGAGAGGGACCCAGTGGGAGGTAATTGAATTGTGGGGGTGGTTTCCCCCATGCTGTCCTCATGATAGTGAGTTCTCACGAGATCTGATGGTTTTATAAGGGACCTTTCCCAGCTTTTGCTCTGCATTTCTCCTTGCTGCTGCCATGTGAAGAGGGATGTGTTTGCATCTCCTTCTGTCATGATTGTAAGTTTCCTGAGGGCTCCCCAGCCGTGCTGAACTGTGAGTTAATCAAGTCTCTTTTCTTTTTAAATTACCTAGTCTCAGGTATATCTTTATTAGCAGTGTGAGAACAGACTAATACAGTCATGCAATTCAAAGTTGTTTCACACAATATTCTCTGACTACAAATGGTCATGTCAGGTAAATTGGTGAATAGTACTGTGTGTCATTCAGGGTCTAAAAGGAAAATGGGCTGGGCATGGTGGCTCACACCTGTAATCTCAACACTTTGAGATGTCAAAATGGGAGGATCACTTGAATCTAGTAGTTTAAGATTAGCCTGGGAAAAAGAGTGAGACACTGTGTCTAAAAAAAATAAAAATTAGCTGGGCATGGTGGCACACTCAATTGAGCCCAGGAGTTTAAGGCTTCAGTGAGCTATGATTGCACCACAGCACTTGAGTCTGGGTAACAGAGCAAGACCCTGTCTCAAAAAAAAAAAAAAAAAAAAAAAAGAAAATGAACAGTATACCAGAGGGAATTTAACACAAGGAATTAAACAGGTATTGGAAGTCTAAGAAGGCAAAAGGGGAACTGATGTAACACAGAGATAGTAAGTGTAGAAAGCGAAGCAGTGATCAACCCTAAGGTTGTAGAAACAAAGGTAAAATGGTTGGGTTGTTAGAACTTGGTAACTTGGATGAAGGGCCACACATAACTGGGAGGATGGCTTCTGAGAAGGAGGTTGCTGGTGGCCTTGGAACTCAGAGGAAGTACCTAGTGTAGCAAGGACTCAGACCTCTGAAGAAGAGGTGTCCACTGGCTGATGCTCACGCCTTTGAGAGGGGGCCATGAGGCTGGCTCCGGGATTGTAAGAAAAGAAAAGAAATGAAACTGGAAACAATGACCACTCTCAGAGTAAAAAATTATGGCTGGGATGATGCTAATTGAAACAAGAAACAAAATAGGAAGCAGCCAGACCTATATCCCTCCTCCAGCCTTTCAGTCTCTTTTTAACACCCCTTACTGACAGAAACTAATAAAGCCAGCAAGCAAAAAAAAGATGTGGTTTGCAGAGTCCTCACCTTAGCATCAAAAAGCAGATTACAGAGGGTGGGCCCCTCTTTGGCCACTTCCCTACATGCTCATTCATACACATCCTTCTATATAGTGTCTGCTTGAAACCATGATGTCAAAATATAATTTCTTATAGCATGTTTATTTATTTTGGGGTGACAAATCATTATAATAAAAAAGGAGTTGTCCAAAAAGTGACATAGCTTTATAATAGCCATTATGGCAAAAAGTCATTAATTGAACAGTCATTACATGAGGGGATCAGGAACTAAAAATCAACGCTCATTATGGTCATAATGTAAAGAAACATCACAGGAAATCATATATATCCACCATTCATGAATAGAGGAAGTCTGAGACCTAAGAACAGGAACTGGTCCAAAGGGGTAACCTGGAGCTGTATCTTTTTAAAGACAAAACACTCTCCTCCAGGCTTAACAGAGCTTGAAGTGTGAGAACCAGGAAAAGAGGAGTCAATCTCTGGGAACTTAGCTAATATCTACTTTCATGGACACCCCTACAGTCTAACTTTCATTCATTCATTTAACTATTATATGTTGAGTACATAAAATGTTCTAGGCACTAGAGTGGTGAATGAGACTTAATCCATGCTCTGATGGAACTGATTCTTTTTCTTTTTCCTCGCCCAGGTTGGAGTGCAGTGGTGTGATCTTGGCTTATTGCAACCTCTGCCTCCCTGGTTCAAGCGATTATTGTGTCTCAGTCTCCTGCGTAGCTGGGATCACAGGTGTGCATCACCATGCCCGGCTAATTTTTTTATTTGTACTAGAGATGGGGTTTCACCATGTTGGCCAGGCTGGTCTCAAACTCCTGGCCTCAAGTGATTCATTCACCTGGGCTTTCCAAAGTGCTGGGATTATAGGCGTGAGCTACTGTGCCCAGCCAGAATTTACTCTTTAGTGGGTGATTACAACAATTAACAGGTAAAAAGTAAATATATAAAGCTTAAATAAAGATATCAAGAAGTAGTAGGTACTACAAAAGAAAATAAACAGAAAAATGAACGGAGAATAGAAATTTAAACTAACCAGTAATAAGGGAGATGCAAGTCAAGACAATTAAATGTCTTTTTCACTTCCCAGATTGGTAAAAGTATAAATTATTGATAATAGCACCTTGTAAAGGATGAAATAAAATGGATATTTTCATACACTGTCAGTAGGAGTAAATTGGCAAAGCGTTTCAGGGGGATATTATTTAGTAGTATAGAAACAAATTTGAATTTTGCACATTAGGTTAATATATTAAGTTGAATCATATGAAATTGCCAATATTTGACAAATTTTGGCCTAAAAAATGAACTTGAAAATAGATCAAATGAAATTATCCACACTGAAACACTAAAAGGAAAAAGAGTAAAATGTTTTCAAAATTTCAAGAACATACTGGTCAAAAGGGAACTGAACCAAACCACAGCTTATTTTTCTTTTTGGTAGCTCCAAAATGAAAGAGGCTGTCTGTTATCCACTGGTTAGATAAAGTAAGCATTTCCCTTCTACATAGGTGATGAAGGGATGGGTCAGATAATTTCAGTTGCTCCTTTTATCTGGTTTTTCTATCTCCTGAGAGAGCATCCTTTCTTTTCTGATTCTCAATCCATGTACATAACTCATCTGAGGGATCTTTATAAGCTTGTAAGTCATAGACTTGACTGTTTCCTTTCAAAGTCCAAGTATTTTATTATGTGTGATGTCTCTGGAGTCTATTTGCCACCTAAAAATTTAGAATATGGTCCCAAGCCATCATTTCTGGATATCATTTGAAGCAGGAAATGTGACAACCATTCAAATAGGAAACAATGACAATGACCATTCCCAGAGTCAACATTAGATAATGCATGGACCTGTTGCATGGGATTTATGATGGTCAGGGGTGACAGAAGTCAGGTTTCTTTGGTTCCCTCAGTCTAAGATGTCCTTCCAGTTGGAAGGGATCCCCAAATCATTCTACGGTATGGTCACAACCACAAAGGCACCTCTAGGATAAAAAGTGGTGGATAATTTCTCTACACTTCCTCGAAGTTCTGAGTAAGTCTCATCCTGTCCTTTTGAGTTTGAGTCACTTTGGCAGCACAGTCACTTTCCTGTGCTGACTTAGATCCTTTTATTTAAATCCCTGTTCCTGTCACTTGAAGGTGCTTGATGGAAACTGAAGCCCTTTGTTTATTAATTCCATGTGACCTGTTCTTTAGTGGGTAGTTAAAAATTTCAAGGACACTGACAAATACCAAAATACCAAAGAGTGTGCTGTCAGTTGTAGAGGAAACTAGGCTATGCCATCTGATTCAGGTAGTTAAAGTTGGCATTGATAGTTCTACGGTAACATTCTTGATTTCCATTTGTGAAAATTTTAGCCCAATTTCCGGCCAATATACACAAATGTATATCTCTATTAGACTATTAAGAAAAATAATAAATGTTTAATTTTATATGATGTGGCTTGATTCTCTTTTACAAAGTAAAATCTGAGCATGTGTGAGATTACCAGCTGGGGGTTGTTAGATTTTGAGACCGGAGTTTTTGATCTTGTGGCCTAGAACCGATTGGTCACTGGATGACTTAAGAGGGAAAAGAAAAATTCTGCACTGCTAATAAAATCTGTATTTGTGGTGACCTGACAGTTTCACAGTGGGGGGACTGATTTGTGCTCCAGCTCATGGCCTCATCAACTTAGTTTCAAGTCAGAGCCATAGCAGTAAAATATGACTTTATTTTTTTAAGCATTTAGTATATTTTAAAAGTTGATGATACATTTCTGGTAACACTGACTAAGCTATTTAGGTAATATATAGAAAACAAATATTTTTAAAAGCATCAGGATGATGATTAACACTGAAGAATTACGAGGCCTGAAGTAAAGGAAAAACTGGAACCCAGAGCCGTAAGCAAGCAGAGAAACCATTTTTTGGCTAAGGACATTTCCTGACCTGCATATTAGGGTTTGACAGCCTTCTGTGACTAATGGGACAGAAATAGAAGACCAGAGTCTGCCCAAGTTGGGGAGTTTATCAGGAGAATAATCCTACAATAAGGTAGGACCTTAAATTTCTATAATCTTGGGATAAAAATGAACTATAAAAGAAACATCCCTTATGTTACACAGTTTAAGTTCAGAGCATCTTTCACACCTTTTACTTGATTAAAGGTGGTTCTGGGCTGGAAGTACCCCCAGGTGCTGGGCAAGAAAGCTTTCATTGTAGATCTCAGATTATTCCAAAAATATTTTTCCAGATACAAGATATGGCACATACTCAAAAATAATAATGAACCCAAAGAAACTAAACCAGGTGTGAAAACCAGCAGACATGTCAGGCAGTTGAAATCAAGCCCCCAAATATTAGATATATTAGAAAGACTGCAAAACAATGATGTCTACATTATTCATGAAACAAAAATTTGGAAGAATTTTGCCCACTTGGATGTTTTCTTAGCTTCAACTTAACATTCAGGCTCACAAGAATCTCAGAGGCCATACTTGGCACCAGATTAATCCGAGAGACGTAGGACAAGAATTATAGCTTGCTATCAGGGCAGCATCAGGCATGCTATTTCTATAGCAGCAGTCCCTGCAGCAGCAGTCCACATAGTACCTAGGAGATAGTCTCTTGACTCTCCATCCCTCATTGTCTACTTGGGGACAGCTGAGGTGCATGTGGCACCATCCTGGAGCCATTATCTCTTGTTAAGAACATAATAGAGTAGTTTCCAATGCCCATGCCAGGTGTATGCAAGTTATAGGAGTCACTGCATTCAGAGAAGCTCAAAGTCTGGCTTCTTCCAGATACTTAGTTTCCCCAGTCCAAGTGTAGTCCATCAGTTAGGAGTCTTTTTTATGATATGAAATGTTTGCTTAGTAACATAGTTGACATTTTGTCATTAGAAGGCTCTAGGTGGACAGAGCTAGAAAGTTAATTAAGGTCAAATGATCATGCAGAAGGAGAAAAGGGTTTTGTTAACAATTTACACACCAATTGGAAACAACAAAAAAATGACAGAATAGATTTAGAGAGAGGCAAATAGAAATTCGGAAAAAAAAACAAAACAAAATTAAGAGCTCAATGGAAGAGTTTAACAGGAGAGCGGTCACAGCTGAAAAGAGAACTAGTAAAGTGGGAGATGAGGAAGAAGAAAAAAATTCAGAATATATAACAAGGAGAAAAAATAATATTTAATACACAAACACAAAAATATAACAAATAGGGTGAGAAAGTCTATTTTATTTTTAGTTAGAGGCTCAAAAGTAGAAGAGAGAGAAAATAGAGGCAATAACTGAAGAGATAATACTTGAGAGTTTTCCAGACAAAATGAAACTCAAAAGTCAACAGATTCTAGAAGGCCTACCAATCAAAGAAGATAAATAAAGGGAACTCCATACCTAAAGACAGAACAGTAAAACTGCAGACAATAAAAAAAAAAAAAAGACAAAAATAGTAAAGACAAAAAACAGGAAAAAAAGGAACATTACATTCAAATAAGCAGCAGCGAGACAATTGGCTGCCTTCTGAAAAGAAACAATCAAATGCAAATATCTTCAATATGCTGAAAGAAAATAACTGCCTCCAGAATTACATACTTAGTAAAAATAATCTCCAATAATTAAAGCAAAATAAAGACACTTTCAGAGAAAAATAGCTGAAACAGTTTTTCACAAGCAGACCAACACAAAAGGAAATTCTAAATGATGTTTCTCAGGCAGAAGGACCATGATTACATATGGAAATTCAGAGACATAGCAGAAATAAAGAGCAAGATAGCAGCACATATGTTGATAAATCTAAATTAACATTAACTACATAAAATATATGTCTAGTCTTCTGGGGTTTAAAACTATTAATACTTAGACCTAATAAATGATAACAGCATATATATAGAATGAGACTAAATGGAATAAAAGTATTCCAACATCCATATATTGTCCAGGAAGAGGATAACGGTATCAATTACTACTATGTTTAATAAATTAAGGATTAGCTGGGCACGGTGGCTCACGCCTGTAATCCCAACACTTTGAGAGGCCAAGGTGGGCGGATCATGAGGTCAAGAGATGGAGACCATCCTGGCCAACACAGTGAAGCCCTGTCTCTACTAAAAAAAATACAAAAATTAGCTGCACCTGTAGTCCCAGCTACTCGGGAGGCTGAGGCAGGAGAATCACTTGAACCCGAGAGGCAGAGGTTGCTGTGAGCCAAGATCGCGGCACAGTACTCCAGCCTGGAGAAAGAGTGAGACTCTGTCTCAAAAAAAAAAAAAAAAAAAAAAAAAAAAAAATTAAGGATTAAGATTGTAATTTTTAAAGTAACCACAAAAGAATAGAAGCAACTTAAATACAATTAAAGGAAATACAATTAAAGGAAATACAATAAGAAAGAAAGTGAAGCAAAGCATATAAAAAAGTAAAAAAAAAAATGTTATAATAGTTAAAAATAACCAATCCAAAACAGACAAAAAAGACATAGAAACAGAACAAGCAGAACAAACAGAAAAAAATAAAGATGGTAGATTTAAAATTAATATATATCAACAATTACATTAAATGTAAGTGGACCAAATTATCCAGTAAAACAAACCCCCGAAATACTGCTACACTGGATTTTTAAATTAACTATATGATATATTTAGGAGTTGTATCTAAACCAGAAAGTGAGAGAAAGGTTGGAAATGAAAGGCGAGAAAAGGAGCTTGACTGAAAACATTAACAAAAAGGTGGCTATATTAATAGACTCTAAAGCAAAAAACATGACATCAGAATATACCTCTTAGAGAATATAACCATTCCTTTCTAAATACTTTTTATGCTGACTGGTTATCATAGGTGACAATATATGTTAATTTGTCTGCACCATTTTGTTAAGACAAAAAGCTTTGGTATTTTCTTCTTCACTCTCCAACTATAAAGCTATAATAAACTAATAAATCTTTAAATATTCCTTATCTTTAAAATTTTTGTATAAGTGATTATTGTCATGTTATTTAGTGCAGTGGTTTACTTTCATCCTTTCTTCCTAATCTCCAAGTATTGCCAGGTACTTGAGCTTTTCCAATGTACACGTATCAAAGCCAGCACGCCTCTGCCAGAACCCACTGCCTCTGAGAGCTGATCCATGGTAATTCTTTTCCCAACATCCTCTTGGTCTCTAGGACTCTAATGACCAAAGGAAAAGAGATTGCTGTTGCTTGGCTACTATGTTGGTAGATATGATTTAAGGCTACAGGTATGTCCAGATTTACACTGTGGAAAGGTCACTCAGGATACAGTGTGGCAAATGGGTTGGAATAGACAAGACTGGCTGTAGAGAGGCCAGTTTTTGATCTACTTATGTTCATGGAGGTGATGGATGGACCAGCGTAGTAACAAAGTGGGAATGAGTCTGTATAGAGTCTCCAATAAATTTAAATACTATAATTCTTTGGAAATGAATTGTCATGTTGGGAGATTGGGAATGTTTAAAGAAGATATCAAGATCTGATTTGAGGAACAGGATGCATAGCAGTGAGGATAGGTGTCTAGGCAGGGGTAGAAGCAGGTTTTAGTGATCTGTTGAAACACCCACGACAACACACTACTCTTTGGGAGATGCTGGCTTGAGGCTGATCATTGAGGTAGAGGGTAGTACGTGATGCTGACAGGGAACTCACTGGTGTGTTGAGTTTTAGCATCTGTGACTCTGAGATGCATATGAGGCCTCTTGTAAATTTTGGGGTTGAGAGTAGAAAGTACAGGTTTGTATTTTAGAAAGAGATTTGGGAATAAATGTAGCTCTGGTTGACACAGACAATATGTGAAGGTTTGTTGGCCAGAACTAGTATGTGTCTTGGGTGTTGGGCAGGGAACAGATAGAGCCAAAGCTCTGCAAGGTCAATGTGAAGGGTGATTTCCTTGTTGGGTTCAAGTTTATGACTCAGCCTGGACCTAGCTTGGCTTCTCAACTAGAGAAGAAGAATGATTCCATGTCATACACAACTCCTGTCTTTGAAAAAGTCATAATGACTCCCAGACCCAACATGTGGGGCAAACTTTCCAGATTTTTCTCTTCAGTTTAATCTTTCCAGGGAAAATTGGGGAAAGAAATCTCTCTATTTGAACTTCATCAAAAGACCAATATGTTAATATTTCAGCCATTAATATGTCTTTAAACCATGTTACTCCTTAAACAGCTATTACATGAAAGTGTATTAACTGAGGAAACTGGGTTCTCCCAAACAATGAAACACTGACTGCAAGCATTATTCATCTTTTTATATCATATATTCCTTCAAATATTTTAGACATTTTAGAAAGCAAATAATAGTATTATAATGATTACAAGACTGATCATTACTCTTTTACAAAAAACAGCCACAAATAACTAACTCCATTAGCATTACCTTCTGTCCTTTCATTTCCTCTTTCTTCATCTTCTTTTTTTGCCTATGATATTCTGGTATAGCATATTTCCTCTTTCTTCTAATTCTAATTCTGATTCTGCTTCTTATTTCTTCCCTAGATTAAAACTTTACTTACCTATGCTGCCAGTTAGTGCTTCCTTCCCAGAGCCACTAAAGCAACAGTTTGAGGTTGAGGTCCTAAATTGAAGATTTAGGATCAGAAACAAGGAACCTGGATGAATTTCTGATGTTTTTCTATAGGAGTCTGTTACGCAGTTGGAAGGAGCCTTTTTTGGAATTAAAGTTTGATCAAATAAGCTATTTTAATATTTATAGTTTTGTCTAGTAAAAGTATTCTATAAAAACCTTGGTTTTGGATGTCTACTGTTAGCTTTTAGTCAATACTGCAAAAAACTTCTTTTGGAACAATTTCTGTCTTTTTCAGTATTGTATTTCAATTGTTTCTCCAGGACCACACATAAGAGCCGGATTGGTGGTCCAGTGGTAGAATTCTCACCGCCTGCATAGGAGACCCTGGTTTAATTCCTGGCCAATGCAACAAGTTTTGTGCTTCACTTCTCTATATTCTTTATACTTCTGACCTGCACAGGCTATCCCATGTTTAAGGGCCTTGGTTGTGGAGGCTTTTGACTTATGACAATGGTAACCCAAGTGATGGCCAATGCCTGAAGCATAAGATATTCAGGAAATGATCTAATGATCTAGGGACCTTGCAGTTAGAGTCAAGAGCCATTCCTGTAATCCCAGCACTTTGGCAGGTCAAGGCAGGTGGATCACCTGAGGTCAGGAGTTTGAGACCAGCCTGGCCAACATGGTGAAACCCAGTCTCTACTAAAAATACAAAAATTTGCCAGGCATGGTGGCACACACCTGGAGCTACTTAGCATGGTCTATCTTTGAAAGTGGCAAGTGTTTCTGGTAGTTTGACGCAGTTTTGAATATTGGTACGTAAAACTTCTGTTACTTTCATCTATTCTCCAGGTAGATCCCTAGAATCCCAAAGAACCATCACGTCCCTGATTCGCATGCTAGACCTTGGGCTGACCGCTGGGTCATGCCTCACTATGGAGCAAGGAACAAGAAGTGAAGTTCCCTGAAGGAGAGAAGCTGTGGGGAGGAGCAGTCACCTTGGTGGTGTCAGGTGTCGGCAGTCCAAGAAAAGGGGAGGCATGTGGGGAGGAATCCGTGTGGAGATGAGGGGAGCAGTGGAGACGTTGCTTTGGGCAGAGGTGGCGAGTGGACCTTCAGGCCTGTACCCTGGACACCATGAACAGAATTAGTTAACATTGTCACCCACCATGGCCTCCATGTGTTCTGTGAGCCCATTTGCTTTCCCAAAGGGATTCCTAGCAATGTGTGTCAACAGGTGTTGGCCTGATTTTTTTTTTATTTTTATTTTTTGAGACTGGGCAGTGCAGCAGTGGCTTGGTCTTGACTCACTGCAACTTCCGCCTCTTGGGTTCAAGTCCTTACCTGGCAATACTGTGTTGAAGCCATTGAAACTGTCCCTATAAACTTTATAAAATTAATCAGGGAAGAAGGGAAGGGGAGAAACAAAAATAAACAAGCTTGCAGCAATTTTGCATTACTCTTGAGAGCAGTCTGCTCTTGGACCTGCTTCCTCACAGTTGTTTGGTGCTCTTTGTGCTAGAATCAGGCAGGCCCTAGATTATAGTTCTCCTGAACTGTTCTATAGATAACAACCTGAACATTATGAAATGTTAAGTTTCCCGTTAGAGATATTCTTTCAGATCCTGTGTACCAGTGAAACTACTGATGTCAGCTGGTCTGAAGGACGCCACTGAGGAACTGACTCAGTATGCAGTTTCCAAATCCTAATGATTTCATCCCCCTTCCCCTGCCCAATCAACAACCTTAATTTTCCAACCCCTCACCCTCCACAATCCCCTTAAAAACCCTAACGCAGAAGTTTTTGAGGAGATGGATTTGAGGGTCTACTCATATCTCTCCCGTTGGCTGCCCTGTGATCATTAAATTCTTTGTTGCAAACTGCTGTCTTAGTGTATTGGTCTATTACTGCACAGTGGGCATATGAACCTACTGCTCTTATAACACCAGAGTTGTTTTCTACTTTGTTTTAACTATTCTGGGAATCTCTGTATTTGTTGAATAAAATTGTAATGCGATATATAATGTTTTGTTTTTTTGTTGTTGTTTTGTTTTGTTTTTTAGCATTTTTTTCTCTAAAGGAGAATCAGGCTTTCAGGTGGACAATCTAGGAGACTTGATTTACAAAAATGAAAATGACAGATTACTTATGTGATGAGGCACATTGAAAGAGCCCATAAAGTGGCAGCAAAAATTAAACCAGGATGATCAACTTCAAGACAATATCCTAGTAAAATTATTAGATTTTAAAGATAAAACATACTCCGGTCTCCAGGCATCACTGTGGAACAAGTTACAAAAGCAACTGAATTAGATGGGCACTAACATACAAGGCAAGGTAACAGTGAAGCAGCATTTTCAAAAAACTTATATATAGAAAGTGCAGTGTGGCTGGGCCACCCCAGCCCCCAGCAGTGGGGTAGGATGGCACTAAAGTGGATCCAGAAGGAATTAACCAACTTGCAGATGAATCCTCCTGCCCAGTGCTCCACGGGGCCTCTGGGTGATAATTAATGACAGTCCTTGCCAAGGAGGTGTTTTCTTCCTGACCATCCACTTTCCTACGGATTGCCTGTTCAAGCCCCCAAAGGTTGCTTTCACAACCAAAATTTATCACCCCAATATCAATAGCAATGGCAGCATCTGCTTCGACATCCTATGGTCTCAGTGGTCTCCAGCACTGACTGTCAAAAGTTCTCTTGTCCATCTGCTCACTGCCCTGCATCCCCAACCTCAATGATCCTCTGGTGCTAGAGATACCCCACACCTACAAGGCCGACAGAGAGAACTACAACAGACTAGCAAGACAGTGGACAGAAAAATATGCTATGTAAGTGCCTAGGTGATTTTACGGGAGACATTGTCTGCCTTGAATTCAAGGTCTTCCCTTGAGATTCTGGGCTGTGGGCTGGGCCATTCAAAGTGTCATCTGTTCTTCAAACAAATTGATATAGGAGTTAAAAAGAAATTATTTAGGCTTTAGGGTAAGGAAGTCCTTGGTAAGGTTCCCTTTTAATGAAAAGCAGCCCCCAAATAATTTCTTTTCTAACAAAGAGCAGCCTGTAAAATGGAGCTGCAGACATAGATAAGCAAGCTGGAAGCTTGCACAGGTGAATGCTGGCGGCTGTGCCAATAGGACAAGGCTACCTGGGGGGTAGGCATGTTCAACATGGTGGCTCCATCTTCCCTTTTCTTTTCTAACCACGTGTACAGTAAGGAGCAGACAACATGGCGTGAGTAAAGTAGAAAACCCATTTGCATAAGAAGAAGATTAGGGTTGGGTGGCCAGCTTCTTCCAGCGCTATGTAAATGTCACACCTGGTCCAACCAATCTTTGGGCCCTATGTGAATCAGACACTGCCTCCTCAAGCCAGCCTATAAAACCCTGTGCACTTCACCACAAAACCAGAAGTTCCACTCTGGCAACCCTCTCTCTCTCAGGAGAGAGAGCTATTTTCCTTTCTCTTTCTTTTGCCTAGTAAATCTCCACTCCTAAACCCACTTCTTGTGTGTCCACATCCTCAGTTCCCTTGGTGTGAGGCAACAAACCTTGGGTATTTACCCCAGACAACTATGCCACTTCAAAATGTTGGTCACCCACTCTCTCCAGCTGCAGCATGTTGGTGCCATTCTCAACAATTGTGGCTTTGACAATGCCACATCTTTGATGCCAAATCAGCAGCCATAGTTGTTATGATCTGCAGCCTTCCCGGTTACACTGGAATCTCTCTCTCTGCCCCAGTTTATCTGTTGGTCTTTTGGGGAGCTAGGCCCTGCACCTCTCTCCTACCCAGCCTCAAATGGTGCCACTGCTCACAAAAGTACCACACCAGGTCTTCAGCCAGGCCCCTCACCACATAAACTTTGCGTTTTAGAACTCAGTGCCATCCTGGGTAACCAGGGCTGAGCAGGGTTTCCTCACACCCTGTCTGCTGCACAACCACAGCCTGAGGAGGCTCAGCTCATGCTAGAGGGAATTGGGAACAGTGTCACTGGGAAGTGAAGGCCTTGCCCTGAGGCTTCCATCAGTCTTATTCTCCATTTGCCACATGCTGGCATTTCTCCCCTCAAACCAAGAAGCAGCAAGTGGAAAATGTTAAGATATAAAGTACATAACACCCCATAAGACATGACTATGTTTTTAGAAGCAAGAGGAAAATTATGAAACCTCTAGAGGTTTGGGTTATGTTTATCCATATGATGAGGATTTTCGCCACCCCTGCTCCTCCCACTAGGAGCCTACACTAAGTTCAAGTGTGAGCCATTCACAGACCAGAACACAAGGAGGGAGAGAGACTCCTTGGGTGGATTATGAGGTCAGGAGTTTGAGACCATCCTGGCTAACATGGTGAAACCCCGTCTCTACTAAAAATACAAAAAATTAGCCAGGCATGGTGGCGGGTGCCTGTAGTCCCAGCTACTCCGGAGGCTGAGGCAGGAGAAGGGCATGAACCTGGGAGGTGGAGCTTGCAGTGAGCCGAGATAGTGCCACTGCACTCCAGCCTGGGTGACAGAGTGAGACTCCATCTCAAAAAATAAAATAAAATAAAATAAAATAAAATAAAATAAAATAAAATAAAATGCAATTTACTCATTAAAAAGAAGAAAGTGCAAATTAAGGATATTATATCCAATGAAACTCTCTTCAAGGTACAAGGTACAAGGGAATGGCTTTGCTTAAACTTTACATAGGCAAGGCTCAACCATACAATGACTCAGACCTTGACCAAATGCCCTCCTGGACCATGGTAAGGGAAGTAGTCTTGTGAGGCATTATCATAAGACTATTTCTTACTCATCTCTTTTGGGGGCCTCCTTGTCTTGCAGCAGGCTACCAGCAGGCAGTTTCTCACCTGTTTCTGGTAAGCCATGGAAATTTCCATCTTGCCCCGATCCCCTCAGTGGTACAGCTACAGACTGTAACTGCCTAGCTGCAATATAAAATTGGCCCCTTCTTGACAGAGCAACCCACCACTTGGGTTGTCATCTAGTAACTCCAGTTTGGTGTCATGCTGTGGAATTATGGATGTGGGGAGCTGACAACATACTAATCTTTCTTATGCATAGATATCCCCTATTACTTATGCTGTGTGCGTAAGTCCAAGTGTGAGCCATTCACAGATTTGATGCCCAACATGGGACCAGTAAGGTCACAATGCCTTCTAGGAGAAAAAACAGAAAGAACCACATGGGGCCAGGTTAGGCGGCTTGAGAAGGGCCTCCAGGATCTGGTAATAGATGTTCTCTCCCACGTAGTAGGTGTGAGAGGAGAGTAACAGTCCTCCTATTGTTCTATGTGTTAGTGAATATTTGGAGGCTGAGCATTGACAGGGAAGACTGAAACCAGCCACCCAAATGGCATTTGTTGTTTAAAGTTCATTGAAACTGAATGGACAGGCTGGGCATGGTGGCTCATGCCTGTAATCCTAGCACTTTGGGAGGCCGAGGCAGGTGCATAACCTGAGGTCAGGGGTTCGAGACCAGCTTGGCCAACATGGTTAAACCTCATCTCTACTAAAAATAGAAAAATTAGCCAGGCATCATGGCAGGGGCCTGTAATCTTAGCTACTCGGGAGGCTGAGGCAGGAGAATTGCTTGAACCCAGGAGGTGGAGGTTCTAGTGAGCTGAGATCATGCCACTGCACTCCAGCCTGGGCAACTCCGTTTCAAAAAAAGGAAAAAAAAAACAAACCCAAAAAACTGAATGGACAGCCTCTTAAAACCAAAAGCAATTGCAGAGTTGTGCTTCCTGTTGTGTGCCTGCTCTCTTTGTGCTCCTAATTCTTCTCTTCCCCTCAACCTGACTCAGGTACTTTAAGGAAAGAAGTCTCTCTACTGCTTCCTGATGGCTGGTCACATCTCCCTGCACTCCTTGAACTCTCAGTCAAGGAGGTAAGATATTCTCCTGGCAGGTGCTGCTGTAACTAAAGTGCATGTGTTAAACTTCTTGATATGTGTTCCTGTAGAGTGTGAATTCAACTGACAGAGTTTGGGTAAAACTTGTAGTGAAAGGGGAAAAAAAAGTTAAAGTTATGAGTGAAGCCTCTGAGCCAATTCAGTGTATAGTTGTGAAAATGTGTCATTGAGATTGATGATTTACATGCTTATACAATGAATGGTCTTAAAATTGTTAGAGGAGATTCTTCTGTTCAGAGTACCATCATGAGTAAAAAAAGGGCTAATGGGGCAAAAATCCCTCAACATTTGTCACCAATGAATGGGTCAGAATTTAGCCTGAGTGCCTGTAGCCTCTGATGTCTAAGTTTTACCATATAAATAATGTTCTGTTGGTTGGCAAGTCAAAATTTTAAAACTCAACTACTCTGACTGCAGTGTTATCACATCTCTGCTAGTAGGGGTGACTGATAAACACCATCCCACCCCCGCCAAAATCAATAGCTTGCTTGCCAAGTAAAGTTTCTTGGGACTATGCCAATGAATTCACAATGTTCAATTCCTCTGGCAGCCAAAAAGAAGACAAAAAACTAAAAACTCCTGCCTCTCACAAAGTAAAAGACTTGATTTCTGATATAGAAGCCACCATTGCATGCCAGATTTGTCACTCCTGCCAAAGTTTGGCCTGTTTGTTTTGGAGAAAATATTGTTGCTTCACTGCTTTCTGGCTTCCATACGTTTTGATAAGAAACCTATGTTATGGTTAAAATTACAAAATTACAGAAATAATACTGAATAATAGTCTTCATTTCCTTTAACCTGAACTCTCCAAAATAAACAATACTTAAAATTTGTTGTATATAATTTCAAAAATGGTGGAATCAGAGTACTAACTGATAGTGTCTGGGCAGAGGACCAGAATTCCCAAACCTCATTCTGCCAATAACCTAGGTTCTCTGGTGGATGTGGGGATTACTGTAAAAGATATATACATAGATAAAACTGACAAGGTATAGATAATCACAATTTACGGCAGGGCTTGTGCCACAGTGGAGGGAATTCCAGTAAACTGTATCAGAGGATAAGGCTCAGTTCAAGACCTTAGGGTTTTTTCTTCTGTCTAAGCGTAAAGTAACCTTTATCAAACTTCTCCAAATGAATCTGATGGCTGCAAATTCTCTGAGAAGAGAGAACCAGAAAGAAGTCACATGGAGTGGGAATTCAAGGTTAGAAGCTCCCCTTAACACCAGTCAAGTTACCAGTTTTGATGCTCTGGTAGAAAAGGGACAGTAATAGCCACACCCGTTTGTACAATATACTAAGTCCCCATATAGTAACAAACAAGCTCAGTACTTGTTCTGGTATGTAAAGAATAAGAAGAGAAAACCTAACCTGAGTCTAGGTTTCCTCCTTTGTTTATTAAGGATTGGGGGAGAAAGACAGCAGAGAATTTGTCTTTTTTACACAATTACTTCATTCCAATTTTCTGATGTCACTCCAAGCAATGCTAAGGGAGAAGTTTATTAGGCAAGTCCTTCAAAAGGCTATTTTCTTCCCATTTTCACTCCTTTCGTGTATCATATTGGGCCAGGAAATGGACAATTTAGTGGGCCAAGGAAATGCCATTTTAATATTACAGCATAGATATCTGAAGTATACAACACCATGCCATAAATTCAGCTATCTTAGCCCTACACTATCTAAGAGGTTACCAACACTGTCCCATTATATTTAATTTACCTTTTGAAATTACATATGGTTATATATATATATACACACACGTATACGTGTATATGTATATACACATGTATACGTGAGTGTGTATATGTAGTAATACATAGTAATACATAGTTGAATGTAATTCATCAGGTAGTGTTATACAGTGGGCAACATATTGACAGCACAAGCCAACTAAATCAAAAGTGAATAATGTAAGATGTGAAACATTATTTATTATAATTTATTATGAAATTATTATTAAATTTTTCTGAGACAAAGATTTATAGGGAAATTGATGATCCAATAAAGAGACTTTCCTCCACTAGTGTCTTTGTCAAAATAAAGTGGCCATCAAAATGAAAATTAAATTATGAAAATTTAAATCAAATTTAAATTTCATCAAAATAAAAATTAAATTATTAAATTATGAACACAAGCCCTCTCTGGTTTTGAAAAATCTGCTTTGGTTTAAACCAGCCTTAGGTCTTCAGGCGCCGTTGCCTTTATTACTGGTGCCTATTTACTCTGCCAACACTTCCAAAGATGGGTTTTGGGACCCTTCTGTGCACCAGGTGTCCCAAGGGCCTAAAGTCTCAAGCATACCCATGAGACTATCCAAGGAACCACATTCACAAAATTTAGACCCAGTGAGAACACTGTGAGCAAAACGTCCAGGCTTACATTTTTATTACATTTATTAATTATTTTTCTATTGTGTCCAATCTTAACTGGAAGAAAAGGGTAGATGCCAAAACAGGAAAGAACAGAGAGACTATTGAATTCAAGTTTGCTGAAATTCTAGGCAGTTCTTCCAGCTTTGCCATCTCTTGCGGATTTATAGTCTAAGGGGAAATTGACTACGAAGAAATCCTTTGATGATAAATAAGCTTAAAATTATCTCTAAAAGACTGATAATTTCTAGCGTTGGTTTTAAATTCTGGGGAAAAGACGCAGTCTCACACACTTTGGGGAATGTAATTGGTGCTTATACTTTGTAGGGCTGTATACATCGGAATCTTAAATTCACAATAAATTTCACCTAGCAGTTCCACTATTTGGAATTTATCCTAGATAAATAGCTTAAATTTTAGGATCGACATTAATTCCATTTCTCCAGCAGTCTTGGAATAATTGAGCCACAGCGGTGGTAGATGGCAAACACAGGAAAGAACAATACCTCACAGTGAGGCCGAGACCCAGTCCCCTGATCTGGAATCAACCAGTCCCGGCGGTGAAAGCGCCAAACCTTAGCCACTAGACTACCAGGGAACCACAAAGCACATACTTTTTTTTTTCCTCCTTCAATTGTTTCAGCAGAAATTACGCTGACATTGACCTCTAGAAAGCTCCATCTACCCTTCCTGGTGCCACCAGCCCATCCAAGGAATAGTCCCAAAAGGCTGTCCTCTCCCTGTTTTCTCCAAGTTGCGAGCCCACACGCGACGTGCAGAGCTCTCCTTTCCTTCCAGCCAGTGGCGTTCCTGGAACACCTGCCAGGTTTACAAGTCCCGGAGCGAGTTGCAGCGTCCCGGCCGCACCTCACCACCGACCTCAAGATGCGCCTTTGCTGGGCGGCAGCGCGTGGAGAGACTGTCGCTGGTCGGCGGGGCCAGAGCGCACCAGGTTTCCGGGAGGAGGCTGGAGCGGGGAGGCGCCCGGGGTGAGACCGTGGCACCCTCAACATCATAAAGGACTCAGATTCCTGCATTCCCGACATCATAAACGACTCAGACGGATGCGGAAACCGAGACGGCCTGGATGGAAAACTCTTTCAAGGAAGACCCCAGGGCCCTGAACGGAATTCCGGATATTTTCTCTGCAACGTACTACACCTGCCTTTTCCCACGTTAGTTAATGGCAATTCCACCCTCCACACGTTCAGGCCAAAAACTCGACGCAGGTCTTTCTCTCATGACCCACATCCGATTAGTTAGGAAATCATGTTCTTTTTTTGGTTGATTTTTTCATCTTTCTTCCCTCCCTCCATCCTTTCCTCCCTTCCTTCCTTCTTCCTTTTTTCCTAAGTAAGCTAACACAGGATCATGTTTCTTTTTTGGTTAATTGCAGACTTTGATCCACATAACTATTCTCTTTCTTGGTCTGAATTTTGGCAAACGACAAGCAAGGCATAGAGATCGCTACCCGCGGCTCGCCCAGACGTTAGGGTTTTAGGCCGCCGTTAGACTTCGGCCCTGCAGGTCAAAATCAGCTACTCTAGGCCTGTCTTCTCGGAGGCCAGTAGCAGCACCTGGTCCTCTCCGCGCGGCTTCTCCCGCCGGGTACGCAACCCTGCACCCCTTTCCTGTGACCTGCAGCGAAGCTCGGCGGGGGACCGGGTATTCAACTGGCCAGGAGTTCTCGAGGCGCAGGTGCGGGTGTGCAGGGACGCGCGCGGTGAGTTTGCAGTTCTTGCCGGCTCCAGCAACATCCCGGGTCAGTCCGAACTCCGAAGGCGCCAAGGCAGGCAGGGACCGGTAGGTGAAGGGCAGCCGCCCTCTTGCGCCCTGTTTCAGTCCTCCAGTCGCTGTTGAATGGAGTTTCCGTCTCCAGTCTCAGCCAAAGCAGGCAAGGCGGACAACCTCGGCCTGGCAACCAGTGAGTATGCAGTCCCTTCTCCACCCCGTTGGGCACTTGAACTTGTGCCGTTGGATTGTTTCTCCCCAAGCTTTCTGTGAATTCCAAGAATGCAACTGATAACTATTTAAAAACTGCCCTTAACTTGAAGAAAGAATACTTTAAAGTCTTAGCAAAGGAAATGTTCTAGATGGGTTTTAAGTCGAGGACTTTCAAGGGTGGGAGGAACACGAAAATCACTACACCAGGGAACACAAATACTGTTGAGAATGTATCACACACACCAACTACACACTTGAAGCAGGTAGGTTGTACGCTTAGGTTGGGCTCATCCTATTTTAAGTGTACTGTTGGTGGAACTTAACCTGAGTCTAGGATGAATATTTTAATTTTAAGTTTTTAATTTAAATACACATTCCAAAGGATATACAGAGAGCATATAAAGCCCACCTTATATCATTTTAACAAAAACAGCAAAAGAGATAATATGTAAATGACAGCCTCATAAAATGGTCTTTAAGTACTGGTTGTTTCCACTAAAGTTTTTCTTCTTACAAAGAACAGAAATTGCAAACCAAACATTGTACTTCATGCTACTAAGTAACAGAAAAAAAAGAAATTCTTTGGCCAAAAAAAAAAAAAAAAAAAAAAAAAACCACCTTGAAAATGAACTTTTTTTCAAAGAAAATCTAAATTCATTGCTGAATGTTGCAGACATTTTACCTCCAGATCAGCTCTTAAGGTAACTAGAGATTTATTTTCTCCAGAGGGTACAATAGAGGATCTTTGGCTAAGGGGTCAACCATTATTTATGAGAGCATGTGTCCTCTAGTGAAATGAGAGAGATTAAGTGACAGCATGTCTTGATTTTCATGGTGGCACCATAGGATGTACACATTTCAGGTTTATTGAGCTGTCAAACCTAGAGGACTTACTATTAAGCTGTTTATTACTATAAACAAAACAGTGTGAATGTGGCAAAAGGATACACATATTGATAAATGAAACTGAAGTGAGACACCTAAAACAGATCCTTGTTATATGGCCAATTGATTTTTTTTTTCAAAAAAGGCACTAAAGCAATACAATGGGGAAGAAGTGTCATTTCAAAGAGTAGTGCTGGACCAACTAGATATCTACTAGTGAGGAAAAAAATCTCAATCCCTACCTCACAACATACACAAAAGCTAATTTGAGTTGGATCACAGAACAAACCATACAAACTATGAAGTTTTAGAAGAAAATGCATGAAAATGTCTTTAAGACTTGGCAGAAAGCAAATATTTTCTAAATATTACACAGAGAAATAAGTAAAACAGAAAAATGATAAATTAGGCTTTGTTGATATGAAATATGTCTTTTCATCCAAAGACACCATTAAGTAACTGAAAAGGCAAGCCACGGACGAGGAGAAAATATTCACAACACATATTTGACCAAGAACCTGTATCCAGAGTATATAATTAGCTCCTACAATTCAGTATTAGAAATGGAAACACCCGTTTTTAAAAATGGGCAAAAGCTTAAACAGACATTTCAGAGAGGAAAATATACTAGTGGCCAGTCAGTTCATAAAAGAGTGCTCAATATCATTAGTTGTGAGAGAAATAGACTTAAACAAGATTGAGATACCACTCCGCCATTTTAGCATGGCAAAATTATAAAGTCAGAAAACACCAAATCTTGGTGAAGATGTGGAACATCCAGAACTCATACATTTTTAGAGGGAATGTAAAATGTTATAATCACTTTGGTTTGACAGTCTTCTATACATTTAAACATAAACATTTTTTTCCTAGCAATTCTTCACCTAGATATTCTTCCAAGAGACTTTAAAACATATGTACACACACACACACACACACACACACACACACACAAATTATAACAAGAACGTTCATAGCAGCTTTATTCACATACCCAAAACTACAAACAATCTAAGTGTCTATTATCAGGACACTGGTAAATAAACTGTGGTATATTCATTCAATGGAATACTACTCAGCAATAAAAAGGAATGAACATCTGATATACTCAACAATGTGAATAAAACTCAGAGACTTTATGCAGAAAGAAAGAACTGGACATAACAGTGGGCATACTCCATGAGTCCATCTACTGGAATTCTTAGAAGAAAAACTAATTTAAGATGCAAAACATCAGCATAGTTGCTTTCAAAAATAATGCAGAGGAAAATGACAATGAGGAAGATCATTCTGATTGATTACTAATTAATCGTCAACCATATCTAGACACAGCTAACAATGGCAAAATGAAATAGACTACTTTTTCTTTTCTTTTTTTTTTTTCTTTTTTTTTTGAGATGGAGTCTTGCTCTGTTGCCCAGGCTGGAGTGCAGTGGTGTGATCTCAGCTCACTGCAACCTCCGCCTCCCAGGTTCAAGCAATTCTCCTGCCTCAGCTTCCTGAGTAGTTGAGATTACAGGTGCCTGCCACCACGCCCAGCTAATTTTGGTATTTTTAGTAGAGATGGGGTTTCACCATGTTGGTCAGGCTCATCTTGAACTCCTGACTTCAAGTGATCTGCCTGCTTCGGCCTCCCAAAGTGCTGGGATTATAGGCATGAGCCACCACGCCTGGCCTAAGACTACTCTTATTAGCCCCATTTTACAGAAGAAAGATTGAGGCACATAAAGTTTAAGTTATTTATCCAATGCCACACAGGGGCAGAACTAGACTTACAAACCAGAATACAGGTGTGGTTTGAGCACAGATCAGACCCAGTCTTTCTTCTTCTTGTGCTCTAATATCTTGAGCACAGATTAGACCAGGTCTTTCTTCTCCTCAGTTTTAGGTCTTTATGGTTTTCTCACCTTGTAGGGGTGAAAAGAGGAGAGAGAAGGGAGAAGGCAAGGGGGCGGTGGGGTGGAAGCGCAGGGATCTATAGTTGTCAAAGAGCACAGCAGGAAACTACTGTAAATGTTGTTACATCAAGAGTTATACAAGTTTCTGGGAGATTGAACTGTTGGTCTGCAAGTTGTGGATTTTATAGTGGTTAAGCATTGTGCTGAGATCAGGAGATGAAATTAAGAAGAGTTATAGATTTAAAAATAAAAATAAAAACACGTTTCTGGAAGAAAATGTAGGAAAATATATTCACAATCATAGGGTAGGAAAGATGTCTTAGAGGTCACAAAAAATAAGAAAATTGGATTTCATCAAAATTAAAAACTGCTTATCAAAAAATTATCACAAGAAAGAAGGCAAGCCTTGTTAAGACTGGGAGAAGATATTTGCAGTATGCTTATTTGAAAAATAACTCAAATATTGAATATTTAGAGAGAACTTTTAGACATTAATAATAAAAGCCAAGCCATTTAAAAATGAGCAAAATACATGAATAGGCTTTCTTCACACACACAAAATTTCTAAATGGCCAAAAGACATAAGAAAAAATGTTCAAAATCATTACTCGTTAGGGAAACACAAATTAAAACTTCAGTGATGAGCTACCTTTATGCACTGCTATGGTCTGAATGTTTGTGTGTCTGCCTCCCCCCACTAAATTTATTTGTTGAACTCCTAATCCCCAAGTTGGTGGTAATAGGAGGTTTAGGCCCTTGGAAGCTGATCAGATCATGAGGACTCTGCCTTCATGCATAGGATTAGTATCTTTATAAAAGAGGCTGGAGGGAGCTTGTTTGCCCTTCCACCATGTGAGGACACATGGAGAAGGCACAGCCTATGAACCAGAGAGTGAGCCCTCATCAGACACAGAGTCTGCTGGCACCTTGAACCTGGATTTCCCAGCCTCTAGAACTGTGAGAAATAAATTTCTGTTGTTTGTAAGCTACTCAGTTTAAGGTATTTTAACAGCTTGAATAGAAGAAATTTGAAAGACAAGAAGTACTGACAAGAATGTGGAGTAACTATACTCTCGTTGCTGGTGAGGAGGTAAAATAGCACAACCATTTTGGACAACTGTTTGGCAGTTTATAATAAAGTTAAATTTAGACCTACTCCATGACCTAGCAACTCCACTTCCAGGTATAAACTGAAGAAAATTGGGTGCATATGTCTACAAAAAGAATTGTACTAGAATATAGCAGCTTTGTTCATGAGAGCCAGAATTGGAAATAACCCAGTCATCCACACAGAAATAACAGTCATCAATAACACCAAAATAATATACTAAAAACATGGATGCATCTCAAAAACATTATGCTGCAGGAAATTAGGAGTCAGACACAAAAAAGTATATTCATTTATGTGAATTTCAGAAACAGTCAACATTCGTCTGTGAAGATAGAAATCAGAATGGTTTGTCTAAGTGAAAGGAAGGTGGATGGGAATCTAAAGGAGGTTATTGACCTTTCTGGGCTGATGGAAATTTTCTATAACTTGATCTAGGCGATGGTTACGTTTCTATGCCCTTAAGATTTGTGCATGTTACTCTATGTGAATTATACTTCAATAATGTACTATTAGCGCTCCCATTCCCCCGCCAAATAATTAGGTGGGGGAGGTGGAGGATGGCATCAAGTTTAGGTTCTATTACATTTATTGGGTTTTATATGATCAGATTTTATTGTAAAATACCCTGTTGAATGAGAACTCATAGAAAGCTCATTGTCATTGCATCTAAAAAGGCCTTACTGACCTTTGAAATATCTCAGCCAGAAAAATGGTTATTACCACACCATTACGTCAGTTGAAGCTACAGACAAGGCTCCTGAAGAGTCAGGGCTTTACCTTTTGAGATGGTTCCTGCACATGCTCAGACACATGGTCCCTTCTAACCTTCCCCAAAGATTCTGCCGTAGGTTAGTGCACTGTGGGGGTTTCCTTCTCTTGTCCTGACTGCGTCACAGGGAGACACAGTAAACTCTGCTCTCTGACCACAGCTACTGGGTGCAGTTGGTAAGGGGATTTAAAAAGTGAAACTGTAACACATACCAAATCTTGCCAAGAAGGAAGCCAGATGCTACTGTGGCTCCAATTCCAGCCAAGGTTGCTTCGGTCACAATGAAGAGTACTAACTATTATATCATCGTGGTGCACCATAAACCTGGGGTTGCCAGTGGGCTGCTTTTAATATTTTTGATGCAAAAATATCCACGATATTTTCCTGTTTTGTTCTTGGATAGCTACAAGTTCTTGCGTTTTTTCTCTTTCATGTCCTTTTTCTATTTCTTCCCATTCAAATACATGACAAAAACAATTCTCATCTCTCAGGATCCAGCCTTTGCCTCTGCACAAGTCTCCTGGGAGGTGTCATTGTCCCTGCTGTTTCCCTCTTCATGTCTCCTTTGGTCCCTGCCCTTTCCTGATCTTGCCCACTGACCCCAAAAGACGTAAGACCGGAATAAAGCCTTTAAAAAAAGAACTTCCCCCTTTGAAAAATCCTTTCATTTATTTTCCAGTCTCAGAATCCTTCAAAGGGCTAAAAGCTTAAAGATGACAAAGTGTGAAAACGAAGGCCCATCAAATGAAAAAAGCAATGGTTATTTATTCTGACGCAAGGGAGTCAGCCACCGGCATCAGCCACCGGCACTTGCATTTTGACAGAGCTTAGAAGGCAGGTAGAGGAGTGGGACAGCTTTATAGCTGAGGAAAGGGAAGGCTTCAGGTGTGCCCTGATTGGAGACTGCTGCTGTGGGGAAGCTGCCTGTGGGCTAACTAGAAGGGGGACATCCAGTGTGCTTGCTTAGGGGTGCATATTTGGCTTTCCCTGGTTGGTCCTAAGTTGCAAGTGGGAACATAAATTAGGGAAAGTGTCAGTTACTAACCAAGCTCTTGCCATTTGGAGCCGATTGTTATGGATGTTATTGTTTGTTACTACAGATAACTGCCTGGCTCCCTGTGAGTCTGACTTATATAATAGCAGGCTGGCTTCCCCGGTTGTTTATTCGTAGATAAGGAAGTTGATTTCTTGAGCAGGTGGCCCCAGGTTGTGGATCAGAGTTATATTTTTACGTATAGTCCGGCCATTGTTCGATTGTATATTCTGTCTCTCAAATGTATTATTAATTCAACAAGTCCTAATTGAGCGCCCTGGGCGTTTCAGCTTCCCTGGGGCCCAAGTCGCTCTAACAGGAGTCGCGATCCCGGCATCTCCGGAAGCGCCGGCTTCTGTGGCAGGTGACGGGGCAAGGCGGGGTGCGGGGCGTTTCGGAATCACTCAATGCACAGGTTTCAAACTTGACAAACAAGTAGATTCGTCGCTCTGACTGCTCCGGCTTTCCGAGGCTTTGGAGATTACCCAGTCATTTTGCAAAAGGCGGATGGTGCTAGCTAGCGTTTAGTGACAGCTTACTCTCTTTTAGAACGAAATTAGGATCTCAGTCATGTCTCTGTGGCGCAATCGGCTAGCGCGTTTGGTTGTTAACCAAAAGGTTGGTGGTTCGAACCCACCCAGAGGCGTCGCTGATCTTTTATAACTCCCACGGTGGTCTGCTCCCTTGAAGACTACATGCCTCACTTCCCTTCCTGTCAACTAGTGGCTGCTTCTCATCCTCCAAGAAGGTCTCTGCTGGAAAGAAATGTAGTTGGAAGGTACAGAAGTTCCTTGGACCAGGGAACAAGAGAAACTTTGTGTGATCTGTTCACGGGTTCTGGGTGAAATCTTGCTTCTCTTTGTGGCTTTGGGCTATTGACAAGCTATTTGTACCTCAATATTTTTTCAACTGTAATATGAGGATGGTAATAATACCGCATTTGCAGGATGTGCCTAGATTTAATAATTGCTCGATCAATAATGTTATCAGTAGACTCAAGATTATTATTATCCTCTGCATTATTTTTGATGAAGGCATTTCTTCTTTTGTTTATTCCATCATCTAACCCTTTACATGTTGTTTTTTAAATTAAGTTTGTTCCATGATTTTACGATTACAAATAATGCTGCAGTCATCATTCTTGTACAAATATCTTTTGCTATTTGTACACAGATTTCTATAGGGTAGAGTTCTGGAAGCGCAACTGCTGTATCACAGTGGTTACAGTACACATTTTTTATTTTAATTAATAAGCCCTGTAAATTCGCCTTCCATAGAAGTGGTACCAATTTATATTCCAATTTGTTTTTTCAACTCAGAGAATCCTTTTCTTCATACTCTTGCTAGCACAATAAACTTTCTATACATCTGTCTGATAAATAGAGGGGCCGAGAGCTGTGGCTCACACCTGTAATCCCAGCACTTTGGAAGGCCGAGGTGGGCGGATCCCCTGAGGTCAGGAGTTCGAGACCAGCCTGGCCAAAATAGCGAAGCCCCATATCTACTAAAAACACAAAAATTACCACAGGTGGTGGCCTGTGCCTGTAATCTTAGCTACTCGGGAGGCTGAAGCACAAGAATCACTTGGACCTGGGAAGCAGGGTTGCAGTGAGCCAAGATCACGCCACTGTACTCCAGCCTGGGCCACAGAGCGAGACTCCATCTCACACACACATACATACAAAATAAAATAAAAAATAAAGGGAGTGTTGCCCTCCTGACTTAACTAAGGGGAGGTACAACAGATGACATGGCGCACATTGAGCAGTAGAGTATCTCCTCATCTCTTCAGCTAAACTTCCAAGATATTTTATATAGCTATAATTTGTTTCTGTGGTGACCAGGTCTGGAGAAGACCAGGCTAGAGTCACCTCTTTAATAGCTTTGTGCCAAGCAGCTTACACAAAGGAGGAAAAATGTTATTGGTTTCTGATATTTATTACTCCACTCTTTCCTCTATAAATGGCAAGGGTGAATTAGTATGCTATCTGTATTAGTCAAGGTTCTCCAGAGAAACAGAATCTTCCATCTATCATCTATTTTTATTGATTTATTTTAAGGAATTAGCTCACATGATTGTGAAAGTTCAAGGCAGGCAGGCTGGAGACCCAGGGAAGAGTTGTTATTTGAGTCCTAAGATATTTTGTTGGTAGAATTTCCTCTTCTTCCAGGAAGGTCAATCTCATTCCATTCAGGCCTTCAACTGATTGGATGAGGTCCACCCACATGACATGGGGCAACCTGCTCTACTCAAAGTCTACTAATGCAAATGTTACTCTCATCCAAAATACCCTTTCTCAGAAACCTCCAGAATTATATTTGACCACATACCTGGGCACTGTGGTCTAGCCAAGTTAACACATAAAATTAACCATCACACTGTCTCTATATTATTCCTTGACAGTTTTTCTTTTTTCTTGCTATGTCCACAAAGATTTGCCCACCTGAGACATATAATCTTAGCTAATAGAATCCTGCACCTTATGGGCATCCCATGCGGACCTGTAATCTCAGAGCTATTGGCATATATTCCCTCAGTTCATCTGTTGAATCTCATGAACAGAAATTGAGCTATTTGGCTTTTAGACACTAAATGTAATTCTTAGACAAGTATTTTTTCTCTCTCTCATTTGTACATTGTCAACTATATTTTTCCATGATCCACATGGAATTCTGTTTTTGATTTTATGAAATGAACATCTGGGGATAGTGGTTAACAAGGATACATTATCTGTTAGGTGGTAGATGACAGCTTATCTAGTCTGTGAGTCTTTTTGGACTGGCTATTTGTTTGTCCTGAGGTTCTTAGTATTTCCTAGTATTTGAGTCTGCAGCGTTGAGAAGTGGTTCACATCTTATCTATCTAATACTAGATAAAATCTTACGGGTCCAACAAATGTCAATATCTGCAAAAGTGGAGTATCTTTTGATCTACTATTGATTCACATTTGATCCACAAGGATGATCTCCATACACAATGATTTTCCCTTAGGAACTCTGACTTCAATATGTCGCTCTAGCTAAAGGGATCTTGGAACAGAAAGAAAACTGAATTTCTGGCATCCAATATTCTACTTTCTTAGACTAAAGTTCCTAAACCCTATACCCGTTAATTTCCCATTCTTCCCTCCCTAGCCCCTGGCACAACCACCATTATTTCCTGTCTCTATGAATTTGACTACTCTAGGTACTTCATATAAGCAGAATTATATAGTATTTTTCCTTTTGTGACTGGTTTATTTCACTTTGCATAATGTCCTCATGTTCATCTGCATTGTAGCATGTGTCAGAATTTCTTTTCTTTTTTAAGGCTGAATAATATTCCATTGCATGTATTTGCCACATTTTGTTTATTCATTTACCTGTTGTTGGACACTTGGGTTGTTTCCCTTCTTTAGCTATTGTAATTCTGCTATTGATGTAGGTGCACAAATATCTCTTTGAATCCTTGCTTTCAGTTCTTTTGAGTATATATCCAGAAGTAAATTTGTTGGATCATGTGATAATTATTTTTAATATTTTGAGGAACCACCATATGGGTTTCCACATTGGCTGTACCATTTTATTAGGTTGGTGTAAAAGTAATTGCGATTTTTGCCATTAAAAGTAATGACAAAAACCGCAGTTACTTTTGCACCAACCTAATACATTCCAAACAACAGTGCACAGGGGTTTCAATTTTTCCACATCATCACCAACACTGATAATTTTCTTTCCTTCTTTTTAAAATAATAGCCATCTTGTAGGCCTTACTTTTAATTTCCATTTTGTCCTCGAAATCTTGGAGATTGAGCAAGAAGGAGGGAATGCGCATCTTAGTGAGATCTTCTTAGTTACCACCAAGCCTAGTGGCTCAGAGCAAGGGTCTGGTTGAGTCCTGGCTCTCACTCTCATAGAGATGATGGGACCTTGGAAAGGTAAGCTCAGCCTTTCAGTGCAATGTTCTCATCTGCAACAAGGGGTTGTAATAATTAACACTATCGGCTGCGCGGGGTGGCTCAGCCTGGAATTCCAGCACTTTGGGAGGCCAAGGTAGGTGGATCACCTGAGATCGGGAGTTTGAGACCAGCCTGACTGACATGGTGAAACCACCCTGCCTCTACTAAAAATGCAATAATTAGCTGGGCATGGTTGTGGGGCCTGTGATCCAGCTGTTCAGGAGGCTGAGGCAGGAGAATCGCTTGAACCCGGGAGGCAGAGGTTGCAGTGAGCTGAGATCACACCACTGCACTCCAGCCTGGATGACAGAGAGAGACTCCATCTCAAACAACAACAACAACAACAACAACAACCAAACAAAAAAATCAACACTATCTTGTAGGGTCATTATGTGGACTAAATAAGTTACTACACAGTAAAGCACTTAGAAACCATGCCAGTCACATAATAATGCTCTTGAAACAGTTATTATTATTATTACTATTATTATTATGTCTTTGTTTTCATTTCTAACTGTACCAGTGAGAACTTTTAACATTCCCTAAAATAAATTAGAAATATTCAATGGTTTTTTTGACCTCTTCTCCCCATATTAGTGGCCAGGTGTCTGAAAAACTGGTTACTTGAAGTGTCTACTCAAAGTACAGACGTAGAATCCTACAGCAGGATTCTATCCTCCAACAGGATCTCTGTTAGTGCACCAGAGGACTGGATCCAACCTGATCAGATTCTTGGACCTTGGACAGGCCTGATCGTTTAGGTCATGGTAGACAATCTTTGGCACATGATTCTAGCAAGAGCCTTTAATACTCATTCAGACTTACCCAAGTATTACAAGAAAAATGCAAGTATGTACCTACCAATGGCCTCTTCTCTTTTTTTTGTTTTCTTCAGAAATCAAGGTAGGAAAATTTGATTTACCTGGAATTTGTAGAAGATTTCCTCTTTCAGTTACGATGGAGTTTTGTGGCAAACCAGCACTCCCTTCGAAAAGAAGTAGATAAAATCTGGTTTAAAGGAATTCTGTTTGAAGTCTTTGAAAAGCTAGGACCCACAGGGCCAGCTACAGAAAGGGGGTGGAGAGAGAGAGAGAGAAAGAAGATCATTGGAATGAAACAATTTTTCCCCCTCGGGGTATTTGCTAGTTCTTGGCAAGGGACAAGAGGCTGAGAAGCTGGGGAGAGGGCAGTGGTTAAAAACCAGAGAAAACAGCAGCACTTTAAGTAACCTCATAGGGGTGGGGAGTGGGTAGACACATGGAGCTGTCCAGGTATTTTGACTTGAAAAGCCAAGATTCTAGAATGAATTGAGATGTGAACTGAACACTTGGTAAAGGTTTTCCCCTCAAGGCATTTGTGAATTCAGCTCTGTGCTGGTGAGAGGCTAGCAGAGAGTGGCTGAAAGCAGTTTTCATTGGGAAGGATGCAAAGGAGACAGAAATCTAAATTCACTACCCTCCAAAAAAATCGTGCCTCTCAAATTGGGAGTCCTAGAGGTCTATAGCCTAGGAATGTGGGCAAACCAGATATGGACTGAGCCTTCCCATGAGTGCAAGCAAAGGTGGGTGGAATGGGAGTTTGGAAGGTTAAAATCGACCTCATATTAAATGAAACCCCTACACGTTGCTACTGCAAGGGAAAGGAAGCAAGTATCGCATTGGGATATATTATTTATTATGTATTAAAAGGTAATACAACATGAGGCTAAATTTATTAGTCAGACTTAAATGATTATTCTCCAGTTTTAGTCACTATACTCTTGAAAGAATGTAGGAAGTGAAAACCTGGAGAGTTCCTAAAAACGAAGAGTAAGAATCACTAGAAGTTAAAAAAAAGATTCATTTAGGAAAAGCCACAAGAATTGTTTTTACTGAAATTGTCTTCAAGAAAATAAAAGCTGCTGAGAAAATGTTTTGATGTTTTCAAGGAGAGGTATACTTAGGTTATTTTGCTGTGGTTAGAAATTGGTTGACAACATAAGCAAAAGGGTAAAAAAGCTGGCTATTGAGGGAGTGGCCTCCCCTGTTATAGAGACCTCCAGGGTGAAATACGCAGCCTTGCATTGAGTGTGGCTATCAGAAGGCAGGGATTCCTTGGGTTCTGTAGCTACTTCCACATTCTAATTCTGTGATTGTGACTCAAGAGCTGGCACCCTGAGTCTTCCCCATAGCACTATTGTTGATGTCCCAGTGACATGGGATTTGAGCTCTGGCATCTCAAAATGTGTTCCTGCCTTCATGACTCTCAAAACTTGTGGAAGCAAAATGCTTCCTGACCTCTGAAGGGACATTCCCTGGGAACTTCATAAGAACCTTATCTCAGCTATAAGAAACAAAAATACTCATCCCTTAGCTTAGTTTAAACCCCATTTGTTTTCATTCATTTATTGCCTGTTTTTTCTTCTAAACATCTGTGGGACCTCCCCTTCCTTCTCATAACAGCACCCACCCCGACCCCACCCCAGCACTTGCTGCATCTTTCTTTTACCCAGTGGATTGTTGGGTCCTCATGGCTGAGGAAGTTGTAGGCTTCACTCTACTTCCTGGTAGGCTCTGCTCTTGAGATTCTGTCATCCTACAGGATCTCCACTAATAATCTAACCTCTGTAAGCCATAATTTTGTTTCAATTGCTTTAGGTATTTTTGGAGAAAAGCCTGGCCATTGTGAAGACATAGACATCTTTCTTCTCTGTCCTTCCTTTCAAAGACGGCTGTAAGAGAGCTCTTCATGAAAAAATGTCCCAGCAGAAGGCTGGGATGCATCAGCCCTCAGAGAAGAAGGGACCTGCTGAGAAGGGAGTGAATGAGCAGAAGCCTTGGCTTGAGGAAGAATTCTCTGTATCCTGCAGTGGGCAAGAGACTTCCCACTATCAGCATTAAGTCATTGCTCGTCAGAGTAGCTTTCAGGGCCTGCAGCCAGCCTCCATACCTTAATTGTAGGGCTTTCTCTTAACACTTTCCTGGAAATTTCTTTAGAGAAAAATCTATAAAAGTTTTATTAGTAATGACTTTATATTATTCAGAGATATTTGGTTTTATTTTAACTAACATTGCATGTATTCACCAAATATATGGCCTTTGTGGTTACCTGAGCTGGAAATCTTCCAGTCATGTGAGTGGTCTCTCTTCTGGATCCCCAGGAGCATGTAGGAATCTCCTGTTTCTTCATATGTTACTCTGGTGAATGCTGAACTGTCCCAGTTCCCGAGGAGGTAGATTTATACAGAGGCCCCTCCATTCTACTCCATCCTCTATGGAAACTCAGGTCCCTGGCTTCTGGAATGGCAGTTTTGATAAGCTGAATTTTAAAAATAAGCTTGCAGAATTGTCAAATAGTGGCCTGTTGGCTAAATTTGTCAGTTTGTTTTTAATGGCCATTTTCCTATAGCTTTTTGGAAGCATTTAAATAATATGGGGTTAATCCATTACGCATTTGCCTGTGAGTGCCAATTACTGAAATACTAAGTTACTGAAATCACTAATTTGCCTAAGTGGTTGGTGCACAGCTTTGGAAGTGATTCAAATCCTGCTTCATGCTCCATTAGGTCACTGCCCAATATATTCCACTTAAATTTCACTGACCCAGAGAATAATAGTTAGGGCTAAAATAACGCTAGGCCAGGTGCAGTGGCTCATGCCTGTAATCTCAGCACTTTGGGAGGCTGAGGTGGGCAGATCACTTGAGGTCAGGAATTGGAGACAGCCTGGCCAACATGGTGAAACCCCGTCTCTACTAAAAATACAAAAATTAGCTGGGCATGGTGGTGGGCACCTGTAATCCCAGCTACTTGGGAGGCTGAGGCAGGAGAATTGCTTGAACCCGGGAGGTGGAGATTGCAGTGAGCCAAGATAGCGCCACTGCACTCCAGCCTGGATGACAGAGCAAGATTCCATCTCAGACAAAACAAAACAAAACAAAACACCCAAAAAACTCTAGAGTCAGTTAGTCTCATTACCTCATTTTAGAACTGAGAACACTTAGGCCCTAAGAGATAGTCATTTGATCAAAGTTGCATAATAGCCTCTGGCAGAGATAACATTAGAATCCTGTGCTCTCGATTCACAAAGGTACACTACACCCACTTCATCAAATATATTTTTAAAAATTACACTTCTGTGATCATTCTTTTTTTAATGGACTTTTAAAGAGAAGCTTTAAGTTCACAGCAAAATTGAGTGGAAAGTAACAGAGAGTTCCCATATGCCCCCTACCCCTGCACAGACACAGCCTCCCTCACTATCAACATCTTGCCCCCGAGTGATAACATTTGGTACAACTGATGAACCTACATTGACTCATCATCACCCAAAGTCCACAGTTTACAGTGGGGCTCATTCTTGGTGGTGTATATTCTATAGGTTTTGACACAAGTATAAATGTATAATGGCATGTATCCACCATTGTAATAAAGAATGACTATTCCCTGCCCTAAAAATCCTCTGTGCTCTGCCTATTCATTCTCCTTTCCCTCCTAACACCTGGCAACCACTGATCTTTTTACTGTCTCCACTGTTTTACCTACTCCATAGTGTCATATAGTCAGAGTCATACAGTATGTAGCTTTTTTAGGTTGGCTTCTTTCACTTACACACTTAAGGTTCTTTCATGTCTTTTCATGGCTTCATAACTCATTTCTTTTTAGTACCAAATAATATTCCATTGACTACATGTACCAAAATTTATCCATTCACCTACTGAAGGACATCTTGGTTGCTTCTAAGTTTTTGCAGTTATGAATAAAGCTGCTATAAACATCATGTGCAGGTTTTTGTGTGAACTTAAGTTTTCAGCTCACTTTGGAAAATACTGAGGTGCAGATTGTTAGGTCATTTGGTAAGAGTATGTTTAGTTTCACAAGAAAATGCCAAACTGTCTTCCAAAGTGGCTGTACTATTTTGCATTCCCACCGGCAAGGAATGAGAATGTCTGTTGTTCCGCATCCTTACCAGCATTTAGTGTTATCAGTGTTCTGGATTTTGCCATTCTAATAGGTGTAGAGTGTTATCTTGTTGTTTTAATTTGCAATTCCCTAATGACATATGATGTTGAGCATCTTTTCATATTCTTATTTGCCATCATCTTTGGTGACGTGTCTGTTCAGGGTTTTTTGCCCATTTTTTATTGTGTGGTTCATTTTCTTGTTGTTGAGTTTAAGAGTTCTTTGTGTATTTGGCTTAATAGTCCTTTACCAGATATGTCTTTTGCAAATATTTTCTCCCAGTGTGTTGTCTTCTCATTCTCTTGATGTGCCTTTTGCAGAGCAGAAGTTTTTAATTTTAATGAAGTCCAGATTATCAATTATTTCTTTTATGGATCATGCCTTTTGTGTTATATCTGAAAAGTAATCATATAGCTGGGCTCGGTGGCTCACACCTGTAATCCCAGCACTTTGGAAGGCTGAGGCAAGAGGATCATTTGAGCCCAAGAGTTTGGCTGCAGTGAGCCATAATCACACCATGATCACGCCCAAGGAATGCTTCAGTGAGCCATGATCATGCCCTCCAACAAATAAATAAAATAATTAATTTATTTAGAGACTCTGTCTCTAAATTAAAGTTGGTATTGCATTGAATCTTTAGATCAATAAATAAAATAAATAAAAAGTCATCACCAAACCCAAGGTCATCTAGATTTTCAGCTGTTGTTATCTTTTAGGGTTTTTTTTTTAAATCATTTTATGTTTTACATTTAGGCCTATGATCCATTTTGAGTAAGTTTTCATGAAGAATGTGAAGTCTGTGTCTAGATTCACTTTTTTTTCATGTGGATGTCCTGCTGTTCCAGCACCATTTTTTGAAAATACTATCTTTTCTCCATTGTATTACCCTTGTCCCTTTGTCAAAGATCAATCTGCTATATTTTGGAGTCTTCTGGAATCTCTATTCTGTTCCACTGACTTATTTGTCTATTCTTTCACAAATCTTATACTGTCCTGATTACTGTAGCTCTACAGTAAGTCTTGAAGTCAGGTCATATCAGCCCTCTGTTCCTTTTCAATATTGTGTTGGCCATTCTGGGTCTTTTGCCTTTCTATGTACACCTTAGCATCTATTAGTTGATATTCACAAAATTTATTTGCTGAGATTTTGATTGGTATTGCATTGAATCTTTAGATCAAGTTGGGAAGAACTGACATCTTGACAATATTTAGTCTTCCTGTCCATGAACACAGAATATCTCTCTGTGTATTTAGTGCTTCTTTGATCTCTCTCAACAGAGTTTTGCAGTTTTCCTCATACAGATCTTGTACATGTTTTGTTAGATTTTACCTTGACATAATCACTTACTAGTTCCAGAAGATTTTTGTTGTCAATTCTTTCAGATTTTCTTTTCTTTTCTTTTTGTTTTTGAGATGGAGTCTCACTGTGTCGCCCAGGTTGGAGTGTAGTGGCTCGATCTCGGCTCACTGCAAGCTCCACCTCCTGGGTTCAAGCCATTCTCCTGCCTCAGCCTCCTGAGTAGCCTGGCTACTATTTTGTTTTTTCAGTAGAGACGGGGTTTCGCCGTGTTAGCCAGGAAGGTCTCGATCTCCTGACCTCGTGATCCGCCCACCTCGACCTCCCTAAGTGCTGGAATTACGGGCATGAGCCACCGTGCCCGGCCTTTTTTTTTTTTTTTTTTTTTTTTTGAGTCAGTGTCTCACTTTGTCACTCAGGGTGGAGTGCAGAGTGGCACGATGTCATCTCACTGCAACCTTTGCTTCCCGGATTCAAGCAATTCTCCTGCCTCAGCCTCCCAAGTAGCTGGATTACAAGCGCATGCCACCACGCCCGGCTAATTTTTGTATTTTTTGTAAAGACAGGGTTTCACCATGTTGGAGATTTTCTATAATACTAGATAACTGCATCATGTGTGAACAAAGACAGTTTTAGTTCATCTTTTCTAATCTGTATACCATTTATTTCCTTTGCTTATCTTACTGCATTAGCTAGGATTTCCAGTATGATGGTGAAAAGGAGTGGTAAGCGGGGAAATTCTTGCCTTATTGTTGATGTTAGTGAGAAAGCTTCTAGTTTCTAGTATGACATTAGTGTAGAGTTTTTATAGATGTTCTTTATCAAGTTGAGGAAGGTCTCCTCTATTCCCACTTTGTTGAGAGTTTTTATGATGAATGAGTGTTGAATTTTGTCAAATGCTTTTTCTTCATCTATTAATATGATCAAGTGATTTTTCTTCTTTAGCAAGTGGCAGGGAAAATGACAATCTTAGAAGGGATCTTTCACATAAAGATTGTTTTCATTTCCTTCATTCCTTTTACCATATTCAGGACACTAAATATATGCTAGAATTCAGTGTGTGGCCTCCTTTGATGATACTCTCAAGTTCCTTCTCCTAAATTGCTATAACCTATCAGTTATTCCTATCTACCTTTACTTCTTTTTTTCTACTTTAGGAAGTATCATTCCTTGACTCAGGATCGGGCTCGAGAGTTAACCCATCTACGGCAGAAGATGAAGCTTGGGAGAGTGGCCTCTGGTCTTCTCATCCAGCATGTCAAGAACACACTAAAGACCTTTGAGGAGCTACTCCAGAGCAATAACATTGACCACTATATGTAGCAGCACTTCTGCGAGCAGCTGGCCAAAGGAAGCCAGCTGGCAGAGAGCCTTGCCAGAAAATTCAGCACAGGTAAGTTGGCCGCAGAGCTTAGGAAGATTTTCAGTCTCTCCCAAGGTCCCAAGTTCACAGGATCCCACCCCCATTCACACGTCACTTTTCAACCTGGTGTCCTGCTTTGTAATCACCACCTTAAGACCATGACAGAGTCAGGACTGGCTGGAGAGGAGCTCCAAGAAGAAGAGTTGAGGATGCCATGATGATCACCAGCACCTCCATCCCTCATGGAATATGACTGTTAGGGCAGGAGGCATCCCCAGGGATGATGGTATTCATCTGAAACTAATTGGCATAAAGACAGAAGGAACAGGGGCAGCTGGTTTTTGTGAAGGGCCCTGAACTGGGAATCCAAAAACCCTACCTCTAGCTTATATGTGTTCCTTACCAGCTCTGGGCAGGTTAATATTTATTTTGATTTCTGTTTCTCTACCTAAAAAATTAAGTCAAATAATTCCAGCCCTTGAATGTTGCATGATTTTTCTAGGGATTAAATAAGTAACATTAATCGGCGCACTTCAAAAAAATGATAAAGAATCAAGCTGACTTTGGCATGGTTTAGGCACTGTGTGTACTAGTACACGGTGGTGAGATAATTAGCTGTTTCAGGAGCATTTTACATGAAATTCCCCCTTGAGAACCCAAGGGCCCATAGTAGCAGGAGGCTTGAGTTCACTGTGCTGTCTCCTGATGGTAGGTGGGACACGGATGTCTATCATCTCCTTGGAGAAGGCAGGAAGTTCTGCATGAAAGCTATGGTGGAACACACGGCCATGGGTTTGGGTGCTGGCCTTGTGCCAGGACTTGGAGGCTTTGGCTGGAGTGGATATGTGTTCCATGATATGTGGGAATAAAGACATTTTTAGCTTTTTGCTGTGACTCAGGGCAAAGCAAGTGGAGATGATGACCTTCATGGTGGGCTCAGGAAAGCCTGCCAGGCAAGCTCTCTAAAGACTCAACCCAAGATCTGGGAAAATTCAGAGTATCCTGGAATCAAGGCAAGCATCAGGTAGTCAAGTCTCTGGTCCCAGATAGACCTCCATGTTTGTTTGCAGTCTGGGAAATGAGACCTGCTTAAAGCATGACTGGTCCTTTTTGAATTTTGTTCTCAGATGACTGTACAAGTAAGAAGAATCAAGTAGGACAGGTGTCTTCGACTCTCAGGTAACTCCAAATTTTCAGGGGCTGTCGAAGATGTAATCTGGTGAAGGATCCAGAAGCAAGAGCCAGAAGCTCAAAGAAACAGGAGCGTACATGGCCAGTAAAAAACAAATAGCTTATTTATCCATTAAACCATTATGTATCCTTAGTGATAAGGCAGTCTCATTTTTAAAATTTTTTAAAAAATGTATTATTCTTTTATTTTCACCAATTAATTCACCAGTTTAGTAACACAGAGATGCTCTAACCTATCTGGGTCTTAGGAGTCTTCTGAACCTCCAGGGATCACCTCTGGTTTCCCTTATTTAAAGACCAGAGTAAGATTATATCTGATTTCTTCAAGGGTGACCCAAGGAGTGCTGGAAGATGTAAAACAGCTACAAATTTTCCTTGCAAACAAAAGTTTATACTGTGTCTCTATACTTAGGGAAGGAGATCTAGAAACTACAAGACACCAGTGAGGCTACATTGCCTGGGAAATCTGTTTTAAATGGCCTATGGCAAATACTATTTAAAAAATTATGTTCACAGAATGAGTTGAATTCTTTTTTTTTTTACATTTTTAAAATTTTATTTTCGAGATGAGGTCTTGCTCGTTGCCCAGGCTGGAATGCAGTGGCACGATCACTGCTCACTGCATCCTTGACCTCCTGGGCTCAAGTGATCCTCCTCAGCCTCCTAAATAGTTGGGACTACAGGTGCACACCACCACACCCAGCTCATTTTTTATTTTTATTTTTTGTATAGAGAGGGTCTCACTATGTTTCTCAGTTTGGTCTTGAATTCCTGGACTCAAGCAATTCTCCTGCCTTGGCCTCCCAAATTGCTGGGATTACAGGCATGCACCACCATGCCCATACCTGGAGTTGAACTCTTATGGGTCTCTGGGTGTTTTGTGAAGGAATCATGAGAGTTATTTAAGGGGCCCATTACGGCTTCGTTTTTCCCAATGCACCGGACAACTGTTGCTCTCTCTGTCCCCGCCTTCCCTCCATACTCTATCCTGAAACAGAAATGATTTGTTTGGCTTCTCCTCTGAAGGAATGATCCTCTTGACCTCCCCTTTACTTCTCCTGTGAGCCTCCAGATTAGTACAGCTGTGGCATTAGGTGACCTTTATTTTTTCTTCTTTCTTACCCCACTAGTATCTTGAGGAAGATGCATAATATGAGTAAAGTGACAGAAGTCCTAGAGACCAAGTGGGATGCCTGGTCCCAGACTCAGCCCCAGATCTGGTGCAGCAACCACACCCGGTCTACCCCACATCACTCCCTGAGCAGCACCACGTCTCCACAGCTTGACAAGGAGGAAGTACATCCTTCAGTGACTGTAGTCAGTGAGTACCCACATGGCTCCAGTTTTTGGGGGCTCATGCATTGTCTAGGCCAAGAGGTGGCATCTTTGCAGCCGGGCCCTGTAGATCCACCGTGATGTAACTGGTCGGGCACAGCTCCAGGACTCAGTGCTGAGCATAAGCCCCAAGGGTTTCAGGTAGCTTTTCTCCATTCCCAGTCTCACATGTCATCAGTCACTAGATCCCCTCTGGCACATACATGGTGTTGGTCTTGGGGGGCATGAGTTGGGAAGGGGAGAAAGGGGTCAGATAGTTCCTCTTCACTGCACACAATTATGTCATCTTTCAAACTAGGGACATGAGTGTTGCTAACATTGTGCACCTAATCCTGGAATCCCTGGGGTAAACAGCCACAGTTCCTATTTTTTGTTCATCATTAAATCATCTTTATCATTTATGCATTTACAGATCCCATCCATCATCCTAATAAGTTTGCTGTAACACCCTCTAAACCATCAGTGAATGGGGCCATGCTGTGAGGTTCAAGCTGAGTCTATCACCAACCAGCATGTCCCTCCTGAGAATTTCCCTGAGAGGGTCCTTGGGATAGCCTTGGTAGAGACGGCAAGAGGAGATTAAGTTTTAAACCAGACTTTCATTTTTCTCCTGCTCAGTTTTCTCTTTAATTTTCCTCTTGAGAAAAGTGTTTGAAGTTTTAGGCCGGTATGAATCATATCCTAATGTGGACAATACCAAGAAATTATTTTTAGTCCCTGGCTGTATCTGGTGTTTTTTTCTAAATTGGCAATTTTAAGTAATGAGTGAGCCATAATGGTTTTTAGTTGTTGTTGTTGTTTTTGAGATGGAGTTTTGCTGTTGTCGCCCAGACTAGAGTGCAGTGGCACAATCTCAGCTTACTGCAACCTCTGCCTCCCGGGTTCAAGTGATTCTCCTACCTCAGCCTCCCAAGTAGCTGGAATTACAGGTGCTTGCCACCACGCCAGGCTAATTTTTATATTTTTAGTAGAGATGGGGTTTGACCGTGTTGGCCAGGCTGGTCTCGAACTCCTGATCTCAGGTGATCCAACTGCCTCAGCCTCCCAAAGTGCTGGGCTTACAGGCATGAGCCACCATGCCCGGCCCATAATGGGTTTTGATCTGGTACTATTCCTGTTTCTCATTTCACAATGAGGAGCAAAGCGGCAAAATGTTTCCTCTAAGATTATAGCAGCCAAGGAAAGACAGGAACTTCTCATTGATTGAGCACCTATTATGCTCACAATATTGACCACTATACATATATTTCCTCATTTAATTGACACAGTCATCCCCTCAAATAGGTAGTGGTGTTCTGCTTTTATAGTGGAGGACACTGAGGCTCAGCAAAGTTAAGGAACTTATGGAAGACAAAGCAGCTTGGGGTAACATACACTTTGAGTCTACCTGACTCAAAGCTCAGGTTCTGAGCATTTCACTCTGCAGCCTGAGAAGTCAGGGGCTGCATACAAAGGGTGCTCACTCCTTCTCAGTACCTCTTTTGCTACGCTTCTGGAGCCAGGGTTTTTCTCATTCCACTTTTTCTGCTCTGTGCACCCAGCAGAGTTCTGGCCTCTGAAGATGGGACAAGACCTTACATATATTACACTTCTATCTAAGAATTTGTAAATAGATGAGCTGCCCTTGATACGTACATCACCTATTCCAAGGGGCCAATGGGACTTTTATGTGCATCCTTGATTCAGTTGCCCAGAGGCACTTGTTTCAACCTCAGCACTGCCCCAAGAGATGGCAGAAGGGCAAGCCCATGCTTCCCTTACCTGCAATCCCTGCCACTGCCTGCAGTGAGGTGTGGCCTCTGGAATGATGCTTCTGGAGAGCACCAGCCTTACTTTTTGCCACAACTATCTTTCCTGAGGGAGATCGAAGCCCTTCTCTTTCCCACGTGAAGTCACTGTCCTTTCACAGGGGCAACTGTTTATCACCACTTCCTCTTTGGTTTTTGAACCAAAATTTCTAGAACAGTCAACCTGTAGTGCACTGGCATGACAGCTACATTGTGAGGCCAAATTTCCTTCACAAAATCTAGTCTCTGTTGCTTTCCATCTGCAGTGTAGGGCATGTTCCCCGTGTGGTATGGCCAGGGAACGTTAAAACACTGATCACTGTTACTGATAAAACTTAGAACTTCCTATGGCCATGGTTGAGAGTAAACTGATTTTCTGAGATAAAGGAGGTTTGAAAGGGGATGGTAATCACATTTTGATTGAGTTCCTACTTTAAGTCAGGCATTTATTAAAGACTTAACATAGTTGTCGTTACTCTTTATCTCACAGTGATTCTAATTAGTATCTGATATTTTATAAATTGGAGAAGGAGAGACCTACTGGATACTGATTTAAATATACAGTTCCTAAAAGAACGTGATGTTGTTGAGGGCAAACAGAAACCTCACTCCCACCTGCTCAGAGGAGAAACTTGTCTATTCTTTAGCCCTTGATAATAATCCTTGAAAGGGGAAAGACTCTAAAACTTTTCTCTGAATTATGGCCCTGCCACCCCAGCTGGGTTTTTCTCTCAAAGGGAGACAGTAATGAAGGGCCCAGAGGATCTGGCCATGTTCTCATGGCATCATTGAGCTGTAAGATGCCATGTATTTTGTGATTCTACAATCCTCTATGCAAGAGTACACTAGCTATTCTATGGACAGGAGCCAGACAATGTGAGCTGTACATAAGAATTATTTTTGCAGTGTCAAAAGCCATTCTAGGTGGAATCCAAATCACCACTTGCCTTAGACAGACACCCCCTCAGCTTCACTGCAGGTCCAGAGTCAGCCGAGGCCAGAGCGAGAACCACCAGGAGTGGAAGCAACACTGTCTAGGTTCTCTGCACATTGTCCAGAAGTGAAGGCCATTTTCTCCTCCTCCAACAGCCTCAGTGTAGAACAATCCCAGGAAGGAGTAGCTGGTATGTTTCTGGCAAGGGCATAGAATGTTGAATAAATAGTCACCTGTTTACAGACCAACAAAATGCTTCACCTCTCACTGTCTGAACTCCTAGGATTGGCTGTGAGTCCTGCTATTAGGAGAAACATTTCTGAAGTACCTCCCCAGGATCATTCCAGCATTGGGAATCATAAAGGGTGCTAGGAGAGGGGCCCTATATTTTTCCTGTGTGTGCGCTGTGATGCTCAGATATTACAACTAACACTACTGCTTATGTCATAGGCTGAGAAATGCCAGTTACTTTAGGGTGAAATGGGGAGTCCTTGGGAAATGAGTCTGATGACATCTGCCTTAGTCTTCATTCCATGGATTGCTTTATTAGCTTTCGAGGGCTTCCAAAACAAAGAAACACAAACTGGGCGTTTTAAAACAGAAATGTATTCTCTCACAGTTCTGGAGATGAAGACGTCTAAAATCAGGGAGTCAGCAGGGCCATGCTCCCTCTGAAGACTCCAGGGAAGGATCCTTCCTTGCCTCTTCCTAGCTTCTGGTGGTTTCTGGGTTGTAGACACATCACCCTAATCTCTGCCTCTCTTGTTACATGGTCTCCTTCTCTGTGTGTCTCTTTATCTCTGTGTGTCTCTTTATCTCTGTGTCTCCTCTCCTCTCATAAGGACATCAGTCATGTTGGATTTAAGACATACCCCCAATTCAGTATCATCTCATCTTAACTTATTATATCTACAAAAACCCTGTTTACAAATAAGATCACATTCTGAAGTTCCAAGTGAACTGAATGAATTTTTGGAGGACACTATTCAACTCACTATAATTACCTTTAAAACACTCATTTATGACTTCCCTGTTGGTTTCTCACTCACATTCCTTTCTGGACAGATGCCAGCCTTGCCATTTCTGCTGATTCAGCTGCTTTGCCCAGCAACCAAGGAGCCAGGTCTGCTCAGCCCTTCCATCCTTCGAGCGGCACTGGCCCAGCAGAGCAGGACACTAGAACACGGTAGCAGTGGCCCATGGGAAGAGATGAGGCCTCAAAAAATGAATGCATCTGGAGACCTAGCCTCCTTCTCCTCTTTGTACCAGCCCAACTCCGAAACCTCTGGTAAAACACAAAGGAGCACTTAGTGAAATCGAGCCCATTGATAGGAATGACACATTCCTTTCCTGGCCAGAGGATTTTTTGGTTCCTCTGTTAGAACCTGGTTCATAAAAAATGATAGGACAATATGTAGATCAGCCAGACAGTGAGAACCAGCTCAGTGCTTGTTCTTTGTAAGTGCCTTCTCCTAGCCACCCTACCTAGGAACTCACTCTGGGCAGGAGAGTAGGAGAAGTCAGGGACATTCTGAGGTGCTCTACAAGGAGGATAAGTTACCTCACACTTAAATGCTGCCTTCTCTCTGTGCTACAACCTTCTTAGGCCTAGATTAAGACTGTCCTGGAATGCTAAGCTCAGATTTCCATGGGGAAGGTCTTCCTTAGGTCAGGAGCTACTGTCGGATGGGAAACTATTTCTACAGAGTCACCCACCCCTACACACTCTTTCCACTCTTTCACACACATCTTTCACACACACTGTGCATACAACCACGTGCCAATCCTGCCCCCATAAACATTGCTTTTGGATTTGGAGCCAAACATCCTGGCACCCGGCAGCTAGGAGTGCAGCTATTTAGAGGAATGGCTTGAAGCAGCTCCATTTCTGTGTCCCAGGTAGTGTAACAATAAGACATTTTAAATTCTCAGAGAAAAACCTGACCCTACGCAAAATCTCCCAGTGGGTGAAGCCTATTCTCAGCCTTCTCTCTCTGTGCATCTCTTTCCTTCCTTGGAGATTGTTCCCTTCTCTCCTGTTCCCCCCCCTTCAGATCCTGATACCTTCCCAAGCTCTTCCATGTTCCTCTTTGCCAAAACTGGTTAAAGGAGAACATTCACTATCACTCATTATTCACAGCCTGGTTTAATTTCATATGCACTTACCTTGGTCTTTCTCTCTGTGAGTGAGTGAAATCTCAAAGGCTGTTGAGTCAGGATCATCATCGGGGAGAGGGATGAGGTAGAGAGGGAGATTCTCTGGATTGTTTTCCATACCAAGGAGGTAGACAGCCTTTCCCATTACTAGGCCAGTTCTGCCTAGAGGCCTTTAGCAGTTTCTCACCCTGTGTCCATCTCCCTTAGATGTACTTGGTGGTCTCTGTCTGGGAGGAGGCCTGTGGTGTTTCCTTACAGGGGACCACCCTGTGATTGAAAGCCCAGGAGTTTTAAGTAAAGTTGCTTGGTGCTTCCTGAATGCCCAGGAGAGAGGAAGAAGCTGACAGAAGGATAGAGATAGGTAGGGATCTTGCAGAGAGATGCCAGGCAGGCCCCACAGCTGCCCAGGGATGATCAGGCTTCCCTACCTCCTACCTCTCCTATGTCTTGGTGGTTTGCAGTAGGGGCTGACCTGCTGGAAAAGAATCTTGCTGAGATACAGAACCTGCGCCAGCGCCTGGAGGAGTCCATCAGTCTCAATGACCGCCTGAGGGAGAGGCTGGAGCATGTGCTCAGCAATGGTGACCAAGGAAAAGGTAGAAAGGCAGAAATTTTATGTTTCTGTCCACGTCTAGGGAGTCTCAAAAGGGCACATAGCTTCTTGGGGCAGAGTTTTACCGGTTTAAAGCACATTGCTGTGCATGATTTCACTTGTTCCTTACAATTAACCCAGATAGGGAAGCAGAAGGGTACTATTGCTCCCACTGAGTGGTTTGCCCCAAGCAGGGATAGGTCTAATTCTCAGGACTATCTGAAGTGATGTCATTCTTATATGTCCTTATACTGCCTGGTGCTGTTCTTGGGCTTGTGGCCTGACTGGCAAGTGGTAGCACCAAGGTTTCCATGGTGCCCACTTCAGCAGAATGAGAGCAACGTTCCACCTTTATGCCATTACTACATACCTTTGATATCACCTGGCTCTTCTCTTGTGCTAATGACCCTTATTTCCACACTCTTCACCCTGGATGCTCTCACTTGGAGACCAGTTCTTCCACATCCCTTCTTCTCTCATATTAAAGCCAGAAGAATGATGACCTACAACATCATAACTGAAGCCAATTAGTGGGAAAGACCCTGATCCATACCTGAAGCCACTGCACATGAGAGTGTGTGGCCTACTCTGGTGTGCCCAGCAAAACCTGAGCCTGAGCCATATTGCACTGCTATCCCAGTGCATGAGGACACCAGGTTTTCAGATTAGCTGAGACTAAAACTTTAATGGGTGCAGGAAAGTACATCTTTGAAAGTATCTGTTACCTAAAGGTATGACTTGTCTGGGTTGTTTTTATTCCCTGTGAAGTGTCTACCTCCATCTTCCATGGGTAGGACCTGTAGTCCACACCCTAGTTCTGCAACAGGAAAAGGGCTCAGGGAAGCAAACTGGAGTTTTCAGGCTTCCAGAAGGAAAAAATCAAAGCTGAAGTCACTTCCATATTTCTTCCTTTCTGCAGTAATGCCCAGTTGTAGAAGCAAAGAGAAGTAGGCAGCACAAAAGTTGACCAGATCCACACAGCCTAAAACTATAATAGCTTATTCCCAATCTAGATAAGGCTGCTTCTTAAAACACCTACATGTTCGCAGACTCCTGGCTCCAGGAGTAAATAGCTCTGGAAAATCTACATGTCATGTTTAAGTTCCTTTCCCAATCTTTGCAGATAATCAGAGAGTCACTAGCTGTCAACTAGAAAGCTTGGTGTCTCTCTTCCTGTCTTTCCCACTTTCACCTGGGTATGGAATAGGAGAGAAGAAATGTAAGTTTTTGTTTGGTACAATCAATGAATTTCCTAAATCCCTCCAGACTTCATTGCAGCCCTGTCTCTCCCTCCCTAGGTACTGCACAGTCCACTGTAGCCCCTCATTCATATACTCAGAGTCACTCTTCTGGCTGTGGTGAGGACATCCTGTGACATGATGCCTAGAGAGTCTGGAAGAATGTTCTCCAGAACTTTTCCAGCCCTATCCAACAGAATTCTTGGGTGGGAACTTGGAGGCATTGGATATTATCTTTAAATGAAGAGATCAAATTAATAAATTATTTTTAAAATTAGTGTTTATATTTATTTATTGAACACCTATAAAGAGTAAAATTTGTGTAGAAAAGAATAAAACCAGAATGGTCTGAAATTTGTGGAAAAGGTTAAAGGAGAAATGAGTTTTCTTTATTAGCTATCTCTGTTTCAGAAGACTAGAATGGGAATTTCACTGCTGTGGGAAGGTAAGAAATATTAATAGATAGTGAGGATGTAGAATTCCTTGACTTCCATTACATGCTTAGGAAGAACAGAAAAACTGTCACATGTGAAAGGATTGCAGAATAAAATCTGAATGTTTTAAAATGAGGACAACTTACCATACCAGGTGAGCTTCACTCAAGAGAATGACAGAACTCGTGAAGAGCATGCTTGCCTCGAGCCTGGAATATAGCCATTCTGACTACTGTGAGATGATATCTCACTGTAGTTTTAATTTGCATTTCTCTGATGATTAGTGATGTGCATTTTTTCATATGTTTGTTGGCCGCTTGTATGTGTTCTTTTGATAAGTGTCTAGCCATGTCCTTTGCCCATTTTTTAAACAGGGTTATTTGGTTTTGTCTTGTTGATTTAAGTTCCTTATAGAGTCTGGATATTAGTCCTTTGTCAGGTGCATAGTTTTCAAATATTTTCTCCCATTCTGTAGGTTGTCTGTTTACTCTGTTGATTATTTCTTTTGCTGTGCAGAAGCTTTCTAAGTTTAAGTCTCATTTGTCAATTTTCGTTTTTGTTGCATTTGCTTTTGAGGTCTTAGTCATAGGCCAATGTCAAGAAGAGGTTTTCCTAGGTTTTCTTCTAGCATTTTTATAGTTTGACATCATATATTTAAGTCTGTAAACCATCTGAATTAATTTTTGTATATGGTGGGAGGTAGGGGTCCAGTTTCATTCTTCTGCATTTGGCTAGCCAGTTTTCCCAGCACCATTTATTAAATAGGGTATCATTTTCCTCATTGTTTATTTTTGTCAACTTTGTTAAAGATCAGTTGGTTGTAGGTGTGTGACTTTATTTCTGGGTTCTCTATTCTTATCCATTGATTCATGTGTCTATTTTTGTGTCAGTACCTTGCTATTTTTGTTGCTATAGCCTCGTAGTATAGTTTGAAGTTAGGTAATGTGATGCCTCTGGATTTGTTCTTTTTGCTTTGGATTGCTTGACTATTTGGGCCGTTTTTTGGTTCCATGGGGATTTTTTTTTTTTTTTTTGAGACAGGGTCTCACTCTGTCACCCAGGCTAGAGTGTAGTGGCATGATCTCGGCTCACTTCAACCTCTGCCTCTGGGTTCAAGTGATTCTCCCACCTCAGCCTCTTGAATTAGCTGGGACTATAGGTGTGTGCCACCATGCCTGCTAACTTTTGTGTGTTTTGGTAGAGATGGGGTTTCACCGTATTGGCCAGGCTGCCCTTGAACTCCTGACCTCAAGTGATCCTCCTGCCTCAGCCTCCCAAAGTGCTGGGATTACAGGTGTGAGCCAGAATGTCCAGCCCCATAAGAATTTTGTAACTTTTTTTTAAATTCTGTAAAAAATGACATTGGTAACTTGATAGGAATTGTGTTGAATCTTTAGATTGCTTTGGATAGAATGGTCATTTTAACAATATTGATTCTTCCAGTCCACAAGCATGGAATGTTTTCCCATTTGTTTGTGTTGTCTATTATTTCTTTCATCAGTGTTTTGTAGTTCTCCCAGTAGAGATCTTTCACCTCCTTGGTTAAATATATTCCTAGGTGCTTTGTTTATTTGTGTGTGTGTGTGTATGTGGCTATTTTAAATGGGATTAAGTTCTTGACTTGGTTGTCAGCTTGAGCATTTTTAGTGTATAGAAATGCTACTGATTTTCGTATGCTCATGTTGTAACCTGAAACTTTACTGAACTTGTTTTTCGAGTCTAGGAGTATTTTGGAGGAATCTTTAGAGGTTTCTAGATAGAGGATCATGTCTTTGGTGAACAGAGATAATTTGACTTCCCTTTTGCCTATTTGGATTGCTTTTATTTCTCCTGACTGATTACTCTGGCCAGGATTTCCAGTACTGTGTTGAATAGGAGTGGTGAGAGTGGACATCCTTGTCTTGTTCCAGTTATTAGGGGGAATGCTTCCAACTTTTGCCTATTCAGTATGATATTGGCTATGGGTTTGTCATAGATGGCTCTTATTATTTTGAGATACGTTCCTTTGATGTCTGGTTTGTTGAAGGTGTGTATCATGCAACGGATGTAACATTTTATTGAATGCTTTTTCTGCATCTATTGGGATAATAGTATGGTTTTTGTTTTTAATTCTGTTTATGCAGTGAATAGCATTTTTTTTGCATCTGTTGAACCATCCTTGCATCCTAGGAATAAAGCCCACTTGATCATGATGAATTATCTTTTTGATGTGCTGCTGGATTCAGTTTGCTAGTATTTTGTTGAGAATTTTTGCATCTATGTTCATCAGGGATATTGGCCTGTAGTTTTCTTTTTTTATTGTGTCCCTGCCAGATTTTGGTATCAGGATGATACTGGTTTCATAGAATGAGTTAGGAATCCCTCATCCCCAATTTTCTGAAATAGTTTTAGTAAGATTGGTACCAGCTCTTCTTTGCACGTCTGGTGGAATTCAGCTGTAAAATTCTGTCTGGTCCAGGGCTCTTTCAGATTAGTAGAATTTTTATTACTGATTCAATTACATAACTCATTATTGGTCTGTTCAGGATTTCAATTTCTTCCTGGTTCAATCTTAAGAAGCTGTGTGCTTCCAGGAATTTAACTATTTCTTCTAGGTTTTTCTAGTTTGTGCATGTAGAGATGCTCATAGTAGTCTCTGAGGATCTTTTGTATTTCTGTGGTATGAGTTGTAATGTCACCTTTGTAATTTCTGATTGTGCTTATTTGGATCTTTTTTTCCTGGTTAATCTAGCTAGTGGTCTATCAATCATTCAAATAACCAACTTTTCATTTCATTGATCCTTTGTATTTTTTTTTTTAATCTCTGTTTCATTTAGTTCTGCTCTGATCTTAGTTATTTCTTTCCTTCTCCTAGCTTTGGGTTTTGTTTCTTCTTCTTTTCCTAGTTCTTTAGGTGTGGTATTATGTTGTTAATTTGAGATCTTTCTATCTTTTCAAGGTACGTATTGAGTACTATAAACTTTCCTCTTAACACTGCTTTTCTGTATTCCAGAGTTTTTGGCACATTGTGTCTCTGCTTTCATTTGTTTCAATTTTTTTTATTTCTGCCTTAATTTTATTGTTTACCCAAAAATGATTCTGTTGTTTAGTTTCCATGTATTTGTGTGGTTTTGAGAGTTCCTCTTGGCATTGATTTCTGCTTTTATTCTACTCTTGTCTGAGAAGATACTTGATATAATTTCATTTTTTAAAAAATTTATTGAGACTTGCTTTATGACTGAGTATGTGGTCAATCTTAGAGAATGTTCTGTGCACAGATGAGAAGAATGTATATTCTGTGGTTGTTGGATAGAGTATTCTATAGACATCTATTAGGTTCATTTGGTCAAGAGTCCAATTTAAGTCCAAAGTTTCCTTGTTAGGTTTCTGCCTCAGTGATCTGTCTAGTGCTGTCAGTGGGATGTTGAAGTCCTCCACTAGTATAGCATGGCTGTCTATTTCTTTGCTTAGGTGTAGTTGTATTTGTTTTATAAATTTGGGTGCTTCAATGTTAGGTGCATATATATTTAGGATAGTTAAATCTTCTTGTTGAATTGAATGCTTTCTGATTATGTAATGCCCTTCTTTGTCTTTTTTCTTTTTTTAACTCTTGTTGGTTTAGTCTGTTTTACTTGATACAAGAATAGCAACTCCTGACCTTTCTTGTTTTCCATTTGCATAACAGATCTCTATCACTTTACTTTGAGCCTCTGGGGACTATAACATGTAAGATAGGTCTCTCTTAAAGGCCATGGAAAGTTTGATTTTTTTTTTTTCCCAATTTGCCACCCTATGCCTTTTTTTTTTTTTTTTTTTTTTTGATGGAGTCCCAGGCTGAGTTCAGTGGTGCGATCTTGGCTCACTGCAGCCTCTGCTTCCTGGGTTCAAGTGATTCTCCTGCCTCAGCTTCCCGAGTAGCTGGCATTACAGGCGCCCACCACCACGCCCAGCTAATTTTTGTATTTTAGTGGAGATGAAGTTTCACCCTGTTGGCCAGGCTGGTTTCAAACTCCTGACCTCAAGTGATCTACCCACCTTGGCCTCCCAAACTGCAGGGATTACAAGTGTGAGCCACCACACCTGGACTACTCTATGCCCGTTAAGTGGAACTTTCAGGCCATTTACATTCAAGGTTAATATTCATGTGTGAGGTGTTATTTCTGTCATAGTGTTAAGCTAGTTGCTTTGTAGACCCAATTATATATTGCTTTATAAGGTGTACGAGCTTTGTAATTACATGTGCTTTTATGGTAGCAAGTACCATCCATATTTAGAACTCCTTTGAACATTTATTATAGAGCCTATCTGGTGTTAATGAATTCCCTTAGCATTTCTCTGTCTGGGAAAAACTATTTCTCCTTCATTTATGAAGCTTAAATTGGCAAAGTATGAAACTTTGACAGGCAGTTTTTTTTTTTTTCTTTTAGGTGGCTAAAAATAGGCCCCAGTTTCTTCTGACTTGTAAGATTTCCGTTGAAAAGTTTGCTGTTAGTCTGATGGGATTTCCTTTATAGATAATCTGGCCCTTTTCTTCAGCTGCCTTTAAGATTTTTTCTTTCACAGTTTCTTGGGAAGTCTGATGACTGTATGCTTTGCAATGGTTATCTTGTATAGTATCTTGCAGAAGTTGTCCGAATTTCTTGTATCTGAATATCAATCTCTCTTGAAAGGTTAGGAAAATTCTTTCCTGAATTATTCCTTCAAATATGTTTTCCAGGTTGCTTACTTTTTCTTCTTCTCTCTCAGGAATGCCAATAAGTCATAGGTTTGTTCGCTTTACATAACCCCATAATTCTCAAAAGCTTTGTTCATTTTTAAAAATTAATTTTTCTTTACTTTTGTCTGACTAGGTGAATTTGAAAGACCAACCTTCAAGCTCTGAAATTCATTCTTCTGCTTGTCTAGTCTATTATTAAAGCTTTCAATGTATTTTGAAATTCCTTTAGTGAATTTTTCAATTTTAGAAGTTCTATTTGTATTTTTCTTAATATAGTTTTCTTGTCTTTCATATTCTGTATTGTTTTTCTGGTTTCTTTGCATTGGACTTCAACTTTTTCTTGGATCTCATTGAGTTCCCTTGCAATCCGTATTTGGAATTCTTATCTGTCATTTCCGACATTTCAGTCTGGCTAGGATCCATTGCTAGAAACTAGTGTGATCCTTTGGAAGTGTGTAAATACTCTGGGTACACTGGAGTTATTGCACTGATTCTTTCTCATCCGAGGAAGCTGTTGCTTCTTAGTTTTGAATTTGGTATTATTTGAATGAGGATTTTTAATTTTTTTATTCTTTTTTTCCCTTGATGGTATGACTGTGGTGTATGTTGTGTATGATTGTTTGGCTTCATTTCTGGGTGCTTTCAGGGAGCCCTAGCTTTGTATGTGTTTCTTGGTTGTGGATAGCTTCTGAGCAGTAGCTTTCTCAGATGCTGCTTGTTGTGGTGATGTATTGGAAGTAAAAGCTAACACACGAACCCTTGTTGGGGGCTGAGGGTACGGAATTCTCAGGAAGCTTATCTCATGGACTAGCACTAAGCCCTTTGGTAGCAGGGTTTTTTTATTCAGTGGTCCAGTTTAGGATGCAGTCCAGTAGATGGTGCTCAAGAGTCAGGGCTGGTAGGTAGGCTGGTGTCCAGTGGAAAAACCTGCCCTGACAGGATGGTGGGAAAGAGATCATGTCGGGGTGTGCTGAGGTCTCAGGGGAAGGGGCAGAGGTGCACTAGCTCCTCCTCCTGAGTAGGCAAGAATGTGATCCGCTTTCCTATCATGCCCTGTCACAGAGCTCACAACCTTCATTTTATAAAGACTTTGTCCTTTGGTTCCTGGCTGTGGTGCAGCTGAAGTCTGTGGATATGCCACTCTGACAGCTACCACTAAAATGGGGTTTAGGGCAGAGCCTCTTCCCCGAGTCCAGGGCAGGCAACTCCATGGTCTGTCCTCCATTGCCAGGGCACTGCAGCTCTGTATAGGGAGGGAGAGTTGGGCCCGTCCTTCCTGAAAGCCCAAGCAGCACAGGCTCACTTTCAGCCTGGGTGGTGCCACCATGAATAACGTGCATAATGTTCTCTCCTGGTGCACACTCACTGGGTCCTGGAGAAAAGAACCACTGCTATGTCTGCAGCCATATACGGTGTAGGGGAGAGATGATCCCTGCTTTTCCTGCTTTTCCACGCCCGTTCCTGGGTGTCAATGCTGCCCCCTTCTGCGATTGGTGCCATGCCAGTGTTTTCTTTGTCCCTAGGAGGGTTTGGGATAGTGAGCAAACAACTGTTCTGATAAACGCAATTTAACGCGCGACCCTTGGCTCGCTCAGGTCGTGGGGTTGGGCCGCCTTTGCGCTTTTCCTTTGGATCTGCCCTTCTTCTGGGTTTGTTCTCTCGAGCTAGGGGAAGGACTGGGCCCCCTCTCTTTGGCTCCTCTTGCCGTATCAGAAACCTCACACTCCTTCCTTTTCCAGAGAAGCTTCAGAGTGCTTTGTTGGGTTTGCTGGAACTCGGCAGGGCGCAAGTATGTGGGGATGCGCGCTGTGAGTTTGGAAGTAAAAGCTAACACACGAACCCTTGTTGGGGGCTGAGGGTACGGAATTCTCAGGAAGCTTATCTCATGGACTAGCACTAAGCCCTTTGGTAGCAGGGTTTTTTTATTCAGTGGTCCAGTTTAGAATGCAGTCCAGTAGATGGTGCTCAAGAGTCAGGGCTGGTAGGTAGGCTGATGTCCAGTGGAAAAACCTGCCCTGACAGGATGGTGGGAAAGAGATCATGTCGGGGCTCTTTGTGACGGCTCCGCTGTGACGGCTCTTCCCGCTCCTGTAGGAAAAGGCAGTGCCCCTTTTGTCTTGTCTATGTGGGACTCCAAAGGGTCCAGACGAGACAGAAAGGGGGCGAATCCTCTCAGAGTGGGCAGGGGAGGAGATACAATATGGGAATGGGGCGGTAGAGGGGTGGGATTTCATGAAATTTCCTGATTTAAGGCGATCATGAAGTAGGCCTCTTTGGGAGCTTGGCCCTCCAGTCGCTGGTAAGGGTAACAGCCCACCAGTCTCCGGTGAGGTCCAGTCGCGTCCCCCGACTGCATTTAGAGCCAAAAGCAGAACGAGGCCGGCGCTGCGGCCTGCCGTCCAGTGACCCAGCGGTCTGCATATTCCCCAGGGTGGAAGCACTTGGACTTCAGGTGTGAAGGCAATGCGGTCACCACCGCAGTAAGAAAAGCAACTAGGGAAAATGGCACCTTCTTCTCCCAACTTTTTTTTGAGACTCTCGCTCTGTCGTCTAGGCTGGAGTGCAGTGGTGCAATCTCAGATTTGGAAACTATAATAGAAACGGCTGATCTAAGATTTTCATGATTATATTTTGCCTCGCAGGTCTCGCGTGTGGTTTCCGTAGTGTAGTGGTTATCACGTTCGCCTCACACGCGAAAGGTCCCCGGTTCGAAACCGGGCGGAAACATAGGTCTTTTTTTTTTTGTTAGCCCTTAAATTTAGTGAGTTTACTCGAGGTTGGAAAACAGAAAAGTAGTTGAACCTGTGACTACATTTTAGACCTCATCAATCTATACAGATTGTCGACCAGGCTACAATTTCCACTGGTCTGCCAGGAAGAGGACGTCACAGCAGGCCTGCTTAATATTAACTTTGGTTCCAGCAATTCCTTAAGGTTCTCTTCATTCTCTTTATCGCCTGAATTTTCACAGGCAGACACCGAAAGTGGATGACATGTTAGCGCATTTCCTAAGGGTCCAGCTTGGCTTCGCTTTACTCTGATACAGTTGCAGATCTGGCTGATTTGCGAGACAACAAAAACAAAATGTTTTTTAAAAACTTTCCACATCTGCATCTGGAACTCATGGAGTCAATATTCCGAAATCACACGAATTATGTACATACATTTGCATGCATACCCCTTCCCCAAATAATCCTCAGAAAACCGGTAAGCGTCCAAACTATTCTCCGGAGGCTTAGGTAATCAACAATTTAATAAATACAATTCCTAATGTATGGTGTACAGATCCTGTATTGCCCACACTTCTCTATTGCTTTGTCCCCGCGCGCCCTCTGTTTTGCCTAAATGGGTTCCAGGCCATAGCCACCGACTCTCGCTTTGCCTTCTGGCCTCTCGGCAGTGCGCTTCAGCACCATTGCGCCAGGTGACGGTGCTGAGAACAGCTGAGTGGCCGGCACTAGTGCAGCTGGAGGCCAAGGCCCAGAATTCTCAGGAATCTGCACTTTACCCAGGCGAAAAGCCCAAGGGCTCTCCCCACAGCTTCCCAACATCCCTCTACAGAGTTTTAAAATATTAGACTTATTAACCTGTAGAGGTGGAGAGAACCAAAGAAATCACAATGTATCTCTGAGGGAAAAAGAAGAGCACCAGCAGTAAATCACTTAAGAGTATTGAACCAGCAAGCCAGGGATAGGAGAATGGAATGGAAACTATGACAGGATGACTGCAGAGGATGGTACTGAGGTGGATGCGAACCACTACTTACTATTAATACATTGAGCCAAGCACACTAATGGGGGCATAACCAAAATACTTAATAGGGCACTCTTTTACCCACCATGTGTTTTACAGTATAGCTGCTAAAGGATGTATCACCTTACTGGTTCTAGAAGCTTCTGGAGCCAAGGAGCCAGAGCATGAGAGCATAAAAATCCTGTCAATTGAAGCCTTGGGCTCTACACTGCTAAGCCTGGCCCAGAGGCTGGATTGCAAATGCAGGTGCTAGTGTAATGGAATGGATGTTTGTGTTCCCTTCATATTATATATTGAAGCCTTAACCCCCAGTGTGAAGGTATTTTGGAGGTAGGGCCTTTGGGAGGTAATCAGGTTTAGATGAGGTCATGACCATGGGATCTTCATGATGAGATCAGTGTCATTACAAGAAACAGAAGAAAGACCAAAGTGCTCTCTTTCTCTCCACCATGCGAGGACAGAAGGAGAATGTAGCAGTCTGCAAGCCAGGGAGAGAGCCCTCACCAAGGAGCTGAATCAGCTGGCAGTTTGAACTTGGACTTAGCCTCTCAAACTGTGAGAAAGAAATTCCTCGTGTTTAAGCTACCCAGTCTGTGGTATTTTGTTATGGAAGCCCGAGTTAAGACAGCTGGTTCACTGGGGAATCCACTGGTGTGAAGCCGTGAAAAGTTTGTGACATGTGAAGTAGTTTGCTGCTCCTGGATTTGAGTATTGGCAAGAGCTGTTAGAATGATGAGCATAGAGGGAAGAAGGGTACAGAGAATATGGTATTAATCATTGTACTGAAGAAATAAAGGGACGTTATATGGTTCTAGGCTGAAGTTATGTGCAGATTTAAGCTGTGGAAGGGTCACTCAGCATACAGTGTGGCAAGTGAGTGGTGCATACTACACTGGCTGTAGGGAGTCCAGTTTTTTTTGTTGTTGTTTGTTTTTTTTGTTTTTTTTTTGAGGCGGAGTCTTGCTTTTTCGCCCAGGCTGGAGTGCAGTTGTGTGGTCTTGGCTCATTGCAACCTCTGCCTCCTGGGTTCAGGCGATTCTCCTGCTTCAGCCTCCCGAGTAGCTGGGACTGCAGATGGGTGCCACCACGCCTGGCTAATTTTTTTTTTTTGTAGTTTTAGTAGAGACGGGGTTTCACCATGTTAGTCAGGATGGTCTCAATCTTCTGACTTCGTGATCCGCCTGCCTTGGCCTCCCAAAGTGCTGGGGTTACAGGCTTGAGCCACCGCACCTGGCCAGGAGTCCAGTTTTTTGTCTGCTTATGTTAATGGATGCAAGAGCTGATAGATGGAAAAGTGTGGTAATAAAGTGGCAGTAAGCTTGTGGAGTATCCAATAAACTTAAACGCTATTTTTTTGAATTGAACTGAAATTGTTGTGTTATGAAAATGAGAGAGTTTATCCAAAGAAAGATCTGGCTTGGCAAATAGGATAGATGGTGGTGAGGATAAGTGTGCTAGGCAGGGCTAGAAACAGGTTTTAGTGATCGTTGAAACACCCAGGGCAGTGCACTACTCTTTGGGAGATGCTGTGCTTGAGTCTGATCATTGGGTTTTGAGGTAGAGGGTGGTACATATTGCTGACAGGGAATTCACCGGTGTGTTGAGTTTTAGCATCTGTGACTCTGAGATGCATATGAGGCCTTTGTAAATTTAGAAGTTGAGAGTAGAAAGTACAGGTTTGTATTTTAGAAGGAGATTTGGGAATAAATGTAGCTCTGGTTTATATAGATAATATGTTAAGGTTTGTTGGCCAGAGCTGGTGTGTGTCTTGGGTGTTGGGCAAAGAACAGAGAACAGTCAAAGCTCTGTGAGGTCAATGTGAAGGGTGATTTCCTTGTTGGGCTCAAGTTTATGACCCAGCCTGGACCTAGCTTGGCTTCTCAGCTAGAGAAGAAGCATGATTCCATGTCACAGCTCCTGTCTTTGAAAAAGTCATAATGACTCCCATACCCAACATGTGGGGCAAACTCTCTGAATTTTTCTCTTCAGTTTAATCTCTCCAGGGAAAATTGAGGAAAGAAATCTCTCTACTATTTTGAACTTCATCAAAAGACTAATATGTTAATATTTTGACCATCAATATTTCCTTAAACTAGTCTGCTCCTTACATAGCTAATACATCAAAGCATATTAACTTAGGAAATTGGATTCTCTCTAACAATGAAATATTGACTGCAGGCATTATTAATCTTTTTATATCACATTTCCTTTAAATGCTTTATACATCTTCAAGCAGACAAATAACAGTATTATGGTTACAAGACCGATCATTACTCTTTTGCCAAAAAAACCAGCGACAAAAGACTAACTCAGTGGACCAACCTTTGTTTCTTCATTATCTCTACCTTGATTCTGTCCTTTTATTTCCTCTTTCCTCTAATTCTAATTCTGCTTCTGCTTCTTATTACTTCCCTGGATTAGAACTTTACTTACCTAAACTACCAGTTAGGTTACCTTCTCAGAACCACTAAGGCAGCATTTTGAGGTTGACAATTGAAGATTTAGGATTAGAAAAAAGAAACATGAATGAATTTGTGACGTTTTATTATAGGGGTTTGTAATGCAGGTAGAAAGACCTTTTTCAGAGTTAAGAGTTTGATCCGACAAATGAGCTATTTTGATATTTATAACTTTGTTTAGTAAAAGTTTCCTATAAAAACGTTTGGTTTGGATGTCTTTGTTAGCTTTGAGTCGACACTTGAAAAAACCACTTGGAAGTTTCTAAGTCTTTCCGGATACTCTTTTCAGTAATCCTTCCGGCGTTGCTACAGAGAGGCATTGGTGGTTCAGTGGTAGAATTCTCGCCTCCCACGCGGGAGACCCGGGTTCAATTCCCGGCCAATGCAAGGGGGTTTTTTGTTCTTTACCCTTCTGCCCTGCAGAATTACACTGCATAACTTAATAGTGCATTTAAGGGCTTGGCCACCACAAGGTAAACTGACAACAACGCTGACCAAAATAGCAGCAAAAGACATTCAGGATAGTAACCCGGGACCCAGGCAGCTGTTGGACTCAACAAACCGCTAAGCAAAGTGGCAAGCACGTAGTGTTTCTGGTGAGTCACTGCAGTTTTGATATTGGTACCTGTTACTTTCATCTGTTCTCTGGTTGGATTCCTGCAAACCCAAGAACCATCAGTTTCCTGATTCGTGTGCTTACCTTGGGCTTACCGCTGAGCCACTATGGAGAGGAACAAGAAATGAAGCTCCCGGAAGGAGAGAAGCTGCGGGCGGGGCAATCACCTCGGAGGTTCAAGAGGCCTCAGCGGCCCAAAGAAAGGGGAGGTGTGTGCGGGAGAATCTGAGTGGAGATGAGGAGAGCAGCGGTGACTGGTCCTTGCGCAGAGTGGTCCTTGCGCAGAGGTAGCCAATGGACCCTCGGGGCTGTATCCCAGACACCGCGAACCGAATTTGCTAACATCTTCAGCCACCGTGGCCTCCGCGTGTTTTGTGGGCCCATCGGTGTTCCGTGAGGGATTCCGTGTGTCTGGCAATGTGTGTCAACAGGTGTTGGCCTGAAATTTGGCCGGGCACGGTGGCTCACGCCTGTAATCCCAGCACTTTGTGAGGCCGAGGCGGATGGATCGCTTGAGGTCAAGAGTTCAAGACCAGCCTGGCTAATATGGTGAAATCCCGTCTCTACTAAAAATACAAAAATCTGCCGAATGTGGTGGCGTGCACCTGCTATTCCAGCTACTTGAGAGGCTGAGGCAGGAGAATCGCTTGAACCCGGGAGGCGGAGGTTGCAGTGAGCCAAGATCGCGCTACTGCACTCCAGCCTGGGCGACAGAGCAACTCCGTCAAAAAAACAAAAAACAAAAAAACAAAACAAAAAAAAAAACAAAAAAAAGGAGCGAAAGAAGGGAGAGGTGTCGATGGGACAAAGAGACTTCCCAGGAGGCTTGTTGTAGAGGCAGTGGCCAGGTCCTGAGAGATGAGATGTTTTTTAAATTATGTAGCGGAGTGGGGAGAGAGTAACGGAGAAGCGCATGAAAGAGAGAAAAGCACGAAAATCTGCAGACATCCAAGAATAAAGCAGAGAAAATAGTATGAGTGTTTTTACATAAAAAAAATAAGAAGTACAATGGTTGTCAGCAGGCTTTTTGGTCGTGTAGTGGTCAATACTTGTAGCTGTGGTTGCAGCAACCTGGGTTCTAATCTGAGTCACAGTAGTGTTTTCTGTCCTGCGATTGTAGCTAAAAGACCTGTCGTTTGCTTTGCCTTTAATCCTAGCAGCCTCCAGAGAGCAGAATAAACCACTGGCCTGGAAGGGCGCCAGCTTCTGGAGTTTAGCCCACAGTGCGTAAACTAGGGGGCGGCCTGGCCAAAATGAAAACTTGGACATGCTCTTTGTCTCACAATGGAGCAGAAAAAATTCCCATAGCTGAAGATGCCGCCTCTCAAGGGCCCTTTGTCTGTAGCTTTCACTGATGAAATAATACGGTTATAGTCTCATCTGGTAGAGAAAACGGCTGTATCAGTGGGATTTTTTAAAAACACAAAACGAGAACGAGCTTTTAATGAGTTTACAATAAAATCTAAACTAGTTGTCATGGTCTACACCGGCTTGCCTCCATTCCCCATCTGCTAATTTTTATGAGAACAGTAAATTATTACTATTACTATTATTTTTGAGATGTAGTCTTGTTCTGTCACCCAGGCTGGAGTGCCATGGCTCAATCTCAGCTCACTGCAACGTCCCGTTTCCCGGGTTCAAGCAATGAGAACAGTAAATAAACTACAGTTCACATAAAGTGCACAAATCTTTCGTGAAGTTCGTTTATTTTTGATAAATGTAATCACCACCCAGCTCAAGTTATAGAAAATTGCCATCGTCTGAGAAAGGCCTGTTAGAGCCCCTTTCCAGGCAATTCCCGCCCTGTGTCCTCTTAATTAATCACTATTCTGATATCTATTCCCATAGGTTACAATTGCCTGTTCTTAAAGTTCACATGAGTGAATGGACATATCTTTTGTATCTGGCCTTTTTTCTGCAGTTATTTTAATTATACTCATGAGATATATCCATGTAGTTTCATAGATCACTTCTCAATTTTGGTGTTATTGAATTCTTGTGATAAATATTCTTCTACAAGTCTTTTTGTGCACTTGAGATTCATGGAAGTACTTCAATTGTTGGGTCACGACCTGAGTATAAGTTTAACATTAGTATAAATTGCCAGTCTTCTAGAATGTTTTTTCACCAGCAATGACAGTTGAAGTGGCACCAAATTCTTGTCAGCATTTGGTGTACTAACTTTTTAAAATGTAGCTATGCGCTCGGACCAAACTGGCCAACATGGCGAAACCCCGTCTCTACTAAAAATACAAAAATTAGCCAGGCATGGTGGCATGGAGCTGTAGTCCCAGCTACTCAGGAGGGGGAGGTTGCAGTGACTCAAGATCGCACCAATCGCACCATTGCACTCCAGCTTGGGTGAGAGAGACCCTGTCTCAGAAAAAAAAAAAAAGTAGCCACACAGTGGTGAGTGGTTTGTGGTATCTCAGTGTGGAATTTATTTGTACTTGCCTAATGAGCAATACTATGAAGCATATTTTCTTATGGCTTCCAGCATATAAGAAATTCTCCTTTGAAAGGCCTATTTGAATATTTTGCCTGATTTTATTTGGCTTAGCTCTATATTACTGATTTATGAAAGTTCTCTTATATATTCAGGAATTGAGTCATTTTTTAAACAAATATATTGCAAATGACTTTTCCCAGTCAGTGACTTGACTGACAACTGAAAGCTGTCAACTGAAAAATCACACAATTTATAAATTTAGAAAGGAGATTTTATTTTTTTATAAAGGATTACAGCCTGCAAGTGGCCATTCTGACAGACTGGGAGGCATAGCTTCCTGCTGAAACCCGAAAAGTAGGTTTCCAGGGAGGGGAGGGCGAATAGTGATTTACGTTGATCTGGTTGGCCACATATACATATTCAACAGGGAATAGGGGGAGCTCTGAATATTTGTGAAGGGATCCTGCTGCATGCATGCTGAGTAAACATGCCTGTTACATGCAACCCATGTTCACTTTGGGGTGGAGACAACATTTAAATACATTATAATTAGGCCCTATGCTTCAAAAGGTGAAGCAGGGACACAAAGGCAATCAAGTGCATAGCTTCTGTAAACTGTCCAGAACCAGTCCACGGCCGGCGGTCTCTTATCAAGAGAAAATTACTGAAATCAGTCTCTTGTCCAATCAAAGCGGTAGTTATGGCTTGTGTAGGGAGGGCTCAGTCAGTTTATGGTAATAGGTGAGCTGCAAGTGCTTCAGCATTGCTTATCTCAAGGCCAGTGCTTGTTTAGCCAGAGAAAAAAAGGAAGAAGAAAAAAACACTGGCAATTAGAACATAGTGCTTACTGCCACACACATACCACCAAATCCTGCACTCCAAGCTTCTCCTTCTGCACCCTGGACTCCCAACCTCCAGTTAGACAATCCACATCTTCCCACACCTGCCTCAGGCTCCACCAGGCCACTGTGCCTCCCATAGCAACCAGGCCAGGGGGGATCTTGATTCCTATTACGTTTCTGAAGAAGGTGGTCAGGGGGTGTGGAGGATGTAGGTGGGAGGGGGTGAGGTTGAGGGCAGAAGTACACTGTGGTCTTCTGTCTTCTACCTCATTGGCCCAGGTGCTGCTCTCCCTCCAGTTGTCTGCTTTCAGCCCTTTGTGGGAAATCAGGTCTGCACCCTGATCTTCCTGACTCTCATTTTGTGAGGAACCTGAATGGATGAGACGTCACTCTTGTCCCACAGGTTCTGTCCAAAAGGTGCCCTCCTCTCTACTTGCTCAGGGGCCTGCCCACTGAGCTCTGGCACTCAGGCTGGGATGCCGCCCAATACAGAGGCTCTGCAGCCCTGCAGGGGTCTGACTGTTCCACACCAGCAGGATACAGGCCACAGGGCATGCTGTGGTGGAAAAGCATTCAGAGGTGTGGGCTGAAGGCCTCTCTTTCCATAGTCCCTTTGAAGATCCCATGGAAGTAGGCACCCCTTTGAGGAACAAGGTGGCCCAAGGCCTGGCTTCACATGCAGGCTCTTGTGTCCCAGTGGGTCCTCTCTGTGCCTGGTATAGCCGACTGCTTCACACATCTTACCCGGTTTCCTCTCCTCCACCACCCAAGCTCCTCCTTGACCCCCTTGCTCAGCGGTCCTTAGGACAGCAAGATCCCCAGCCCTTGGAAAAGCCCCATCTCCAGTGCTTGGGGAGGGAGTTGGGTTCAGGTCTTCTAACCACAGAAGAACAGAGAACCTGAGGCAGGAGGGAATCCCTTCCCTTGCTGGGTCTCTTGGCACAGCCCATCCAGGGGTCTGGGTCAGGGTCCAGGTATCCTCTACCCTCCTTGAGGACCTGAGTTTTCAGGTCCCCGGGGTTTGTCAATGTAGAGTCTTTCCCACTGTTCATCTGGGAACTGTAGGAATATCCCATGGGGCCCTCTCTTACTCATTAGAGACACCCAGAAAATACTCCTGCAGAAACTGGGTGCAGTGTACCAGACCACAATAATTCTAATTACAGGATGTGGAGGTCAGATACGTTTTGTGACTATTTTCTCTCTGTCTGTGGCTTGCTTGCCTTTTCACTTTCTTAGTGGTATCTTTTGATGAGAAGGTATGGCTAATGTTGATGAAGTCTAATTTATCATGTCTTTCTTTTATATATATTTTTTCAGTGTCCTACTTGTTGGTAGGCTAATCTTTGCCTACAGAGTATCCTTGAAATGCTTTATATCTTTAACTTTTAAGTTTTGGTGTATAATGCACCTCAAATTACTTTTGTATGTAGTGTGAGGGAGAATAACATTGTTGGTCTCCCCCACCTCTATATGAAAGTCCATTAATTGAAATGATTTATTTTCTTCTATTGAACTGCTTTCATTGAAAGCTCATTTATTGACTGTATGGCTGTGGATCAGTTTCAGGTCTCTTAGCTCAGTCTGTTTATCTATTTGTCCCTCCTGATGCCTTGTCTATAATAGCTTATAGTAAGCCTTGAAGTCAGATAGTACAAGTCCTTGTTCTTTTGCACACATTGCAATAAATTTTGAAATAGGTAATAACTCATAAAACCATCACACACATCAGGATATGCTGTCACTTCATCCCTTTCTGATATGGTTTGGCTGTGCCCTCACCCAAATCTCAACTTGAATTGTATCTCCCAGAATTCCCATGTGTTGTGGGAGGGACCTAGGAGGAGGTAATTGAATCATGGGGGTGGGTCTTTCCCGTGCTATTCTCCTGATAGTGAATAAGTCTCACTATCTGATGGGTTTATCAGGGGTTTCTGCTTTTGCTTCTTCCTGATTTTGTCTTGCCCCTGCCATGTAAGAAGTGCCTTTTGCCTCCCGCCATGATTCTGAGGCCTCCCCAGCCACGTGGAAATGTAAGTCCAATTAAACCTCTTTTTCTTCCCAGAGTCTGGTATGTTTTTGTCAGCAGCGTGAAAACGGACTAATACACTCTCATTTCAGAGTGGGACACATGCTCTCACTCACTATGCTGGTTGCTGACTTGTGACGAAGATTCTCTATTGTACCCTCTGGGGACAATACATCTCCAGTTGTCTGCGGAGAGGATGAACATGCAAAAAATCCACAACACTCAGCACAGAGTCTGGATTTAGTCCCGTTAGTCTGAGTGGGACTAATGCCCCTATGAAAGGGACCCCAGGGAGCTCTCTCTGCCCCCTGAGGATACAATGAGAAGGCGGCAGTCTACAACCAGAAAAAAGTCCCTCATCATAACCCTACCATGTTGGCACCTTGATCTCGGACTTCCAACCTCCAGAACTGTGAGAAATAAATTTCTGTTGTGAATTAGCCACCCAGTTTACGGTACATAGTTATGGAAGCCCGAACTAAGACAGAGATGGAATCCCATGGAGGGTCTCTAATTTGCTGAGCTGGTCATCAGGTAGGATGTTGCAAGTTAGAAACAAGAAGAGCTGACATTTTGTGCATATGAAAGAAGATAGTGGACAGGCCCATTGTCGTCGGCTTTGTCCGCCTTGGCGAACTGGAGACGGAAGCTAGATTCACCTTCGCCAGCCACAGGAGGACCGGGAGGACCTCCAGAGGAGGTTAGGTCGACTTCATGGTAACTTTAGATCCTGAAAACTCACAGGATTTTTCTTGTCTTCCCTTTGATCTCTCTTCCGCCTACTCAACAGGACAGGACTCACCGCCTTTCTTTCCCGTCAGAAAGGGATCCCTTCCGGACAGTACAGAAGTGAGCAGATGGTTTCCCCTACGTGTCCTTCCGGGTCTGGGCGTCTCGGGAAGTCAGGCTGACCTGAGACCTAACTCCTGGCAAGTGGGACCAGCAGGAGCCTGGAAGAGCGCGTGCACCGGGGTGGAGGTTGGGCGCCGGGGGTCGAGAACCGCAGTCAAATCCTCTTCTTCCCCGCGCACCGCGCACCTGCTCCCGGGGATGCCGAACGAATTGGCCCATAAAGCTTCTCTGCAACCGAAAGAAGCCTGAAGCTCCAGGAGGTGCGAGAGGAGCCTCGTTGAGCGAGCCCAGCCCTCTGCCCGGCTGGCCCTGGTCAACAGGCTCGGAAGAGGCCGATTTGGAGGACAGAACGGAAGAAAAGACCTAAAGGTTTCGAATCTCATGATGTGGAGATGTTAAAGCCTAAATCCTAAGGTCCGACTGTGAGGGGGAGCGAGGGTGTCTCGAGCTGGATCCACCCTTGAGCCTTCACCTGGAGAGTCCTCTGCACAAGTTCAGAGAGAAGGACTACGCGCAGGAATGGTTCTCAACAGGGGGCAACTTCGCCCTCACATGCCTCTCCCAACCCCGCTGGGACACTAGGCCGCGGCTGGGGGAAGCGGGAGGGAGAATGTTATCCCCCTGGCATGTGCCTAGTCAGCGGAGGAGACAGATGCTGCTAAACACCTTGCAATCCACCGCGGGAGGGCCCCTCCCCCACCCCGAAGTAGCCATTCCGCAGAGGTGGAGAAACTCGCGTGTAGATCAAAGCCCACGCACTTGGCCGACGGAAATCACGAATTGGTGACCAATTGGATCTTGGATCTGAGGAAAAAACTCCAGCTTCAGAGGGAACTCTCGAAGTTTTGCCCAGAGCAAACGGAGGGGTTGCGTTGCCATCGCCTAAAATGGGAAAATGGCAGGCGTCACAGGTTGCAGGGGAAGGTTGGAGACCAGTTGAGTGCCCTGGAGCCTTCCTGGAAAGAGTTTCCCATCCAGCCCGTCTCGGTTTCCGCATCCGTCTGATTCCTTATGATGTTGAGGGTGCCGGGGTCTGGGTCCTTTATGATGCAGAGGGTGCCTCCGTTTCACCCCGGGCGCCTCCCCGCTCCCGCCGCCTCCTGGCAACCTGGTGCGCGGCTCCGGACCTGGCGACCCGCGACCATCTTGTCAGTTGCTGCCGCCTCGCAAAGGGCATCTCTAGGCCAGTGGTGAGCTGCGGCCGGGTGGCTGCAACTCGCTCCAGTACTCAGGACTCCCTCGCGGAGCCCTTGGTGTGTCGCCTGCAGGTTCTTTTTTTGAAGAAAGCAGGGAGTGAACGGCCTCGTGAGACGACTCCAGGAGCAAAGAGCGACTCTCACAATACCCAAGTCCTCCTAGAGCACAGGAAAGTGTCACTTCAGGTTGAAGAAGGGAGAGAAAGCACCCTTCCGCCTGGTGGTCTAGTGACTAGGATTCGGTGCTTAAAGCGCCGCGGCCCGGGTTCGATTCCCCATCAGGGAATTGTTTTGCACTGGCCGCCCTCCCGCAGAAATCTTCCTTTACTACGCTGTCAGCCGGCCTGCTCCAAGGGCCAGATGTAGAACAGCCTCCGCAGCGAGGGGCAAACCCGGGCAAAGGAGGGCAAGTCGTGGTGGGCCACCTCTCACGTTTATCTCGGTGTCTGTCATCCGCAGAAGCGGCTTTAGAGAGCGACTGAGCGTCTCGCTCAGGTGTACACAGCCGTGCAGAGAGGCCAGTCCCCGTGGAGCTGCACTTAATAAGCGCACCCTCTTTGCCGTCGCCGCCCCGGAGGTGCCTATCGGGCTGAGCTGTGAATAACTAAGAGAGAGGCCAAGCCAAGTCATGGCGTTTGTGCGTGCCCTGGACATGGGCACCGGTCAGTCAGCGGAGCCTCCTCACCTCCGTTCGCAGCTAACATGCTCGTTAGGCCTTCCGAAGAGGCGACCGGAGGCGATGCCCGCGAAGTTGGGAGGGGAGTGAGCGGCGGGTGAGGTCCTCAAGGGCGGCCCCTTTTGCTGATTGAGCGGTAGAGGGAGGCGACGTTCGCTGACCCAACAAAGACAGCAGGTGGAGTAGGCACAAACGGAAAACTGTTGCCGGTGCCCTAAGCAGAATGCAGGTGTAAAAATCAGCAATAGGACGTCAAAGCGATGGTACCCCAGTCAAATCCCACAATGTCTACACTCTACCAAGCACTTGCGCACGCTCCCCCTTTTCCGTTCAGTATTCCCAAGAGGGGATCGGAAGAACCCCGTGTCCACTGTAAGCTCAGGGGACAGCGGGAGCCAGGGAGGTGAAGTGCACAGACTGGACAGAGGCGGCGGGCAGAACCGCGGGGGTGAGAGGGCGCGTGGTTGCGGGGCGGGAGCCGCTGCTGAAAGGCGGCCTGGGTTGTCGTGCGGGGTGACTGTCGGTGGAATCTTTGGCAGAGAGTGGTTTGGAAGAATGGCTAGGGGGGCAGTGGGTAGGGTGGTGACCCTGAGCGTCCGGCCAGGGCGAGGACGCTGTGCTGTCCCTGCAGGGCATGCGCTCATTCCCACTTACCTGGCAGGAAAGAGACCGTGGTCACGAAGGGGGTTCTCCCAGAGTGAAGCTTCTTCATCGCACTCTAGAGTTGCTGATCTCTGTGATTTCTTCAATGTGGGAAACGGTGTTTGTGCTAGAAGAGGGCTGCCCTCTCTACTTAACATAACGGGGTTCAAAACTGACATCGCCTTACGCCTACCCGAAAACGTTTACGTGGCTTCCTTGTCTCTTTGTTTTTTCTGTCCTAAAGTCGCCTTATCCTCACACCCCCTCATTTTTTTCTTCCACACTCGAGAGTGTCTCTCCGTCTCATTAAAAGCTCCACCAAATATTTGAAATATCTCAACCAGAAAGACTGCAATGAATACAGTATTTCATTTGTGGAAGCTACAGACCAGCTAGGTTGAGAGTCGCTTGATATTTTCTGCTAAACGGTGAGGCATAGAGCACTTGGAAGGTTTCTCTTTGGGCCTTTGTTTGTGTACTATTGGGTTTCCTTCTTTTCCCCAGACCGTATGGCGCTGTGGGGCCAGCGGTAAACCCTGCTTTCTGGCTGCAGATAAAGGCCGCAGCTGGTGCAGGAATTAAAGGCAAACCAAAAGACACGTGGGTTCGCCCCAGTGAGTCCAAGATAGAGTCTGACTGTACCAGGATTCAGATTAGAACAGAGGTTGCTGCAGGCACAAGGCAGGGTACTAACCACTATAGAATCCCAATGCGCCCCACACCTACTGCCCGTCGTTTTGCTTCCCCACCCCTCTTTTATTTATTTATGCATTTTTTTTGAGAGACAGAATTTCGCTTTGTCGCCCAGGCTGGAGGGCAGTGGGGCGATCTCGGCTCACTGCCACCTCTGCCTCTCAGGTTCAAGCGATTCTCCTGCCTCAGTCTCCCGAGTAGCTGGGACTACAAGCGTGCGCCACCACACCCAGCTAATTTTTGTATTTTTAGTAGGGACGGGCTTTCACCATGTTGGCGCGGCTGGTCTCGAACTCCTGACTTCAAGTGAGTGATCCACCCACCTCGGCCTCCCAAAGTGCTGGGATTACAGGCGTGAGCCACTGCGCCCGGTCCCCCGATTTTTTTTTAATGTAAAAACATTTATGCGACTTTTACGTGTTTATTCTTGGGCAGCTACAGGTTCTTGTGATTTTCCCTCACGTCTTCTCCAGTCCATTCTGATACGTGTCCCATCTTCTCTGCATCCAGCCGGTGCCCTCTGCACCGGCATCCTGGGCTGTCCCATTGTCTCGTCCTGGTCTCCCCTGCTTCTTCTCCCTCCTTCTTTTCAGGTTTTCTCTTTTGACTCCGCTGCCTCTTTCCCGCTCCCGCCCCACCAACCCCATCTACTGAAGCCGAGTTGAGTGAGGGGACAGCAAGCGGAGTAGATGACTGCCTGAAGGCGGCGCAAAAAAACAGAAAGAGCTACCGTGAGAGCCGTCAGGGCGTTCAGCTTCCCTTGGGCCCTACTAGGCTCAGGCTGGGGTCGCAGATCCAGGCATTTCCAGAGGCACCGGCTTCTGAAGCAGGCGAGGGTTAACGGAGGGTGAAGGCCATTCGGCCGCCCTTCTGGTTTCAGAGTCAGGCAATGCAAGCGTTTCTAACGTGCAACAACACGATTAGTCGACTCAGCTTCTCCGGTTTTCCGAAGCTTTGTAGTCTGCGCAGTTGTCCTGCAGAAAGCGAATGGCAACCCCTAGAGTTTTAGTGATTGCTTAATCTATGTTGAGATGAAAGCGACCAACTGAGGTTATCTCCGTGGAGCAATTGGTTAGCGCGTTCGGCTGTTAACTGGAAAGTTGGTGGTTCGAGCCTACCCAGGGACGTGCTTTTAAATGTTGGTAGTTGTGGTCAGGCGCGGTGGCTCACGCCTATTAATCCCAACACTTTGAGAGGCCGACGTAGGGGAAGCCTCGCCTGAGCTCAGTTCAAGACCAGTGAGAATCCTATCTCATTAAAAAAAAAAATTGCAGTTGTTTCTCCTCAGGCCTATCACTGTATTTAAAAAGTGAGAGACTGTTCCCTTGTGTCTTGTGCATCCTATGAGTACACAAAGCAAAAGGTACCCCTCCAAGCCTCCTATAAAATAAGATCCCTCCAGAACAAACTAGGTTCCAGATAGGCTGGAGTGCAGTGGCACAATCTTGGCTCACTGCAACCTCTGCTTCCCGGGTTCAAGCGATTCTCCTGACTCAGACTCCTGAGTAGCAGAGATTACAGGCGTGGGCCACTGCACCAGACTAATTTTTGTATTTTTAGTAGAGAGAGGGGTTCACCATATTGGCCAAGCTGGTCTCAAACACCTGACCTCAAGTGATCTGCCTGCCTCAGCTTCCCAAAGTGCTGGGATTACAGGCGTGAGCCACCACGCCTAGCTAAACAGTCAGATGTTAAAATTATATATTCGTCTATGTAGATGTCATGTCTAGTTTTTTTTTTGTTTTTTTTGTTTTGTTTTGTTTTTGTACAACCAGATTTTCATCCGATGTCAGTTTCGTTCTGCCTGGAGGACTCCTTTAACTTTTTTTTTTTTGTGGTAATGGCTGGTGGTAGTGAATTTTCAGCTTTCGTAGAATTTCACATTGACTTTTCCCCTCAGTGCGGTTTTTTGTTTTGTTTTGTTTTGTTTTAGAGGGAGTCTTGCTCTGTCGCCCAGGCTGGGGTGCAGTGGCACCATCTCGGCTCACTGCAAGCTCCGCCTCCCGGGTTCATGCCATTCTCCTGCCTCAGGTTCCCGATTAGCTGGGACTACAGGCGCCCGCCACCATGTCCAGCTAATTTATATATATATATATATATATACTTTTTTTTTTTTTTTTGTAAAGACGGGGGATCTCACTGTTTTAGCCAGGATGGGCTCGATCTCTGGACCTCGTGATCCACCCGCCTCCGCCTCCCAAAGTGCTGGGATTACAGGCATGAGCCACCGCGCCTGGCCTCCCCTCAGTGCTTTTAAGATGTTGCTCCACTGCCTTCTCACTTGAATGGCTTCCAATGATATAATCTTTTTGTTTTTTTTATGTACGATGATTTTTTTCTTCTGATTTTGAGATTTTTCAATAACTTTGAGCAATTCATTTATGAAGTGCCTACTAGATATGGTTTTCTTCAGGTTTCTTGTGCTTGGGGTTTATTCAGTTCCTTGGCTCAGTAGGTTAACAATTTTCACTATGATTGAAAAATGTCATTGTTTCTTAAATATATTTTTCTTCTTCCCCAGTCTTTTTGGGGACTACAATTACTTGTCTATTAGGTGTCTTAAACTTGCACTATTATTCACTGATGCTCTGTTCATTAAAAAAAAAAATTGTTACCATGGGTTGTATTTTAGATATTTCAATCATTCGCGGCTTTGTGTTTCTTTTTTTTCTTTTTTTTTTTTTTTTGAGACAGAGTCTCGCTCTGTCGCCCAGGCTGGAGTGCAGTGGCACGATCTGGGCTCACTGCAAGCTCCGCCTCCCGGGTTCATGCCATTGTCCTGTCTCAGCCTCCGGAGTAGCTGGGACTACAGGCGCCCGCCACGACGCCCGGCTAATTTTTTCTATTTTTTAGTAGGGACGGGGTTTCACTGTGTTAGCCAAGATGGTCTCGATCTCCTGACCTCGTGATCCACCCGCCTCGGCCTCCCAAAGTGCTGGGATTACAGGCTTGAGCCACGGCGCCTGGCGGCTTTGTGTTTCATAATCTTTTTTTCTGCAGTGTCTCATCTGCTGTTAATTGCATCCAGTGAATTTATTATCTCAGATGTTGTAGTTTTTAATCTCCAAAGTTTGATTCTGACCATTTTTATATGTTTGATACTTCTGCTTAATTCTTTGGACCCATAGAATATTGTCATAATAGCGGTTTTAAAGTCCTCTGTTTTCTTTTCTTCTTCTTTTTTTTTTTTAAGACATAGTCTCACTCTTGTTGCCTAGGCTGGAGTGCAATGGCACAATCTCAGCTCACCGCAACATCTACCTCTTGGGTTTAAGCAATTCTCCTGCCTCAGCCTCCCGAGGACCTGGGATTACAGGCATGCACCACCACACCTGGCAAATTTTTATATTTTTACTGGAGACGGGGTTTCACCATGTTGATGATGAAAGGTCCCAAAACTGGGACCTTACACATGTGAAGCGAACGTGTAATCACTACAGTACAGAAACCCCTCACAGTTCCTGGCACAAGACATATTCCTGAAATGTTACCATCTGCTGTTTTTAACTACTAGGGTTTCCAATATAACAAATTCGACTGCTTTTCAAAATTTGAGTGATAAATACGCCAGGAAACACAATCCCTCAGGCAGACAGGCTGAACCCTCATTTAACGGTTCCACGCCTAGCCCCGAAGCCAAGACCCTAGGGACCCCCAATCTGGCTTCGGGATCCCACATCTCATGCAGGGTTTCCAGGAACTGAGTGCCCGTGTGTGGGATTCTCCCTGCTGACTCTCTGGCTCCCAGAAGCTTCAGGAGCTGGTGGAGCCATGAGTGTCCTGTGCCACACAGGAGTGTGGACGCCGCCCCTGCAGGGCTGCTGACTGCCCCTCGGGGGCCCTTTCCCCGGCGCTGGCCATTAGGGCTCTTGGCTCTTGACAGGCGATCATGCTTCGGGTCCTCCCAGGAACCATAGGACCCTCCCTGCCTGCCCTTCCACCAGGCTGAAGGGCCTGACCCACACGCTCTTTCCTTGCTAGCCCTTTGGCCTCAGTACCTCGAATCTTCCAGAGGGCATCCTTCACTGCCACTCTCGCTGAGTCTATTCGATTCAATGTAAGCTATATTTATCCACACGTTGAAGTTTTAGCAGGTACTATAGCAAAGGCTGTGTCTCAAGGCATTTCACTGTTTGAAAATATAAAGCATCCAACCCAGGCCAAACTGTGCTTCTTGGCCTGCATTGAATTAGTTTGAAGACCAGGGCATGAAGTTCATAAAACACAAGGGTTTCAGAGCGATCACCACTGAAGGACACAAGAGCAGCCTATTCAGATTTCATGATCACAGGATCTCCACCTCCATCTTGAGTTTTTTTTAAACGCAGTTTTATTGCATTCTTTCATAATACTTGAAACTTTTTATTTGCGTTTTTAATGTTCCTACTCAACAGATCTTGAAGTGAATTATAACAAAGAGGTAAGGGCAGTTTTCAGAGAAAGGCAGTGTCTGTGAACTTTTCAAGTTTGTCTCACAGCAAAAGATCAACAGGCAGAATTTCCTTTTGCTGAAAGATGTTGATGTTGTTTCTAAGGTGTTCCTTAGACACGAGTGTAAAAACAAATTTGGGGAAGAAAGTGCCATTTTCTCCAGCTGTTGCTTTTCTTACTGCAGTGGTTACCATGTTTCCTCCACATCCAAAGTTCAAATGCTCCCACCCTGGGGAAAGTGACAAAATGTTCGCTGGATGCCAGGCTGCAGTGTCCAGCTTTGTTCTGCTTTGGCTCAGACTGGAGACTGGGACTGGACTGGACTATGTCTACCTCACTAGAGACTGGGAGCCCAGTTCCAGATGAGGCAGGCATCATGGTAACTTTTGATTAGGCAATTTTGTGACATCTTTTTCTGCTTTCTTCCCTCTGAAATCTCTCTCTCTCCCTCCCCACTGACCCAGAGGAGAGGATTCACTGTCTTTCTGACTCAGAACATTCTGGGGTCCTTCCTGGACAGGAAAAAAAAAAGGCAATTGCCCTTTAACCTACAGGAGCAGAAAGGGCTGCAAGTATCTGGAGACCCACAAACTCACTTCGTGGGCCACTGCACATCCGTGCCTTGTGGGATCCTAGCATACCTAAAAATGTGCAGCTTGAAGCTTCTCTGCCCGCTGAACAGGAAGTATGGGGTTCCCGACTCTTCAAGAGGAGCCACACAGAGAGGTCTTAAGCATGTCTCTGGACCTTGAACACAGGCCAGAAAGAGGCTTGAAGGTGAGGGCAGAGTCAAGAAAGGGTGGAAAGACAGGCCAACCCACTCTCCCAAGGGTACCTTCTTCAGGACAGTGATTTACTCTAATTTAGTGATCAGGAAAGGAGAGGATTGTGTAGAGGAACCTCCCTACTTGAAAACATGAATTCCTACCTAGATGTGGAGTCCGAGTAAAATATCGGCATCAAAAAGAACTCTGGTTGGCTGGGCAAGGTGTCTCATGCCTGTAGTCCCAGCACTTTGGGAAGCCTAGGCAGGCTGATCCCTTGAGCTCAGGAGTTTGAGACCATTCTGGGCAAAATGGCAAAACCCTGTCTCTGTGGTGGCACACCTTTGGTCCCAGCTACACCAGAGGTTGACGTGGGAGAATCACTTGAGCCCGGGTGTTCGAGGCTGCAGTGAGCCGTGATCATGCTACTGCACTCCAGCCTGAGTGACAGAGCAATACCCTATCTTCAAACAATCAAAAACCTGTGATTTTTTCCCTCTGTGTATTGCAAGGATGAGAACAAAGAGCTCCAACTAAGATGGAAACGGTGCAGATGCGAAAGGTTTTAGGGGGAAACCTCTGGTGTTCTGTCAGGGACCACGGGCCTTGCTTGAAAGAAATTTCATCCAGGCTGTCTGGTTTCCTGCATGTGTCTCAGGCCTGCTGTTGGTGGTCCCAGGGGCTGAGTGCTTAGCCCCTTCTCAGCTTGGGTGCCTCCCCTTTTGCCTTCTCCCAGCAACCTGGTCCACTGCCATGGCTCCTGTGGCCATCTCTCCAGAGCCATGCTATCACCTCGAAAAGGGGCATCTCTGGATCAGTTTTTTTTCATTAATTTGGAATATGAATATATTTATTAGCATGCTCACAAAATACTTGACACATTAATTAGCACTCTCCTCATATGATAAAGAATACATATGACCCACACTGTGGCAGGAAACAGGGGTAAGGGCTATCAGAGCTGGGACTAAGTGTCCACTGAAGAAATCTTGATTCACCAGAGAGAAGTTGTTTCCTTGGATTCCATCATCTCTGCTCTAGCTACCAGCCAGGTCTCCACAACCTTCCCAGAATCCTTCATTCCAGCACCAGTTCATGTTATTTGCCCTGGCCACTCCTGACTCTTTCAAGACCTGAGTCTACTTTCCCATGTCTCACTCACCCACCTCTGAAATCTTGCAGCACATCTCTTTGGTATGCTGCTGCCTGGCCGCCATTGGGGGCACAATTGTCAGGTGGAGGAAGAACATACATACCAAAAGCAAACAGCAGGGATACATTAGTAAATGGCACTTGGACATAAACTAAACAACCTCACAGAATACATGCTTCCTCCCAAAATGATACATAATCCCCTAGAAGCAAAGGAAACCCCTCGGTCAACATGTATGAATGATTCTGTATGCCAGGCACAGGGGATATATAGTGGGTAGTGTTTACTTCCATTGTACCCTGCACACAGCAGAAAGTTAGTGACTGGAAGACTGGAAGCTAGAACCAGGTCTGTATCCCCGCTCCCATCAGGTTCTCCTGGCCCTTCCTGCCTTTGATGGTGCCACCACTCTACTTCCTCTGTTGTGAACATTTGTTCATTTTTCAATAGAGAGGTTAAGAGGATGAAGGATGGCAGAGAAAGGGTGGGCAGGGAGAAGGGGGGAAACAACCCCGTAAAACAGAACAAAAACTATATAAAACCCCAGAAACCAGATTTAGTACTATAATATTTTATAGCAATAGAAAGTAGCTGAGAATAACCTCAGGGGGAGGAGTCAGCAGAGATTGTGCAGCAGAGGCCACGGGTTTAGACGCCACAGGTTTAGACTAGGAGCCTTTCAACGGACTGCTGAATGGACTGGATCAGCTGTGAGCCTTCTTTGACGGTGACAGAACAGGTGATGACAGGACTGGAGACCCCACAGGCCCGCCCCAGGGCCCGCCTGGAGTGCGCAAACATTCCAGGCAGGCCCAGCACATTCTTGTCTTCACACAGCAGTGGGAGTGCAGAATGCTCTCTTGCAGCGTGGTGTCTGCAGCCACCACAATGAACTCACAGATGCCTCTGATGAGGGTTTTGATGGCCTCATTGGCTCCTGTCTGAAGCTGGTTGTGGTTCCAGTGGCTCTGCACTTCTCAGGGAGCACAGCAGACTTCAGAGCCTCGAGATCAGTTTTGACTTGTGCATCTGGCAGGCTTCGTGGGCACTGCAGACAGGTTCACCTTTTGGAGAAACCTTTGGAAGGCAAGAGGAATGAAAAGTACTTGCTGGTGTTTCCCTGGTGGTCTATTGGCTAGGATTCGGCGCTTTCACCGCCGCAGCCCGGCTTCGATTCCTGGTCAGGGAATGCATGTTTTGCAAGGTCTCCAAAAGCGGGCGATCTTAGCCCTTGTTACTGGAACTTGCGATGTGCCCCAAAGCCCACTGCAGGAGAGTTTCTGCAGTCTTGGGTGCCAGAAAACTCTGGTGAAGAAGGGGAGTTAATGGCGACCCTCTGCCTGTTTCTCATGCTCCTGACCGAAAATCTTGTTACCTACTCTTTTCTCCCTTGGGCACCCTAGCACTCCTGTTCTTTTCATATCTCCATTTCTCATACAGTAGTACTGACTTCAGAGGTCGACTAAGCAGCTTGCTCAAGGTTATACAGCCATGCATTGATCCACACCTGGGTGGGGCTCCTGCCCTATTTGCTGGGTTGCCATTACTGACAGAATGAGATCTGCATCTGGTAATGGCTTCTTGCTGCTTTCAGAGTAACTCTCCCACAGATAACGACTATAAACTAGAAAAATTTATTTCATATATATATATTATATATAATTTGAAGGTGCTGGAAGACTGAACAAAAGCAGGCAGACATGTGGAAGAATGGCATGTAGTGAGTTTCCCATTTTGCAAACTTTCAGCAGAGAGCTGTTAACTGAAAAACCATACAATTTGTGAGGTTACAGAGGAGAATTTATTTCTTCTAAAGGGTTACAGCATGTAAGGTGGTCATCCTGACAGGCTGGGAAACGCAGGAAGCCCAGAAGCAGGCACTTTGAGGGAGGGAGGGGCAAGACAGGAATTTAAGTTGAATGGGTTGGCCTAAAATACATATTCAACAAGTTATAGGAGGATTCATGAACATTTATGAAGGGGTCCTGATGCATGCTTATTGAACAAACATTCACGTAATATACAACCTTGTTCACCTTGTTATGGATACTTAGCATTTAAGTGCATTACAATTAGGCCCTATACACAAAGGTCTTTTCAGGACACAAAGGCACTCAAATGCACAGATACTGTGAAACTGACAGAACCAGTCCATGGTCGCTGGTCTTCTCATCAGAAGAAAGTTACTGAAATCAGTCTCTTGTCAGTCAAGGCTGTAGTTATGGCTTGTGGAACAGCGGGGTTCAGTATCTGGTGAGGGGTGAGCAGCAAGTGCTTCAACACTCCCTATTCTCAAGGCCAGTGCTTGTTTAGCTGCTAGAGAAAATCCTTGTGGCAGTTAGAACATAGTTTATTCTTTGCATATATGGGGTGTGTGAGTTAATCCTTGCCTGGAATGGTCCTAAGTCCTATTTATAATTTGGTGTCTTATTGCCATAAAGAGTCTGTTCCGTCAGTCTTATGATCTCTGTGATAACATTAATGTTGGTCAGTTTTGTCTAAATTGCAAAAGGGTGGGAATATAATGAGGCTTGTCTGGCCTCCTGTTCCTTCTTGGCCTGGGACTCAGTTTATAAGGTTTGCCTAGGGTCCTGTTGGCCAAAGGGGGGTCCATTTAGTCAGTTGGGGGACTTAGGATTTTATTTTTAGTTTATAGAACAAACTTTGCTCCCCCTTACTTGGATTAGCTAAATTACAATACAAAACCAAACTGTCTTCCTAGATAAAAGGAACAGAGGACAAAGTTTTAGACAACCACAGCAGCTGGAACATCAAGGGGTTAGGTGGAATCTCAGAAAAGAAACAGCACGGTAAGGTGACTACAGCTACCAGCAGTATATTGTACATTTCAAAGGAGCTAAGAAGAAAGAATTTGAAATGTTCCCAACACAAAGAAATGATAAAATGTTTGAGATGATGGATATCCTAAACATCCTGATTTGATCATTACACATTGTAGGCATGTATCAAAATATCATATGTACTCCTATAAACATGTATAATTATTTTGTACCAATTTTTGTATTTTTGGTAGAGATGGAGTTTCACTATGTTGGGCAGGCTGGTATCAAACTCCTGACCTCAAGTGATCCACCAGCCTGGGCCTCCCAAAGTGCTGGGATTATTGGTGTGAGCCACTGTGCCCAGCTGAATAGTTTTATTGTATACATTGTGGTGATGATTTTTTTTTTTTTTGAGACGGAGTCTTGCTCTGTTGCCCAAGCTGGAGTGCAGTGCTGCGATCTCCACTCACTGCAAGCTCTGCCTCCCGGGTTCACGCCATTCTCCTGCCTCAGCCTCCCAAGTAGCTGGGACTACAGGCGCCTACCACCACGCCTGGCTAATCTTTTTTTTGTATGTTTTTAGTAGAGACAGGGTTTCACTGTGTTAGCCAGGATGGTCTCAATCTCCTGACCTCGTGATCCACCCACCTCGGCCTCCAAAAGTGCTGGGATTACAGGCGTGAGCCACCGCACCCGGCCTGTGGTGATGATTTAATGTGTCCATACTTATTTCCAAACTCAGCAAGTTGTGTTCATTACATATGTACAGCTTTTAGTATACCAGGCATACATCAATAAATTGTTTTAAGAAAAAAATAAAGAAAATAAGAAAATATAGTTATTATAATTGTTCTGCTGTGATGCCAAATAGAGACAAATACAAAATCTAAGAAAACAGAGAATATTTGTTGATAAATAGATTTGTACAATAACACTCATGCACAGCAGGCTTCTTCATAATAGTCCAAACTAGAAATAACCAAATTGTCCATCAACAGTGGTGTATTCACATATTGGAATAACACTCACCAGTAACACCCAAATAAACTAGATACATATAATAATATGGATACATTTCAAAGATGTGAAAAAAACGCATAACAGAAAAAGTGAATTTATATGAATTTCAAGAAGAGAGCAACATAATCTATGGTGATAAACATCAGAATAGTGATAAACTAAGGGGAGAAGGGTGGGATTGCCTGGAAAGGGACTCTTGGATCTTTTAAAATATTTTTTATTTTTTGAATTTGAAAAAAATTTTTATAGAGATGGGTGTCTTGCCATGTTGCCCAGGCTGGTCTCAAATTGCTGGGCTCAGTCAATCTTTCCATCTCAGCCTCCCAAGTGCTGGGATTACAAGCATGAGCTACCGTGCCTGGCATCCACAGACCTTTTTGGGATGATGGAAATTTTCTGTAACTTGATCTGGGTGATGATTTCATTTGTCAATATTTAGTAAACTGTCCTAGTTAATATATTTGAATTTTACACTGTGTGAATTACATTTCAATAGTCTGCTCTTTAGCATAAACATGGGGGGGATGGAAGATGGAGACAAGCCAGTGTAGACCATGGCAAGGAGTTTGGATTTTATTTTAAACTCAGTAAAAGCTCATTTTCATTCCCCCCCACCCTCCACAAAATCCCTCCTAATATCTCAAACAGAAGAACAGCTATGACTCACAATTTCATTAGTGGAAACTGCAGACAAGTCTCTTTGAGAAGAGGCATTTCACCTTGTGTGGTGGTTCAATGCATGCTCAGATGTAAGGCACCTCCAAAGTTCCCAATGACCTAGTGCAGGTGTGTTTTTGATGGCCCTGGCTGTATCATGCTGGCAAGTCAGTGGTAAGCCTTGTTCTCTAGTCACAAATAAGGGTTGCAGCCATTGTAAGGAAAAGTAAAAACCAGTTATGACCACACCACTGCATTAGTGGAAGCTACCAACATGGCGGATTGAAAGGTGACATTTTACCCTTTGGGATATTTTCTGCTCAATGGTGAGACATAGGGCATGTCCTGGGCCCTAGGTATGTGCAATGTGGTGTCTCCTTTTTGCCTGACTGCACTGCATTGCAGGAGTCAGTGGTAAACCCTGCTAAAGGACTTAGTCAGTGCACGGATTGAAAACAAACCAAAAGACAGCTCAGTTTCTCCCCAAAAAGATGCCACACACTGCCATTTTAGATTGGAATCGAGGTTCTGCATTCACAACACAAAGTGCCAATCACTATACCACCGTGGCACACCATAAACTTGCTGGTAGATGCTGAGTTTTCTTTAATACTTTCGATGTAAAAATATTCACAATATTTTGTTCTTGCATCACTTGCTTTCTGACAGGTTGAGTGGTAAGAAGCACAAATTCCTATATTCTGTTCTTTCCAAAAATGTTTAGTTTGATCAGAATGCAGGATGTTGAACAAGATAACTAGCCTATCCACTTCAAAAACTTACCAACAAGGACAAAGAAATGGAGGGACAGCTCTAGGTAAGTAAAGTGCAATTGAGGAACTTTACTTGGAACCTGGGGAAGCAACATCAGTACCACAAGTCACTTCTCTCTCTCTCTTAAATAAATATTATATATACACATACATATATATATTACATGTGTATATAATATATAATACACACACACACACACACACACACACACACACACACACACACACACACACAGAGTTTAGTTAAGCAAAGAAGAATTCCTGAATCAGAGAGTTCCAGAATCAGAATAGTTTCATAGAGGCTCCAGTGCTACCATGTGGTAGAAGAAGATTTATGGATGGAAAAGGGAAAGTGACTTACAGAAAACAGAAGTGAGGTACAAAAATAATCGGATTGGCTACAGCTCTGAGTTTGTCTTATTTGAACCCAGTTTGAACAGTTGGCCACCTTTGATTGGCTAAAACTCAGTCATTGGCACAAGAGTAGGTTACAGGTTGTTTACACATCCAGTTAGGTTACAGTTCACTACATATGGAGAAACCTTTAATATATGGATAGAGGCAGCTTCCAGCTAACAATATGTATATATCTTTAAGATATTGATGCATATAAATATTATTAAATTAAAACATTTATGCATATGTAATGTGCATGTGTGTTATATATACACATGCATACACACATGCACACACTATGTATGCATAAATATCTGTATACATGCACATATATGTGTATAGATGTGACATTTTCTAAACAGAAAATTTTTATCTGGACTATATATTAGATAATATTATTGAATAAATGTTAATATCCTTAGGTTTGATAATTGAATTGTATTATAATTATATAGGATAATGTCCTTAATCTCATGAAATACATGCTGAACTATTTAGGGATGAAGTGGAGTTTTTTTGGTCTGCATTTACTATGAAATATGAATGTGTGTGTAGGTGTGTGTAGACAGAGAAAAAAGGTAAAGGAAAGTTAACTGTTGAACTTGGGTGAATGGTGTAGAGGAGTTCTTTTTTTTTCAATTTTTCTATAGGTTTGAAGTCTTTCAAAGTAAATGATTGTGGAGGAAAATGTGAAACATGGGAGACTGTGAAGAGCTGGCTGAGTTCTAGGCTAAAATTTGGCTCTCTCTGGGTCTCGGCCTTGCAGGAAGGGGTGACGGATCTCAGTACCTCTCACTGCTAGAAGAAAGTGTAGATTACCAGCCTGGTGTACAAGCCTATCTAAAGGATCCCCTCCTGTTACCCAGGATATGGGTGAAGTGTCTTAGTCCTTCTTGCATGAATCAGGCTTCTAGCCCGGAAGTCTGGTAGGTAAGTTTGAGGCCAATTTGTATGTTTCATAGCTTCTGAAGAAGATGTCCCATTTTACATTGGATTGCAAAAGACAAGTCAGTGTGTGTGAAGAATTTATTTTCAGAAAAAGAAATCCAAAGGAGAGTAAGTTATTTGAAACCTAAGAGTCCCATTGGGGTATATTGTTTTTACTTGTTGATCATTCAGAAATCTCAAGGGTGGGAATTTGGCCTATACAGGAAGCTTTTTCCAGACGATGAGTAAACAGCAAACTTTCAAGATCATTCTTTGGCAGAGATTCTACTGAGGTAGGAAAGTGGCAGGACTTATTTTGCGGTTGTGGCCTGGTTGATCAGAGTGGGATCTGGCCCAAACAGGGTGCAGTAAAGAAGCTGACCAAAACCAGCAGATGGAGACAAAAGCTACCTCTAGTTGCCCTCACTGCTCATTAGCATAAAGACATTCCTACCAGTGCCATGACAGTTTATAAATGCTATGTCAACATGCCATGGCAATGGCCAGGAAGTTACCTTATATGGTTCTGGAAACTCCTCATCCCTTTTCCAGAAAGTTCTGAATAACCCACTTCCTAATTAGCATCTAATTAAAAGTGGGTATAAATACAGCTAGCTAGCAACCCACACACTGCCCATGGGTTAGCCCTCCTCCACGAGAAGCAGTACCAGTTTAACAAAAGTTGCTTTCTTTCACCGCTGGGTTGCCCTTGAATTCTCACCTGGGCAAAGCCAAGAACTCTCCTGGGCTAAGCCCCAATTTTGGGGTTGTCCTTCCTTGCATCATCTGGTGACCACAAAGAAAAGACAAGACAAGATGGGACAGGACATGACGTGACACAGGACAGGACAGGACGAGTCAAGAACTGTTTAAGGCAGGACACTTGGTCGTGAAAAGTCCCTTACTGTGTTGACCCCGAGATGCCAAAGTCACATTGTTCAGTGGCCCCCAACTTGGCCTTTGGGGTTCACCATTGCTTCCCCTGCAGTTTCAGCATTCAGTGTGGGGACCCTCACTGGCTGATACTTGGGTACTCTGGGTTTTTGGCATTTCGTTGTGGTGAGAGTTCCACTGTCACTGTTGGACTCTCCCTGGATGCTCTGGGGTTTTCAGCATTGACATTCCCTATAGGATTGTGGATTAGAGCCCCTTCCCCGGAGGAGTGTTGATGTCATCTTCTCTGCCCTTAAATTAAAAGATTACGATTTTCCATAACAGCCAGTTGTGGGCCCCCTCCTACGTGACTTTGCTCAAGCCCATATTGAACTCTTGGTCACAGGGACCAGGGGTTCCTGGACCCCTGGCCCAAGTGACAACTACCCATAGTGGCAGGCAAGCAGCAGCCACCCAAACATTTTGCCCAAATATTTTTCCTCAGTCTCTGTGGCTGCTGGGTAGATTTTCTGGCACCTCAGTCTGGACAACGCTGTTCATGCTTTCCCTTCCTCCCTTCCATGATCTCCTTGTTTCTTTTAACCCCTCTTTGCCCAAACTAAAATGCTTTCTTCACTCTGTGGAATTCAGACCCATCATTTTATTTCGGATTCATATTTCATAATCTACTTTCATAACACTTCGCTAACTGCACTTACATCTTCTCTGCAGGAGGTGGGAATTTGAAAGGGAAAGTAACTGAGCTTTTGCTAGACTTAGAAAAACTTCTGGGTGTAGTAGAGATCCTTGTTAGACATGGGGACAAAGGCGAGCATCCCGAAGGACTCCCCACTAGGGTGTCTTTAAGGCAATTGGAGCAAATTCAAATGAGATAGCTCAAAGAAAAAGAAACAATTTTCTTGGGAGAACAAGAAATTTGGCCTGAAACTGGTTCTTTACATTATCATACTATTTTACAATTGGACTTATTTAGTAAAGAGGAAGGAGAATGGGGAGAAGTTCCTTACGTACAGGCTTCTATGGCCCCCTACCAGGATTCTGACTTAAGAGTCAACTGCAGGATGTGTCTGGCTCATGTTACTTCCAGGCACCAAGAAACTGCGTGGGATATCCTCAATGCTCCCTTCCTAGCGGCACCCCCTGGAGGGCCCATGTCCTCCCCAGGGTCTTCTCAGTCCCCCAATTCTGAGAGGGGTCCTGCCAGTTCTCCAGTGCGGGATTCCACCCCAATGTCATCAGAAAACCCTCCCTTTTATTTAGCTAGCTCCAGCCTGTATCCCCCACTGCCCAAGGAAGTAAGCCCAAACAGTACCACCAGGAGTGGAGCTCTCTATCAGCCCCTGAAATTGAATCTGTGTCCATTGCAGGAGTTAGCTGGCAGAGATAGGGGAACAATCAGAGTATATGTGCCATTTCCTGTGTCCAAATTGGCTTTCTTCAAGGAGAAATATGGCTGGTTTTTGAAGGATCCAGGGAAGTTTATAGAGGAGTTTGTCAGGTTGATGGTGTCCTTTGATTTAACTTGGCACAACTTGCAAATATTATTGTCCACTTGCTGTATTATAGAGGAGAAGAGAGGGATTCTGGGTACTGGCCTGTGAATATGCAGTTAGAGTAGCTGCTCTTATCCAAGGCCACGCCATTTATGTAGGGGGAGATGCAGTTCCACATAGAGACCCTCAGTGGGATTACCAGAAGGGTTCCCAAGAACTTGAACATAGAAATCACATGCTAAATTGTTTAATAGAAAGTATGAAAAGGTGTGTGATTAAGCCAGTTAATTATGACAAGGACAGAGAAGTAACTCAGCGGAAGGATGAAAATCCCATTCTGTTTTAGGGCTGCTTGGTTGAGGCACTCAGGAAATATACTAATGTAGACCCCGACAACCTGGAAGGGCGGGCTCTTCTGGGCATGCATTTTATTACTCAATCTACCCTTGACATTAGGAGGGACCCCAAACTCCATGAGCCAACTCTTAAACATGGCCTTTGGAGTTTACAACAATAGGGACAAGGCAGAGGAAGAGGATAAAACCAAAAGAAATAGCCAAAAAATGCAATTGTTTGCAGCTGCTTTCAGCCTCCTACTGCTTTTGAGCTGCCCATCCTGAGAAAGTGTTGCAAGAGTGGCTTTGGGATGCCCAGACAAAAGCCAGCTCATGATCCCCTAGGCTGGAATCAGTGTGCCTTCTGTAAGCAAGAGGGCCACTGGAGGAAAGACTGCCTCAGTCTCCAAAGGGAGTCTGAGCTTCCCGGACCCCTAATGGCTAAGAGAACAGAGGACTGACAGGGCCCAAGATTCCCTACAGCTTCCACCAGACACCTTGCCATCTCTACAGAAGAGCCTCAGGTAATTCTTGACATGGCGGGTAAAAAAATTGAGTTATTGGATATGCGAGCCGCCTTCTCAGTTCTGATCTAGTCCTTGGGGCCGCTGTCTTCCCACTCCTGTACTGTAATGAGGATTGATGACCAGCTAAAAGCTAGGAGATTCACCCATTCCTTTAGTTGCACTGTGGGGAACCATATGTTTTCCCACAGATTTTTGCTTAGTCTTGAGTGCCTTATTCCTTTACTGGGAAGAGACTTACTTTCCCAATAACAGGCTGCAGTTCAATTTGGAGCACCTCAAGAGAAGGCCACAGGCTGGGAAGGGACACTTCTCCTAGCTCTAAGTTCATGTCTTAACACAGATAAAGAAAAGACGTTCCTTCCACCACGTATTACTTCTCAAGTAGACCCGTCTGCTTGTGACATGGTAGTTCCTGGAAGAACTGCAAATGTTCTCCCAGTCCAGGTTATTTTGAAACCCAGTGTTAATTATCTATGGGGAAAAAAATATCCTTTTAAGTGTGGTGGCTCATGCCTGTAATCTCAGCACTTTTGGAGGCCAAGGTGGGCATATCACTGGAAGCTAGGAGTTTGAGACCAGCCTGGCCAACAAGGCAAAACCCCATCTCTACTAAAAACACAAAAATTAGCTAGGTATGGTGGCACACATCTGTAATCCCAACTACTCAGAAGGCTGTGGCAGGAGAATTGCTTGAACCCGGAAGGCAGAGGTAGCAATGAGCCTTGCGCCGCCGCACTCCAGCCTGGATAACAGAGCAAGACTCTGACTCAAAAAAAAAAAAAGAAAAAAAAATCCAGTATCCTTTTAGACATTTGGCTCCAAGGGGCATCCATCCCCTGATAATGAAGTATGGATTATTGCAATCCTATCAGTCCCAATGTAACACCCCCATTCTTCCTGTTAATAAGCCAAACGGGGAATATAGATTTGTTCAGGATCTTAGGGCAGTTAATGAGGCAGTAGTTCCAGTCACCCAATAGTTCCTAATCTTTATACAATAATAATTCAAGTCCCTGAAGATGCTTATTGGTTCATAGTATTAAATTTAAAAGATGTTTTCTTTTACACACCTTTACACCTGGACACCCAATACATTTTTGCATTTGAATGGACTAATCCAGACACTCATGCTGCATCTCAGCTTACCTGGAATGTCCTGTCCCCAATTTAGGACAATCCCCATGTGTTTGGCAATGCATTGGCAAAAGAGGTAAGGGAACTACAGTTAATTAATGGATCCCTCTTACCATATGTGTATCACCTATTAATTTCCAGCCCTACTAGGGGAAGACTCTGAGAAACATACAACTTCAAGTCCTTAATTTTGAAACAAAACAAGGGTATCTGGTATCCCCCCAAAGGCCCAAATTTCTGTCCAAAGGGTCACGTATTTGGGACACATGCTCACTCCTGGGACCAGGATCTTGAACCAGGGATGAAAAGAGACTATCCTAGCACTCCAGGTCCCTCAAATTAAGAAGCCTTTTTGAGAATAGCTGGATTCTGCTGGGTTTGGATTCCCAGGTTTGGGCTCATGGCAAAACCACTCTATGAACCTCCAAAAGTGAGTGGTCATAAGCCTTTGAATTGCAGTGGAGCCTGTCAAAAGGCATTCTTAGCCTTAAAAGAAAAGCCAGGGACAGCCCCTGCTTCAAGACTCTCGAACTTAGAAAAACCTTTCATCCTCTATGTGGATGAATAACAAGGGACAGCTTTGGATGTTCTAACTCGAAGGGTCAGGAATTGCCTCAGACCAGTGGCTTATTTCTCTAAACAGCTAGACCAAGTGGCAGCTGAGTGACCAGGAAGCTTGAGATCTGTGGCTACCATCACTCTATTGGTAGAAGAAGGCAGTAAGTTTACCTTGGGACAACAAGTAGATGCCATACCACCCCCGCCCCCCACCACCCCATGAAGTACAGTACAGAGGGTCCTAGAGGCAAAAGTATACCAATGGCTAATAGGGGGCCAGTTACTTAAATATCAGGCTCTTCTGCTTGACACCCCAGATGTTACTCTTAAAGTATGCTGATTTTTAAACCCTGCTACTCTGTTGCTGGACCTCACATCCCAAGAAACAGATCCCCAACTCATTGACTCCTGGGTGGAAACCATGGAAGAGATCTACTCTAGAAGGTCCAACCTTGGAGACAAGCCCTTGTCTAACCCCAGTGTTGAGTGGTTTAGAGATGGAAATAGCTTTATTCATGAGGGAGTAAGAAAGGAAGTTTAGCTAACAAGAAGTCATTGAGGCCAAGGGTTTACCTTCTCAGACTTCTGCTCAAAAAGCAGAATTAGCTGCTCTAATCAGGGCCTTCCAACTGTGAAAAGACTTAAGGCTGGGTGTGGTGGCTCACGCCTGTAATCCCAGCACTTTGGCAGGCCGAGGTGGGTGGATCACCTGAGGTTGGGAGTTCGAGACCAGCCTCGCCAACATGGCGAAACCCTGTCTCTACTAAAAATACAAAAATTATCCGGGTGTGGTGGTGGGCACCTGTAATCCTAGCTACACGGGAGGGTGGGGCACGAGAATCACTTGAAACTGAGAGGCAGAGTTTGCAGTGAGCCAAGATCATGCCACTGCACTCCAGCCTGGGTGACAGAGAAAGACTCCGTTTCAAAAAAGAAAAAAAAAACCCTCAAGAGTCAATATGTTTACTGACTCTAAGCATGGGTTCCGGGTGCTTCAGGCTCATGCAACCACAGGGAAGGAAAGGGGACTATCAAGAGCCAAGGGATCCCCCATACAACTTTACTCAGATCTTGGAACTTTTAGATGCCGTCCAATTCCCAAAGAAATAACAAGTATTCACTGCAGGGGACACCAGAAGGGAGACACTGTTCTTATTAGAGGAAATTCCCTTTTGGAAAGAGCAGCTAAGGCCACAGCTAAGGAAACCCTGGTATTTCAGGCTGCTGCGCTACTACCAGGTCATCCATGTCAGTGGAACCATACTATACACCCAAGGAAATTAAAGGGACTGAGTAAAAGGCTTCCAGTAAGACCCCTCTAGATGCTTGCTGGAAAATAAAAAACTCTATTCCTGAGGCTGACAAATGGGAAATAATTAAACATTTTCATGATTCCTCACATTTGGGACAGGATTTTCCATTCAAATTAGTTTCCTAAATATTCTTGGGGAAGGGACTGTTCCAAACTATAAAAAGATTTACCAATCAGGAAGCCACCCCACACCCCGCTCCCTGCTTAAGCTTGTACAACAACACGGAACATACCATGGTGAAGACTGGCAGACAGATTTAACCCAGATGCCACCTTACAGGGGACTACAATATTTGCTAGTATTTATAAACACTTTCACCAGGTGGATAGAAGCTTTCCCCACAAGGACAAGAAAAGTATTGGAAGTGTCTAAATTCTTACTTAAAGAAATCATCCCAAGATTTGGATTACCAAAAGGTTTGCAAGGGGATAACTGACCTCCCTTCCCAGCTAAGGTGACCCAGTGAGGTAATGCCTCAGCCTTAAGCATTACCTATCTTCACTCTTCATGGAGATCTCAATCTTCAGATAACATAGAAAGCCAGTTGTGACATTAGCAAAACTCTTTCAGGGGACCTCAGAGGCCTGAGTTTTTCTCCTACTCATAGCCCTTTTGCATGTGAGGATGGCTCCAAAGAGAACTTTAAAGCTTAGTCCATTTGAAATGACTTATGGAAGGCCCCCCCTGCTTTTTTTAACTTGATCAACACCACAGTTTATTTGTAAATGTGTCATATGTGTCAATAATCAAATGGACAACACTTTATAGATTTCATTGTATAATATTAACATCCTAACAGAAAAAGATCCACTGTACTCATTTACAGTTTGGTATTTTAAAATCCTTAAATACAAATTGTATTTGAAACACTGAACACAAAAAAGAAACTTGAATGCCAGAGAAAACTGAAAACATCAAGTAAAAGAAACCAATATTCCACCCCCACCAAAAAATATAAAATCATCTGATTACATAATTTAAAAAAGAAATAAAGGAAATCAGATGATCTTATTTTTTAATGATATAAAGTTGCGTTTCTTCAAACCCATTTTAGATGTGAAATGTACCATTTTAAGTTATATGTCTTTTTTGATATGTGTTCTTTTACTCTTGGTTTCTAAAGAATGTTTTCCAGGGTTTAAATTACATTAAAGAAGTCGGGAAAGAAAGGAAGGAATGTGGTAAAAAGCCAAATTAAATTAACTATTTGGAAAATAATTGGATATAAATTTTTCATGAATCTTCTTTGGCAAGTAACAAAGTCTGCATTTTAAATTTACCTTTTTGTTGAAATGGATCAATACTTGTAAGATTTAAGACATTATATGAGTTAATGTATAAGTAAAATGAAGCCAAATTCACAAAGCAAAGTGCAAACATGAACTTTTCACATTTTGCTAAAAGCTCTAAAAATGCACTCTCCCTCCTTGAGAGTACGAGAGGTCTTCAGCTCAGAATCAGATGGTTACTCTTGCCTCATTCAACACAAGAAACCAGAGGGGACCCCATGGTTTTTCAGTACTTTCCCTAAAATTCATGATCACTATTAGGTTCCATTTCTTCCTCCTTTATCTCTCAAAAGAAATATAGCAGCAAATCACTCCCATATTTTAAGCTTTAAATTCACCAACAACTGGGCTCACTGCCAACAGCTACAAATGTTCAATTCTTTATTAGTGTACGTGTCATTACAGTTGGTTTAGATGGTTAATATAGGAATAAAGAAAATAACTACAGTTCATTCAAACAAAGGAAATTAAAATGAGATTAAAGAGCCCTGATTAAAAAAAAATACAACTTTCAGCTGAAAAACTGTAAAAGTTACATACATACATACCTAATGGCACTAGGAATGTACAATATCAATTATTGGAAAAATAAGTGAGTGACTCACAGTCATAAGAAATTTTTTAATATTAGTATTTTTCTTTTATAGACAAACATAACATACACATAGTTTCTACCTTTTATAAGGCAAAGTAGAAAACTAACCGTTACTGCATTTACCTCAAACACAGCACTGACTGTGCCACAGATAACATGGTCCAAAATATTCAATTCTATAGATAGGCCATGGTAGTGGATGTGTGGTTAAGTTTTAGGAAAGGCATATATTTCCAGAAGTAAGTATATTAAATACACAAATGTCTATAAATAACAAAAAGTTATCAGCAAAAACACTTAGGTTATAACATTCCCAAACTTTCTAACATTTTAAGTGTTTTAGATATGAATTGTCTGACCAGTTCATTTGGTTACAGTTTTAAACTAGCAAACCATTACCCTGTAAGAGGAGCTAAACTGAACTGTAATACTACACAAACTTCCCAAGGAAGGTAACTTGAAAAGTCTAAAAAGTGATTCCAATTATTCTAATTAACATTTGAGATGCTAAAAGAATCAATGACTCAAGAAACACTTTGAAGTAATTCCATTTTTCTTTATCATTTTCTAAAAATGTATTCACATAAATTTAAGATCCAGATTGCTTAAGAGTATGTCTTCAAAGTAGGTTAATCACTAAAGCATTCTGATCCAAAGACATAGTCTTAATGCTTCTAATATGTAATTCTAACCTAAAATCACAATCCTTGGTTTGAAAACATCAAAGGTAAGAAACAAAAAAATAAATCAGGGTGAAAATGTACAGCAGCTATAGCTACAAGAGTGGAAAATAACTTCTATTTTTTCCATAAAGACTCTGTGAAAATATAAAGCCCAAAGTCAGTGACAACAGAAGTCCACATATAAATGGTGTTTAAAAATAGAAAGTTTTCTAAAGCTTCTCATGAAATGTCAATGAATAGTCATAATCTGAATTAAGACCTTATAAATCAAGGTTAAGTTATACATAACCATGATGATTTACATACCTTCTACAATGTCCAACTGACATACATAATTTAGATACCCATAGGAATTCATAATGCCCTATCATATCATCTCTCAATACTGGATGTTTACTGTTTTATAGTTTTACTACTTTAAGTACCAAGAAGCCTTTTCAGAGGAAGAGTTCCATCTCTTCCCTTGATCCCCCAAAGTATAGGTAACAAAATATAAAGTTAAACAAGATTGATGTTTGATAAACTAACATATAAAATTATCATTGCAATTTTCATAGTGACTGCTTTTAAACATAACAGTCATCATAAAGCCTATAAAGTATATACTTAGTTTTATAAAAGAAATGCAGATTGTCTCAAGGTAAAAAATACAGTGCTGGCTGCTAAAAAGCACTTTGTTGCAATAAGATGTGCAATAATGAGCAAAACTTCAGAAAACATGAATATGTTCCCCAAACTTTTAATATTAGTAAAGCAAGAATTGCTCCACAGCAGCAGGATGCTTTTTAGTGGCTGACACTATAAAGCTAATGTTAAGAAAGAAAAAAGGCAGAAAGTGTGAGCAGCAAATGGTGTAACCAAATTATTGCAAATGGAGATTAGCAATAAGTGAGGAAGGTGACCGTCCACTCCGTTCTGATAAGACACCATCTTTAAATATTAAATTTTTTACAGGAAGTGGAACACCCATGTCAGCATACGATGACTGTGAAAGCAAACTTGAAAAACTGGGCTCTGTGTGAATATCCAATGTTGAAGCACCTTCCTGGAATGAGTGAACAAAGTTAAGGACTTGCAGAGAGAGTTTTCTACTGGAATGTAAGAGGTTTTGAAGGCTCTCTTTTCTGCAAAGGCCATGTGTAGCAATTTTCCTATAAACTTTCCGGTTTAATTCGGAACTGAACAGTGGAATTCCAAAGCACAGCTCGAGAGGAACCCAATCTGCTTCTGTTGCGGCACCAGAGGTTTGCTTTGTTGCTGAATCTATAGTTGCTTCCTCAATGACCATTTCAAATGACTCTGTTCTCCCATTTACATCTGAGCCAGAAGCTAAATCAGGTTCTTCTCTCTCATCAGAAGCATCACTGAGTTCTCTATTTGCAAGTTGGCTGGAAGCATTCAACGTGGTGACATATCCGCAGAGATGTTGTAAGTCCACTCTGTTCCTTAGTATCTGCAATGCTTTATGAACACCCATATTGACATGAGTGAACTCTCCTTGTAGTTCTGTTTCATCAAATGGAAATGGGACATGGACAGTTTCTCCTATCCCATGCAGACCATGCCCCTGAATTAAAACTGCAGAATGTGTTAAAGCATCATTCAACATCGTGAGCACATTTGAGGTAGGAACTACTCCAGGATCATGACCCCAAGATGTTATTAGCAATCGATCATAACTCTGAAATATATCTGGCAGTTTTCGAGGTCTCGTACCTTTGGACAATAAAAGGGATGGTGGTCCTTGTCCAGTGATATGATAAATGTAAATGTACAGTTTAAACTAGACAGAGCTGACTTCTGGGATAGCTGGTCCAATATGCTGAGGGGTGCAGCTGCTGACAGGCCGGATTTCATTGGTGAGGGGAGCCATGGAAACAAGCAGTGTGTAATTTTTGTTTAGAACTCTGCTGCAAGTTGCAGGGTCCAGACCAAGAAGGCTTTCACAGCATAAGAGATCCAGAGGAAAACCATAATTGGGTTGGTCCGGCTGTGCAGTTTGCGTAACTAGATCTTATGACGCAGAAACAGTATTGTGTTTCTCAGAGTAAGTGCATGATCAAAATATTTCTGTGCTTCTCCTTCACCAGTGCTCTGAACTGGTGAAAGATTTCCCATCATTAAGAAGGCAGTAAGAGTGGAGTCAAACAGGAATGCGATGTGCTTCGTGTGTCCTGCAGACAGACTCAGGCTGCTTACACTGGCTGTGTCAGCTGGATCTTCTTGACTATTTGTATCAGTGTCAGTTGCCGATGAAGCTTCTTGTACAGGCCTCCTACTTTCCCCTCCACCCCATGACAAGAGCATCTTCTATGGATCTAAGGTACTCTTTAATCTGTTTATGGATGGAACACTCTTCCATGATGAATGAAGTTGATCCAAATTTATTACTTGTCCCTTCTTATGGGCAAAGCCCAGTCAGCAATACATTGAAACAGCATTCTTAACCAGGGATAAGTCAATCTCAAGGACATTTGCAAGCTCTGCCACATTTGTGTGCTCATCTACTGAAACAAATATCTTATAGAGTAGAGTTTCAAAATAATCAAAATGAGCACTCGATTCACTACAAAACCTTCAAGAGGTGCAACTGCTATACAACTGTCATCAGACATTGGTACATCCAGATAAATAAATCCTTTTTTATACAAACTATGTACTACATTGTAATCTAGTGATCCAGAGAGTTGAGGGCCTGAATCAACGATCTTATCAATAGCACATTTCTCAGGCCAAGTGCATATCTTGATGTCATCTTCTGTGATACATCCAGCCTGCACCACCCACCACGCCTCTGTGGCAATTTCCACTGGCTTTATTGGTAGAAGATCACGGGCTGTTTTCCTTCTGAAGAATTTTTTTGATGATTTACACTGATTCATAAGATCAGTATACTGGTTTCTTCCTATGCCAAGAAGCCTTAGACAGTAAGCAGCAGTAAAATTGTGCCCACTGTTCATAATATTCTCCATAATCCTAGTGTAATATGAAAATGGTGATTTATCCTCAAGCCCTTCACCATAATATCCGATAGATGGTAAGGGTACAGCATGAGATGATCTCGGCTGTACTTTAGCAGTTCCTCATAGTATCTGCGTTCATTTTTCTTGACATGTTTAAGTTATTTCTGTATCGTAACTGATTGCAGATACTGTACAGGACAACCTGATTTTCATATTCTCTCTGTGAATTTCCAAGACGGCTGGGATTTTCTTTCTCCTCTGCCACTCTGAACAGCAAGACCAATACTTCCTGTATTTCCTCCTCCTCAGCCTACTTGATGCGAAGACAAAGATGAAGACCTCCATGATGAGCTAGCTCCACTTAATGACTGCCTCACGTTGGCCGGCAACTTTTTCCAGGGGTAGTTGTGCCGGATGTGGAACTCCACGTCTATGTTCATGATGCCGCCGCCAGGGCCGGCGGCGGGGTCCGCGACCGCGACCCACACTAAGCCTTCCGCCTGCCCGCCCGCAGCCCGGCGCCTCACACTGCAGAAGGCCCGGGCTGCCCCATGACCTGGGCTCCCGACAGTTAAGCGCGGCCCGGGCCAACAGAGCACTGGGTCGCCTGAGCAGCTCGGAAGGCCCTTTTTAACTTTAGACCTTCTGTTTGATGAAGAGACACATAGATTATCAATTTAGGCCAGGTTCAAAAGGCCCTCCAATCACATGGAAATGAAACGTAACCTCCCACAAGGAAAAGGATTAACTCCCCCATTCAACCAGGAGACTTAGTCTTACTAAAAACTTAGAAAGAAGGATCCCCCAAGAATCAATTACAACCAAAATGGAAAGGGCCCCTATCAGGCATTATTAAGCACTCCCACTGCTGTTAAACTCCAAAGTTAATTTTTTTTTTCTTTTTGATGAAGTCTTGCTCTGTTGCCCAGGCTGGAGTACAATGGCTCGATCTCGGCTCACTGCAACCTCCACCTTCTGGGTTCAAGCAATCCTCCTGTCTCAGCCTCCTGAGTAGCTGGGATTACAGGCACGTGCCACCATACTTGGCTAATTTTTGTGTGTGTGTGTGTGTGTGTATTTTTAGTAAAGATGAGGTTTCACCATGTTGGCCAGGCTGGTCTTGAACTCCTGACCTTGTGAAATGCCTGCCTCAGCCTCCCAAAGTGCTGGGATTACAGGCATGAGCCACCGTGCCCAGCCTCAAAGATTCTTAAGAGTCCTCACAGATGTCAGAGGAAGATGCCATGACCTATACTTGCAAACTCCCAGAAAAAAGCTATTGTTTTGCAAATGAACAGATAAATATTAATAACATGATGCTGTGGATGAGCATGAAAGTTTTTCTCTTACTCCTAATTATAATGTTTTCTCCCTTACCGCTTTGCCCTGCTGATGGAATTCAATAAAGGAATCTCTACCAGCAGACACTTGGTTTTTACCCTTCCTAGGACCTTTAACATATATCTTGCTATTACTAATCTTTGGTCCTTGCTTGTTTAACCTCCTTGTAAAGTTTGTGTCTTCTAGATTACAATAATTCCATGTAAAGATGATGCTGGCACAAGGCTTTCAACCCATCCCCTCTTCTGACCCAGAAAATAAAGACATCCTGCCTTTGGGTCATTTAGAACAGGTATCCAGAGATTTTACTTCTCCAATGCTAGGCAGAGTCTATGCCCATAACATCAGCAGGAAGCAGTTACAGAAGATGAACCTCCACCCTTCTGCAAGCCCCTTAAGATTAAGGAGGAGTATATAATCTCTGATGGGGAAATGAGGTAGGAGACCAGAAGGACTTATTTTCCAGTCACAACCCCATTGAACAGAGCAGGATCTGGTCAAAACAGGGTGCAGTGAAGAAGCCTGCTGAAACCAGCAGATGATGATGAAAGTGACCTCTAGTTGCTCTCACTGCTTATGAGCATAAAGACACTACCACTGGGACCATGGCCAGTTTACAAATGTCATGGCAACACACCTTGGCAATGGCCTGGAAGTTACTTTATATGGTTCTGGAAACTCCCTGCCCCTTTTCCAGAAAGTTCTGAATAACCTACCTCTTAATTGGCATGTAATTAAAAGTGGGTCTAAATACAACTAGCTAGCAGCCCACAGGCACCAACTCTGGGCACACTGCCTATGGGTTAGCCCTGCTCTGCAAAAAGCAGCACCAGTTCAATAAAAGTTGCTTTCTCTCACCAGCGGCTTGCCCTTGAATTCTTTCCTTGGCAAAGCCAAGGAAACTACAGTCTGGGAGAAATTTCCCAGGCTACAAACCAGTTTTGGGGCTCGCCTGCCCTGCATCACTATCATTGTTTCCTTGGGTTTCCCAGGAATGTACATGTGTGAGACTGCTGCCCTGCTTATAGATCTGTTTCCCTGCAGGAAACAGGAGTATCTTGCCTGGGGCTTCCAGAGTTGGAGATACATGTAGTTTCACTACTGAGTGCTAACATTTAATTTTGGAATCAAGTGATGCAGTCAGACTGGCTGCTATCATTCTGTGGTATACATGTAGTGAACACATGTGTGACTGAGTTTCCTGCTTTTAGCTGGAGCAAGAAAGTTTTATAATTGTGATTTGTACAAAAAAATCATAAGCAAGAGAATGTGTGTAAAATAAACTTTATTGTCAGAGGTTTCTAAAGGCTCATCCTTCAAGGAAAATGGACATATGCTGAAGAGCTGATAAACAGTCTACAGCAGTGTTATTCTAACTTAATCTTGATTCCAAGTCCTTGCCATTTTCCTCTAGCTGCTGTTGACTCCAGTTATATATAGGTTGGGGGAAAGGGGATTATTTACGGATCTAGGCATCACTGTCTCTTGGGCAGTTATCACATTTTCAGACTGAAGGGATGTGATTTCTACAATCAAACTATCCATTTGGAATACAAATCTGGAGTGGCTATAAAATTTGCTTCTCAGAGATGGAGCTTTCAGATTTGGACTTTCAATTGTTCTGTTGTTTTAGTTTTTCTCATCAACTGGGGAACTGTTTGTGACTAAGCTTTGTTAAAAGTAGAGAAGAACTTTCCGTAGTTCCAACATTAGTTGTTACCTGAAACAAACAAAAACACACACACACGCATACAATGAAACAATAATCTTTGGTGAGGTCTTGCTGATACCTAACTGAGGCTAGAGTGAGAGCTAAGTGGTGATACAGGCCAGGTGCAAACTGGGTGCAGCTAAGTGGATAATCTCTGGTAGTGAACTACAGTCTAAAAGAAGATAGTAATAATAGATTGAAAAGAAAGTCTCCTGAAATGAACTAGCTGACCAGTGGTGTAGGACACAGGACCCCAGCCACCTTATGATTCTAAAAGCCTTGCTCAAATCCGCTGCAGATGAGTTAGCTAGGTCTCTACCACCTCCATAATACTCCTCTGGAGAGAAATAAAGGTCTTTCACACCTCCCAGGAAGGGATTTGCTTAGCCTCAAATGTGCACATTCAGAATAGCTTGTCATAAGAAAGAGAGGATAGTGTGCAGAGAAATAACCCTCCTAAGTCCACATCCTATTCCTTTTAAATAAGAGAGTGGTGCCAGGGGAAGAGCCCTAGAATGTCAAAGCCAACAGGGTGCTCAGATACCACCCAAGTACAGTTCCATCTTTGGCCATAAGGAGAAAATGGTGTCAAGAGTCTAAGGCCATATGATCTGTAGGTGAAAAACCTGGGATGAGAATCAAGGCCTCAAACCTTTTCCAGTACATCACAGAGTTTAGGAGCAGTTAGAAGGAAGGCTTCAATCTGGAGAACACTAACAGGCTTTAGAGATTATTGGGTCATGGTGGCTGGGACAGAAATAAGGATTCACAGAAAGATGTTTATAGTCAATATTCTTTTACAGTAAATGTTCTTTTGGGATTTTGCTTGATAAAAAGGCTGAGCAAAAGTGAAAAAAATTTTCTTTCTTTCTTTGTCTTTTTCTTTCTTTCTTTCTTTGTCTTTTTCTTTCTTTCTTTCTTTTTTTGAGACAGTTTTGCTCTTGTTGCCCAGGCTGGAGTGCAATGGTACAATCTTGGCTCACCACAACCTCCACCCCCAGGGTTCAAGCAATTCTCCTGCCTCAGCCTCCCAAGTAGCTGTGATTACAGGCAGGCACCACCACGCCCAGCTAATTTAAAAAAAAAAAAATTTTTTTATTTTTAGTAGAGACAGGGTTCCTCCATGTTGGTCTGGCTGGTCTCAAACTCCTGACCTCAGGTGATCCTCCCAAAGTGCTGGGATTACAGGTGCGAGCCACCACGCCTGGCCAAAAGTAAAAATTTTTTAATTGCAATTCTGAACAACTTATGGGTTGTGAAATCAATATAGTGGACTGCTTACTACTACAGGCTTTATTTAAATACTAGGAAGGGTGGATTACACATCATAAAAGATTTTTTAAAAACTGATCACAAAGAATTGTGTATTTCTCACTGCATCTTGGGGTCAGAAAAGTTTGAGAAACTGCTCCACATAGGCAAATTATTGGTTCAATCTATCCATCTGCCTCTTTTTCTCTTCTCTTTTTTTCCATGCTATGCAACCAAGACCATGGAGAGAGGAAGGCAAATTCCATCAGTGGGTGGGGTTAAGCCTTTTCTATGAGGTAGCTGCACATTTGGGACACTTCTATGCTGGCGACTTGACATTCTAGTAGATAGATGGTCCTTTTCATCTTTAGCCACATGTTAAAATTACTTGGGAGCTTTTTAAGACTACTAGTGTCTTCCACCCACCTGGAAGCATTTAAATCAGAATCTCTATGTGTAGAGTCCAGGCACTTGTGTTAGTTAAAACCTCACCAGGCTTTATAATATGACAGAATGGTTTAAAGCCGCTGAGTAGACCCACCCTATTTACCACCATTTTCTTTGTTTCTCTTTCACCATAGGCTTCTTTCCCATGAGAAAGTAAAGATTTTAGTCTCTCTTTTCACAGTCCGAAGTAAATCACTATCTTTCTCAATTGGACTTCCAAGGCAAAGATTTCTTTCCATTTACCTATCTGGATTTTTACAAAGTTGGCCTCTGGATTCCCTTTTCCCAAAGCTAATTCACCACAAAGGCACCCCTCAAGTCAAGGAGCTGGACTTTCATACACCTGCACCTGTCAATCATGGGTAAATACTTTGCAGGCAAGGTTGCATGTGGGATTGACATAAACTGCCAGGTATTGCCAGCTCTGAGCCTCAGGCAAGCTTGTGACTAAGTGACTCCAGTAGTCTGAGGACAGTCCTTACTCAAAAGGGTCTTTGGAAGCAAAAGAAAACATACGCATGAGAGGGTAAAAAAAAAAAAATCCCATGTGATTTTGGCGTATACCTAACAGAACTTGTGCAAGAATGGATATTAAGGTGGGTATTGTACACAGCAGAGCTTAGTAAATGCCAGGTCTGGAGTTTAAGGGATAGGCTGAAGAGATTTTGCAGGTTTGTAAACATTTTTGCCAATTTGAACATACTTTTGTTTGCGTTTGGTTTTTCTCCTCAGTGGTAAGAGCTAGGCATAATAAGGTAGCTAGGATATTATAATTTCAATCAATAAATTTGTATTTTGCCAAGGACCAAGATGAACTATGATGATTTCAATTGTTTAGTACTTTATTTTCATCAGTTTGAAAATTAGGACTTTTGCTCTTTTTTGGCTCATGGCATCTTTTTGGTTTTCACACTTTCTCAAAGACCAGTAACTTAGAATCTAAATTATGATTGCTTATTCTTTCAGTATTCTAGGGGAAAGTTGATTTAATCTTGACAAAATGTATTCAATTAAAATAATTGTTCTCTTAAATATTTTCTGTCTTTCTTTTCTTTTTTTTCTTTTTCTTTTTTTTTTTGAGATGGAGTCATGCTCTGTCACTCAGGCTAGAATGCAGTGGTGCAATCTTGACTTGCTGCAACGTCTGCCTCCTGGGTTGAAATGATTCTCCTGCCTCAGCCTCCTGAGTAGCTGGGACTACAGGCATGTGCTACCATGCCCAGCTAAGTTTTGTATTTTTATTAGAGACGGGGTTTCACCCTGTTGTTCTGTTAAATCTTTTCACCTTTTAAGTTTGTCCTTCTCTTCTCCAATTTGCAATAGTGGAGTGTGGCGCGCACCGAAATACTGTATTTCTTAGAGCTACTTATTCCTGGAGCCTGGCAGTCTGGGGGCGTAGAGGGGGTGTGTCTAGAAAGCAGCCCTTTCTAAGTTGAGAATAACTATGAGAATTGTGGGTTATAAGGTTTTGAGCAGCTCTGGCCTCCCCTTCCTCTTTTATTTCTACAGTGGAGTGTGGCAAGAGAAGGGACCCATCTGAGAGTGACTTCATATTGTGGCCTTTCACCACTTACCTCTGGAAATTTGATTCAGGCAAGTCGGAGGAGTCTCCAGTATTCTTCTCTGAGAACTCTGTTTTCATTATACAGCTGGGCAATGGAATCTATGATTTGCCTGTAGAGGTTAGAGGTGCATCCTGTTCCAGGAAATAATTACAATTTAGGCAAGTTATACACGTTTGCTTAAGAGAATGCTTTCTGCACATTTCATGTTCTTCCTCTCTATCTTAGCCTAGGGAGAAAACTGTGGAGGGCTGGAACGTTAGTGTGATGGGGTAGAAGCTTAATTTTCACATGATTCTCAACAAATGCCAGCACATCACATGTATTTTCATGTCCAATGGCTGCAATATGAAGGAAGCTTTTCCAAAATAGTTGCTGCTTTGGTGTGGGAAGGGACCTGGTTACAGTTCTTCTGGCCCAGCACAATGTTGTGAAATGATGGCCTCTGTGTGAGAACAATCTAAGAGGAGGGGGGTTGGAGAGAACCACCTTGGGGTGGTAGAATGAAGAGTCACCAAGACATAAGGGAAGCTGATGAGGAGGGCAGCAGAGGAGACTCTCATTCTGCTACATGAGGTGCTCAGAAACCTGGGTTCTACTGAATGCCAATCACATAAGAAGCAGAGAGACAGCAGGCAGTGTACGACAGAAGACAGAAGACAGCCTAGGAATCACAAGAATGATTTTAGAGGTAGATACCTCTAAGAAGAAGGCAAATCTTTAAGCTATTTATTTACCTATAAATAGGAATGACAGTAGCTGCCCTACCTCTCTAGCTGGGACATTTGTAATGAATAAGTGAAGTAAAGTATGTCAAAGTGCTTGAAATCTATAAAACTCTGCCCCAGTCACACGCCTTTAGAAAAATACATATTGCCAGAAGCAGGCTGACTTGGGCCTCTCCCACCATTTTCTTCGTCAAAGCTGCTGTGATGATGGTCAAGCTTTTCTTACAGGCAGTTGTTGATGAAAAGGGTCTCCTTCAGGTGCTGCCACTGGCTCTGGATCTCATCTTCTGCAGCCATTCCACCAGGACATGGAATGAGATGGGAAGTGAAGATGCTGATCACTAAAGGGATAGTCAGGGGCCTCTCATCAAGATCCCTGCCTTTCAGCATTCTTTTGCCAACTTCATCTTCTCATCAGGGAACATAAGGCAACTTTCTTTAAGAGCTTTTAAGGTTTCAAACAAAGCATGGCCAAGTGCTAAGCAAACTCCACAGGGATGCCTCCCACATGGAGATATGGGAAGTATAAGGCAGGTTGACAGGAGGTGGGAAAACACTGAAGGTCTCTGAGTAGGGCTTTTCTAGCACTAGGAAAGGTATGACAACCTCCTTGAGATGACTTATAGGTACTAGGGAATATCTTCCTCTCTACAAAATATCTCTTCTGAACATATTTTGTTTTTGTTGTTGTTTTTTGACAGAGTCTCATTCTGTCGCCCAAGCTGGAGTGCAGAGGCACCATCTTGGCTCAGTGCAACCTCCGTCTCCCAGGTTCAAAGGATTCTCATGCCTCAGCCTCCCAAGTGGCTGAGACTACAGGCGTGCACCACTATGCTTGGCTAATTTTTGCATTTTTAGTAGAGACGGGGTTTCAGCACGTTGGCCGGGCTGGTCTTGAGCTCCTGACCTCAAGTGATCCACCCACCTAGGCCTCCCAAAGGGCTGGGATTATAGGTGTGAGCCACCGTGCCCAGCCCTGAACATCTTTAACAGATGGTAAAGACCTTCTTCTGCACCTTATTGTGAAATTGGAAAGATAAATAAGGATGCCTTTGTCAGAAGATGGAATGACTAATTAAAGCCACAAACTTACACCCATCACTGACAGAATGACAAGCCTAATATGGTTTATATTACTATGAAAGCTCAATGAGTGAATTAATATAATCTCTTTTTATTGCATAGAAGAGTATATAAAGCATATAGTCTCCTAACACTCCAAACTTTTGCCCCCAAAGTAAAGTCAAACATTCAAGTAAGGGAGAGGAGATATAGGTCAAGGTTTTAATCTATAGGCACACCAGAGAGGCTACCAACCCAAAGGGCTCTTATATACCTAATGAAGCTCCAATGGCTAGCGTGGAGTTATTCTGGGAAGAGGGCATGCAGGTGGCATTGCTCTTAGATTTAGCCTTTTCTCCAGCAGATAGCCTCATTGTTTATTTAGATGGAATTACAACACTGAGACTAAACTAACAGACATCTTAAAAATACCTTGGTGCTGCACAAAGATTGAGAACCCTGGCTATTTACCAAAGGGTTGCCAAGATCAAAGTCTTGTCTTTATGGAAATCCCCTGATATTCCAGTAGTCAGATGGAACCTTATGGGAAAGCAAGCACCTGAGGGGAGATGGAGACTGGAGCTTGAAACCCAGGAACCATTATAATTGCACCTCCAAACATATGGACAAGCCTGCCAACATTCTTGGGATGGCTAGAACAGCTTGGGAAAACTGTTCAGGAACTATAATTATCAAGAATATTTCAGGAAGGCTGGGTGTGGTGGCTCACATCTGTAATCCCAGCACTTTGGGAGGCAGGGGTGGGTGAATTGCTTGAGCTCAGGAGTTTGAGGCCAGCCTGGGCAAGAAGGCAAGAATCCATCTCTACCAAAAAGGCAAAAAAAAATAGCCAGGAGTAGTGGCATGCATCTGTGGTCTCAGCTACTCAGGAGGCTGAGGTGGGAGGGTCATTTGACCCTGGGTTTTAGGTTGTGGTGAGCCGAGATCATGCCACTGCACTCTGGCCTGGGTGACAGAACAAGAGACCCTGTCTCAAAAAATATAGGTATTTCAGGAAAGATGAGATGTCCCATTTTAAAGAAGAAGATCTCTTAAAACAGATTTGTACATGCGCGGCAGTAGTGGCAGAGAGTCTGCCATAATCTCTTCACTCTCTCCATTCTGGCCAGCTTTGAGTATACCGGCTTGCAGATGCCGGGCTGGACCAGAGAGACTGAGGTGAGGACAGGAACAGAGCAAATTACCTGACCCACCAGGGACCTGTACTTGAGAGTTGCTCCCAGAGCTGTGTTCAGCCTAATCACTTTTTTAAAGTGAATGTTTAGGGCCTGCCTGCAGAGAATAACATCCCTCAGTTTAGACAGAGGTGGTGAGCGTGTAGAATGTAGGAGCTACTGAGAGATTGATGGAGCTTTATTTTTCTTATCAAAGGAGCACTTACTGCCTATATCCACAGCCGAGGGGTCTTCCTGTGCATCAGAGAGGAAGGCATTGCTGCTGGGAAGCTGGTGGGAGTCATGGCGGCTGGAATGGGTCAAATACTGTTCATCTAATGAGTCCTCCAGGACTTCATCCATTTCTTCCTCCTGGACTTCCCTCCTGAGCCTGGTGGAGTAGGCAAGACAAGGGATTAAACCAAGGTAGCCTGGAACCACAGCTTCATAGCTAGTTCTGATCTGAAGCTCATGGAAGAGGCACCAAAACCAAAGGGACCATCATATCAAAGAGGAAGTATACAGTCCACTTTTGACTGGGAGTAGGGTGTGCCTAGATTTAGTATAGAAGTGAAAACAGCAAGTGATCAGTGCATTGACCTCATAACACACAGATAAGGCAGCAGACTCAACAAATACTCTACAATACGCTCAGGGCACACAGGACACACAGTGACCCATACTGTTGGCTTCAAAATGCTGTGTTCAAATTTTATTTAATACGATGTGGAGTGGTCCACTGAATACTGGCTCTTGAGACAACGCAACCTCCCAGGGCTTTTGCAGATTTTAGACCCCTAGCTCTAAATACTTGGTATGGTTTCAGTTTATTTTTCAAGGTAAATTTCTGGCTATAAAATATCTGCCAACATAATTCAGGACAACTGTGCAGAAACCAGATAGGTATCTCACTTTGGTTTGTAACCCTATAGGTTTTAAAGATACAGAAACCAGGGATCCCTGGTTAGTTTACTTTTTGGTAAGACTGACTAGTTAACTAAGTGTGAGAAATTAGTAGGAACTAGGAACCAATAGAAGAACTGCAAAGAGAACAGAGAACCATTTTTAAAAGGACACATTGTATAATCAGTCAACAAAAAAAGGAACAATCAGCAGTTTCTGCTTTTTCTAGATCTGGGACCTTTAACCTCTTGAGTCCTTGCTCCTGGAATTCTCTCTAGATTTGGTCAGTCCATTATCAGCCCCTTCATCATTTAGAGTTACCTGGCTTTTGCCTGTCTTCATTTTTCTTACCATTGTGATTTTCTGCAAACCAAAATTAGAAAGAGCTAGTCAGAAATTAGGCAGGTCCCATTTCACACATTGCACACATGGGCCCTATATGATCAGGGACATAACACTTTACATGTGTGTTCAGAATGCTCTGTGAGAATTATTGCAGGAGGCCTCAGGTTGTGTCTTTAGAGAAGTGGCCTGGCAGGCTTGCCTGAGCCCACTGGACAGGGTGTTCCTGATGTGGTGAATCATCACCATGACGTCAGCTGCCTGAAGCAGAGCAAAAAGTTTAAAATGTCTTTTGTTCCCCAGCTCAAAGAATACTTGCCTGGCTGCCCTTTGGACTTCTCCAGTTGTAACCTTCCTTCCTGCCACAGTCTGGTTGCCAGACCATGACTGTTTGTCCCATTGCTACTCACACACAGAACCTGCTCCAGTCTCTGAGAGGACAAATAGCCCTGTCCTACCTCTACTCCAAAACCAGAGGACTGCCCAGGTGCCTTCAAGTCTGTCCCTGTTGTGCTTCCTCAGATGTTCTTGGGGGTAATTCTTTTTTCTTTCTTCTCAGTTTGTTAGTGAGCATTGGGGTTGATTCTGTGAAAAATATTCCAGTATAAGTCAACTTTTCTAACACCAGCTTCTACTATATACAGTGCCTGAACTAACCCCAAAAGATTTGGACAGTTTATTGGGACCCAAAAATAAATAAATAAATAACCCTGAAAGAGAAATACGCTCATGAACATTAAGATACTACTTCAACTGATCTGTACAGCAGTCGTGGAATTATGATTTGACCCACTTTACAAATGAAGAAACAGAAATTGAAGAAGGATCAATCACTTGCACAAAGTTGGTAAATACAGTGCTGAGACTAGAGCCTAGGTAATACTGATTCTTAGCCCATGGGTCTTCCCATTCTAACAAGCTGCCTTTTGTCATACTCTTCTTTCTGACCACAAAGATGGAATGGAGACTTCTGCTTCTGGCCAATTTGGAGTAATGGGGACCTGATTTTTCCTCCACCTTAAACAACTGAGAAACTGGAAAAAGTATTTTAAACTCTAGCTTCAACATTGGATATAGTGCAGTACTATAATAAATAAAAGAGGTGAGCCCTATGATTGCTCCAGTTTGCTGCCTGAGATTGTCAACTGTAGAGCAGGGAGGGAGGACCCAGGCAGAGCCTGGTAGTAAGTTTGAAGAAGTCAGGGTGGCTAGACATCACAGGACAGACTAGAGAATAGGTTGCTGCACAGATAGAATGCCTTGGATATCTGTCTTCAATCTTCAGCTAAGTACTGATTAGTACATGTATTTGAAGAAATTATGCAAAGCAGGGCAAAGAACTTCCCAAAAGGAATAATCTCTGTAGCTCACACATAGCTTGCAACACTTGGTGTTTCCATCAGCTAGAGTGAAAATCCCTTTTAATAGAGGGAGCATTGGTTAGAACAGGAGCCGCCAACCCCCAGCACTTGTCCATGGCCTGTCAGGAATGGGACCGCACAGCAGAAGGGGAGCAGCCAGTGAGAAAGCATTACCACCTGTGCTCAGCCTTCTGTCAGATCAGCGATGACATTAGATTAGCACTGGAGCACAAACCCTATTGTGAACTGTACATGCCAGGGATCTAGGTTGCATGCTCCTTATGAGACTCTAACTAGTGCCTGATGATCTGAGGTGGAACAGTTTCATACTGAAACCACCCAATTCCCAATCCCTACCACCCTACCCCCACCTTGTCTGTGGAAAAATTGTCTTTCATGCAACCAGTCCCTGGTGCCAAATCTGTGGGAGATCACTGACTTAGAATCTTCAAAAGATTATTGCCCCCAATGTAAACTATGGACTTTGTGTGATAATGACATGTCATTGTAAGTTCATCAACTGTAACACATGTGCCATTCTGGAGAGAGATGTTGATAGTCTAGGAGGCTATGCATGTGTGCAGGCAGGGGGTATATGGGAACTTTCTGTACTTCCTGCTCAATTTTGCTGTGAATCTGAAACTACTCTAAAAAATAAGGTCTATTTTCTTAAAAGTCATTTTGCCTCCACAGTGGGAAAAAGATAGCAGTTGACTAATAGCTGCTCTTATCCTGCCTAAAAAAATTTAAAAGCCAGCTTGAAAAGATGAAAATTGTTTTTAAGTAACTTTATTGTATACCAAAACAAAGCTAAAAGAATTTTAACACAAAATGCAAAAACATCCAGCACTCAATAAGTTACAATTTGCAATGTCTAACCCCAAATCAAATAATGTTAGGAATGCAGACAGACAGAAAACTACAATCCATGATAAGAAGTGGGAAAAAAATCAATCTACTTAAACTGACTTTAGAAAGGACACATCAGGTGAGAATTAAAAAACAATAAAAAGGACACAGATGACAGAATCTGTAGACAAGCACATTGAAACAAATATAACTATATTCCTTTATTAAAGAAGCTAGGCTGGTGTGGTGGCTCTTGCTTGTAATCCCAGCACTTTGCGAGGCCAAGGCGGGTGGGTCACCCGAGGTCAGGAGTTTGAGATCAGCCTGGCCAATGTGGTGAAACCCCGTCTCTCTGAAAAATATGAAAATTAGCTGGGTGTGGAGGCATGTGCCTGTAACCCCAGCTACTCGGGAGGCTGAGGCACAGGAGGCATAGGAATCACTTGAACCCAGGAGGTGAAGGTTGCAGTGAGCCAAAATCTCACCACTGCACTTCAGCCTGGGCAACAGAGTGAGACCCTGTCTCAAAAAATAGAATAAAATAAAATAAAGAAGCTAGAGCAAAATATGAAATGATGAAGAGTTACATAGAAGACCTTAAAAAAAGATATAAATTAAATTTAGATGAAAAATAAAGTTTGAATCCAACTTACAAGGGATGTGAAGGACCTCTTCAAGGAGAACTACAAACCACTGCTCAATGAAATAAAAGAGGATACAAACAAATGGAAGAACATTCCATGCTCATGGGTAGGAAGAATCAATATCGTGAAAATGGCCATACTGCTCAAGGTAATTTACAGATTCAATGCCATCCCCACCAAGCTACCAATGACTTTCTTCACAGAATTGGAAAAAACTACTTTAAAGTTCATATGAAACCAAAAAAGAGCCCGCATCACCAAGTCAATCCTAAGCCAAAAGAACAAAGCTGGAGGCATCACACTACCTGACTTCAAACTATACTACAAGGCTACAGTAACCAAAACAGCATGGTACTGGTACCAAAACAGAGATATAGATCAATGGAGTAGAACAGAGCCCTCAGAAATAACGCCGCATATCGACAACTATCTGGTCTTTGACAAAGCTGAGAAAAACAAGCAATGGGGAAAGGATTCCCTATTTAATAAATGGTGCTGGGAAAATTGGCTAGCCATATGTAGAAAGCTGAAACTGGATCCCTTCCTTACACCTTATACAAAAATCAATTCAAGATGGATTAAAGACTTAAACGTTAGACCTAAAACCATAAAAACCCTAGAAGAAAACCTAGACATTACCATTCAGGACATAGGCATGGGCAAGGACTTCATGTCTAAATCACCAAAAGCAATGGCAGCAAAAGCCAAAGTTGACAAATGGGATCTAATTAAACTGAAGAACTTCTGCACAGCAAAGGAAACTACCATCAGAGTGAACAGGCAACCTACAGAATGGGAGAAAATTTTCGCAACCTACTCATCTGACAAAGGGCTAATATCCAGAATCTACAAAGAACTCAAACAAATTTACAAGAAAAAAACAACCCCATCAAAAAGGGGGCGAAGGACATGAACAGACACTTCTCAAAAGAAGACATTTATGCAGCCAAAAAACACATGAAAAAAATGCTCCCCATCACTGGCCATCAGAGAAATGCAAATCAAAACCAAAATGAGATACCATCTCACACCAGTTAGAATGGCAATCATTAAAAAGTCAGGAAACAACAGGTGCTGGAGAGGATGTGGAGAAATAGGAACACTTTTACACTGTTGGTGGGACTGTGAACTAGTTCAACCATTGTGGAAGTCAGTGTGGCGATTCCTCAAGGATCTAGAACTAGAAATACCATTTGACCCAGCCATCCCATTACTGGGTATATACCCAAAGGACTATAAATCATGCTGCTATAAAGACACATGCACACGTATGTTTATTGAAGCATTATTCACAATAGCAAAGACTTGGAACCAACCCAAATGTCCAACAATGATAGACTGGATTAAGAAAATGTGGCACATATACACCATGGAATACTATGCAGCCATAAAAAATGATGAGTTCATGTCCTTTGTAGGGACATGGATGAAATTGGAAATCATCATTCTCAGTAAACTATTGCAAGAACAAAAAACCAAACACTGCATATTCTCACTCATAGGTGGGAATTGAACAATGAGAACACATGGACACAGGAAGGGGAACATCACACTCTAGGGACTGTTGTGGGGTGGGGGGAGAGGGGAGGGATAATATTGGGAGATATATCTAATGCTAGATGACGTGTTAGTGGGTGCAGCACACCAGCACGGCACATATATACATACGTAACTAACCTGCACATTGTGCACATGTACCCTAAAACTTAAAGTATAATAAAAAAAAAAACAACAAAAAACAACACACAATGACAAAGTGGAAAATAAAAAAAAAAGAAAAATAAAGTTTGAGATGAAAATACACTGGATAGGATTAACAGCAGATTAGATGCTGCTAAAGAAAGATTAATCAATTCTAAGACATGGAAATAGAAAGAAACAAAGAGAGAAAAAAAAGATACAACAAAAATGAACAGACCATTAGTCAGCTGTGGTAAAATTTCAAAGCAGCTAATACAAATATAACTGGAGTCTTTGAAGGAGAGGACAGAGAGAAAGAATAGAATATACATTATATATATTTGATATATATATGCCAAATATACTGTATATGCCATAGATAAGTCTATATATGTTATTATTATTCAAATTTGATGAGAACTATAAACATGTAGATGCAAGAAACTAAATAAAGTAAAACAATACTTAAAAGATAAAACTATACAAGGTCTTATCTTAATCAAACTGCTTCAAACCAGTGATAAACAGAAAATCTCAAAAGCAGCCAGAGAAAAAAGACATATTATGTACAGAGGAACAAAAATAAGAATTATGGCAGACTTCTTGTTGGAAACAATGTAAGCCAGAAGACAGTGGAATATCACTTTTCAAACACTTTTTAAAAACACAAACTGTCAACTAGAATCCTACATCCAGTGAAAATATCTTCCAGAAATGAAGGTGAGTTCTTATGCTCATCAAGATGAAGTAATCCACTATACTCTATCTCTCTTACTGATTGAAACTAAGAACTCTCAGGCCAGGCACAGTGGCTCATATCTGTAATCCAAGCACTTTGGGAGGCCACAGCAGATGGATCACTTGAGCTCAGTAGTTGAAGACCAGCCTGGGCAACATGGAGAAACCCTGTCTCTACAAAAAATATGAAAATTAGCCAGGTGTGGTGGCACACACCTGTAGTCCCAGCTACTTGGGAGGCTGAGGTGGGAGGACTGCTTAAGCCCAGGAGGCACAGACTGCAGTCAGCCAAGATCGCGTCACTGCACTCCAGCTCGGGTTAGAGAGCAGACTCTGTCTCAAAATAAAAAACAAAACTCAGGACTCTTGAAAGAATATGAAAAGTGATTACCTGAGTGCTCTAAAGAGAAAACAATAGAATACAGATTAAGGACCATAGTCAAAACTAAAATAAAATCTACAATGGAGATAACTTTGCATTTTTTCTCCCCACTTTGGGGCACTTGGGAGGAGCTAAGGGTCTTCAGAGCCTGTAGCCAACTTACCTGTGGCAAGTTTTCTGACAAGGATCTCTGTTAGCTGGCTTCCTTGTACCATTTGCTCACAGAATCTCTGTCTCTGGTAGTAGGCAATGCCAGTGTTCCTGAGAAGGCCCTCAAAAGACTTGACTGTGTTCTTCACATGCTGGGTGAAAAGGTAGCAGACACCTCTCCCTTCCTGTATCTTCTGTCGTAAGTGGGTCAGTTCTTCACCCTGAGCCTGAATTAAGGGATCATGTATCCTAAGGTGGGAAAGAAGAGTAAAATGTAAGACGGAATGTAGTGAATAATAGGTTATAGAAGTTTCAGAGGAGAGATCTCTTAGAATCCCTGTAAGGTACTCCCAAGTTGAATTCTTTTTTTTCTTTTTTTTTTTTTTTGAGACAGAGTCTTACTCTGTCACCCAGGCTGGAGTGCAGTGACAAGATCTTGGCTCACTGCAGCCTCCGCCTCTGCCTCCGCCTCCCAGGTTCAAGCAATTCTCTTGCCTCAGCCTTCCAAGTAGCTGGGACTACAGGTGCCCACCACCATGCCAGGATAATTTATATATTTTTTGTAGAGATGGGGTTTTGCCATGTTGGCCATGCTAGTCTCGAACCCCTGACCTCAAATGACTCTTGCACCTCAGTGTCCCAAAGTGCTGGGACTACAGGCATAAGCCACTGCATCTGGCCCAAGATTAATTCTTGTACAAGTTGTGTGACTTGCCTGTGGCAGAAGGAATGAAGAAACAGCCTTGGGTTTGTCTGTTATTTTACTAACTTTGCTTTAAAAAGATGCCCCTTTGGTTCCCCACTTTAGCCCAAGTACATTTTCATACAATAAACATCAAGCATTATGCAGTAACTGGCAGAAAAAAAAAGCCAGATTCAAAAGTGTTCGGCAGGTATCTCTGGTATTAATTGAAAGTTAAAAAGAAAAATCAGTGAAAAGGTCAAGAAGGGCAGTATTCTTTTGAATGGCACAAAGGTAGACCATAATCAGTAAGAAGGCAGTTAAAACTAAAGTTCTGGCCAGGTGCAGTGGCTCACGCCTGTAATCCCAGCACTTTGGGAGGCCAAGGCAGGCGGATCACCCTAGGTCAGGAGTTTTGAGAGCAGCCTGGCCAACATGGCGAAACCCCATCTCTGCTAAAAATACTAAAATTAGCTGGTGTGGTGGTGTGCACCTGTACTTTCAGCTCCTTGGGAGGCTGACCTAGGAGGATCACTTGAACCTAGGAGGTGGAGGTTGCAGCGAGCTGAGATCACACCACTGCACTCTAGCCTGGGCAACAGGGTAAGACTCCATCTCAAAAAAAAAAAAAAAAGTAATGTTCTGAGTAGTAATTTCATTACTCTATGTGGGATTTCATTGTTTTCTAATTATTGTTCAAATATTTCTCATGGTGATATGGTTTGGCTCTGTGTCCCCACCCAAACCTCATGTTGGATTGTAATCTCCAATGTTGGGGGAGGGACCTGCTGGAAAGTGACTGGATCACGGGGGTGGACTTCCCCCTTCCTGTTCTCGTGGTAGTGAGTGAGATCTCATGAGGTCTGGTTGTTTGAAAGTGTAGCACCTCCCTCTTTGCTCTCTCTCTCTCTCCTGTTCTGGCCATGTGAAGACCATGCCTGCTTCCCCTTCGACTTCTGCAATGATTGTGTTTCCTGAGGCCTGCCCAGAAGCAGAAGCCTGTACAGCCCACAGAACCATGAGCCGATTAAACCTCTTTTCTTTATAAATCACCCAGACTCAGATACATGTTTATAGCAGTGTCAGAATGGACTAATACACATGGGTTCCAATGTAGAGTGTGAGCTCTGTGAGTCTAAAGACAGTGCCACCTATTACCCAACTCACAGCACCTGGTAGTATGTACGCATACAAGTAGTTATTCAGTTAATGTTTAGAACCATGTAATCCCAGAGCTGGACTGAACATTTACAGTCATCTACCCCATCTAATGCTTGAATTTTCTCCCTGCTATTCTTCTAAGTAGTTATCTGCAGGTCCTCTTTCAAACTCTATTAGATAGAGTTACTAGACAGTGTCAGGGGAAGTAAAGACACATACTGGGGAGAAACAGGGGCTCCAGACCTATCCCTCCTTCAATCAAATATCTCTGCTTTGGTGAGTTTTACACATTTGAGCTCCTATGATTTCATTTCAACAAAGGATTAAAAGAAGTTTCAAATGCTACAATCTACCTTATGTCTGAAACCCTCCAAGGATAGTCAATGCTGGTCTTGAGTGAATTAATAATTCATTTTCCACACAACAGCTGCTCAATCATCTATCTACCCAATAGCCCTACCAGTTAATACTTCACCTAGTATAATACTTTTTAAAAAAGTTTGGAGGAGAAACTTTCTTATCATGAAAGGCACTTTGGAAAGTTTGAAAATATCTCTTATAGGAAATGTTAATGACAATCACCACATCTATAAATGGGAACAAATAGAATTACAGAAAATAGTTGGTTCAGAGTTTTATATGTGTTAGAGATGGTTTTAACTACTTGCAATTGTGCATTTAATCTTCATAACCCTCTAAGGTAGATACTGTCAGTATTTCCGTTTTATAAATGAGGTAGCCTAGGTTAATGACATGCAGAAAAGTGCAGTAAATTTGACCAAGGACACACAAATAGAAGCCACGTTGCTAGTATTCCAATGCAGGCAGCTGTCTCCATTTTACTAATATGCTCTTTAATGGAAAACCCTAGAGACCTAACTAGACCATAGCCTCATTGTGTCTTAGTCTAGTTCTGTGCCTGCCTCATACATTTCTGCCCTTCTCCTTGCACAAATTTGCTCTTTGTTCTACCTGCCTGAGCTGCCCCACTTCAAACAGTATTTATACACTTCCCACAGAGGTACCTCCTTACTGGAGCCTTGCAGCTGGCCTCAGCAATTCAGCCAGCTCTCTCTCCTGAAACTGCAGCTCCTCCTCCAGCACAGATTCTATAAGGTCTTTGCACTCTTCACACTCTGAGAAAAGACAGACATGCCTGCATCATGGAAGGCTGGATGTGCTGCTGTGGTCACTGCCTGCAGGGCAGGAGGCAGGGTCTATCTCAAGGATAAAAGTATCCCCGGTACCAGGCTTTACACTGGGATTTCCATATCTTTATTCCTCAGTCTCTCAACTACTCCCTGTTTTACAGATGAGGAAAGAAAAGCCCACAGGCCGATAAAGTAACTTGACAAGATGATTCAACTGGAATGCAGCGGTCAGAATTCACGTCCCATGGGGTCTGACTCCACATCTTTTTCTTTTCTTTTCTTTTTCTTTTTTGAGATGGAATCTCACTTTGTTCCCCAGGCTGGAATGCAGCGGCACGATCTCAGCTCACTGCAACCTCTGACTCCCGGGTTATTCTCCTGCCTCAGCCTTCCAAGTAGCTGAGATTACAAGTGTGCCCCACCACACCCTACTAGTTTTTGTATTTTCAGTAGAGACAGGGCTTCACCATATTGGCCAGGCTGCTCTCGAACTCCTGATCTCAAATGATCCACCCACCTTGGCTTCCCAAAGTGCTGGGATTACAGTAAGTGAGCCACTGCACCCAGCCATGACTTCAAATCTTAAGGCCAATTCACCAAGCCTTACAGCCTCTTAAGTAAAACATGAACATAAGGGCATGAAATAATGACTTCCTGTGTGTTTAGGAAGATACTAAGAACTGTAGGACTGATGGTTCTCCTGTTTCAAGAGTTTCAATAATTCGAAAATATTTCAAAGATTTAAACATTTATCTGTATACAACTGTGTAAAACTGTATATGGAGGAGAAAGATCCAAATGATATATGCCCAAATGCTAATGTTTTAAATGCTAGTGTTTTAAAGGGAGAACCAACACACAGTGTTTGTCATGGTACCGTTGCAGTAGGTTTTTAAGAATTATCATCATATGATCATCACCACTATCCAAAGAGGTAGTTCCTACTCTGTTACCATTACAGATGAGAAAACTGAGGCACAGAGACAATAAGTTAGATTTGAATCCAGGAGATTTGGCCCTAGGGTATATGCTCTTTAATCACTGCACAATAATACCTGCATACTAAGGTCTTAGGTAATATCTTTCTTCTTCTCTAGCTTGAGAAATATTTTTCCTACAATTATAATGAATGAAGTTTTTTTTTTAACTAGTTTTTCAACAAACCAAAGCTCATCTTTTCACTTCTTTAATCAGTGGGCTTTTGGCTTTACTTTTCTATGACGGTAAGTTAGACAGCAAATTTAACCACCCCCCACACGATGATTTATTTAAAAATAATTGTAGAAATTGGAAAGCAAACTCAATTTCAATGTTAACCAGAATCCTCTTCTAATATCCCTGTTCCTCTCATGCTCTTGTTCCCATGTTTCCTTGTCATTACAGCTTCCCTTCCCTGACTATTAGTAACAGTTTGTGATTTTACAGTGGATTTAAAAATGTGAGAGCCAACTGTGGAGAGGAAAGGGCCAGCCCCTAACCTGGACTGGCCTTCTACTGAGAACGGCGGTGTGTTCCACTTGGCCTTGTTCTCATTTTGGCCATATGTCTCATAGCTCTTATCCTGGACATCCACCTGCAGTTGCTTGCTGTCTGTAAAGTTGATACTCAGAGAGAGACAGAAAGGGTGTAACAAAGTCACTGATTTTTTTTGGAAATACCCTCAATCTAACCAGAACATGAGGAATGGTTTATCTGAACTTATGTGGGAAGAGAATCTTGATCCAGGTATCATAAAGATTTTTCTCCGTGTCTGCTATTGAAGTTTGCATCTCCACATATCTGTGACTCAGTTGAGAATAGGTAGTTTTAAGTTCCTTCAAGGCAGATAGTGTATACTATTACTTCTTTCATCCCTGGTGCTGTTGGCACAGTGCTTTGCAAATGGGTGCTCTTAAAAAAGTTTAAATCGAATCCTGAGATGTTTTAACCAACAGTGATGTTACATGTTTGTAGAAGCTGATGTTCATTGCTGAGAGGGGAAAGACAGTTTCATGCCTAAACCAAGGTTTTAGTCTCTATTCCTCACTACACTCGCCCTGCAAACTTTACACCTTTGTGCCTCAGTTTTTCTGTCCTTGGCAAATTGAGAGTAAAATGCCCACTTCTACCTTTCTGGGAGTGTAGTTAGGATAAAATTAATTTTGATAGAGAATAAAGTCTGCAGTGTTTCATTTCACAGAGGAAAGATGGACAATCATTTATCACTTTGGTGTCCATGCCCCTATGGGACCTACTGTATTTCTGCAGGTGATTGGCCAGGGAGTAGGCAGTAGCTTTGGATGTTAGGAATTTCTCTGTGAGGTCTTGGAAGTTCTCTTTGCACTTTTCCAGTTCAGAGAGCAAGTACTGATTGGTTTCCAGGATGCTCATTTCTGCCATTTGGACCAAAACAAGTGGTGAGAGATACTGCCATGCTGAAGCTTGTGGAGAAAGTACAATCAGAGCCTAGGGAGAATAAACCCAGACAATTAATAAATTAAAAACAAATGCATGGATTATGGTAATGGTTGCACTATTTGGGTAAATTACTAAAAATTATTGAACTGTACAATTATAATGGGTAAATTTTATAGTATGTAAATTATACCTCAATAAAGTTTCTTTACATTAAACGAAGGATTTAAACAAGTCAAAAGAAAGCAGATCTGATTCATAAATTACCTTTGGGATAAACTTTGTCAGCATCCTACAACTCTGAGAATCCTTAGCCACAAAAACAAGGCACAAGGTGCCTAAGCTTAGAGTCTAAGGTACTGTCTGTGGTTCAGGCTCTGATAGGAATGCCAGAGGTAAGACCCAGTGCCAGGTAATGGTCTGGAGTCACAATTAGAGTTAGAAGGTGGGGGTGTCATGGAATGTTAGGATCTCTGCCTTCCAGGTGTCTAGGCCATGTGGAAACACAGGTCTCTTCTGAAGGTCACCACCAATGGAGAGCACTGCCTCAGCAGTCATTCTTAGTATTTGTATACCCTTGTGACAATACCACAGGCCTATCTCTTTCTAAAATTTAACCATATTTTCATTGTTTATTATTGCAAATGCATAGAAAACTTCAAGGAATACATATTTCCCCAAGTTCTATCATTGTCTTAAGAACTGTCATGAAGTCATTTTCTTTCTAATGAAAAATTTAACGCTTTTAGATAGTCTTGGTGTTCTTCTTTGGTTCTCCAGTTTTCCACATCATTTATATTATAAGAAAAAAATCCTGAATATTCTGCTCAGTGCGTGAATAATTGATTTATATGGATTTAGAGGCTAGGTGCAGTGGTTCATACCTGTAATCCCACCACTTTGGGAGACCAAGGTGGTTGGACCACTTGAGCTCAGGAGTTTGAGACCAACCTGGGGAGCACGGCGAAACCCTGCTTCTACAAAAAATTTTTAAAAATTAGCCAGGCATAGGGCCAGGCACGGTGGCTCATGCCTGTAATCCCAACACTTTGGGAGGCCGAGGCAGGTGGATCATGAGGTCAGGAGATCGAGACCATCCTGGCTAACACGGTGAAACATCGTCTCTACTGAAAATACAAAAAATTAGCCAGGCGTGGTGGCGGGTGCCTGTAGTCCCAGCTACTTGGGAGGCTGAGGCAGGAGAATGGCATGAACCTGGGAGGCAGAGCTTGCAGTGAGCCGTGATTGCGCCACTGCATTCCAGCCTGGGCAACAGAGCAAGACTCCTTCTCAAAAAGAAAAAAAAAGAGAGAGAAAAAAACCAGAAAATAAAGGTTTTGACTACCTGAGTGGCTTTATTTGTATAACAAGGCCACCTTTGCTAGCCAAACCAAACTAAAAAAGTGATGGTTGTCACCTCATACCCCAGGCTGCAGTTCGGTAGCTAAGGTTCTGCTCCTTTTTTCACCGTGACAACCTGGGTTCGGTTCCTAAATCAATTTCTTTCCAGTTTGATATTTGTGTTACTTTTGAACATTTTTTTTCCAGGGAGCTTTTTTAGCAGGATCTTTGTTGGCTTTCACCCCAGCTGTTACAGAACAGCTTGACTGAATTAAAAATCCAGAAGGTCAGAGGGTATCCTGGGAAGATGGTGGAATGAGAAGCACCTGGAATCTACACAACAACTGCACGGGCAGGATCTGTCTGATGTAAATATTTCAGAACTCTGGAGCCTACTGAAGGTTTGCAACTTCCAGAGGAAGGCCCAGATGGTAAATTGTAGCTAATTTCAGTCAATTTCGGCCCTTAGCACAATAGCAGCTACCCAACACTACCCCCAAGGCAGTCAGCTTGTGTTCCTACAGTAAGCTGCACACATCTTTCAGGATCCAGAATGGGCAAAAAGAATGCTGTCTCCAAACACTGGGGGTCTGGGCCGGGTACAGTAGCTCATGCCTGTAATCCTAGCACTTTGGGAGACCGAGGTGGGTGGATTACTTGAGGTCAGGAGTTCAAGACCAGCCAGGCCCACATGGTAAAACTCTGTCTCTACTAAAATTAGTCAGGTGTGGTGGCAGGCACCTATAATCCCAGCCACTCAGGAGGCTGGGGCACAAGAATCACTTGACCCAGGAGGCAGAGGCTGCAGTGAGCTGAGATCATGCCACTGCACTCTAGCCTGAGCGACAGAGAAAGACTCCATCTCAAAACACAGACACACATACACACACACACACACACACACACACACACACATTGGGGCTCTGTTCTCTAATGTCTGATTGCAGCACAGAGACAAAGAGGCTGGCAGCTACTGCTGTACCTGCCCCCATTGTAGCAAGCTCCTCACCCTAAGCTGAAACAACTTCCAGACAGTTTAAAGGGATGGTACCCTTTTTTCACCCTCCCTCAATTTTTCTCTTTTTCCCCTTTTGGGAGCCAGACATTAAAGGATAAAATATTCAAGAATAACTGCATATATAGGTAAAATTAGGGAGTGACCACACACCCAGGGAAAGGTTCAGGCTCAGAAAACATCTGTGAAGACCATAAGTTTATACCTCAGGCTGATACTTGGCATAGAGACAACCTACAATAATCAAAAAACAAAACAATAACAGAAAAACAGCAAACCCTGAGGAAGGAGGAGAATCTAATTTCTAGAGTTAACCACACTAGTAGATTCAAATGTCCAGTTTTCAACAACAACAATAAAAATAAATTAAAAAAAATGAACCAACAGAAACTCTCACTGAAAAATGCCTGATAGTCAAGTTAAGATTTGGTCATGGGGGAAGAAAATGAAAAGAAAAATAATAAATAATTAAAGTGAGAGAGAAAAAAACAACCTGCTGGATGTGCTACTTGACAGACTTTGAAACAGCTGTCTTAAAGGTACCCAAAGAACTAAAGGAAGATGTAGCATAAGACAATAAAATAATGCATGAACAAAATGAAAATATAAATAAAGGATAGAAAATCAAAAAAGAAAGAAAAAAGAAGTGCTGGATCTGAAAAGTAAAATAGGTGAAATAAAAAATTAACTAGAGGGATTCAAAGTCAAATTTGAAGAAAGCTGAGCAGGCAGAAGAAACAGTCAGTGAACCTGAAGATAAGGCAATGGAAATCATCCAGTTTGAGGAACAGAAATAAAAAAAAAGATTGAAGAAAAGTGAACAGAGCCTAAGCGACCATCAAGTGGACCAACATATGCATTGTGGAATTCCTTTTTTGTTGTTGTTGTTTTGGGGGTGGGGGGTGGGGGGATGGAGTTTCGCTCTTGCTGCCCAGACTGGAATGCAATGGCGCGATCTCGGCTCACCGCAAACTCTGCTTCTTGGGTTCAAGTGATTCTCCCACCTCAGCCTCCCGAGTAGCTGGGATTGCAGGCATGCACCACCATGCCTGGGTAATTTTGTATTTTTAGCAGAGACAGGGTTTCTCCATGTTGGTCAGGCTGGTCTCAAACTCCTGACCTCAGGTGATCCTCCCACCTCGACCTCCCAAAATGCTGAGATTCCAGGCATGAGCCACCGCACCCAGCCTTTCATTGTGGAATTTATAAAGAAGAAGGAGAGAGGGGCAAGAGAGAATATTTGAAGAAATAATGGCTGAAAACTTCCCAAATTTGATGAAAGACCTGAATACAAACACAGTAGCCAGGCAAACTCCAAGTAAGATAAACTTAAAGAGACTGACACCAAAACACATTATAATCAAACTTTCAAAAGTCAAAAACAGAGAATCTTTAAATCGGTAAGAGAAAAGCAACTGATCACATGTAAGAAATCTTTAATAAGATTATCAACAGATTTCTCATCATAAACTTTGGAAGCTGGGAGGACAGGAAATCAAAAGCTGCCAATGGCCAGGAGTGGTGGCTCACATCTATAATCCCAAGACTTTGGGAGGCCAAGGTGGGCAGATCACTTGAGGTCAGGAGCTCAAGACCAGCCTGGCCAACATGGCAAAACCCTGTCTTTACTAATAATACAATACAAAACTTAGCCAGGCATGGTGGTGGGTGACTGTAATCCCAGCTACTTGAGAGACTGAGGTGGGAGAATCACTTGAACCTGGGAGGCGGAGTTTGCAGTGAGCCGAGATTGCACCACTGCACTCCAGCCTGGGTAATAGAGTGAGAATCTGTCTTAATAAACAAACAAACAAAAAGAACAAAAAAAGCTGCCCATGAACAGGAAAAGGATCAATAAATGGGTATTCCAAAAAGTCAAAAGTCACACAAATATCAAGCCAAAATAAACTGGTTCCCTGACTGGAAATTGAACCCAGGCTATGGCAGCAAAAGCACAGAACTTTAAGTACTGAACTACAAGGTAGAGCAGACTTTATTGTGAATCCTGGAAGGGATCCAGAGCAGGCAGTTTGAGCTTATGAAGAATTTTAACTTTGTTTTGGATCAAATTTTGCTCTTTAATTTAGTCAAGAGAATTTTTTTCCCTACACAACACAAATAATATTGTCAAGAGAATTTTTAAGGGTAGCTATGACACTAGTATGTGCCTTTCTTTTAATTTGATCTCCCTATCAACTGTTTCAAATAAGAGATCTCTATTTTTTTTTTTTAATTCAGGTGTCTAATTTAAGGGATCCATCTTCAGGCCATTGGCAACTAGAATATCCAATGGTATAATTATTCCAATAGCAATTCAACCAAATACCCTCTTTGTGGAAAGCCCAGGATGTCATTTTCAAGGTTAACTTCCTGGGAAGGGCATAGAAGAGGCAATCCCAAGACTCCCCTCCAAGAAAAAAGTTCAATGTAAGGAGTAGGCCACAGATAGTTAAGGATGATGTTTGCCTCCAGTAACCCACAAATTTGTGGAGGCTTCCAGTCACAGACCTGTGAATCTGTGATACCAGGTAGGCCCTCTTGGGATTGAGCTTTTCTAGGACTAATCAGGCAACAAGAGTTGAGACGGCAAAAGCCTCGAAGGGATGGGACTTCTTAAGACAAACCCCAAGAGCTTGAATAGTTAGAACAAAAAGTGTACTCGGGTTTCCAGCCATTTTCAGACAGGTCACCTAATATGACCTGAAAATTACCACCTCTTACCCGATAGCGGAAACCAAGAGAAAGTGCTCCCACTTGGTCACAAGTCAAGCTCTCAAGGACGTAAGATAAGAAGGAACCTCAACCAGTACCCCCTTTTATGACAGAATAACACATAGAGACAAAGACAAAGGAACAGACACTTTCTGGGAAGAAAGGGAGTAAACAATAGGAATTGGTACCACAAAGAACCAAAAAGCACACCAGAGTCACTACACCCAAGACTAGTCACACAAATCCTTTTCTCCCATTAATCAAGATTTTGGAGAGGGAAAAGAAACAGTGATTTTAACTGTCCATTTGATCAGATTCTACACAGAGAAGGAGGCTGGGAGCCTGACTGGTAAAAAAATTCTTACCCTTATGACAGCTGATCAGATCGTGGGTTCTTCACTGCAGCTTCCAGAAGAGCAGAGCTTTACTATCCTGCTTACAGCTCCAAAACTGTAGGGGCCAATGGAAATCCTCCGTCTTAACCCTCTGAAGTTTCACTCAAAAATCAACTCGCAAAAGGCAGATTAATTGGAGAAAAGGCATAAAATGTACTAACATGTACATGGGGAGGGCCACAGAGTGATTACCCTACCCTACCCACAATGGGATGCAGAAGCTTATACACCACCTCGAGGTAACAGAATGAATGAGGGCTCAAAACATGGCCAAAACCAGGTACCATCAGAGTCAGATGTATATCCATTTATTGTGGGCAAGACAGGTTATAGGAGGGAGAGAAGAGGAGGCTTAGCTAGCAAAGGTGGTCTTAATATGTAAATGAAACCTTACAGGTAGCAGCTCTCAGAGACAGTAAACCCTAAAAGTTTCTTTCAGACCTTTACAGGTGTCAGACTCTCAGTTAATCTTTCCTAGATCTGGGCAAAGAAAGACTTGGCTGCATCAATGCAGATTCCCTACAGATGCAAATCTCCCCAACAAAATACAACTTTGCGGGGCTACTTCTGAACTGGTTTTCTGAACAGACATCTCAAAATGTGTCAAAGAAATGTATTTTGGGGTGAAATATTTTTAATTCCTTCACATCTACAGCCTGATGCACCTGCCGTTTCAACGCATCATTGTTGGTGGCAATTCCATTCTTCCCTACACTCAAGCCAAAAAAACAGATTCTCCTTGAGGCTAGTCTTTTTCTCAGAGCACACATACAATTTGTTAGAAAAATTACGTTTCCTGTTTGGGTTAATTACAGACTTTGATCTGCCCAATCTTTCTCTTTCTTGGTCTCTGAATTTTGGCAAAGGAGTCTCCGGTCTCCGGATACAGGCGGGATCGACTCTACAGACGAGTCTCAAAACAGTCAGACATTTAAGAGCCTTAATCTCGAGGTCAGGGTTTGGGCCGCCCTTGACCCTTTTCTTTGGGCCTACGCGACAAAATCAGCCTGGCCAGGCCTGTTTTCAAGGCCCAGGGGCAGGGCCAGGTCCTCCCGATGCTTCTTGAAGCTTCTTCCGCGTGTCGACCCCTACCCTCCCCTTCCCTGTGACCTGCAGAGAAGCTTCAGGGGTCATTTATTCAATTTGCTAGGAGCCCGCGAGGAGCAGGTGCGCGGTGACTCTGTGGTTCCCACCGCAGCCGCCGCCCTCCTTGGTCCTCTCGCTGTCTCCGGCGGGCAGTAACCTTACAGGTGAGCTTGGGCTCTGAAGACACTCAGCCAGGGAGGGACCGTTAGGGAAGGGCGTCGGCCCCTTAGGTCCTTCGCAGTAGGGATCCGAAAAAGGTCTTGAAGAAATAGAACGGGAGAGTTAGAAGTAGATCAAAGGGAAAGAAAGAAATCCTAGATTTCCTATCTGAAGGCACCAGGAAGAGAAAGTCCGCCTTCTCTGGGCCGGGTCCTCACGTCGCTGGTGAACCGAGTTCCGATCTCCATTGGAGACCAAATCAATTGACTTTGGCTGGACTCCTAGTGAAGAAGCCACGCTTTGTCTTCCCTTGTTTAGCTCTTGATCCTGAAGCACTTGATTGTCTCTCCCGGGGTTTCCATGGATTCCAGGGATGCAACTGAGAAGTTTGTTTTTAATGCACTTACTTGAAGTAAGAATATTTGAAAGTATTTTTGCAAAGACAAAGGTTTCCTTTTGTACTGAAGACATTCAGATGTGAGGAAAATCACTCAGCTAGGGAAAGCAAATGCTGTTGAGAATGTCTCACAAAGACAAATTACAGGTCAGCAGGTAGGTTTGACCCTCAGGTTGGGCACATTTTAAGTGCACTGTTGGTGGAACTTAAGATGAATCTAGGATGTTCATGATTAATATTTTTAGTTTTTTAGTAAAATTTAATATTTTAAATTTAAGTACACATTCTGAAAATTATATAACCACCGCAAGAAACCGGCTTTATGCCATTCCTACAAACACAGGAAAGAAAGATGATATTATAATGGCAATGCTTCATAAATGGTAACATTCTTAAAGTACCTAGAGAAAAAAAGTTAACCTAGAATTCTATGCAAAAATAAAATTTCAAAACTGTGAGTGAAATAAGGACATCGAAAAACATACAAAAGCTAAAAGAATTCACCAACCCACGTTACAAGAAATCTTATTGAAAGTCCTCCAGGCAGAGGCAAAAGGATACCAGATAAAAATGTGGGCCTATACAAAGAAACGAATACTGGAAATGGCATTTAGAAAAGCATGTACTACACATTTTCTTAGAATTTAAATCTTTTAAAAAATACTTGGCGTAATAAATAAAAGTAATAATAATGAATCACAAGGATTATAATGCATAAAGTAAAATTACATAACACTAGGATAAAGGCCAGAAAGGGAGACATAATGACACTTGAAAGCAGACTGTGATAAATTAAAGACATATCCCAGAAACCCTAAAGCAGCCACTGAAATAAGAAAAGGGTTATAGCTAATAAAGCAACAAAGGAAAGAAAACGGAATGAAATAAAAGCTATGTAAGCACTACGCTGGAACAACTGCTCTCCAGGCCTCCACCGTATGGAAATATACAAGTGGCCAATGACAAGTGTACAAGAATGATGACTGCAGCATTGTTTGTAATCATAAAATAATAGAACCAACGTACTTTTAAAGATATATGAAAAGAGTTTTATTTATTTAACAAACAGACAATTGAACGAACAAACAATGGAAGCAAGTCCTTTGCCAAAAGGAACATAGAGGGTCAGGATGATGCTACTCCTCCAAGGATTTCAGGGTTCCCAGACGCTTAGTTTCTGTCTAGTTCTGGAAGATGTTATTCTTGGGGAGCAATAGGTCCCCAAGTTTGGGGCTCTTTCAGGTTCTCTCTCCATTTCCCCATTCTGCTACAATAGATAAACAAAAACAATTCTCACTTCCAGAAAATGCCGCCTGTGCGTCTGCACGAGCCTTTCAGGAGGTCTGGATGTCTGATTCATGTCTCCCTGGCTTCTTTCCCAGCTTTTGCTTTTCCCTTCCCCCGCTCCCACCCTACGGCCCCAGGAACCGACCGCCGCCCAGCTGAGCCCCCGCAGCTCCACCCGGCAGAAGGCCCACCGGAGGCCCTGCCAGTTGCCCGCCCCGCGGGGTGCCGAGAAATCAACGCTTTGTAAAGAGAACTTCCCCATGGAAAAAATCTCTTGATTTCCACTCTCAGGGCTCTTTAAAGGATTAAAAGCTAAAGGAGACGATGGATTCATTCGACAAGTCCTAGTCGTGCGCCTTAGTGAGTGCCAGACCCTGCTCCCCGCGAGGGGACCCAGGAGCGACCCTCACCACCACCCCTGCCCTGGTGGAGCCCCCATGGGGAACACAGGATCCGAAGATGGCAGCGGAAGCTCCGCAGCAGCCCGAAAGCGACTGGGCAGTGTGGATACAGGCTCCTTCACTGGGTGAAGGCGGCACAAAGAACGGGAAGAACCATCCCGGGAGCCCACCAGGCGTTCAGCTTCCCTTGGGACCCCAGGTGGCTCGGGCTGGGTCGCCACCGCGGAGTTTCTGGGGGCTTCTGAAGCAAGAGGGGGGCAGGGCGGGCGAAGGCCATTCGGCTCTCCGTCTGGCTCCAGAATCTCCTAACGCGCAGGTATCCAACGTGACCAGCGCAACTCACCGCTCTAATCTCTCTGGTTTTCCAAAGCCTTGCTCAGTCGTCCTGCCAGGCGGGCGCTGAGAACAGAAGGGACAGAGGAAGTTTAGTGAGTGTGCCCTTCCTATATTGCCTATTAGAACTGAAAGTGCTTGTCTCTGTGGCGCAATGGGTTGGCGCATTTGGCTGTTAACCGAAAGGTTGGTGGTTCGAGCCCACCCAGGGACGCTTATTGCAACTTTTAAAGCATTCACCCATTGTCAATTACTAGACAAATGGGGAAGATTTTATCTTCCCGGAGTACCAAGCCACTAATTTATGACTGATCCATGTCAAGGGCCAGCCCACCTCCCCGATCCGATTCTTAACCGGGTTTCTCCTGAAATGGCGGGTTTACACCCGTGTAACTCAGGATCCTGAAACAGATACCTAGGAACCCACTTTTGGTGTGATAAATTCTAATTCAGTCCGTTATACGTTTAAACGAGTAATTTACGTGGCTCCATTTTTTCATATTTTAGTAATAGGAGTCCAGTACTATCTCCAGGATGTGCCTGGATTTACTGATTGTTCTATTAATAATGTGACCAGTGGAATTATTCATCATCATAGTGATCCTCTCCACCATTTTTGAAAACAGTATTTTTCCTCAGTTTGTGCATGATTTATTTAACCCTTTTCAAAATGTTTTAGCCAGGCGTGGTGGCATGCACCTGTAATCCCAGCTACTTGGGAGGCTGAGGCAGGAGAATCATTTGAACTTGGAAGGTGGAGGCTGCAGTGAGCTGAGATCACTACACTCCAGCCTGAGCAACAGAGTGTGACTACATCTCAAAAAAAAAAAAAAGAAAAAAAGAAAAAATGTTTTTGGGATGAAGTTGTTTTCATGGTTTTAGGATTACAAAGAATGCTGCAGTCACCATTCTTGTACACATATCTTTGGTCATTGTGGAAATGTCTACACTGCAGATATTTGTATAGTATAGACAACTGGGGGCTGGGCGTGGTGGCTTACGCCTGTAATTCCAGCACTTTGGGAGGCCGAGGCGGGCGGATCACCTGAGGTCAGGAGTTCAAGACCAGCCTGACCAACATGGAGAAGCCCCATCCTTACTAAAAATACAAAATTAGCCGGGTGTGGTGGCACATGCCTGTAATCCCAGCTACTCGGGAGGCTGAGGCAGGAGAATCAGTTGAACCCGGAGGCAGAGGTTGCGGTGAACTGAAATCGTGCCAACAAGAGCAAAACTCTGTCTCAAAAAAAAAAAAAAAAAAAAAAAGAGAGAGCTGGATGCACCACTGCTACATTATAGTGTTTATATAATGCTTCTAATTTGAGTACATTCTGCAAATGTGTCTTTCATGGAAGCAGTACCAAATAATATTCCAATATGAATATTTATAAGAGGAAAAATGTGCAGAAGTGCAATTGAGCTTTGTGCCTCTCCATGGGGCCCATGTTCATAAAATGGTGGCATTAGCAATCATCTGAGAGTGGAGTTTGTGGCCCTCTGACATCAAAAGCTGAAGCAGAAGACATGAAAACTCTCACTGTACATCCTCTGTAGTCTGGCCAGAATCATTCCTAGGTCGGTGGTCTCTTATCAGGAGAGAATGCTGCTTGCTTGCTTGCTTTGTCAAAACCACAAAAGGGAGGGAAAGTATCAGGCTGTTCGTTGATAACAGTAGTGAAGCAAGTCTTTCCAAAGAGTTGGTTTGTTAACCCTTAGGAAAAAAAAATCCTAATTCTTACCAGATGGTGCCATGCAGTTCCAGGCTCTTGGTGTCCCAAACGAAGAATGTACATGACACACACAAAGCAGCAAAGCAAAGCAAAAGTTTATTAAGCACAGTAACATTCTTGGAGTGGGGAGAGTGGGCTGACCTGTGGCAGATGAGATCAGTATTAGTTTGGTGTACTTTGGGTCTTTTTATGTGTGTTTTTTTTTCTTCTCTTCCCAAGGATGCCTAATCTTTAGCCAGTGTTTGCCTTTAGATTGATAGGTGGGTTGCTTAGTTACTTTGGCCCTCGTGTGCTTGCACATTGTCTCCATCCCATAATTTTAAGTACATGCAAGATATGTAGTCCATATGCATGAGTTTTAATGAGCTGATTAGCATATGGAGTCATGTTAAGGATACTTTTTTTCTTGAATGCACATGTCTATCTCTGAGGAGCTGCCCCTTTACTGGTTTGGATCTTGCCAGCAATGGGGTCCTTGCTTGCTATTTTTTTTTTTTTTGAGACAGAGTCTCTTTCTGTTGCCCAGTCTGGAGTGTAGTGGTGCAATCTCAACTCACTGCAACCTCCGCCTCCTGGGTTCAAGCAATGCTCCTGTCTCAGCCTCCTGAGTAGCCTGGAGTACAGGAGTGCACCACCATGCCCAGCTAATGTTTTGTATTTTTAGTAGAGATGGGGTTTCGCCATGTTGGCCAGGCTGATCTCAAACTCCTGACCTCAGACAATCCGCCCGCCTTGGCCTCCCAAAATGCTGGGATTACAGGCGTGAGCCACCGTGCCCGGCCTTGCTTGCTTTTTTTAATCTTACTTTTTGTTTAGGTTGCTCAACTTCTGCCTTTTATTTTGCTTCTTGCTCTCCCGCCCCATCACCTTGCTTCTGTTTCTGCCTTTACTCATTCTGACTTTTATCCAACTTCCAATTCCCTCTGCTATTCTCCTGCCTCATAATGGCAGTTAGTGAGGGAGGGGTTTTAAGGGGGCACGTCCGACCTCCTATCCTGTCACAGCCAGAAACAGCTTTCAAGGTTTCTCTGTGGTCCTGTCAGCCAAGAGGGAGTCCGTTCAGTTGGTTGTAGGGCCTAGGGCTTATTTTTATTTCTCAATCCTGACAAGGGAAGGCTGGATTAATGCAGATTCTCTGCAGGTGTAAATTTCCCCTACAAAAGACAGTTTTGCAGAGTTACTTCTGTTTGCTGGATCTCTGACAGCCATCTTAAAATATACCAAAGAAATATATTCTGGGGTAAAATATTTTTATTTTCTTCATCTATCTACAGCGTCACCATACTGACAGCCTCCAGTTGAAGCATACCTGAAGCCTTTCTTTTTAAAAAGCTTTCTCACCCATCTGACTGCCTTCAAGTCTCTGCCAAAACACAAGTAACAGTGGCTGACTCCCTGCCATAGCAAGCTCAGAATAAATAGCTTTTGCTTTTTTTCATTTGGTTGGTCTTCATTTATTTGCAGAAGCTTCAATTTAGAGTTGACAAGGACTCCATCTTTGACCAAACCTTAGTAGTTTCCTCTGAGCCCTTTTCTCTATTAGTTCTTGGCCTGCTAAGTCCAGTTTTAGAAAAGAATACTGTTGAGTCTAGTTTAGCAAGAGTCCTCCCAACCACCTTTGATAGCTAATCAAGTTCCTCTTAGTAATTTTCCATCCACTGACTTTCTTATCTTGCCAATTGGCTATAATCTTCAACTCTTCCTGCTGTATTTGAGGTTGAGCTCAGTTCTCTGCTGGTCTCTCTTGTCTATTGTAGTACATACAATAAAACCTGTCTGATGTTTTTAACAAGTGTCCAGTGTAGTCCCTCAGAAACTACCTTTGCAAAATTATGACAATCAGAGAAATCTGACATGGCTGACTCCATCTTGGTTCTAGCCTCACAGGCTAGCTGTCTTTGCTCATTCCTGTGCAATTTCTCCCAAGCTATCTTTGGGAAAAATTGAGTTTATAGTTTAAATCAGGGGTCCCCAACCCCCAGGGCCACAAGACAGGTACTGGTCCATGGCCTGTTAGGAACCCAGCTGAAAAGCAGGAGGTGAGCTGCACGCTTTGGAGCATTACCACCTGAGCTCCGCCTCTTGTCAGGTCAGCATCGGCATTAGATTCTCATAGGAGCTCGGACCCTATTGGGAACTGCGCATGTGAGGGATCCAGATTGCGCACTCCTTATGAGACTGTAACTAATGCCTGATGACCTGAGGTGGAACAGTTTCATCCAGAAACCATCCACCACCCCCTTCCATGGAAAAATTGTCTTCCATGAAACCAGTCCCAGGTGCCAAAAAGGTTGGGGACAGCCAAAAATGTTGGTTAAAATGATAACCTTCCCCAAAACTAAATTACCCCTGTAAAACTAATGAAAGGCCACCAAGTTAGGAGGATGAAAGGGGCCTGAATTCTACTAAGATGTATGCCTCGTTAAATAATTACCAGCCATTATTCCAGAGGTCACAAGATTTGCAGCTTCCCCAATTACCGCTGTGAATAACATCACTATTGTAGAACCTAAGATTGGCCTCTTGAGATGTCTTTTCAGGCTTTTGCATTTCTGACTACTGGATGGCACCATTTGGCCCAAAAATCAACCAGTCTCTTAGCCCTCACCCAGAAGCTGGCTCAGTGCAGGAGGGCCATTTTCCACACCCCTGTGATTTCATCCCCAACAATCAGCACCGCCCAAGCCCTAGCCCCCTCCCCACCAAACTGTCTTTGAAAACCCTTTACTTCCAAGTCTTCAGTGAGATCGATTTGAGTAATAACTCTGTCCCCCACATGTCGTGGCTGGCCTGTGTCAATTAAACTCTTTACCTCAATGCCACGGTCTCCATGAATTGATTTTGTATGTACAGTGGGCAGGAAGAACCCATCAGGCGGTTACATCTGCAGGATGGTGCCAGTTCTTTCCACAAAGGCTGGTCAGATACCCAGAAAGTATTTCTCCACTACTACCTGGACAATGTTTCTCCCTGTCAGTATCCAGGGAATGGGGCCTGGCTCAAGTATTTAGTATTCAGCAGTTATTACTACACTGTCACCTAATCTCTCATTTTCTATATTTTGCCATGACTTCCAGTGGCCTAACTGGCCACCATGCCACAGAATCTTTACTTTATGGTCTCCAAGGAGAACTCTCCACTCGATGTTTTGTGATTTGAGCAATGGAATAGAATCTGATACTGGTGGCCTGGGGAAAGTCCCCGGACACTAGTGGGATCTCGACTCCAGCTGTGGTGTCCAGGCTCTTGACACCATCTCAAGAACAAAGTCAAGGATGAGTCAGCAAACAGTGAAAGAAGAGATTTATTGCAAAGCAAAAAGTACACACTCAAGAAAGGGGAGTTCGGGCATACCCGACAGAGAACAATGGGTTCTGGGGTTTCATCTTGATTGGTTTCTCTAACCAAGGAGTGGAATAGTCATGAAAATTCCTGGGTAAAGGTGGAGATTTCTCAGAACTGTGGTGCCATCCATTTTTACATCACATATTGGTCTCAGAACTGTCATGGCACTGGTGGGTGTGTGACTTAGTATGTTAATGAGCATATAATGAGGGCCTCGGTAAAACCTACATCAAATCCAGCACCACATTGGGTCCAGTCAGTCTTAGCCAGCTTGGTCCACACTCCGGTTTTTCAGCGTCTTATCAGCCCATAGCCTCAAGTCGTGTAAATCTGCTGCCTATAATTTGTTAGCCTGTGACCACCCTGTATTATTCCTGTCTCAAATCTACTTGTAAATATTCAAATGGTCTTTGACTTGGGCATTCCAACTTTGCTTATTTCACAGTGTTTCCTGCGTTATAATCCAATATAAGAAAAGATGATCCAGACATTTGTTAAACATCTCAAATAAGATGTATCCCAAGTATTTGTGTCAAATTTGGATTATTTTGGTTTTGTCTTTGCAGAATATAAAAAACTAACATGAGGTAAGCACTAAGGTCTGGAGATGGCTGTGCAAGAGATGACAAAGTCCAACACCATGTGTCCAATCATCTCTTCTGGGGCAGCATATTTTTCTACAATACTGAATTTGGAAAAAAAAACCCAACAACCTCAAAAAAAAAAAAAACCTACAAGATTCGTGAAACTGTACAACTGTCTTTATAACATTACCAGTGATAAAATCAGTAAGGAAGGCTGGTTTGCAGTCATCTGAGCAGTCTCTTTACTTTCATAAATATGGTTTCTCTCTGATATTAAACGGCTTCCAATTTCAAGCGGAATGCCACCTCCCAAGGACAAGGATGTGAAGAGAATTGGTTTCTTTTGTAATCCTAAACGTTCTAGTCTGCGAATTAAAAGCCATTATTTGAAGAAGGGTGCCCAGGCTCCATCTGGCCGCCGAAAGTTTGCTCCGCAACGCAGGCTAAGGACAAGCTTCTTTGGGCGAGAACAGATGCGGGGGCGGGAGGGAAAAAGGGAGAGGCAGACTTCATTTTCCCTTGCCGGCTGAGACAGCGGGTTGGTCGGCTGAGCGGTAGAAAGGCAGACGGGGACTGGGAAAGGCACTGTCGGTGACATCACGGATAGGGCGACTTCTATGTAGATGAGGCAGCGCAGGGGCTGCTGCTTCCCCACCTGCTGCTTCGCCACGAAGGAGTTTCCGTGCCGTGGGAGCGGGTTCAGGACCGCTGGTCGGACCTGAGAGTCACAGCTGTGTGTCAGGGCTAGGAGGGCTCGGGGATGCGCTGGGCAAGTGACCGTGCGTGTAAAGGGTGAGGTGTATGAGGCTGCGGCGGGGTGGAGTTGCAGAGGCTTATATTTCCCTGTCAGGAGAGGTACTATACTTACGAAAGTGGTTTTTCAGGGTGAGGATTATCAGCTGTACTCTGGATGTGCTGATCCCTGCGATTTTCCCACATGCGAGAAACTTGGCTGCATAATTTGTGGTGGTGGGGGACTGCGTTCGCGTTTTCGCCTGATTGTTTTTGTGCTTTAAAAAGTAACCTGTACGCTAACAGTTATTTTTTTCTTTTGTTGCTTTGTGTCTTGGGTTGCGTCCCAGGTGTTATTCTTACAGTGGAAGGCTGGGGAATAGGAAGTAACATGTCGACTCTGCCGGAGGAGGAGAAATAAGAACCGTCAGCTGTTGTAACACAAGGTAACTAGCGTCAAGGCCGTACAGCTTTTCCGTTTCTAGGTGGGGCTGTTTTTTGCAGAGATTGGTTCATGGTCTCCAGTGTCTTGGGTTCTCACGATCTGTAAAAATCTTCGTGTTTTTCCCTAGCACCCAGTCACCTTTTATACAGCCTCTGCTTCTAACTGCAGTCCCTACAGGAGTTTGTAGGATTTCTGTGCTAGCGGTGAATGTGTTCTCACCTCATAGAGCCAGGTACAAAGTACGCAGACGGAGGCTGTTCTTTGGGAAGAAAGCAGGGCCTTTGGGGCTCTTAGTGTCCCCGTTGGGTTGTAGACATAACACGCTTACTTTGTGGAGGGGAACGGCTCTCCCGGAGCCCGGGTGCCCTAACGCAATTCACTGAGGCCCGCAGGTCAGAACCGCAGTCTCACATGTCTTGGCCGAAATGCCCTGCGATCCTCCCTGAAATATAAGGCGGGAAGTTTTACGAGGAGCCGGGTCCAGTTTCCCTACTATCTCCTGCCGCTTACATATCTAGTCTTGCTTCAGACTTCATTTGAGCGACAGCTTCTTGTTTGATGTCTCGCTTCCACATCCTACATCCATTGCCAGGCAACTTTCTAGATAGCACCCCGACCCATCCTTCCCACCCGCAAGCAGCCCTTTCCTATTTCTGGCGCCAGTGTCCTCCCCCTCCCTCTTTCTTCAGGCCCTCGCTTATCACCTTCATGGACAGAAAATACTTAGCTCTCTCAACCTGCGATTTACACCTGACACGCGTCAGTACCCTGGCAAATTCCCTAAAACCCCTTCTCAAATGGCACTGTAAATTCATCTCTCTTTAACTCCCAGAAGTATCTAATTGGTTTTGTCCCTGCACTACATGAATGCTAGTATTCTACTACAGAAGAAAACCCCAGGCCTAGCGATGGCGGTTCTGGGCACTGTGCCAGCCTCTCCCAGGGTATGTTTTCTGACCTCACCTACTTCTGATCACCTGAGGTCAGGAGTTCGAGACTAGACTGACCAACATGGCGAAACTCTTGTCTCTACTAAAAAAAAAAAAAAAAAAAAAAAAAGGAGCTGGGCGTGGTGGTGTGTGTGAACCCGGGAGGCGGAGGTTGCAGTGAGCCCAGATCGCGCCACTGCACCCCAGCCTGGGCGACAGAGCGAGACTCTGTCTCAAAAAAAAAAAAAAAAAAAAAATTAGTTCACCTGAGACATATTATAGGAGACAGTAGAATCCTGCATCCAACAGGCACTTGGTGCGTATCTGAACCCAATGAGCTATTGGCTCATGTTCCCTCTGTTCTATTAAGTATCATGAGCAGAAATTGAGCTCTTTGGCTTTTACCCACTAAGTATGGCTATAGGACAGGTCTCTCTCTCTCTCTCTCTCTCTCTCTCTCTCATTATTGCATCATTATTTTTTGCCATCAGTGTGGGTTTTTGGTTTTGATGTTATGAAGTGAATTTCTGGGGACAATCTCTGTTGGGTTGTGTTGATAAGGATCCACTCCCTGTTTGGACAGCTAATCTGGTCTGTGAGTCTTTTTTATTGTCTATTTATTGTCCTGAGAATAATGGTATTTCCTGATATTTGAGACTGCAGCAATAATAAGCTGTCCATATCTTGTCTTTCCAATGTTTGGTAAAAGTTTTATGGGCCCAATAGTTGTCAATATCTGCAAGAGTGGCATCTCTGTTACAAGGGTGATCTTACTACTCCACGTCCCCCCTCCCATCCAACTTCGTTCCATAGGAGCTCTTGGCTTTAACAAATTTACTATATCTAAAAGACATCTTAGTACAAGAAGAAAACTAAATCTGTAGCATGTAAGGAGCAGTTTTCTTTGATTGGTATATTCAGGTTTCTAACCAGCTGAAAAATTCAAATACATGTCCTTTAAGGATTAAGTTTAAACCACACTACACAAAGGAGAGAAAAGATTTATATGATCACATATAAGCAATGGAATCAGCAATATGAGCACTTTTCACAACTATACAAATCAAATTTAATAATCTCCAGAACATTAAGGAAGTTCAGCCCTTAATGAAAATGAATGAAAGGAAATTATTCACCCGTTGTTATATGCCCTGGAAAGAGAATGTCCTGCCGGACTCAAAAGGGTATCACAATACTACTCAGATTTTTCAGCAATGAAGGCCCTCCAAGGATCTAATGATGTTAATATTTTCAGTTTATTTCCTTCACTGATAAACGCTGTTAATAGATACCATTGTCTCTGTTTTCACCTTAAGTGATGTTACTTAGCAAAATTTGTTTCTTTAGAATGCCCCCTAGTTTGGTGGAAGGAATTTTCCTGCTTTATGAATATAGGGTATTTTCTCATGAAACAAATTGGCATACTCTTTCAGTGAAGTGAATAGATAAATTAGGTCTCTAAAATTTTAAAGGAGTCACTGCCCCAATTATCTTAGGAACAATAATAATCACTTACATAAGATTAAAATAAGAAAATTAAGCCAGGTATGGTGGCTCATGGTTGCAATCCCAGCACTTTAGGAGGCTGAGGAGGGAGAATCAATTGAGGTTAGGAGTTGAAGACCAGCCTGGGCAACATAGTGAAACCCCTGTCTCTACAAATTTTTAAGTATTAGCTAATTTTTTTAAAGTTGGCTGGGCATGATAATGCATGACTGTAATCTCAGCTACTAGGGAGACTGAGGCAGGCTGCAGTGAACTATTATTGCACCACTGCCCTCCAGCCTGGGTGAAAGAGTAAGACGCCCAACTCAAAAAAAAAAAAAAAGAAAAATAAAGAAAATTAAGAATTTGTTGAAAATTGTTTTACTACAATGCTAGGCTGCATGTCTTGTGCCTGTACTCCCAGCAACTCAACAGGCTGAGGTGGAAGGATTGCTTTAGGCCAGCAGCTGGAGACCAACCTGGGCAACAGGGCAAGACCCCATCTCTAAAAAAATGCAAGGCAAGCTGAACCAGGAGGATTGCCTAAGCCCAGAAGTTCCAAGTTGGTCTGCTATGATTGCCCTGCTGCACTCTAGCCTGGATAACAGAGCAAGACACTGTGCCTTATTTTTTATTTCATTTTACTTTTTTACTACTTATGCTTATTTATTTATTTATTTTTGAGGCAGAGTCTTGCTCTGTAGCCCAGGCTAGAGTGCAGTAGTGCGATCTCAGCTCACTGCAAGCTCCGCCTCCCAGGTTGAAACTATTTCCCTGCCTCAGCCTCCAGAGTAGCTGGGATTACAGGCGCATGCCACCATGCCCAGCTAATTTTTATAGTTTTAGTAGAGACAGGGTTTCACCATTTTTTCCAGGCTGGTCTCAAACTCCTGACCTCAAGTTATGCACCTGTCAGCATCCCAAAGTGCTGGGATTACAGGTGTGAGCCACCTCGCCCAGCCTACTTATGCTTGAAATGTGAGGTTTCATTAGGGAAAAATTTTCTTGTGGAATTTCTAACATGAAAAAATAATAGATTTAGCTGTAGATTAAATTAATGGTCTTGATAGTTTGGTACAATAAAATAAATGAAATGAAGTTGATAGAGAGGAATCTTTGATGCTTTTGAACAATTTAAATAATGTAAATATTTAATATATAAAGACATGAAAAAATTCATTATGTTTTTTTTAAATTTATTTTATTTTATTTTTGAGATGGAGTCTCACTCTTGCCTAGGCTGAAGTGCAGTGGTGCAATTTCAGCTCACTGCAACCTCTGCCTCCCGGGTTCAAGTGATTCTCCTGCCTCAGCCTCCTGAGTAGCTGGGATTACAGGCGCACACTACCACACCTGGCTAATTTTTGTATTTTTAGTAGACATGGGGTTTCACCATGTTGGTCCGGCTGGTCTCAAACTCCTGACCTTGTGATCTGCCCTCTACGGCTTCCCAAAGTGCTGGGATTACAGGCGTGAGCCACTGCACCCAGCCCATTACATTATTTTTCAAAAATCAGTGTGACTCTTTTGACAAATTAGAATGGTTTAATGATCTTAGTTAGGCTGGGCGCAGTGACTCATGCCTGTAATCCCAGCACTTTGGGAGCCCAAGGTCAGGAGTTCGAGACCAGCCTGGCCAACATGGTGAAACCCTGTCTCTACTAAAAATACAAAAATTAGCCAGGCATGGTTGTGGGCTCCTGTAATCCCAGTTACTCAGAAGGCTGAGGCAGGAGAATTGTTTGAACCAGGGAGGCAGAAGTTGCAGTGAGCCAAGATCATGCCACTGCACTCCAGCCTGGGTGACAGAGTGAGACTCTGTCTCAAAATATATATATATATATATATATAAAATTAAAATTATGTGTTCAAGTAAATTAAATACACAACAATGAAAAGGAGGCCTAGCATGACTTACTGCATTTTGCTCCTAACCCTTCCTACCCTGTGGTGATATCTTTCAGGCTAACTGCTTTTTCTTATTTCTGCAGATAGGCCGCTCCCGAGCTATCTATGGGAGGGATTTAGCTTACAGTTTAACTTTAAAGCACAGATGATCATAATCCCTTCCCCAAACTGACTCCTGAGAAGATAAAGAGGTTGTATGCACAAGTAACAGTGTTATGTTGAAGATTTATAAGAGCATTGTGACCTGACAAAAGACAAAGAATTTTTTTTGGCCGGGCGCGGTGGCTCACGCCTGTAATCCCAGCACTTTGGGAGGCCGAGGCGGGCGGATCACGAGGTCAGGAGATCGAGACCATCCTGGCTAACATGGTGAAACCCCGTCTCTACTAAAAATACAAAAAATTAGCCGGGCGTGGTGGCGGGCGCCTGTAGTCCCAGCTACTCGGGAGGCTGAGGCAGGAGAATGGCGTGAATCCGGGAGGCGGAGCTTGCAGTGAGCTGAGATTGCGCCACTGCACTCCAGCCTGGGCGACAGAGCCAGACTCCGTCTCAAAAAAAAAAAAAAAAAAAAAAAAAGAATTTTCACCATCCCCTTTGGCTCTCACTGCAGCCCATAAGTCTGTCATTGTCAGACCTCTTCACCTCAACCACCTCCTTCTTCCTCCCTTCCCTAACGTACAAGGAGCCTGAAAATCGTATTAATTTAAGATGGTTCTTTAGAATATTAGTTCACCATCTCTTCAGTTTGGTGGCTCTCTGGAATAAAGTCACCTTCCCTGCCCCTACACCTTGTCCCTGGACTTACTGGCTGTCATGCAGCAAGCAGTGAGTGCAGTGTGCAGCGAGCTGAGATCACACTACTGCACTCCAGTCTGGGTGACATAGTGAGACCCTGTCTCAAAAAAAAAAAAAAAAAAAAAAAAAAGGGAGAGAAATTTGGTTTTACAACCAGACAAATTAAATGGGAGACTTACTTCCAATGAGACCTAGAAATTTCTAAATTTCTAAAATTTCTAAAAGAACTGAGAAAATTGCCTCCATTGAGGAAATAAGCTGAAAGAGATAAACTGACATTTTCTGAATTGAGAAATATTGAGGAGGCTTTGTCTCTTTCGCCTCCAACTGCTCCTTTTCCTCCTGCCCCTGCACCTGTATAGTCTTTCTTACCTGAGCCTTCCTGGCTTGCCTTGCCTCTTCTTCCATTACCATCACCTGAGGAAAGTCCCCAGGGCTCTGGCCCCTTCCCTGAAACTTCTGTTCTGACAGCCCCTTTCAAGGTAAAACCCAAACCCACAGGAAGAGGAGAGCCTACCATTGTGTATACCGCTTCACCAAAACGTGAATTAAGATTATAAAGGACTTCCCTGATCTAAATTTAAATACGTTTTGCTCTTCTGTTTCTAAAGCAGGCTCCAAGATCCCACAGGGTTTGGCAGAATATTTGACTTAACTGTTGAAATCTTTGAGCCCAAATATTCTGACCTTTATCAATTAATTCACATGATGGTGAAGAAGGCAAGGCCACTAACTGGTTGCAAAAGGCAAATTGGAAGGATTTTCAAAAAGAGACTGAAGCAGAACATGAAAGTTTCACATTTTAGCCAAATATCTCCATGTTGCCATTCCCCAGGTCCTTCCTAAAAATATAGATTGGAGGCTAATTCAGCAATGTACTAAAAAGCCAGACAAATCTGTCTTTGCTTACTCAAAATGGTTTGAGAGCCAGGCATGGTAGCTCATGCCTGTAATCTCAGCACTTCGTGAGGCCGAGGCAGGTGGATCACTTGAGGTAAGGAGTTTGAGACTGCCCTGCCAACATGGTGAAACCCTGTCTCTACTAAAAATACAAAAATTAGCCGGGTGGCTACTCAGGAGGCTGAAGCAAAAGAATCACTTGAACCCGGGAGGTGGATGTTGCAGTGAGCCGAGATCCTGCCACTGTGATAGAGCCTGGGCAACACAGCAAGACTTCATCTTAAAAAGAAAAAAAAAAAAAAGAAAGAAAATTAGCAGGGTAGCAGAAATATAATGCACATGAGAATGACAATCTGTATTCCAGAATAGTAAGGGAACCTATTCCATTAGGGAGCCAACTGAAAACATCAAATCCCAGTTCACACCCCAGGGTGTGGTGTCACGCACCTGTAGTCCCAGCTACCTGGGAGGATTAGTAAGGAGGTTTGCTTGAATTCGTGAGATCAAGGCAGAAGTAAACCCTGATCATGCCACCACACTCCAGCCTGGGTGACAGTGAGACCTTGTGTCAAAAACAAACAAACAAACAAAAAACCCCACAAAACCAAGCAACAACAACAAATTGTCATATCACTCTGAAATGACAGTGGCAAACATCACTTTGCTGTTGGAAAATTAAAAGGAAAACACTCCCTCTTGCTATCAACCTGGCCCCTTGCTCTAACATGTCTGACCCATGGTTTAAAATGCCCAAAAGCTGATGTACTCAAATTATAGTACACTTACCTGTTCTGCACCAGCATTTATTTTTGTCTGGAGATCACCATCCATGGTCCTATAAATGTCTAACAGTATGGAATGATGAAGGGCAGTGTCTTTTAGGATATTTGGATATATATTTATATATATTTATATATATATTTACGTAAATATATAAAAATACATATTTACGTAAATAAATATATAAAAATACATATTTACGTAAATAAATATATAAAAATACATATTTACGTAAATATATAAAAATACATATTTACGTAAATAAATATATAAAAATACATATTTACGTAAATAAATATATATAAATACATATTTACGTAAATAAATATGTAAGTACATATTTACGTAAATAAATATGTAAGTACATATTTACGTAAATAAATATGTAAGTACATATTTACGTAAATAAATATGTAAGTACATATTTACGTAAATAAATATGTAAGTACATATTTACGTAAATAAATATGTAAGTACATATTTACGTAAATAAATATGTAAGTACATATTTACGTAAATAAATATATATAAATATATATTTACGTAAATAAATATATAAATATGTATTTACGTAAATAAATATATATTTATATATTATATAATATATATTTATATATTATATAATATATATTATATATAATATATATTTATATATATTATATATAATATATATTTATGTATATTATATATATTTATATATATTATATATATATATTATATATATAATATATATTTATATATATTATATATAATATATATTTATGTATATTATATATATTTATATATATTATATATATATTTATATATATTATATAAATATATATTATATATATATTTATATATATTATATAAATATATATTATATATATATTTATATATATTATATAAATATATATTATATATATATTTATATATATTATATAAATATATATTATATATATATTTATATATATTATATAAATATATATTATATATATATTTATATATATTATATAAATATATATATATATTTATATATATTATATATAAATATATATTTACGTAAATATATATATATTTCTGAAGAAACCCAACATTGGGCGAGTTCCCTCAAACTTTTCACTAGTCATGACCACCGCTCTATTTTTGATAGAGATTCTGTGGGGCAAGACCTGAGAATTATCTGCCTGGCTATCAAGAAGATAGCTCCTTGCATTTTTGGGGGAGAACACTTTGCTTCAGGGGACTGTTTCCTCCCAGGATTACAAATCTTTCTGTAACCTCAGGAAACATTGCTGATGAAAATCAGGCATGGTGGCTCTGGCCTGTAATCCCAGTGACTCTGTGGCTGAGGCAGGAGGATCACTTAAGCCCAGGAGTTCGAGGCTGCAGTGAGCTGTGCTGGCACAACTGCACTCCAGCCTGGGCCACAGAGCCAGACACTGTCTTCGAAAGAAAAAGAAAGAAAAACACTGCTGTTGAAACTGCAGCCTCTTTTGCAGCTCAATAAAAAGCTATTTATTCACTGGCTAAGGTTGTACTAGATAATCACATCACTTTAGATGACATATTTAGCTGAGCAGGGAGATGTATGTGTGGTGGCAAATACCTTTTGTTGCATATACATAAATATTTCCCATGCAGTAGAGACGGGGTTTCACCATGTTAGGCAGGTCTCGAATTCCTGACCTCAGGTGATCCACCCGCTTCGGCCTCCCAAAATGCTGGGATTACAGGCGTGAGCCACTGTCCGTCCCGGCGAAGAAGAGAACTTTTATGAGGAGTGTGAGCCTTTTCAAATTCTCAGGCCCAGAGAGGCATTACATTAAGACTGCAACCACATTCCGCTTCCTTTTTGTACAGTACTGTATTTGAAAAACAAAAAACCAAACCTACAAGATTCATGAAATCAGACAACTTTCTTTATAACACTACTACTGGTAAAACCAGTAAGGATGGCTGGTTTGCCTCTCTAGTTTCATAGATATGATTTCTCCCTGATATTGAAGGGCTTCCAATTTTAAGCGGAATGCTATTTCACAAACATAACCAGGTTTGAAAGGAACCAGTTTTCTTTGTAATCCTAAACGTTCTAGTCTGCGAATAAAAAGCCTTTATTTGAAGACGGGTGCACAGGCTTCCAGCTGGCCGCCAGAAGGGTCCTCCGCAGGGCACAGGTTAAGTAGTCACCTCTTTGGGAGATACTAGATGCGGGGTCTCGGCGCACCTCCCCAAAGGACAAGGCGGGAGGGAAAGGAGGGACAGGCAGACGTCACTTCCCCCGCCTGCTCCGGCAGTGTTGGTCGGCTGAGTGGCAGAGGGTGGGGCGGAAGAACAGAAGGGGACTGGGAAAGGCACTGTCGGTGACATCACCGATAGGGCATTTCTGTGTAGATGAGGCAGCACAAGGCTGCTGCTTCGCCAGGGAGAATTTCCCGTGCTGTAGGAGCAAGTCCAGGACCGCTGGGTGGATGTGAGAGTCCCAGCTATGTGTTAGGGCTAGGAGGGCTTGGGGTGGTTGGGGATAGGCGGGGGTGGTTCTCGGGGCAAGTGACCGTGGGTGTAAAGGGTGAGGCATATGGAGCTGTGGCAGGGCAGAGGTATGTGGACTGCCACTTATCTGGCAGGGGAAATCCTATGGTTACCAAAGTGATTCGTCCTAAGGTTGAGGCTCATCCATTGCACTCCAGATGTGCTGTTCTCTTGTTGTTTCCCCTAATGTGTGAAGCTCAGCTGCATAACTGAGCTTCACAGTACTTGACTTACTCCAAGACCAGCAATAGATAGAGCCCTAGCAGATCCTTGATAACACTGTCTGAAAAGCCAGAGCCCCAGGGAATGAGTTCCAGAGACTCTGTCTACACAGTCCGCCCCTAGCACGGATAAGGATAAGAGGAAAAAACAAATGCCTTTACTACCTTCTCTTTCCCCCTTACCATTTCTGGTTTTGTAAGTTCCTGACTTCCCTTCAGTGCAGCTGCAAGTCACCAGCTATGCTTGCGTTGCAAGACCTGTCAGTTTGATTAACTGCCTTCTTTCTGCTTCTGTAAGCCCTCTAGCCTGCCCAGCGAGTTTTGCGCCAGCAAATTTCCGCGACGCAATTCGAACTAGCCAACCCCCCCTTTCAGAAGAGTGTATAAAAGTCAAACCTTGGCCATGCATGGTGGCTCACGCCTGTAATCCCAGCACTTTGGGAGGCTGAGGCGGGCGGATCAGGAGGTCAGGAGACCGAGACCATCCTGGCTAACACAGTGAAACCCCATTTCTACTAAAAATACAAAAAAATTAGCCGGGCGTGGTGGCGGCAGCCTGTAGTCCCAGCTACTCCAGAGGCTGAGGCAGGTGGATGGCGTGAATCTGGGAGGCGGAGCGTGCAGTGAGCCGAGATCCTCACTGCACTCCAACCTGGGTGACAGAGCGAGACTCTGCCAAAAAAAAAAAAAAAAAAAAAAAAGGTCAAGCCCTGTCTTTGTTCGAGGCTCAGGCTTTGGATGTTAATCTACTAGGCCAGAGTGCACTCAAAATCCTCCTGTTCCATCAATTGGTCTCTCTGGTCTCCTGATTCCCGCAACAGTAGTGGGGGACTGTGTTCGCACTTTACCCTGGTCTTTGATGGTATGAATAATAGACATCATTTTTTTTTTCTCCTATAGTCGCAGGCTTGGTCTCCGTGATTGTATGGTGTGGTCAGCTGTTTTTGTTTTTGCCTTGTTTTCTTGTTTACTGTCCTGGGACAGATGTCTGTAGTCACTTGTTTCCTCGGGAGGCAAATTTCAGTCTCTGTGGGGGAGGTCTCTCACATTAGCTGCGGTGGTACTTGGCAGGCAGGGCTCAGGGATCTAGGCTTCCCTGCTTTGTAGATTGCTCAATGGTTCCCAGGGCCCACTGGCTTTTAACACCACTTGAAAACCTCAGTGTTTTTCTGCTGTCCCCAGAATCACCTCTTACACAGCCTCTTTTTGTTTGTTTGTTTGTCTTTTTCCCTGAGATGGAGTCTCATTGTATCGGGTGGGATCTTGGTTCAAGCATTCCTCCCACTTCAGCCTCTGGAGTAGCACAGGCATGAGCCACCATGGCTGGCTAATTTCTGTTCTTTTGTTGTTGTTGTTATTGTTTTGTTTTTTTAAGAGTTGAAGTTTCGCCATGTTGCCCAGGTTGGTCTCCAACTCCTGGACTCAAGTGATCCTCCCTGCCCTGGCCTTCTAAACTGCTGAGATTACAGGTGTGATCCATCACACCTGGACAGCCCCTACTTTTCACCATAGCATTCACGGGAGTTTGTAGGATTTCTGTGCTGGGGGGAACGTGTACTCAGCTCATAGAGCCAAGTAGAAATTGTACTTGGAACTGGTGCCATTGGGTTGTGGACATAACACGCTTGCTCTTTGTATGGGAAGGGCTTTACTGGTGCCCTGGTGCCCATGCACAGGGCATTGAGGCCTGCAGGTCAGAATGGCAGTCTCACCTATGTGTTTGTATAATACACAGCAATTCTCCCTGGAATATAAGATGAGAGGTCTTGTGAGGTTCCTACAAGTAAGAAGACAAATTTCCCTGCAGTTCATACTAACAAAATTCAAAATTAATAATAACAGCCCAATCTCTTAGATGACAAGTGTCCTTTACATTGACTGGAACTGCCCTGCTTGCCTCAGCTCCCCTGTGCAGGTGCAGCCCTTGCTTCCCTCCACACAGGTCATTTCCTCCCTGCTTTCTCCAAAAGAGAGAGACAGTGGTTCTGCAGAACCACAGTGCTCAAGGCCTTCCAGGGCCAAAAATCTCAGAACGAGTTGCCCTGTCCTGCCTGTACCTCACAACTGACCTAGAAATGGCCTTTGGGGGAAATGGTCACCAGAGCTGGGGCCTGGGTACTAGGCCAGGTTGCCCTGCAGGAGGGGAAGCACTCAGGGTTAAAGGGGGCCAAGCACCAAGACCTCAGCATCCTCAACCTCCAAAAGGACTTAGAGAGATACAGAAACTGAGACAGTGTTCCTTTTTCAAGGAAAGAGACTTTCGAGGAAGACCCCAGGGCTCTGAACCAAAATCCAGATTTTTCCCCATCTGCAGCTTAATTCTACCTTAGTTGGTGCAACTTCATCCTTCCCCTATGCTCAGGACAAAAAGCAGTTCTTCTATAGGCTGGTCGTTCTCTGGCCCCATACATCCTATTGGTCAGAAAATTATGTTTTTTCTTTGGTTAACTGCAGACTTTGGTCTGCACAATCTTTTTCTTTCTTGGTCTGAAAACCACCCAATAGTCTCCTATGTAGCTTTTTTGGATAATCCTAGAAATGGACCCTTCTGGTCTTACAGCTTGAAACTTAATATTTGTTTTATCTGAGTTCCTTCCTCAGGAAACGACCTTCAGGCCTCTCAAAAAAGCTATCAAGGAACTGAAATTCATCCAGACAATGAGACGCTGGGACCTCTCATTCATCGTGATTGCTTCCTTGTTCCTCTCTAGTTCCTGTTTTCTTACACATTGTTACATTTCTTCCCTGCCATCTAAACCTCTAGTTTTGATTGGTCAGGGAGATGGATATGAGACTGAGTTCTCATCTCCCCCACTGCAGCACCCTATTAAAGCCCCTTCCTTTGCAATAATCATCTCAGTGATTGGCTTTCTGTGCAGCAAGCAGCAGGAATCCCAGATCTCTAAATGTTGGCAAAGGAGTCTCCTGATAAAGGCAGGATGGATTCTACTGACTGACATCAAAATGATCAGATATTTGAAAGCCTTAACCTCGGGGTCAGGGTTTGGGCCACTCTTGCACTTTTTCTTTGGGCCTACCCATCAAAATCAGCCTAGCCAGGCCTGTCTTCAAGGCCCAGGGGTAAGGCCAGATCCTCCTGATTCTTCTTGATGCTTCTCCCACCTAGTCGGCAGCCACCCTTTCCTTGTGACCTGCAGAGAAGCTTCACGGGGCATTTATTCAATTTGCTAGGAGCCCACGAGGCACAGGTACATAGTGACTCTGTGGTTCCCATTGCACCCTCCACCCTCCTTGGTCCTCTTGCTGTCTCCTGCAGGTGGTAACATTCTGGGTGAGCTTGGGTGCCGAAGACACCCAGGCAGGGAGGGTAGAGAAGGGCACCAGACCCTTAGATCCTGCACATTAGGGATCCCAAAAAGTTCTTGAAGAAACAGAAAAGGAGCGTTGGGAGTAGATCAAAGGGAAAGAAGGAAATCCTAGGAGATTTCCTATCTGAAGGCACTGAGTTCCAGTCTCCATTGGAGACCAAAGCAGATAACTTTGCCCTGACTCCTAGTGAGGAAGCCATGCTTTGTCCTCTCCTGTTTAGCGCTTGATCCTGTAGCACTTGATTGTCTCTCCCGGGCTTTCTATGGATTCCAGGGATGCAACTGAGAAGTTTGTTTTTAATGCACTTTTACTTGAAGGAAGAGTATTTTAGGCCAGGCACGGTGGCTCATGCCTGTAATTCCAACACTTTGGGAGGCCAAGGCGGGCGGATTACTTGAGGTCAGGAGTTCGAGACCAGCCTGGCCAACATGGTGAAACTCCGTCTCTACTAAAAATACAAAAATTAGCCAGGTGTATTGACACTGGCCTGTAGTCCCAGCTACTTGCGAGGCTGAGGCAGGAGAATCCTGTGAACGTGGGAAGTGGAAGTTGCAGTGAGCTGATCTCAAAAAAGAAAGTATTTTAGAATCTTTTGGCAAAGGAAATGATTTCTGACAGGTTTTGCAGTTAAGACATTCAGGTATGAGGAAAACACAAAAACCGCTATGCTAGGGAAAGCAAATGCTGTTGAGAATGTCTCACAAACACAAACTGCACGTCAGCAGATAGGTTTGTCCCTCAGGTTGGGCACATTTTACTTTAAGTGCACTGTTGGTGGAACTTAAGATGAATCTAGGACATTCACAATGTATGTACATGTGTGTGTGTGTGTGTGTGTGTATGAAAGACAGGGTCTTGCTATCTTGCCCACACTGGTCTCCAACTCTGGGCCTCAGTTGATCTTCCTGTGTTCGCCTCCCAAAGTGCTGGGACTACAGGCATGAACCACCTCGTCCAGCCCATTTTAATGTTTTTAATTTAAATACACATTCCAAAAATTGTATAACAAGTACAGGAAGCCCACTTTATGCCAGTTTTACAAAAACAAAGTGGCAACATCCTAAAGTACTGAAAGAAATAAAGTTTTCCTAGAATTCTATGTTGAAATGAAAAATCTTTCCAGAATGTGACTGAAATGAGGACATTTAAAGACATACAAAAAATGAAAGAATTCAGCAACCCACACTGCAAGAAATGCAAAAGGAGTCCTCCAGGCCTAAGGATAAGGATACCAGACAGAAAACTGGATCTACGTAAAGAAATGGAGACTACTGGAAATTGGTATGCACATAGTTAAATATATATGTTCTTATTATATAAATCTTTTAAAATAATTTGACCGATTAAACAAAAGCAATAATAATGGATTCTGGGGTTTGTAACATGTCTAAAATCAAATTATATGACAACACCAGCATAATGGCCAGAAGGGGAGGTAGAATGTCACTTGATGGCACTGATGAAGATGTATTCTGGAAACCCGAAAGCCATCACTGAAAAAGCAAAAGCAGGAAAAGAAGCTAGGGAGCGGTGGACCAGATGAAAGAAAGAGTTATAGATAATAAGCCAAGAAAGGAAAGAAAATGGAATGATATAAAAACCATGTAAACACTATGCTGGAGCAACTGCTCTCCAGGCCTCTACCCTATAGAAATACACCAGTGGCCAATGAGAAGTGTACAAGAATGATGACTGCAGCATTATTTGTAACCATAAAATAATAGAGCCAATGTACTTTCAAAGATACATGAAAAGGGTTTTATTTATTTAACAAACACAAACAATTGTACAAACAAAGGAAGCAAGTCCTTTGCCAAAAGGAACACAGAGGGTCATGATGATGCTACTTCTCCAGGGATTTCAGGGTTCCCAGATGCCTAGTTTTCTGTCTAGTTCTTCTGGAAGATGTTATTGTTGGGGAGTTATAGGTCCTCGCGTTTGGAGCTATTCCGTGTTCTCTCAATTTTCCCCTCAGTTCCTCCCTATTCTGCTTCAACAACAACAACAAAAAACAATTCTCACCTCCAGAAGATCCAGCCTGTGCCTCTGCAAGAGGCCTTCGGGAGGTCTGGATGTCTGGTCCACCGCTCCCCGGCTTCTTTCCCTGCTTTTACTTTTCCCTTCCCCCGCTCCTGCCCTTCTGCCTCAGGATCCGACCACCGCCCAGCTGAGCCCCTGCGGCTCCACCGCGGCAGAAAGGTGCACTGGAGGCCCTGCCCGTTGCCCGCCCCAGGGGATGCCGAGAAATCAACGTGAATAAACGCTTTGAAAAAAGAACTTCCCCATGGAAAAATCTCATGATTTCTATTCTTGGGGTTCTTCAAGCGACTAAAAGCTAAAGGCGACGATGGCCCCCGGGAGGTCGAGGCTGCAGTGAGCCGTGTTTGCGCCACTGCACTCCAGCCTGGGCGACCAAGCGAGACCCTATCTCAAAAGCAAAACAAAACTTCCCCGTGGAAAAATATTTCATGGTTTCCATTTTCAGGGCCCTTCAAAGGACTAAAAGCTAAAGGGGCAATGGATTAATTCAACAAGTCCTAGTCGTGCGCCCTGGTAAGTGCCAGACCCTGTTCCCCGCGAGGGGACCCACGAGCGACCCTCACCACAATCCCTGCTCTGGTGGAGCCCCGGTGCGGGACACAGGATCGGAAGATGGCAGCGGAAGTTCCGCAGCGGCCTCGAAAGTGACTGGGCAGGGTGGGCACAGGCTCCCTCACTGGGTGAAGGCTGCGCAAAGAACGGGAAGAGCCATCCCAGGAGCCCACTGGGCATTCAGCTTCCCTTAGGCCCCCAGGTGGCTCAGGTCCGGGTCGGGGCCGGGGCGTTTCCGGGGGCTTCTAAAGCAGGCTAGGGGCAAGGTCGTCCTGGTTCAGAATCTCCCAACCTGCGGGTCTCCAACGAGACCAACACGATTCACCGCTGTAATCTCTCCGGTTTTCCAAGGCCTTGCACAGTCCTACTGTCTGGTGGGCTCTGAGGATGGGAGGGTTGGGGAGTGTTTGGTGAGTGCACCCTTCCTATAGCACCCAGAATAAGGTACACTACGTGTCTCTGTGGCACAATCGGTTAGAGCGTTCGTTCGGCTGTTAATCTAAAGGTTGGTGGCTAGAACCCACTGAGGGACGGCTGCTGCTCCAAGCCTGCTCCAGATTTTTTTTTTCTGAGACAGAGTCTTGCTCTGTCGCCAGGCTGGAGTGCAGTAGGGCGATCTCGGCTCACTGCAACCTCTGCCTCCCGGGTTCAGGCGATTCCCCTGCCTCAGCCTCCCGAGTAGCTGGGACTACAGGCGCACGCCACCCTGCCTGGCTAATGTTTTGTATTTTAGTAGAGAGGGAGGGTTCACCTCGTTGGCGAGGATGATCTCGATCAGCTGACCTCGTGATCCGCCCGCCTCGGCCTCCCAAAGTGCTGGGATTACAGGTGTGAGCCACCGCGCCCAGCCGCCTGCGCCAGCTTTTAAAGCGTTCATGCATTATCGATCACTAGATAAGTGGGGGAGATTATATCTTCCCAGAGTCCTAAGCCGCTAGGGTTGTGTCTCTGTGGCACAATCAGTTGTCGCTTCCGAAAGGCCTAGCTAAGTTTTGTATTTTTGTAGAGAAAGGGTTTCATTATATTGCCCAGGCTGGTCCCCAAACTCCTGGGCTCAGGCACCTCTGAGGTCTCCCAAAGTGCTAGGATTACAGGCATGAGCCACTGCACCGGGCCTTATATAATGCTTCTAATTTCAGCACATTTAGCAAACTTATCTTCTGTGGGAAAGGTACCAAATCATATTCCAATTTATTTCTCAACTCTAATAATGTCCCTTTCTTCATTTACTTGCCGACACAACAGATTTTCTCCCCCCTCCCTTTTTTTTTGAGACTACGTGTCGCTCTGTCACCCAGGATGGAGTGCAGTGGCGTGATCTCAGCTCACTGCAAACTCACCACCCATCCCTGCCACCCCGGCACTAGTGATCCTCCAGAATAGCTAGAACTACAGATGTGCACCATCAAATCCTACTTCTTTCTTCTTTTTTTTTTTTTTTTTAGATAGGGTCGTGCAATGTTGCCCAAGTTGGCCCCAGGAACCCCAACTTCTGGGCTCAGGAGATTCGTCTGCCTTGGCTTCCCAAAGTGCTGGGATTTCAGGTGTGAACCACCGTACCCGGCTTAACAAACTTTCTATATATGTGCTCATAATATTATTTTCTTTCTTTTTTTTTTTTTTTTGAGACACAGTCTTGCTCTGTTGCCCAAGCTGGAGTGCATTGGAGTGATCTCAGCTTACAAGCCTGTACCATCACACCCGGCTAATTTTTGTATTTTTAGTAGAGACAAGGTTTTATCATGTTGGCCAGGCTGGTCTCAAACTCCTGACCAGCCTCCCAACATGCTGGTATTACAGTCATGAGCCAGCATGCCTGGCCATGTGCCAATGATATTCTAATAACGGGACAAGTGCCTTCCTGGCTTAAGTAAGGGGGAGGTACAACAGGAGGACATGGTGGACATATCACACACAGATACTCAGTTGCATAGGATGGACAGCTAAACTTCTAAGACATTTTACTTTTTGAGATAGGGTCTTTTTCTGTTGCCTAGGTTGCAGTGCAGTGGCATGATCATAGTTCACTGTAAGCCTCAGCCTCCTGGGCTCAAGTGATCCTCCTGCCTCAGTCTCCCAAAGTGCTGGGATTACCAGCCTGAACCACTGCACCTGGCTGAGATATTTTAAAGTCCTCCAACATCTGTAATTTTTTCTTTTTATTTTATTATATATATAATAAAATATATACATATTTTATTATAATTATCTGAAAGTAAATATATACAATTATATATTATGTATAATATGTATATATTTGATTATATATTATATTTTATTATACATATTTATTAATATATATATGTATGTAGTTTTTAGAGATGAGGTCTCACTATGTTGCCCAGGCTGGTCTCGAACTCCTGAGCTCAAGTGATACTCCCATCTTGGCCTCCCAGAGTACTGGGGTTATATGCGTCAGTCACTGTGCCTTGCCCTGTTTCTTTTTCAAATTTAATTTATGTATTTTGAGACATGGTCTTACTCTGTCACCCAGGCTGGAGTGCAGTGGTATAATCATGGCTCACTGCAGCCTTGACCTCCCTGGGCTCAGGTAATCCTCCCACCTCAGCCTCCTGAGTAGCTGGGACTACTAGCATGGACCACCATGCCCGGCTAAATTTTGTATTTTTTGTACAGACAGAGTTTCATCATGTTGCCCAGGCTGCTCTCCAAGGCAGAGTTTCATCATGTTGCCCAGGCTGCTCTCCAACTCGTGAGCTCAAGTGGTCCGCCCACCTCAGCCTCCCAAAGTGTTGGTATTATAGGCATGAGCCACTGTGCCCAGCCTGTAATTGTTTCTTGTGGTGACCAAGTCACATTGGTCCAGAGAAGACAGGTCACAGTGACCTCTTTGACAGCCTTCTGCCAAGTCGCTTATCCAAAGGGAGCAAAATCACAATGGTCCCAGACATTTTTTTCTCCTCTTTCCTCTTTTCTTTATAAATCTTGATTTTACTTTTATTTGATGAAAACCATCTAACGCCAGTTTCCCTTCTATATTAATGGAGAATGGGCATGCAGATAAGTGTCTGTATATTATTTCTTGACTAATTTTTTTCAGAGGCTATGTCCATAAAAATTAGCCCATCTGAGACCCATCATTGGAGCCAACAGAATCCTGCAGGCCCCTGGTGCAGACCTGGATCCTTAGAGCTATTGGCTCTTGTTCCCTCAGTTCTTCTGTGTTCATGAGCAAAAATTGATCTCATTTGCTTTTATATACTAAGCATTGTAATTGGACAAATCCTTCCTCTCTCTCTCTCTTTCTCTCTCATTTTTGCATCACTGTTTTCTGCCATCAGTGGCATCAATGTGGGTTTCTGGTTTTGATGTTACGAAGTGAATTTCTGGGGACAATCTCTGTTGGGTGGTGTTTGACAAGGATCCAGTCCCTGTTTGATGATACATGACAGCTAATCTAGTCTGTGAGTCTTTTTTGATTGTGTATTCATTGTCCTGAGGATAATGGTATTTCTTGATATTTGAGACTGCAGCAATCAGAAGTTGCTCATATCTTGTCTTTCCAACGTTTGGTTACAATTTTTTGGGCCCAATAGCTGTCAATATCTGCAAGAGTGGCATCTCTATTATAAGGATGATCTTACTACTCAATGCCCCCCTCCCATCTAACTTCATTCCATAGGAGCTCTTGGCTTTAACAAATTACTATACCTAAAATAAATCTTAGTACAGAAAGAAAGAAAGAAAGAGAACTAAGTCTGTGGCATGTAAGGAGCAGTTTTCTTTGATTCATATACTCAGGCTTCTACTAGCTAAAAAACTCTAACCAGCTGAAATACATGTCCTTTAAGGATTAAGTTTAAATCACACTACAGAATGAAGAAAAGAGATTTATATGATCACAAATAAGCAATGGAGTCAGCAATATAAGCACTTCTCACAACTATACAAATAAAAACTTTTTTTTGCTTAAGACAGAGTCGCGATCTGTCACCAAGGCTGGAGTGCAGTGGCACGATCTTGGCTCACTGCAGCCTTGGCCTCCCGGGTTCAAGTGACTCTTGTGCATCAGCTTCCTGAGTAGCTGGGATTACAGACATGTAACATCATGCCTGGCTAATTTTTGTACTTTTAGTAGAGATGGGTTTTCGCCATGTTGGCCAGGCTGGTCTCAAACTCCTGAACTCAAGTGATCTGCCCACCTTGGCCTCCCAAAGTGCTAGGATTACATGCATAAGCCACTGCGCCTGGCCACAAATCAAATTTAATAATCTCCAGAACATCAAGGAAGTTCAGCTCTTGATGAAAATGGATGAAAAATGCTTTACTCACTTTTATATGCTCCGGAAAGAGAATGTCCTGGAAGACTCAAAAGGGTATCACAGAATTACTCAGATTTTCAGCAGTGAGGGTTTTCCAAGGATCTAATGATGTTCATTTTTTCAGTTTGTTTCCCACACTGAGAAGCATTATTAATAGATACCATTGCATCTGTTTTCACCTTAAATGATGTTACTTAAGGCAATTATTTGCTTTCGAATGCCCCCTAGTTTGGTGGAAAGAATTTTTCTGATTTATAAATAAATTTTCTTATGAAACCAATTGGCATACTCTTCCAGTGGAGTGAACAGATAAATTAAGTCTCTAAAACTTTAAAGAGATTACTGCCCCAGTTATCTTAAGGACAGTAATAATTACGTATATAAAATTAAAATATGAAAATTAAGCAGGGTGTGGTGCTCACACCTGTAATCTTAGCACTTTAGGCAGCTGAGGAGGGAAGAAGGATTGAAGCCAGGAGTTCGATACCAGCCTGGGCAACATGGTGAGACGCCTGTCTCTACAAATTTTAAAAAATGAGCTGATTACAAAAAAAAACTAGCCAGCACAGTGGCTCACGTCTGTAGTCCCAGATGCTTGGGAGGCTGAGGCAGGAGGATCACTTGAGCCCAGGAGATCCAGGCTGCAGTGAACTATCATTGTACCACCACACTCTAGCCTGCGTGACAGAGTAAGACCTCAACTCAAAATAAAATAAAATGAAGAATAAGAATAATTTCTTGACTTTTTTTTTGCAATGCCAGGCTGGTTGACTCACACCTGTAATCCCAGCAAATCAGGAGGCTGAGGTGGGAGGATTGCTTTAGGCAAGGAATTGGAGACCAGCCTGGGCAACAGGGCAAGATGTCATGTCTAAAAAGTTAAAATTCAGGCTGAGCTGGGAGGACTGCCTGAGCCCAGAATTTCCAGGTTTGTCAGCTGTGGTTGCACCAGTGCACTCTCCCCTGGATGACAGCAACACCCTGTGTCTTACTTTTTTTTTTTTTTTTTTTAAACTACTTATGCTTTAAATGTGATGTTTCATTAGGGAAAACTTTTCTTGCTGAATTTGTAACATGAAAATATAATAGATTTAGCTGTAGATGAAATTAATGGTCTTGGCTGGGCATGGTGGCTCACACCTGTAATCCCAGCACTTTGGGAGGCTGAGGCGGGTGGATCATCTGAGGTCAGGAGTTCAAGACCAGCCTGGCCAACATGGTGAAACCCCGTCTCTACTAAAATACAAAAATTAGCCAGGCATGGTGGCTGGCACCTCTAATTCCAGCTACTCGGGAAGCTGAGGCATGAGAATTGCTTGATCCCTGGAGGTGGAGGTTGCAGTGAACAGAGATCATGCCACTTCACTTTAGCATGGGTGGCACAGTAAGTGAGAGTGTGTCTCCAAAAAAAAAAAAGAAAAGAAAAGAAAGAAAAGAACTCTTTCATGTGAGGAAAATGGGCGCTTTCAAGTTAGCATGCCTAGAGCTAGGCATTAAAATGAAACACCAACCACATCCTACTTCCCTGCTTTTTAAAATTTTTAAATTTTTTTAAAAAATAATTTATTGTATTGAGATGGAATCTCACTCTGTTGCCCAGGCTGGAGTGCAGTGGCAGGATTTTGGCCCACTGCAACCTCCTCCAGTCGGGTTCAAGTGATTCGCCTGCCTATTTTTTTTTTTTTTTTGTATATTTAGTAGAGACAGGGTTTCACCATGTTGGCCAGGCTGGTCTCAAACTCCTAACCTCAGGTGATCTGCCCACCTCGGCCTCCCAAAGTGTTGGAATTATAGGCATGGGCCACTGCCACTGGCCACTTCCCTACTTTTGAGCTATGTATTCATCCACTGAAACTGCTTGCTATTGCCACAGTTAGCTATAAAGTAACCTAATCACGTGCACTGGACACCATCTCTCACTCCCTGTAGCTGAAAAATGTATAGCTAATCCCTAATCAATGTTATTTCTGTAAACCAGTGGGAGTTCCTGACAAGCAACTTTCTACCAGCCAACTCCCTGTCTCCCTTTTTGGTCTTTACAAACCTGCTTGTAACAAAGGCCAAACAGAACCCATATGCAAGATTGCTTGGGTCTGAGCCTTCCAGGCAACTATCCTCACATTGGCTCAAATAAACTCTTTAAATCATATTTTGTGCTTAAGCCCCTTCCTTCTAGGTTGACGTTTTTGGCCCTGGGAGCAGGATTCAGAGCAACTCATCTCTGACCATCTGACTATCCTCTCAAAGGCCTCCAGGGTGGCTAAATAGTAGTAAGAATTTCATTGGTGAGATCAGTTTGCAGTCCAGGAAGAGACAGTCTCTGGTGTGTGTCTTTGAAAAGGTGCTTTCTCTTCAGAGAGAGAGAGAGGGCAGGTTGGTTTTTGTGCCTCACAGGGTGTGTATCACACAATGGAGTTATACATATTAAGCAGCTTTGGGGAAAGTCCATTTCTGAGGGGTATTGAGCTCATGTGCAAAGGGTAAACATATATGTAACATGCACCCCATCTTCACATTGGGAAGGGATTTTAGTATTAAAATAAGGTGGAAATTGGGTTTTTATGTCAAAAGGTGAACTACTGGACACGAAGTCGGTTTGTGTGCAGTCCCTGTAACATGGCTGAAACTGGCTTGATATCTGCAGTTGCTTATCAGGAGAGAATGGAAGGCCACTCTTCTGTCCCATCAGACGTCTAGTGATCTGGGTTGTAAATCCAGTTGAGAAGGGCTGGGAAGGTTTTGACAATTTGCTTGCTAGTTCTATTGTTAAGGAGTTTAGCAAGAGTGTGGTTTTTCCTGTAGCCATAGGAATTCAGGAAGTTGCCATGCCAGATGAGCCCTGAACCCTTGACCTGTAGCTAACTTTTGTTTCCTTAACCTTAGAGTCTGCCTTAGTCTCTAAGGGGGCATGTATTTTCATCTCTCAGATCACACCACATTCCTCCTGGACTGGGTGCCTGGCCAGATCTGAAGCCCTTGAGTTCTGACTCTGAGAGAAACAGTTGGGTAGTAGTAAGTGGTAAATCCTCCTGAAATCTGGACCTTCCCACTCTTTGGTTGAAGGCCTGGAGTTTGCTTGAGTGTCCTTTCCAGCTCTCCCTTTCTAGAATGGAGGTTTTCTGTCTTTACCCTGTGAGTAAGAGATTTGAGTTTCAGGGGGAAATAACTGCCTTTTCCACCTCTGCGTCAGGACAGAAAGTTTGGGTCACAGTCAGGCAAAGAGCTCCCCAGAGAGCTTCTGCCTTTTCTGCCTCTGTTCCTCAGCAGGAAGATCTGGGCCAAGGTATTGGCAGGTATGCTCTGGTGGTTTCGTTTTATGTAGCATGTTGTTTTGAACATTCGGACTTAGCTTTTCATTTGTGACTAGTTCCTGTTCTTAACTGGAAAGTGCACGGAGGTGTGTTCCCTTGCCCTGAAGAAAAGAAGTGATCTGCTCCCGCTGATCCATTCAGGTGCTCCAAGTGATCGGGGATGTTGCAGAGGTGTCGGGGTCATTACTCACCATGTGAAGGCGGCCTCGTAGGGCACTCCCTATCAGAAGAACATCTTTATGAACCCCCTTTCCTGCTCTTCTGGGAGGGCATATGTGGGATGGGTCCCTCATAGCACATGCACTCTGTGGCCACCTGGTGGTTAGAAACAGTGGGAACCACTGAGACAGTGATACACAACTCCGGTGTTATCTGTAGGAGTGACTTCATAAGCACCACACTGTGACCCAAAACACATCACAGGCCTTGGTCATCTGAAAAGCTCCTGAATTATGGGAAATCAAGCTTCAAAATTTAGCACACTGTGAAGAAACAACCACCTTTAGAAACATCAGCTGGGTTTATGTATAACACTTATGAGGCATTCTCTTGTAAATATCCAAGAAACTGGACCCACCTAACCAGGAAAAATCATAAGCAGAATGAAGAAAATTTGGATCTTTTGAAATGCTTAAAATAATTTATTAGTGTGCACAATTGGAAAAATTTGGTTTTAGAACCAAATTAAATGGGAGACTTACTTCCAATTATACCTAGAAATTTCTAAAAGAACTGAGAAAATTGTCTCCAGTGAGGAAGTAAGCTGAAGGAGCTAAACTGACATATTTTCTGAACTGAGAAATATTGAGGAGGCTTTGTCTCTTTCGCCCCCAACTGCTCCTTCTTCTCCTGCCCCTGTACCTGCATAGTCTCCCTTACCTGAGCCCTCCTTTACTGCCTTGCCTCTTCTTCCATCACCATCACCTAAGGAAAGTCCCCAGGGCTCTGGTCCCTTCCCTGAAACTTCTGTTCTGACAGCCCCTTTCAAGGTAAAATCCACAGGAAGAAGGGAGCCTACCATTCTGTATACTGCTTCACCAAAATGTGAATTAAGAATATCATAAAAGACTTCCCTGGGCCGGGTGCAGTGGCTCACGCCTGTAATCCCAGCAGTTTGGGAGGACTAGGTGGGCAGATCATGAGTTCAGGAGTTCAAGACCAGCCTGGACAACATGGTGAAACCCCATCTATACTAAAAATACAAAAATTAGCCGGGCACGGTGGCACATGACTGTAATCCCAGCTACTCAGGATGCTGAGGCAGGAGAATCACTTGAACTTGGGAAATGGAGGTTGCAGTGATCCGAGATTGCACCATTGCACTCCAGCCTGGGTGACAGAGCAGGACTCTATATCAAAAAAAAAAAAAAAAAAAAAAGACTTCCCTGATTGAAATTTAAATACATTTTCCCCTTCTAATTCTAAAGCAGCCTCCAAGATCCTATAGTGTTTGGGAGGTAATTTGACTTAATTGCCCAAACTTTTGAGCCTGGACATTCTGATCTTTATCAATTAATTCACATGCTGGTGTAAGAAGGCAGGGCCACTAAATGGTTGAAAAGGGCAAATTGGAATAATCCTTTAGAGGATTCTTAAAAACAGACTGAAGCAGACAATGAAAGGGTCTGCATTTTGGCCAAATACCTCCATGTTGCCATTCCCCAGGTTGTTCCTAAAAATGTAGATTGGAGAATTCAGCAATGCACTTAAAAGGCCAAGCAAATCTGTCATTGATATTTTAAATGGTTGAGATTTATTTACTGATTGTTTGCGACAGGTTCTCACTCTGTCACCCAGGCTAGAGTGCAGTGGCTCCATCATGGCCCACCACAGCCTCAATCTCTCAGCTCTAGCAATCCTCCCACCTCAGCCTCCCGAGTAGCTGAGGTGCGTGCCACAATGCCCAGCTAATTCTTTGATTTTTTTCTAGAGAGGAGGTCTCGCTGTGTTTTCCAGGCTGGACCTAAATGAACTCCTGGGCTCAGTCAATCCTCTCACCTCAGCCTAACATTTACACTGGCAGCAGAGATGCATTTGGAGTAGGTGATGATTTTGGAATGCTTTAGAAGCAACATAGGTTTCTGATTTCATCAGGTCAAGCCATGAAAAATGACCAGTAAGTCTCCGACCTCTTAGAAGCAATTTGAAAACCTGAATCTTTGGCCATCATCAAAGGAGTTCCTGGTCATTCAAAATTAGATATTCCGGAGAGCAAGGGCAACCATTTTGCTGATGCTGCAACTAAGAATGCAGCTCTGAAGGTGACATCAGACACAGAACTTCTCAAAATGACCTTGCTGACTTATGACCCATTGAAGACTTCATTAGAAGTACAAGTGGGCTGAGCATGGTGGCTCATGCCTGTAATCCCAGCACTTTGGGAGGCCGAGGCGGGCAGATCACCTGAGGTCAGGAGTTTGAGACCAGCCTGGCCAACATGGTGAAACCCTGTCTCTACTAAAAATACAAAAATTAGCTGGCGTGGTGACACATGCCTATAATCCCTGCTACTTGGGAGGCAGAGGCACGAGAATCGCTTGAACCTGGGAGGCAGAGGTTGCAGTGAGGAGAGACTGCACCACTGCACTACAGCCTGGGTGACAGACCGAGATTCTGACTCAAAAAAAAAAAAAAAAAAAAAAAAGAAGAAGAAGAAGCATAAGTGGGAGCTCCCAAGCAGGAGAGGGATCTCTGGAAGGATAAAGGAAACAAGTTTCTTCCAGAAACAGGCATATGGTATGGGACCAATGATACACTGATCCACCCCTTAGGCTTCAGTTACCCTTTTTACAGTACTTCATAAGCTGACTTATTGGAATTCAGACAAAATGTTAGCATGGGGAGAGCAATGGTATTGAAAATCATTGCCTATGATAGTAGAAAAGGTTTATTTTTGCTATACTGTCTGTCCCAAACATAACCCTGGAAAACCCCTTCATGGGTCACAGGAACATTTTACCTTTAGGACCCTTTGAGACATAGCACTTAGACTTTATCCGGCTGTCTCCATCTGAGGGTTACAGATACCTTCTGGTGCTAATTTGTATGTGCTCACTGGGGTGAGCATTTCCACGCCGATGAGCCACAGCCCAAGTAGTAGGTAGATTGTGATTAGAAAAGGTAATTCCTCATGGAGAGTGCCATCTGAATTCCATAGCAACCAAGGAACACACTTCATCGGTCAGGTAATTGGATCCATTTGTAAAGTTTTGTCTATGTCCCAACAATTCCATTGTGCCTATCACCCCAATCCTCTGGGCTGATGGAATGCACTGATGATACAATAAAAACTCCATAGGCAAAGCTAACAGAAGTTTTTAACCTTTCTTGGCCAAGGATCTCCCACTGGTTGTGGAAAATGTCCACACTCTCTCTCTTTGAAATAATAACAGGAAGACCCATGCAGTGGTTAGATGAAGACACTTATGAATCTGCACTTCTCAAAGGTGACATTCTCCATTACTGCTAAGATCTCACAAAACTTACTAAAAACTCTACATTAACACAGGATTCCTTTCATAATGAATTCTTGGGAGATGAAAATATCAAAAATCTTGGCCTATAACCTGGAGATGTTGTTGTTTACTGGAAACAACATCAAATAAAATACTCCTCCCAAGACTGTTAGAAGGGACCACATCAGGTATTATTATTTTATGTTATTTTTTTGAGATGGGATCTCACTCTCTTTCCCAAGCCAGAATGCAGTGGCACAATCATGACTCACTGTAGACTTGAACTCCTGGGCTTAAGCCATCCTTCTGCCTCAATCTTCCAAATAGTTGGGACCACAGGCATGGGCCAATGTACCCAACTCATAACAGGTATTACTGAACAATCTGTGCCAGTAAACTTAAGGGCGTTGACACACGGATTCATGTTTCTCTTGTAAAAGGCAGCACTGCCAGAGTGGACATCTGTTAGTGGAGATTTTCACTTAAAGGTAACTCAGTCTTCCTGACAGAGATGGCAAGTAGCTGACATCTGTTGTAGTCGGCTTTTGCCCAAGATACTGGCCTGTATCAACAGTACAGTTCCAGTGCTCACTGCACCTGAGTCTCTTTTTCTGTTGACTGGAATAATACACCATTAGGGCTCCCTTAAGTTGTAGGGGTCCTCTCTTGGTGGTTTTGGTAAAATCATCCTGTATGTATATTCTCTTAAGATATGACACACTAGTCCTATTGTGTGTATGTGTATATACATATACATACCTACATAGCAAAATGCCTATGATCAGATTTCTGTTTCACTGTCCCTAATTAATTTGATTATAGCAGGGAGGGATAATTCTCTGATCAGAATCTCACAAACCATTGCACTGTGGGAAATTTAACAAGGTGCTGGGTTTGCCACCTTAAACCACCAACCACTTCTGGCCATAATGACCCATTGGTACATCCTGTGCTAAATTTCACCTGTATTCCTCCTGACTGCACTCACGATGCAACTCAGGGTCGTATCAAGCAAAACCTGCTTATCGAATCTATCTGACTCACCCTAACCTTCCTGCCTCACATCTCAGTTTAACCCATCATAATCGTATTGTCAAAATAACGGCCTGTAATCCCAGCACTCTGGGAGGCCAAGGCAGGAGGATCACTGGAGCCCAGGGGTTTGAGACTAGCCTGGGCAAAATGGTGAAACACTGACTCTGTAAAATATATACAAATTAGCTGGGTGTGGTGGTGCCCACCTGTAGTCCAGCTACTCAGGAGCATGAGGTGAGAGGATGACTTGAGCTCAGGAGTTCAAGCCTGCGGTGAATCCTGATGATGCCACTGCACTCCAGCCTGGACAACAGAGTGAGACCCTGTCTCAAAAAATAAATAACTAAGCTGGGTGTGGTGGTGTGTGCCTGTAATCCCAGCTGCTTAGGAGGCTGAGCCATTGAGCCTTGGAGGTCAAGAGGTCAAGGCTGTACTGAGCTGTGATCTTGCACTGAACTCCAGCCTGGGAGACATAGTGAGTCCCTGTCTCAAAAAGTAATTATAATAAAAATAAAAAGTACAAAATCAAACAAAAATTGTCACGTCACTCTGAAATGACAGTGGTAAACACCATGATGCTACTGGAAAATTAAAAGAAAAACACTCTCCTGCTATCAGGATCCAACCTGCCCTCTTGCTCTAAATTTCTGATGCATGATTTAAATGCTCAAAAGCTGATGTACTCAAATTATAGCGCACTTACCTGTTCTGCACCAGCATTTATTTTTGTCTCTTGAAAAGATCACCATCCATGGCCCTATAAATGTCTAAGGGCATGGAATGATGAAGTGCAATGTCACTATTGTTATGTATTTCTCATTGTTTTACTACTGAGAAAACTAATTTCATGGTATTCTGAAGACTAGAGATGATTCAACAAGTGACAGCAGCTGTAGACTTAACTGAGGCCTCTCTCTCTCTCTTTTTTTTTTTTTTGCCATTCTATGATGCCCTTTTTCTTTCTTTTCTTTCTTTCTTTTTTTTTTTTTTGAGACTGAGTCTCACTCTGTCACCCGGGCTGGAGTGCAGTGGTGTGATCTTAGCTCAGTGCAGCCTTGAACTTCGAGGCTCAAGCAATCCTCCCACCTCAGCCTCCTGAGTAGCTGGGACTAAGGTGTGTGCCACTACACCTGGCTAATTTGTGTATTTTTTGTGGAGATGGGGTTTCGCCATATTGCCCAGGCTGGTCTCGAACCCCTCGACTCAAGCAATCCACCCACCTTGGCCTCCTGAAGTTCTGGGATTACAGGTGTGAGTCACCGTGTCTGGTTGTAATGCCCTTTCAATTGGACTTGTGGGCATTCTTAAAAATTCCTTAGTGAGGTGGCTCCTTTCCTTCCCTGTCCCCTGCCTGGGATAGGACTATCTGGGAATGAGCCTTTCTGGCAAAGAGGAACACCTTGACTGAGCTTTTGATCATCAATGCTTTCAAGAAGAAAGATTTTTAAAAAATTTTTTATCTGAGGAATGTTGGCCCTTTCAAATGATCAGGCCCAGAGACATGTTAAATCGAGAGAGAAACCCCTTTCCATTCCTTCCTTTTGAGCTATGTATTCATCTGTTGAAACTGCTTGATATCGCCTCAAGTAGCTGTAAATTATCCTAATAATGCCACACCAAACACTATACCCCATAGCCTATAACTTAACAACATATAGCCAATCACCAATCAATGTTATTTCTGTAAACCAATGAGAATTCCTGACAGGCACCTTTCTATCAGCCTACTGTCTGTCCCCGCTTTTGACCTTTAAAAACCTGCTTGTGACAAAGGCCAAAGGGAGCTCAGATCCAAGGTTCCTTGGGTGTGAGTCTTCCAGGCAACTGTCTTCATGTTGGCTCAAGTAAACTCTATATTATGTTTTGTGCTTCAGCCTCTTTCTTTTAGGTCAACATGTTCAACAACAGTCAAATGAATAAATAAGTTAATGTATATTCATACAAAGTAAGACACACAGAAACAAATAACTATATGAATAAGGTGAAAAATTCATAGACATAAGACTGAGTGAAAGAAGTCAAACCTATGCCTCTGCTTCTGAAACTGCCTTTGAAAAATTATAACTGGGACAATTATCACGGTGAAAGAGATCTGATCTGATTCCATCTTGTTTCTAACATCCAAGCTGTCCTTGTTCATTCCTGGGCTCAGACCAAAATAACTTTGGGAGGAACTTAGTTTATGGTTTAGCTGTGAAACAAAGATGATAATATCCCCTTTCCTGCCTGGGGACTAGACTGCATTTGCAGGACTAACAAATTAGCCATGAGATTAGAAATTATGGTTTAGGAGTCATGTAGCCTCTGGCTGCAAGATTCTAAACCTCCCCAAATTGTTCCTGGAAATCACATCATTATTGGAAAATCTAAGATCAGTGCTTGAGGTATTTTGCCGACCCTGCACTCAGTGGATCAGCTGGCACCAGCTAGACTGATAACCTGGCTCATCTGGTCTTGTGGCCCCCACACATGAACTGACCCAGGACAAGACGACAGCTTCAGCTCCCTGTGATTTCATCTCCCTCCTGACCAATCAGAACTCCCAACTCACTGGCCCCCATCCACCAAATTATCCTTAAAAACTGGTCCCGGCATACTTGAGGAGGCTGATTTGAGTAAAAATAAAAGTCTGGTCTCCCACACAGCCAGCTTTGTTTAAATAACTCTTTATTGCAATTCCCCTGTGTCAAAAAATTGGCTCTGTCTAGGCAGCAGGCAAGGTGAACCTGTTGGGCAGTAACACTCCCCCCCAAAACTCACTACACAGTGTATGACTCAGTTTATATGAAAGTAAAGGGCAGGAAAAACTTGCCTGATAGATTTGCAGAGACGGGGGTGGAAACCATTAATAAGTCTACGGAGTATTGTCAGAGTTTGGTGTTGTAGCCTACATATTAAAAGTAATCAGTTAAACACCTGAAATAAAATTTCCCCAAAATATTTTTGCCACATTTGGATGACTTTGCTTCTGTCTTTGCAGCATATAAAGTGTTAACATGAGGTAAGCGCTAAGGTCTGGAGAAGGCAGTGAAGAGATGGCAAAACGACTCCAGCACCATGCCTGAGTGTCCAGTGTGCTCTGCTGGGGCAGCACATTTTTGTACATTGCTGTATTTGAAAAAACCCTACAAGATTCATGAAACTGGACAGCCATCTTTATAATATTCCTAGTGATAAAAGAAGTAAGGATGGCTGGTTTGCAGTCATCTGAGCAGCCTCTCTAGTTTCATAGATACGGTTTCTCTCTGATATTGAACGACTTCCACTGTCAAGCGGAATGCTACATCACAAGGATAACCGAATGTGAAAAGAACTGGTTTTCTTTGTAATCCTAAACTTTCTAGTTTGCGCATTAAAAGCCATTATTCGAAGAAGAGCGCACAGGCTCCAGCTGGCTGCCAAAGGGGTCCTTGGCATCACAGGCTAAGAACCTACTTCTTTGGGAGAGACCAGGGGCGGGGAAGGGAGGGAAAGGAGATAGAGGCAGGCTTCACTTCCTCCGCCGGCTCCCGCAGCGGGTTGGTCGGCTGAGTGGCGGAGGGTCGGGCGGAAGAGCAGATGGGGACCGGGAAAGGCGCTGTCGGTGACATCACGGATAGGGCGATTCCTACGTAGATGAGGCAGCTTAGGGGCTGCTGCTTCCCACGAAGGATTTCTCCTGCTTTGGGAGCAAGTCCAGGACCGCCGGCTGGACGTGAGAGTCCCAGCTGTGTGTCAGGGCTAGGAGGGCTCCGGGTGGCATGGGGCGGGGTGGGGGTGGGGGTGCGGGTGCGCGGGGCAAGTGACCGTGTCTGTAAAGGTTGAGGCGTATGGAGCTGTCTCAGGGCGGAGGTGTGTGAACTCATAATTACCTGGCAGGGGAGACATTATGATCATTAAGGTGGTTTTCCCAGAGCGAGGCTTATCCTTTGCACTCCGGATGTGTTGACCTCTGCGATTTCGCCTGTAATCCCAGCAGAAAGGTACAGGGAGGCCCAGGCAGGCAGATCACTTGAGTTCTTAAGTTCGAGAGCTGCCTGGCCAAAATGGCGAAACCCTGTCTCTACTAAAAATACAAAAATTAGCACACCTGTTGTTCCAGCTACTTTCAGGGGGTGGGGAACGAGTGGGCTGAGGATCAACTGAAACAATATCATATTTACAAATGATTTTTTTTTCCTGTAAGGCTAGTCAAGTGAAGCAGTGGAAGTGGAGAAGGAACAAAGAAACCTGTAACTGGTTGTGATCAATTATTTGTGAACAGGAATGAATTTTTTATGCACTATACACTGTTTTCATAGTTACATATGCTGCAAAGCTGGTGGTGAACAGCAGTGCCCTGGTCCCTTCCTACACTTATCTGTAGGGATAACAATTTTTAATGCATGCAGCCAACCTCTACATAAATATTGTTACTCTTTGACTGTCCAATTTTCCATCCCAGGCCCTGCAGTGCAGCCTGCAAGGGGAAATGGAGTTTATTTTTCCTTACCTGCCAGTCCACTCCAAGGAGCCAAGAAGGCATCTTCTCACCGCCCCCCTCCCCCAGCTCGTCCTCCAAACTGAGCCCCTCAAAGACTGCGGTGTTTTTCAGTCCTTCGTAACCGCTCTCAGCCCCAAAATATGAAAATCAGAGCGATGGTCCTGAGCGCCTGGAGTGACATCTTAGTTCGCTCCCTAGACCCATCAGGAACCTCATCCCCAGTGCTCTGAAGCGCAGGAGAAAACATTTTTTAACTCTGGTAGCGTCCTAAGGCGTCTTCTCCTTGGGGCAGGGTCCTGACGGGACGAGGGGGAGCCCCACCGTCAGAGACTGCCCCCTCAGAGCTGCTCAGGCTCCTCTTCCCCGTGGTCCTGCGGGAGTTCAGCTGGGGCGGCCGAGGAACAGAACCCGCGCTCCCAGCCTGCGCTCCCAGCCCGCGCGGATCTCTTTCCGGCTGAGATCTTGGGAGGAAAGAATGAAATTTCCCGGAGTCAGTTTCCAAAGCTTAGTGAAACAGCGACTTTTAGGGCCCGCAATAGAGACGTAGGAGCTAGAAATTCGGCATAAAAATCTGAATATGAAGAACAGAATAAATTAACATTCGGCATTGGATGGGCCATGCGAATAAAGCAGTGCTACTCCCAAGTTAGGTCTCCAACCACCGATCCTAAACTGAGACAATCTCCAGTGACTGAGCTAACCCCATCAAAATTTCTCACGCCACAGTTTACTTACCAAAATGACAAAGGATGCGATTACGATATTTCCCGGGTGAAAGGAATCTCGGGGTCCAGGATCGAGAGGCGGCAGCCTTTTTAGTGGAGACCTCTCACCCCGAGGCCCAGGGTCGCCCTGAGAGGGGGTGAGGACTTGCTGGGTCGCTGGGTCCCTGGCGGGGGGAGTCCGGGCCTCCGATTGCTGGGTGCCAGGAGGCTGGCCCTGAAAGGGGATCCTCAGGGCTCTTTGACCCCGAATGGATGATTCGGCGATTTCCCTGTGGTCCGGGCCACTGTGAGAACCCGGTTTCTGGGACCCCGAACACCGAAGAGGGGATGAGGAGAGCGGCGTGCATCGCGAGGCTCAGACAGCGGGAGCAGAAGGGACACGGAGGCCCGCAGCACAGAGCTTCTGAACGTCAGCAGAATCCCCATTCCATTTAGGGAGTAAAACACGGCATTGCCGTCCTAATTAAACTGGAAGGTTCCACCGAGACTCGAACTCGGATCGCTGGATTCAGAGTCCAGAGTGCTTACCATTACACCATGGAACCTCACAATGCGAATTTGTCAGAAACGTCTGAATTCCTAATAAGTAGCAATAGTTCCCACCCACCCATGTCAAGGCATTTCTATTATCCCACAAGCAACACTCCAGGAAGGTGGACCTGCAGGAAGGAGCCATCCTTCTTGCTTTCTCTCTGCCCTCTCTTTTGATCGACTTCTATCATTTCATTTGCACCTCGGAAAATGAGGCAAAAATCCACTGCGAGTTTAAGGCCAGAGAAGAGCCCCTGAAGCTTCTGTCATAGAGTTTCCTGTGCCGAGGTGAAATTTCTTTCTTCCTTTCTTCGTTTCTTCCTCTTTTCTTTTCTTTTCTTTTCTTTTCTTTTCTCTCTCTCTCTCTTTCTTTCTTTCTTTCTTTCTTTCTTTCTTTCTTTCTTTCTTCCTTCCTTCCTTCCTTCCTTCCTTTCTCTCTCTCTCTCTCTCTCTTTCTTTCTTTCTTTCCATTGAGACAGAGTTTTCTTCTGTTGCTCAGGCTGGAGTGCAGTGCAGTGGCAGTGGGTGATCTCCCCTCACTGCAACCTCCATCTGCTGGGTTCAAGTGATTGTAATCCCCAGTAGCTGGGATTACAAGTGTGGGCCACCATGCCTGGTTAAATTTTGTATATTTAGTAGAGATGAGGTTTTGCCATGTTGGCCAGGCTGGTCTTGAACTCTTGACCTCAAGTGATTTGCCCACCTTGGCCTCCCAAAGTGCTGGGATTACAGGTGTGAGCCACTGCGCCCAGACCGGAAATGAAATTTGTGCAAAATTTCTGTTATTTTCTTGATGCTTTCCTTCTTTTCTGTTTGCCCAAGGAGGCCAGATTATTGTTAAAACAGGACATGGGACACCCTGGGTGCCTTGCCCCCTTCCTCCCTGTAGTGTATAACAGAAGACAGCAATCAAATGAGATTGGGAAGCAGGGAATCATTCATTGTCTTGTTCATATACTTCTATGTTTGTTTGTTTGGTTGGTTTTAACAAAATTTGCTCACCAGAAATGGAAATGTTTTGGATTTAAAATAAATGCAATCAGCCATATTATATGTTTCTATAAAACACTCAAACCAGGCCATACTCACCTGCTTTGACTCAAAATCAACCATATACTGTCAAGGTCAGGAGGCAGGGCCCTGACATTTAAGCACAGTGTATTTTCTCAGAATTGGCCAAGTTGATGTCATTCCAATTTCTCAATATCTCATGACCCATTAATTGCAGGCTTTAAAAGTGTACATGTATTGTTACTGAAAACCCAGGTGTTTGGTCTAGGCCCGCTGCTCAGCTCACAGAAAGCCAATCATTGAGACATTGAGTATTGCCAAGGAAGAAGGCTTTAATTGGGTGCTGCAGCTGAGGAGATGGGAGATCAGTCTCAAATCAATCTCCCTGATCAACTAAAGTGAGGGGTTTATGTAGCAGGGAAGAAACGTAACTGTGAGTAGGAAAAGAGGAACTGGGGGGGTGAGGAAGCACTCATGATGAGTGAGGGGTCTGGCATCTCATTGTCTGGATGCTGTGATCTGCTGAGTTTCAGGTCTATGATGCCTTTTGAGAGGCTGAGGGTCCTTTCCTGAGGAATGAACTCAGATAAAACAAATGTAAGTTTCAAGCTTTAAGACTAGAAGGGTCCATTTCTACATCTATCCAAAAACACTGTCTGTGGAACTATTGCGTCGATTTCAGTCCCCACTTTCTATTTGTCAGCTCCTCAATCATGGGGAATCTGGTCATCCATCTTTCTGGCTGTGTCATGTGGAGAAGGGGCATCCTGGGCAGCTCCATACCATGGGTGACCGCATGGCCACCCAGGAATCAAACATTCATCTAATACCATAGTTTCTCCTGAAACACAACCTTCGTCTCTCCAGCTCCCCATTTCCACTAAAGATAAAACACAGAAGGACCAACCTACCTGCAAAAGAAGCTTCAGTCCCATATACTTGGCCTGATTACCCACACAAAGTGCAGCAAGAATCATTGTTCACATAGGCTCTCCTAAATGGGCTTTGCTGGAACATTTCACAACGCCATTTCAGGCAAAGCCCTGGGAAAATTACCAATTCCTCCACCTGTGTCAGGTTATAAAAGAAAACAGAATCTTATTGAACTTATGCAAATAAACACATTGTCATGAATTAAGAATATTCAGTTTACAAATTCTGGAGAAATTTAGCAGAGAGAGAAAAATATGCCTCAAATTCTGTTTAGAAGACTATTCTACTCAATTGTTGCAGGCTATAAATAGCTCAAAAGGAAAAAAGTTCTCCAGACTCTGAAGAATAAACCATGTTTCAAACAAACAAACAAACAAAGGCCATAAAAACTTATTTTAGTCCTCCATTAGTTTAATCCATGCAATCATCTCCTGCTCTGCTTCATACTGGGCTAGCAATCTCTATGAACACATCAGCCTTTCTATTAGTGCCCTGGAAATTTTCTCTTTAGTTCAATGGCATGATCTCCAGAGTTATCAGAAACCTGCATCTAAGAGTCCTTTTCATGGACTTCCCCAAAAAACCAAGGCCTGGACTGTAACTGATTTTAAGTCACTTTTTGAGAAGAATCAAAGCAAAACAACAATTGTGGATGACAAAAGCCTTAAGACAGCCATAGTTATAGATACAGTTGACAAGGGAATTCAGTTGTTTCTGTGGCACACAACAATTTAACGTAATAATCATAATTATTACCGACAGCATATCAGAACTCTAGGAATCTCATACAATCCTGGAACACACATTAACAACATATCTGTGTCAATAGAACCCAAAGGAAGTGAAACACCACCTCAGATTTGACAATGCTTCATGCATAATTCTACATAACAAATAAGCCTAAGAAGCCTAATATATCTCTCTTGGACTTCAGGAACCTAATATCCAAAAAGTTAATTTGAGGTCCAAAGGGCTGAATTTAGAAATTTTACTCTTAAGAAAGTTTGCCAGATATCAAAGTTTTGAGACACTTGATATCACAAAATAGGATCACAGATCACCTTAGAATAGTCAATCATTTAGCCAAAAGGTAAACAAAAATATTTTATCTATTATTAATATTACACAAACATTTTGATCAAAAGAGAAAACTAAATTTTACCTTTGTGTGGTGTATTAAAATGTTAAAGATAATTTTAATAAAACCTTATACACAAATTTAATTATAATCAGTTTGACCATAAGGTAAGAGTTTCAAAAACCTTTCATGACCTTTTATACTTTTCTATGAAAAAGCAGATGAATGCTCTAGAAAACCCTGTTATTCTGATACACGGGGCCAGTTGCTGGCCTTGCATCAGTGTGCTCCTGAGTGTAATGTCTAATTTATAGAAAATCTCTGAATTTGAGAGGCCAGGGTGGGTGGATCACTTGAACTTAGGAGTCTGAGTCTAGCCTGGGCAATATGGTGAAACACTGTGTCTACCAAAAATGCAAAAAGAAAGAAAGAAAGGAAAAAGGAAGGAGGGAAGGAAAGAAAAGAAAAGAAAAGAGAAAGAAAAGAAAGTCTCTGAACTAAACTTATCCCTCAGACTCCGGCCTTACAATTGTCATGTGCCCATCTCTTCTGTCCAGAGGAAGAGGGGGCATGAGGTGGAAAAGGGGGCAGGTGGGATTGTTGGGTCTAGAGAGATTAAATTGTTTCAATTTCTTGTTCTGTTTCTCATGAAAGCAGTTCATTTGGATTGTCATCTTCCTCAGGATCTGAAGATGAGGCATTGAATGGTGTCAATATTCAAGATTTAGCAGGAGTAGGTGCCTTTTTCAGACCCAGGAGTCAAAGTCCTGTAAGCTAATAGCACAAGGATTAGTTAATAGGACATTTGTACTGCAGAAAGTTCTATTTCTCTCTAATATGTCACCAATAAAAACACTGTGATTTGGTGTCCAGTAGTTACTGCCTGCAGCACTTCAAACCATTGTATTAAAGTGGTTAGGATACTCCTTGCATGTAACTAGTTGCCAGCATTCTAATGACAGAACTGTGATTGAAAGCATCAAAAATGTGACAGAACCTATGCCAAACTTTTCAAAGTAAGACAACTAAATTTTCTCTCCATCATTTAACAAAATGTTAAATGCAAATATCAGTTTTGGAAATTCAGTATGAGGATAAATAATCTTCTTTTATTTAAATACTATACAACAAAACAAGAACAAAGTGAGAATAAACACAGAGTCGTTTCTTTTCAGCTATTTTATTTATTTATTTATTTTGAGACAGAATCTCCCTCTGTCACCCAGGTTGGGGTACAGTTGCAGGATCTCAGCTGACTGCAACCTCCACCTTCGAGTCCCGTGTTCAAGGGATTCTCCTGCCTCAGCCTCCTGAGTAACTGGAATTACAGGTGTGCACCACCACCCCCAGCTGATTTTTGTGTTTTTAGTAAAGACAGGGTTTCATCATCTTGGCCAGGCTTCTGGCCTTGAACTCCTGGCCTTCAGTGATCTGCCCACCTCGGCCTCTCAAAGTGCTGGGATTATAGGAATGAGCCAGAACACCCGGCCTTCTTTTCAGCTATTTTAAAAGAGCATAATCACATATTTCCAAGATTGGTTTCTAGATACAGTACTAATTACTGATTAGGTTGCTTTCACCATTAAAATCTTCAAACCAGTGCGACAATTGTACATGTTTTGTTTTCAAGTACACACATGAAGGCCCAACAGTGATACAAGGCTTGGGATCAAAAATCACTAGAAATTCTCACAACTTGTTTTTATTACCACTTCATCCAAGTGAATGTCACTTAATTTTAATAACGGTAAACACAACTAAAGGAGGTTGAGAGAAATCCAATCAATATAATATCCTTAAGGACAGGCCAATCTTTCCTAAACGTGGAAACTTTGTACCAACATCACAGTTTTTCCTCACTAAAGGAAAGGGTCTGCAACCAACTCAAATGATCGATTGAAACCAACTCATATTACTGATTGCACTGAATATATACCAAACATCAGGCCATGGGTGCCTGAGTCCTAGTGTTCCTATGACATCCCCTGGGAGTGGTGGAACTCTACTTTTCAATGATGGGAAGTCTTGGGCAAGAGCAGGTCTCCTCCCCTTGTCCAGTATAGACAGCTTTTGTGTCTAACTCTGCCTCAGCAGCTGGCCTATACCTGGGGGCAAGGGTTGGACAGGTTCCTAGCTCCAACATTAGTGGTAGATGCCTTTTGTTTTATGTGAGAGAAGCAACCACGTTTTGTGCCTGTGCTCTGGTGGTGCTCTATCATGCAATCATGACTTATATGCCTACACCACTGTGGCAAGCTCGAGAAATTCTCTTTGCCTGCTACATGTGTCTTATCAGCACTAAGTACGTGGGAGGAAAGACCCAGTAAATGGGCAAAACAGGCTATGTGTCTGGGACTCTCAGAGATTCTAAGCTGTCACAATAGTTCACACTTGGCCTTTAAGAAATGATGAAGCCTGTAATCCCAGCACTTTGGGAGGCTGAGGCGGGTGGATCACGAGGTCAGGAGATCGAGACCATCCTGGCTAACATGGTGAAACCGTGTATCTACTAAAAATACAAAAAATTAGCCGGGCGGGGTGGCGGGTGCCTGTAGTCCCAGCTACTAGGGAGGCTGAGGCAGGAGAATGGTGTGAACCCCAGGGGGCGCAGCCTGCAGTGAGCCGAGATCGCGCCACTGCACTCCAGCCTGGGGGACAGTGAGACTCTGTATCAAAAAAAAGAAATGATGAAAACTTTAGTGATTTTTCTCCAACCAACATTTATGGCTGCCATCTTTTCCTTCCATTATCTGTTAAAGATGAACTGCTTCATCTGTTTGTCCTTCTGTAGGGGGGTTTCTCATGCTTTGGACTTCAGCTGACTCAGGGGCCTTGCAACTTCAGCTCTCTGGTGGGATCAAAACACATATGATTTTGCAGACCATACAGCTTTTTCTTGTCATTAGAGTGGGAACAACTGTCTCTTGCAGCTTTCTACATCTTAAACAACTGTTGAATCACATGTCTGTTTTATAAAATCCTTATCTTGTCCTCTATTTCTGGACTAATTTCCCTTCAGGATACTACACAAATTCTTTTAGCCAATCACTTCTTTTGAGGCTGTGAGAGAGACATAGTGAGCACCTTGACGATCTCTGCAAATGAGCCTATTCATTAGGTGCTCATGGGAAACCTGGGCCCAGACCAGCACTGAAACACACAACTGTCACCCACAGCTCTAGTTGAATTTTTGTCATGAAGCTCTTTCTCCTCAATAAGCATACTAGTCTTAGAACAAGTTTGAGATTGGGACTATCTTAAAATAGGCTTCCTAAGTGGCTACTAAGATTTGCTGGGACTCCAGTTTCTGGTCAAATGTGAGCTAGAGAGTAAAGACAACATTCTTCACCCAGAAGAAGACAACAGTAAATGGATACACCACATTTTTCATCAACCTGAGAACAATTATCTCAATGAATATTAAATTAGTGATGAAATACTTGTTTCCTCAAGCGCGTGATGCTGAAAATTGGAAAAGTTGCCTTGGTTGTTTAAATGATTGTGTGCTCAGATTGAATTTGAGTGTACACAAGGTGCAGCCTCCAGCAGAAAAGATTCTAAGAACTGGATGTGGGTAGAGGATGCAATTATGGAACTTGGTATCTTTCCCACCTTCTTTTCTTTCTTCCCATTTTGACTGGTCTTGTAATGCTAGGCCCAGGCATCAATATACATACAACTAAAAAAGCAATATCAGTGCAAAAGACATAATATCTATACAATGAAATTAGATGGTGCCTATTGCTAAAGTTACTTTAACTTCACATCATGTAGCCCAGTAAGGTGAATGCCACCCACCTACCAAGGGTGTTAGTCAGCTCAGGCTGCCATAGAAAGATACCATAGATTGGGTGGTTTAACAACAGACTTTTATTTTCTCAATATTCTGGAGGCCAAAAGTCAAAGATCGATGTGCTCACAGAGTTGGTTTCTGGGGAGGCCTCTCTTCCTGGCTTGCAGAAGTCCACTTTCTTGCTTTGTGCTCCCATAGCCTTTCCTCTGTGCCTGTGTGGAGAAAGAGAGAGATTCTTTGATGCCCTTCCTCTTCTTATATGGACACCATTCTGACCAGATTAGGACCCCAATTCTATGGCCTAATTAACCTTAATTACCTCCTTAAAGACTCTATCTCTAAATACAGTCAAGTTGGGGGTTAAGCTTTCAACATATGAATTCAGGGGAAAACAATTCATTTTATAAAACCGAGTAATAGGGACGATCCTATGATTCTTTTTTTTTTTTTTTTGAAATGGAGTTTAGTTCTTGCTGCCCAGGCTGGAGTGCAGTGGCACAATCTAGGCTCACTGCAACCTCCGCCTCGCAGATTCAAGCAATATTCCTGCCTCAGCCTCTCAAGTAGCTGGGATTACAGGCATGCGTCACCATGCCTGGCTAATTTTGTATTTTTAGTAGAGATGGGGTTTCTCCATGTTGTTCAGGCTGGTCTCAAACTCCGACCTCAAGTGATCCACCCACCTCAGCCTCCCAAAGACCTGGATTACAGGCATGAGCCACCATGCTCAGCGATCCTACGATTCTTTACCTATTAAATCCTGTGACATTTGCCTGGTGGTGGGGCCAGGAAGAAGTTGTTAGCAAGGCTGCTATTGCTAATTCTATGATTAGGAAAGCACACCTGAGCTGAAGTGCCTGGCTTATGGGAAAGAATGCAGGTCAAACAGGTATGAAATAAAAATAGGGGGAAATGGTAGCAAAAAATAGCAGTGCTCTTACATGAGTTATGTATCCAGGAAGGATAAAAATTGTGCAATTTCATGGAAATCCTATTGTCTTTATCAGGAGAATGACTTTACAAGTTTTATAAACTGGGGGAAAAGGATGGTGTGGATTAAGGAGCACACCTGATGCTCAGCGTAATGTGAATTCTTGACTAAACAGCTATAGGGTGTGAAGGAAAAATCAGCAGTCAAAGAAAACTCAAAGATTTTTGGACTGAGCATGTGGAAGGATGCAGTTTCCATCCACAGAGGTGAGAAAATAGCCTGTGCGGCAGGTTGTAGGAGGAAAAATAGAGATCAGCTGAGGACCCCAAAACCCTGCTTGAAAGAGTTTTCCATTCGCCCTGTTCCCATTTCTACATCCCCTTGAGATTTTTGTGAGGCTGAATGCAGAGTTGCTTGGCCACTTCTCCCCCTGGGCACCAGTCCTCTCATCCTCCTGACAGCATCTTCCATGGCCCTGGCTCTGATGACAATCTCCCAACAAGATGTCATCCTGCAAAGGCGATCTGAGCCATAGCTGGGGCAAGGCCATCCACTTCTTGACTCATGTGCTTTGGTGGGCCCCAGGAGTACTTCACTGTTTCTCAGAGTAGTAGGTCTTTTGTATGGAACTCTTCTGAGGAAAACAGGGAGGAAACAGCCTGAGGGGTGGAAAGGGAGGGCTGTACCAGGGATTCTAGGAAAGCTGAGCCTAGGCTCTCAATGCAAGGAACATTTACCACCTGAGAAGTTCTACTCAGTTGCTATTGTTAGTTTAGAATCTCATCAATGAAAATGGCATAGAAATTTGTTTTCTTCCTGGTTATATGTACACCTACATAATATCCTTAATTTTGCCTCTTGGCTCACAAGCCTACAATACTTCCTATCTCCCTGGCCCTTTACAGAAAATGTGAACTCTGCAGACAACAATGCCCCAGGCTTTACAGAAAAAGACACCCAGGAGTCTCTTTTACTAATTTTCATTTGTTGGACATTTTTCCTGGTCACCAATAAATTCCCTTTCTTGGCTTGTAATGATTAGTTTCTGGTTGGTTGTCATTTGCAATGACACAATATATACTGGGACCTCAAAGCAGAAAAACCGTAGAAGAAAACCTTGGAAATATTCTCAACATCAGCCATGGCAAAGAATTTATGGCCAAGTCCACAAAAGCAATTGTAGCAAAGACAAAAATTCACAAGTAGGACCTAATTCAATGAAAGAGCTTCTGCACAGCAAAAGAAACCATCAACAGAGTCAACAGACCACTGACAGAATGGGAGAAAATATTCACAAACTGTGAATCTGACAAAGGTCTAATGTCCAAAATCTATAAGGAACTTTAAAAAAATCAACAAGAAAAAAAATCCCATTAAAAATTGGGCAAAGAGACATGAACAGACACTTCATAAAAGAAGACATCCAAGCAGCCAGCAAACACAGGAATAAATGCTCATCATCACTAATAATCAGAGAAATGCAAATCAAAGCTACAATGAGATACCATCTCACATCACTCAGAATGGCCATTATTAAAAAGTCAAAAACCAGCAGATGCTAATAAGGCTCTGGAGAGAAAGTTTATAAACCCTTGGAGTGAATGTAAATTAGTTCAGTCACTGTGGAAAGCAGTTTGGAGATTTCTCAAAGAACCAACAACAGAGCTGCTATTCAACCAGTAATCTCATTACTGGCTATATACTCAAAGAAATGTAAATCATTAAAAGAAAAAGACACATGCACTCCTATGATTATCACCAGGCTGTTCACAATAGCGAAGACATGGAATCAAACTAGATGCCCATCAGTGGTGGATTAAATAAAGAAAATGTGGTATATATACAACATGGAATACTATACACCCATAAAACAGAATGAAATCATGTCTTTTGCAATAACATGGAGAGAGGAGGAGGCCATAATCTGGAGGGAACTAATGCAGAATCAGAAAATGAAATACCGAATGTTCTCACTTAGGAGCGGAACCTAAATATTGAGCTCACACAGACATAAACCTGGGAACTGTAGACACTGTGGACTACCATGAGGTAGGGAGGGAGGGAGGGAGAGTGGGTTGAAAAACTAGCTATTGGGTACTATGTGAACTGCCTGGGTCCAATATATCCATGTAACAATCCTATACATGTACACTTGGTACATAAAATAAAACTGAAATTTTTACAAGAACAAAATTATATTACACTAAAAGAATTACTGTACAAAAAGTAAAATAATAATGGATTTTAAAAGATTAAATATTACAAATAAAAATCTAAAATCAATAATCCAAACTTACACTTTAGGAAACTCAAAGAAAACAAGAGCAAATCAAGTCCAAAGTGAGTAGAAGACAAGAAACAATAAACACTAAAGCAGAAATCAAGGAAATTGAAAACCAGAAATCATTAGAAAAATGTCAACAAAACCTAAAGAGTGTTCTTTGAAAGGACCAATAAAATTGATAAACCTTTAGCTGGTGAGCCAAGAAACAATGAGAAAAGGTACAAATTACTAATATGAAAAAGAAAACAATGACCCTCACTACAGATCTCATGGACATTAAAAGGATAGTAGAGGACTATTATGCACAATTCTCTGCTCACAGATTTGATAACTTCAATGAATTGGACCAAGTCCTTGAAAGATAAAGTTGACCCAAACTCATACAAGGAGAAATAGACAACCTAGATAGGTCTCTATCTATTAATGAAATTGAAGCAACAATTAACAACCTTCCAGAACAAAGCACCAGGTCTAGATGGCTTCACTACCAAACATTTAAGGAAGAAACTATGCCAATTCTCTCTAGAAAACAGAAGCCGAGGGAACACGTCTTAACTCTGGTCTAGGAGGTAAGCTTTACCCTACTAGCGAAACGAGACAAATGGTTTTGAACCAGGATGTTGAACTAGTCTGGACTGCTGACCAGCTCCTGAAGCTCAACCCTGGAAGAACTGTAGAAACGAGAAGAAAACATGGCTTACGGGAACTGTAAAAATTGGTAAACCTCCTGTAGAGACCAAGGCAGTATTGAATCGGTTTGTGTGGAAGGTTGATGTTCACCAATAGCAGAGAGAGAACAAGAAGGAGGAAAGTATTTTCGGTTCTGCTCTTGCGTCTCTCTCCATGGCTCTGGGCCAACTGCGCTTCTTACCCCTTCCCGAAAGAGACTTGTCAGCGGCTCTTAATCCGCCAGTGCAGCAGCTGTGATGTAACACAATATAAGACCCAATATAAACTTCGCTGAGGAAAAGAGTAGATGAAAACAGGGTGAAACCGGATAATCGCAGGGCTTTCCTCTTCAGAGTGTCCTCCCCAGGCCTCCAGAGCTAATGATTGCCATGGCCTCCCCACCACGCTGCTTAAAGAGAAGCATTAAAAAGAATCCCGTGGACAGATTTGCCTGGTGGAATGTAAAACCAACAGGGCTGATAGAAATGAGTTTTGGGGATATGCTGCTCTCCACTCGGGGCCAATCCTTCATTTTGCCGAGACCACTAAAGACTGGGCTTTCCTCGACAGGAAGGTCCGAGGCCCCCCTCTACAGCTCCCCTCATCTGCACGTGGGTTCCTCCTCACACGCCTCCCCTTTCCCTGGGTCCCAGTTCCCCAACATTGCGAGTGTTCGCCCAACCCCACAGCTTCTCTCCTTTCAGGAATGTCATTGCTTGAGCCGCACTCCATCGCAAGATGTGTCCCAATGGTCTATCCAAGGTCCAGGCAGAGAATCAGTGACCAGGTGACTCTTTGTACTGCAGAGATCCAACAACAGAGACGATAAAAGTCGTGCCGGTTTTAGGGCCAAATATGTAGAAACGCAGAGACCAACCAAACCCACAGGCTGCTTCAAAGAGAGTCTCTGCTTAGGTAAATTCCGCTCCGGGGCCGAGCTCACGCCTGTAATCCCAGCACTTTGGGAGGCCGAGGCTGATGGATCATGTGAGGTCAGTAGTTCAAGATCAGCTTAGCCAACATGGTGAAACCCCGTCTCTACTAAAAATACAAAAATTAGCAGGAAATGGTGGCATGTGCCTGTAATCCCAGCTACTTGGGAGGCTGAGGCATGAGAATCACTTGAGCCCGGAAGGTGGAGGTTGCAGTGAGCCAGGATAGTGCAAGTGCACTCCAATCTGGGCCACAGACCGAGACTCTGTCTCAAACAAACAAACAAACAAAAATAAATAAATAAAAGAAAAATAAATTCCGCTACGGAAAGAACCTGAGGACTACATACACAGTGGTTCCCCCGACCCCCCGCTCCTTTTTTTTTCTTCATTAGCGTGGCACAGTAAGTAAATGTGAAAACCACAGGGCACAAAGACAGGACGCTGCATTTGCCGGAAATGGTATCCAGGTCTCCCGTGTGGGAGGCGAGAATTCTGCCACTGAACCGCCAATGCCTCCTGACGCCCGAGCTCTGCAGCCTTGGATACAGTTAAGAAACAGACTTGGGGAAAGGAGTCAAGATTTTCACCATGTTCTCTTTGGGAGATATGACTAACAAAAAAGACACCCAGAGCAAAGGCTCACAGTGGAGATTTGCATCAGGCAACACCACAAAATTATGGCTTCACATTAAAAGGGTTGACTTGAAAAAGCCTTATTCTGAGTAGGCTCTGTGCAACTGGATAAAAAACCTCTGTAGGAAAACATCAGAAATTCACCCAGCTTTTTGTCTCTGGTCCTGTATCCAGTGTGAGCCTGTGGAAAGTTCTTGCCTCGCTTGTTGATGTCTTCTCTTTGCCTCCCCATTGCTTGGTGCCTCCCAAACCCTTTCCTCCCAACCTTGACACAAACATCAGCACTTTCCTCAAAAAAGGCCGTCAGAACCCAGGAACTCGAGTTTGGAAAGCTGAACTCTTGGGACTGTGCCTGGGATATTCCAGGAGACCAGGGTGATAATTGAACTTCCCTCCTCCTACACCTCTATCGAGTTCCTGGAAAACGCCAGGGATCAGATCTTGCTTTTAACTTCTTATACTTTACAGAGACCTAAACAAGAGGGAAGAAATGGACATTTCACGCCAAGATTTCTTCCCTTCACCTCACCCTGGTCGGCCACCCAAGGAGGCCAGTTCAGGGAAAAACAGTTTCATTTCATTCTAGGTAGATGCTAGGGTATTACTCCTAACATAAAGTGTTCTTTTGCTGCTTACTTTTGTCAGATATTCATGTTTTCACTCTCATTCTTTTGTTTGGTGGTACAAACAAAAGAGTGGTACAAATGAGCGTGGTACAGATTTGCACTACTCTTTTTGTTGTTGTTTGTTTTCTTGACTTTAAAAAAATTTTTATTTCCAACTTTTACTTTAAATTCAGGGGTACATGTGCAGTATGTGCAGGTTTGTCTCATAGGTAAATGTGTGCCATGGTGGTTTGCTGCACCGATCTTCCCATCACCCAGGTACTAAGCCCAGCATCCATTAGCTACTCTTCCTGATGCTCTCCCTCCTCCCAACCCCCACCTTCCAACAGGCTCCAGTGTGTGTTGTCCTCACCCCCGAACCCCATGTATCCAAGCATTCTCATATTCGGCTCCAACTTATAAGTGAGAACACACGGTGTTTGGTTTTCTGTTTCTGGGTTAGCTTGCTAATGATAATGTGCACTGCTTTTGACCTGGTGCGGTGGTTCACATCTGTAATCTCAGCACTTTGGGAGGTCAAGGTGGGTGGGTCACCAGGTCAGGAGTTTGAGACCAGCCTGGCCGATATGAAACCCCGTCTCTACTAAAAATACAAAAATTAGCTGGGCGTGGTGGTGCGCGACCTATAGTCCCAGCTACTCGGGAGCCTGAGGCAGAAGAATCGCTTGAACACAGGAGGTAGAGGTTGCAGTGAGCCGAGATCGATCCACTGCACTCCAGTCTGGCAAGAGTGAGACTCTATCTCAAAATACTACTACTACTAATAATAATAATAATGTGCACTGCTTTGAATATTTAACCCTCTTCCGCCATTAAACCATTAGAGCTGGCATTTCCTTTTCTATCCAATATGAGATACTTAAATCCATTATAATTAGCAGTAATTAGTGTTATATTGGAGATGAATAGCATAGTCTCATTCCCACCACCTCATTGTATGATTTCTGTGTTTTTGCTTTGTTTATAAAATCTCTTCCTGCCTTTCTTAACTAGACTGTTCTGTTTTGGTAAATTTTTTGATTTCCTGTAGTGTTTTTGAAATTCCATATCCCTGATAAGTCAATACATTCTGTTAGATCTCAGGTGCACAGGAAGAAGGTAATTATGTACCTTAGCTCAGGGCACATTATGGTGGCTGCTCTCGGCAAGGCACTTACTGTCTTTCCTTCTTTTCTGTGTTCATCCCACTCCCATTCCCCTGTCCACTTCCAGACACATGTTCTGAGAAGTTTACTACATGCTCTTTTATCCCACACTTTCTCTGCATATTTTAAGAAAGGGATGTCTTTGGAGAATATACATTTTTCTTTGGGGATTAGGGGTGTTAAAACAACTTTAAATTGTGAATTGGTTTCCAAAAACCCATTCCATCCTCTTTACTCCATTCTGTGTACTATCTTCTCAACTTTTCTATTCTAATACAAAAGTTTGCATATAGGCCAGGTGTGATGGCTCACGCTTGTAATCCCAGCACTTTGGTAGGCTGAGGTGGGCAGATCATGAGGTCAGGATTTCGAGACCAGCCTGGCCAACATGGTGAAACCCCATCTCTACTAAAAATACAAAAATTAGCCAGGCATGGTGGTGCACTCCTGTAATCCCAAGTACTCAGGAGGAGGCTGAGGCAGGAGAATTGCTTGAACCCGTGAGGTGGAGGTTGTAGTGAGTGGAGATCCTGCAATTGCACTCCAGCCTGGGTGACAAAGCGAGACTCTGTCTCAAAAAAAAAAAAAAAAAAAAAGAGAGAGAAAATACAATAGTGCCACCATTCTAAAATACTGTCTGATAGTTTCTAATGCAGTTAAAAATACACCTACTTATGACCCAGCCATTCCATTACTAGATTTATACTCAATAGAAATGAAGGCACAGGTCCATAAAAAGACCCATAAAAAGGCCCATAGTAGAATATTTGTAAACACCTTATTCACAATAGCCAAAACTAGAAATAGCCCAATTGTCCATCAACTGTAGTATATTCACATGTTGGAATAACACTCATCAATAACACCAAAGAGCTGAGATACATGTCATAAAATGGAAGCATCACATACCATTGTTGCATTAAAAGAAAACAGGTAAAATCAATGTAGTCCTTTACGTGATTTCTACAAGAAGCAAGAGTAAATCACGGAGATAGAAGTCAGAATGGTGATTGCCTAAATGGGGATGGGGTGAGGATTGACTGGAAAGGGGCTCTAATGACTTCTTGGTCTGTTGAAAATGTACCATAACTTGACATAGGTGATGGTTTCTTTTGTCAAAATGCACTGGCTCACACACTTAAGATTGGTGCACTTTGGTCTCTGTGGATTATACTTCAATCATTTACTGATAGCAAAATAAATAAATAAATAAATAAAAACAAAATTAAAAATTGGGGTTGGAGAAAGTCACAAACTTTAGATTTTATTGTATTCTTTAGGTTTTACTTAAAATACCCAGTTGGAGTGCGAACTCTCATCTTCTCTTGTTCATTTCTGATTTGGACTGAAAAAGGCCCCACGGATTTTTGAAATATCTGAGCCAGAAAAACGGGTACGGCCACATCATGTTAACAGTAAAAGATTCCAATAAGGCTGACTGAGAGGAGGCACCTCATCTTTTGGGTGTTGTACTTGCTCAGAGAGGAGGAAAAGTCTTTCAAGATAACCGGACCCCTAGGCGTTCAGGGTAGGGGTTCCTTCTATTCTCGACACTACAGAGAGTTCCGAAGTCACAGGAAAGTTGTGACCTCTACAGCCGCAGGTCAACGGCGCAGCCTAGGCTGAGGTTAGAGGCTAAAGGGAAAGAAGAGCGCTACACCCTAGAATTGACGTTGCCACGCCTGGGATTCGAGCCCAGGCTGCTGCGGCCACAGCGTAAAGTACTAACCACAAGAAGATCACAGCAAGCCACAGGAGCTGAAGCGCGCCGCGCTCCTTCTTTAAACTTAATGCAGGACTGCTTCCCTTTTGGAGACCCAAGGGTCCGCGTAGATTTCGTTCTTTCTTGGTGTCTCTCCGTTTTCCCCCCCTTTCTTCCCCATTCTGATACAATAAGAAAACACTTCTCATCTCTCCCTTGTGCAGTCCTTATCGCTGCACAAAGCTACAGGGGAGTTTCCCTGGTGCACGCCTCTACGGACTTCCTTGCCCTCCTCCTCGCAGTTCCCTGTTGGATTCACCCCTTGCCCGGCCCCGGCCTCCTGCCCCAGACACGCACCCAAAAACAACGCAGCTGAGCCCCCACAGCTCCCTGGTTCAGAGTGGCAAGAGAGGCCACGGGAGGCCTTGCCCCTTGCGCGCCCCACAGGATGCGGAGAAATCAATCGGAATAAATGCTTTTTAAAAAGAACTTACTTCCCCTTCGCGACGAGCCTCAGCAACATGTCGAAATCTTGTCTCTACAAAAAATACAAAAATTAGCCGGGCGTGGTGGCGCGCGCCTGTCGTCTCAGCTACTTGGGGGCTGAGGCAAGAATACCACTTGGCCCCGGGAGGTCGAGGCTGCAGTGAGCCTTGTTTGCACCCCTACACTCCAGCCTGGGCGACCAAGTGAGACCCTGTCACAAAACAAAACTAAACTTCCCCATAGAAAAATGGTTCATGATTTGATTTTTGTTGTTTCTGTTGATATACAATCAACTCCAGCCTAATCAGGAGACACACATGTCCTCCTCCCCACCTTCTTAGGTCTGAGGCTTGGCAAGGCCCATGGTGCCTTGTATCTGTCAAACTCAGGAATCCCAGAGACCTTAGAGAGGAACTCATTTCTAGTGTGATAAAAATGTTCTTTGCTCCCATGGAAGGCTTGTGGGAGTAAAGTGCCTCGAGGTTTTCGTGTTTAATAATAGGAGAGCTATTACAGTAGTATCCTATTCTCAGGATGTGCCTGGGTTTACTGATTGTTCTATCAATAATGTGACCAGTGGAATCAGTCATCCTCATGGTGATCCTCGCCATTGTTTGTGAAAACAGCATTTCTTCCTCTGTTTGTGCATGATTTAACCCTTTTCAAGATGTTTTTGAAATGAGGTGGGTTTCTTGACTTTAGGATTACAAATGATGCTGCAATCTCCACCATTCTTGTACACATATCTTTGGTCACTCATGCAGATATTTCTATAGTGTAGAGAACAGGATGTGCCATTTTTACATTACAGCATTTATTTAATGCTTCTAATTTGAGTACATTCTGCAAATTTATCTTCTGTGGGAGCAGTAGCAAATCATACTCCAATGTGTTTCCCAATTCTATCAATGTCCCTTTTGTCATTTACTTGCTGGCACAACCAACTTTGTACACATCGATGTATGATATTCCTCTGAGGGGAGAGGCGTCCTCCTGGCTTAACTGAGGGGGTGTACAACCGAAGGACATGGTGGACATTACTCACAGATATTCTGTGGCATAGGATGAGCTGCTAAACTTCTAGGATGTTTTAAAGTCCTCCAACATCTGTAATTGTTTTCTGTGGTGACCAAGTCATGTGGGTCTGGAGAAGATGGGCCACAATGACCTCTTTGACAGCTTTCTGTCAAGTCGCTTATCCAAGGGGAGCAAAATCACGAAGTTCCCAGATGACTTTTTTCCTCTCTCCTTTCCTCTTTTCTTCATAAATCTCGGTTTTGCTTTTATTTGACCAAACCAATCTAAGGCCCGTTCTCCCTCCTATACAATGGTAAATTAACATGCAAATAGCTATCCCTTTATTATTCTTTGATAGATTTCTGCAGTGGCTATGTCCATAAAAATTAGCCCATTTGAGATACACCATTGGAGCCAACAGAACCCTGCACCCAACAGGCACCTTGTGCAGACCTGGACCCTTAGAGCTATTGGCTCATGTTCCTTCTGTTCTTGTATCGAATATCATGAATAGAAACTGAGCTCTTTGGCTTTTACCCACTACTGTGGTTATAGCACATTTTCTGTCTCTCGTCTCTCTTATTTTTGTATCAAGATTTTCTGCCATCAGTGGCATCAGTGTGGGTTCCTGGGTTTGATGTTATGCAGCGAACTTCTGGGATCATTTTATGACTATATAACAGTCCGTATTAAATTCTTCTGTTGATGAAGATTTGTGTTGTTCCCAGTTTTTCCTTAGTATACAAATGAGGTTAATAAGAACATTTTTGGTAGAAGCCTTGTTGGATGTGTTGTTCATTTAACGGGGGTAATCAATAGAAGTAAGTGTGCTTCCTTTTCAGGTAGGCTTAACTCGATGAGAAACTGCCAATTATTAGAACAGCTGTTGTGCTAAATTGCAGTCCAACCAACATCACACAGCAATATCATACACACTCTGAATGAGGAAGCAGGAGAGGCAACAACTTTCAAAATCAGTTTCTCTATGTTTCCTTTCATTTTCTTGTGAACCCTTAATGGCATCTTTGAAGGTGGCTGTGGTCACACCAAGTGTCACCACCAGCCTACTCAAGTCTTGCCCCAGAGCCATGGAGTGATACACCAGGGCAGCCCAGCCAAGTCTCAGGCTCATAAACAACAGGCAGGAATAGATGCCTGTGAAATGAGAAGGGTCAGATGATTCCTCCCTCTCCCGACATGTCTGTGCCTCTCTTTGCGGCTGCTGTGTTGCTCAAAACAATTGCTTGCACTTATTTTGTCAAAGATAAAGTCAGACATTAGTCAAAGCTGTGAAAACAGATTTTATTCAGTAACTACTGACCAAAGCAGAAGGGGCTGAATTCCATCCCGTTTGTGCAGAGGTGATGGCATTCTAATGAGAGAGTGAGGCAGGGGAGAGGGCAGGGTCAGGGCACAAGTGAAACATTATGAAAGATTGGTCATTGTAAGCTTCTGCCTCATCAGGACAGCTGTTTCTGCCAGCTGGCAATATTAGATGTTAGGATCCTAACCTCCCACAGAGACCGGAAGACAGAGATTCTGTCCTTCCTGAGGACTACACCTAAAAGGAATGCCTTTCAAATCGTGTGGAAAGACACACTGGAGTCCCTAGGAGATACATACATATCTCAAAGGGATGGAGGAGGGATTCCCTTCTTAGTAAATGCTATAAGAAAGAACCTACCATCATCAGCAGGTATTGGCTAGAACTAAAGTAAGTTCCCCTGGTAGCCTTGAACTTTCTTAGGTAGGCATTGTCATGGGAGCCTAGGGTCATCCATGGGACATTGTCTTATGCTATTAGGAGCCATGATAGAGTCTGGTCATCTCTTAGCGCAGAGGTTTAAACTGAGTCTTTGTGTGCTGAGTTTGGTGGTTCTCACTTTCCATCCCCCCATTCCATGGCCAGGATTTTACTGGACTCTGATAGATGGACAAGGCCACGGGCCATTTTCAGTGATGTTCAAGCAGCCTAGGCATATCTATTGAGATCTGAATGAAAATAAAGAAAACCATGAGATTGAGAGTGGGCCCCACAATAGGTATGCGTTACCAATATACAGGAGATAAACCAAAATATTTCTAGGCTTTGTCAAAATGGAAAGTGACTTATGCAGCCAGGATGAAATTCAAACTTACATTAGCAAAGTATACAGCTTATTGATATTATGAATAAGAAAGCCATGGCAAAATGACAATCCACAAGTGGCAATGGTAGGTACAGGTAGGGAGAGACTCCATAAGGTAAAAATTATCCTCACTTTAAATGAAACTCCTATGTGTTGCTACAGTAAGGGAACAGAAGCCAATGTTATGCTGGAATATATTAATTGTCACGGGATAAACAGGCAGTACATGATGCTACATTTATTAGTCACTTCTATTGAGAGCATTTGTGAAGGTTAATTTTTGTGTCGATTTGACTGGGCCAGGGAGTGCCCAGATGTTTGGTTAGACATGATTTCTCACTGTGTCTCTGAGGGTGTTTCTGGAAGAGATTGACATTTGAATCAGTAAACTGATTGAAGCAGATTTCCCTCCCGAGTGTGAGTGGGCCTCATCCAACCCATGGACGGCTTGAATAGGATGAAGGGTTAAGAAAGAAGTTTTTCTGCTGCACTGTCTTTGAGCTGGGACATCAGTCTTCTGCCTTAAGCCTTGGACTTTGTCTTGAACTATATTTGACTCTCCTAGGTCTAGAGCTTACTCAGAGTAGAACTTGGGCTTCTCTGCTTCTGTGTGTGTGTGTGTGTGCACGTGTGTGTGTGTGTGTGTGTGTGTGTGTGTATCCTGCTCATTTTCTTTCTCTGGAGAACTAAGACTAATATAGTATTATATGCCAGTTGCCAGTTTTTGTCTTTATTCTTTTGGAAGGTGTAAAATAAATAAATAAAACAAAACCCTGCAGGGTTCTCAAAGAAGAACAGTAAGGATTACTGGAAGTTTTAAACTTTTAGGAAAAGCCCTAAGAACAGCTTTTGTTAAAACTGTCTTCAAGAAAATAAAGGGTGTTGGGAAAAATATTGTTGCCTTAATGTTTTTAAGCAAAGGCATGATCAGTAAAGGAGAAATATACTTAGGTTTTCTTAAGTTAATTTTTACATTTTAATAATTCACATACAATCTTAGGAACTCAGAGAGAAAAAGAGAAGTCCCTTGTATCCTTTACTCAGTTTCCTCCAATGGAAACATCTTGGTAATATATCCAAAATGGTAATATTTGCAAATATTGCAAATGTATTGCAAATGCCACTGTACCAGGAGATTGACATTGATACAAGCAAGGTACAGAACATTTCCATCAACACTAGGATTCATCATGTTGCCTTTTTATAGCCATGACCCTGTCTCTTCAGTGCTGCTCCTCCTTCCCTCCTTAACCCCTGGCAACTACTAATCTATTCCCCATTTTTATAATTTATTTATTTCAAGAATGTTGCATAAATGGAATCCTACATGTCACCTTTGGGATTACCCTTTGTCCACTCAGCATAATTCTGTGGAGATTCATCCAGGTTATTGTGGGTATAAATAGTTTGTTGTTTTTAAAAAAATTATTGAGGACTCTTCAGTGCTATGGATATATATCACAGTTTGTTTAACCATTCACCTCATGAAAGTCGTCTATACATTTTTTCCCCAGTTTTGGCTATTAAAAACAAGGCTGCTATAAACTTTAAGTACATGGATTTTGTGTGAACATAAGATTCTATTTCTCTGTGATAAATGCAGAGAATGCAATTCCTAGGTGGTATGGTAGTTGCACATATAGTTTTAAAAGTAAAAACTATACAGATATTCTCCAGAGTGGGCTGTAACCATTTAGATTTCCACCAGCAATGTATGAGTGATCCAGCTTTCTCTGAATCCTTGACAGCACTTGATGTGGTCACGCTTTTCTTTTGGCCATTCTGATAGGTATGTTAGCAATTTCTCATTGTGATTTTAACTAGTATATTACTAGTTGCCACTAATGTTCTGATTTCAATATATGAATTTTGGGGGGGGCTGGGCACAATGCATCCCATAACAATGTGTATTCTGACGTGGTTGGCTGTTCTAAAATTGTCAATTTAAGCCCCGCTGGTTGATCATGCTGTTGGGTTCTTCTATATTCTTGTTGATTTTCTGTCTGGTTTTTGTATAAATTGTTAAGAAAGGGGGACGTCGAAGCATATAGCTATATTTGTGGATTTGCCTAGTTCTCTGTTCAGTACTTTCAGTTGTTGTTGCATAGACATTTATGACTTTTGTCAGGAGAGGAGTTCGTGGATTGGTTTTTTCCTCATTATATAATGTCCCTCTCTGTCTCTGATTAGTTTCTTTGTTCTGAAATATACTATATCTGGCATTAATATAGCCAGTCTTGCTTTCCTTTGTCTAAGGTTTGCATGATGTATCTTTTTCCATCCTTTTGATTTCAACTTTCCTGTATCATCATATTTGAAAGTAGTCTCTTTGCAGCCAGGATGTAGTTGGGTCATGTCCATTAACCTACTCTGCCAATCTCTGTCTTGTAATTGGTGTACTTAGGCCATTTATATTTAATATGATGATTGATATGGTAGGGCTTAAGTCTGCCATTATATTTTTCTTTTTGTGTTTGTTCTCTCTGGTGTCGTTTTCTGGATATGCTTTCTTTTTCTTACCTTCCTGTGGTGACTTGAACGTCTTTGAGAATGGTGTTTTGCCTTATCCATAGTGTTTTTGCATATATCTGTTTGGATAGCCCTCTTGGTTTTCCCAGATATTCATATGTCTGTGCATCTATGTCTTACCACACAGTATACTGGTGTCATTGTTGTACCAGTTTGAGTGAATGATAGACGAGTTACCTCCCTTACCGGTCCCTTCACCCTCCCAGTTTATAGTTGTTTCAAACATTTTCTTTATGGAGAGTTAGAACCACATTGAATGATGCTATGATTTTTTTCTGAAGCCGTCAATCATAGTTTAGAAAACTCAAGAGAAGAAGGAAGGCCTATTTTGCTTCCTTTTTTTTTTTTTTTTAAATTTTCTTCCTGATGTCTCAAGTTTCCTTCTTTAATCACTTCCTTTCTGTCTAGAGAACTCCCTTTAGCCTTTCTTTTAAGGTAGAACTGCTGGTCAGAGATTCCCTTAGCTCTTCTTAATCTGAAATGGTTTTGATCTTCCCCTTAATCCCTGAAAGATGTTTCTGCTGGAGAGAGGAGTCTGGGCTGACAATTGTTTTCTTTCATGGCTTGAAAAGCACTGCACAACTTCTTTCTGCCTCCATGGTTTCTGATGAGAAATCCATCATCACCAGAATTGTTTTTCCTTTCTAGGTAAAGTGTCACCTTTCTCTGTTGCTTTCAAGATATTTTCTTTGTCTTTCATTTCCTACATTTTATTTTTTCATGTATCTTGCCATAGACCTCTTTGGGTTTTCTCCTATTTGGGGTCTTCACAGCTTCTTGAACCTGTAGGTTTCTGTCTCTTGCCAACTCTGGCAAGCCTTTAGCCATTGACTTCTTTATGTTTTCAGCCTTGTCCTCTTCCTCTTCCCCTTCCAGACATAGATAACAACATGAAAGTGAGACCTTGTGAGGCAGTTTCACAAGTCCCTGAGGTTCTGTTCACTTTCTCACCCAGTCTATTTTTTGCTTGTTAAGATTGTGTAATTTCTGTTTTTTCATGTGCAGTGGATGGATTTCTTTGCTCTGCACCATCCATTCTGCTGTTGAGCCTATGTGCTGGACTTTTTATTTTGGTTGTTGTATTTTCCACTTCTAATACTTCCATTTGTTTCTCCTTTAAGTCTTGTATTTATTTGCTAAGGCTTTCTATTTGTCCATTTGTTTCGAATGTGCTCATAATTACTACATCATTTTCATCAGGCTTGCTTGCTTTAAAATCTTTGTCAGACAATCTCGACCCCTCTCTCATCTTATTGCCAGTGTGTATTTGCTGTCTATTTTCATTCAGAATAAGATTTTCTGGTTCTTGGTGTAATGAATGATTTTCAATAGAAACTTGGACTTTTGGGTATTATGTTATCAGACTCTCGATTTTATTGAAACCTTCTGTTTTAATTACCTTTTTTCTGAGTCTGCTTCTGCAGGAGAAGGGGAGTGGTGCCATCTCCTTGTAGCCAGGTGTGTGTAGAAATCCAGGTTTCTCACCTGACCTACCTCTGTTGACACCCTGAGTGGAGAGCCCAAAGCGAGGAAAGAGCGCAGGGATGAGGCCCCTTGACTTGAGTGAAGGGCGGGCAGGGAGGGTCCTGCAGCTCCTGGAAGGACCACCAAAGTCGGTACCCTGTCAAAGCCAAGAGCCCTGAAGGCCGGACGCCAGGGATAAGGTCCCGAGGCGGGGCCCACAGCCCTGGAGGGGCGGGGTCCACCCTACTGCCGCCCGGAACTCCGGCGCTCAAAACCCGCCGGCTGCAGCAGCTTCTGGAAGCACGGGAGGAGTTCCATTACTACCTGAAACCCTTCGCTGAGCATTAGGAACCAGGCCTGGTTTGCCCACCGTGAATTGGATCGGGAGACGAGGGCGCCGGATGAGGTGGACTTCATGTTAGCTTTAGATCCAGAAATTTCCAGTCTTCTCATCTATCGCCGAAATCTTCTTTCTGAAGATTTCAAGCTGACAGCTACAATGTCTCTGAAACCAAGGAGGTCTTTCCTGTGAAGCCCACTTGGCTTCCTCGCGACCCGAGCTCAGTTGCGGAACCGGTCGAATCGTGTGGCGGAACAAAAGAAAATGAACCTAAATCTGCACCTGGAGCTCTAGCCAAAGACCCATCCATTCAGAGTTTCATGCTCTACTAATTGAGCTAATTGGGGGCGAAAGGGGACCCCTACACGTAGGGGTAGAGCCCCTTGAGCCAGTTCAGAGATCAGGAACTAGAAGGACTCGGCTCATCACCCTCTGAGAGCCACGTCCGCACTTTGGTGGCAAGGAAACTGAGGCTCGAAAAGAGAGCAAGTGCCTGGCTCTGCCTCACACCATGCTACAGCAAGGCTAGAATGGAACACCACTCAGTTTCCTTGTGGCCTGTCCTCAATACAGCCCAAAGCAGTGGCCAGGCTAGCAGAGGTGAGAGGTGTTGAGCAGCTGGGCAGTGACTGCTTGGAGCCCTGCAGTCCTGCAGCCCGCTTGGGTCACAGAGAGCCACTTTCAGTGGGGCTCTCCTCCTCTTGGAAAGTTAATCTTTACCTTCTCTTGTTTCCTCTGACAAGGAGATTGCTGTGCTTGTTGGCTTCCCTGGTGGTCTAGTGGCTAGGATTCGGCGCTTTCACCGCCGCGGCCCGGGTTCGATTCCCGGTCAGGGAATGACTTTTGCAACATCCCCAAATTGTGTGTGAAGATTTGATAGAGAAACACACAGGTGATGATTAAAATACAGAAATATGTTCCCAGCAGCAATATTTGTAATAAGAAATGTTCATCAGTTAGGATTTGTTATATGTTGCAATCCCTCCATACCCTAAAAGGATATACAATTATTTCAAAGATGGATGTAGATAACGATAATAGCTGTGATGAGGCCACCGATGATAATGATAGTAATAATGGCTACTGCTCTTGGAGCGTTTACTATGCATCAGGGCGTGCGTTCAATGTTTTACTGCCGTGTCTTATTTAAACTTGGAACAACCCATTCAGAAACGCATTCCTATTGGGCCCATTTTACAATGTGGAAATGGAGGCACAGAAAACCTGAGTGACTTCAGAGTCACACCACCACGGAATGAGGCTATCTGCTCGCGTCTATGGCTTCATGGACAGAAGTGTCCAAGGTTCTCTTGTTCTTCTGCTAGGGATTGTCATCTTCTCAGAGATGTGCAGCCTGAAGAATCAGCGAAGGCAGGTGCGATGAGCAGGGAGGGAGAGAAAGGAGGTGTGTATTGGGCTTGGGATAGGTAGGTTCTGGAGCTCCAGAACTGAGCTTTTGCCTAAAATGCACCTTTTCTGAACAACATTTATTTTTCTAACAAACCCTTAAGCCTTCAGGCAGGATTTTCTTCATCTAACTTGAAGCAGATGGGCAACAAAGACCCCCATATATCTGGACGTGGAAGAACAAAGGTCAGAAAAGAATAGTTACAAGGTTAACTATGCCTCTGCGTGGAACAGGACGAGTAGTCTTTAGTTTTTTGCCAATGATTGCCCTGATTACTCCACAAAGAGGCAAGTGGTGCCTGGAAATCTGAGGACATCTGCCTCAGACACCTGTCTATTATTAAGTGCCCCCATCCCCAGGCTGCACATCCTCACTTCTTTGTGCTATTGCACGGGTTCTAGATGCCTTCTAGGTGACACGGAGGCCAGAAGTTGTGTGGTTGGGCACATTTCTGAGTTGACACCAGGCCGTGTGAGTGAGGGCAAGATGCAGGAATGCCAGATCCACGACATTCTCCCTGGCCCACACTGTCCCCCTGAGCTTCCCCTATCGGAAGTGGCCCCACTGCACATGACCACAGTAGCCTCTTGGTCTGAAGTCACCCACTTCCCCATCCTTCGCTATGCTTTATCTGTCATGCTCACCACTTGTGTTCCCTGTGCCCGAATGGGGATACACTTGTGGGGAGGACACGAGCTGGTTGTGTTCCCACTGCCCGGTCCCTTTTGATTCCTCCAGATGTGGGCTCGGTGGGGCAGGACTTGCTCACCATGCAGCTACTCACCTAGAGCAAGGCTTCACACCTCGTGAGCACCCAATATATTCTCGGTGAATGAAGGCATTCCAATGCAGGTTTCTGAGAGACATCAAGAATTCTACTGGACTCCCCACTTTTAGTCCTTTGAATAATGCAGGTAATGGGAAGACAGAAAAAGCTTTTCAAACTTGGGTGTTGTTTGTAAGGTTAATTCCAAGTCTAGAGGGCACCTTCTGGAATGAGCTCCCCTCTCTGTAAGGGGACACACCCTCAGCCTGTGGGACTCTGTAGGCAGAGAAGAAGGTGAACCCTGAACACTGAAGAGGAGGAGAAGAAAGTGGGTAATACTGGGGGCAGCCTGGGGTACGAGAGACAGACAGACAGACACAGGCACACAGATACAGATGGAGAGGTTGGAAAGGCAGGGCTGGGTCGAGGAGGAGTCGGAAAGCAAAATGACCTATATGTCCAAGAGCCAGATTTAGGGTGTAAAAGTCGGAGTTCAGTTTTGCTGAAGACAGTCAACAAAAGAAACAAGGCAAAGGGAGCCAATAACTCCAAGGATCCAGGTCTGCATAAGAAGCATGTTCAGGTGCAGGATCCAGAGATTTGTCTCCAGTGAGATGAGTTTTACAGAAAAACAAAACAAAACAAACACCATCAAGGAAGGAATAACACAGAGGTAGTTATTAGCATGCCAATTCACCCTTGTCTAGGAGGGAGAACAGTCCGTAGATCGTTTGCATTCAACAAAAGCAGAATGCAATTCATAAAGAAAAGAGAAGAGGAACAAATTTCTAGACGGAGCCATTCTTTCCCCTCCTATTTGATAAGCCTCTTGACAGGAAGCAGTTCAGGGTCCCTCCAGCCAGTTTTCTCTGGGCTTAGGTAGATCACCAGAGAAAACAATTACAATTATTGGAAGACTTTCTAAACATCTTGGAGGTTTAGCTGTGGAACACGTGCCAGAGAGTATCTCTGGGAAGTGTCCACCATGTCTTTCTGCTGCACCTCCTGCTTAGGTAAGTCAGGCAGGGCACCACCCCCTCATTGGTACATCAGACTGATATATGGAAACTGCTGTGCTGGCAAGAGCAGGAAGGAAAAGGCTCTCTCATTGAGTTGGAAAAATATGTTGGAAGATAAACTGACACACCTCTTGTTGAAGTCAAACTAAGAACATGTAAAGAGATGCCTTAGGCTCCCGGCAAAGTTCGAGTAACGGATGCCCGATTTACTCTCCTGCCTGAAATCTGCTCACTGCTCCTCTCTGCAAACAAACAGGCACCTGTAATCCCAGCAGTTTGGGAGGCTGAGGTGGGCTGATCCCTTGAGCTCAGGAGTTTCAGACCAGACTGGGCAACATAAGGAAACCTCATCTCTACCAAAAAAATTCAAATAATTAGCCAGGCATGGTGGTGTGTGCCTGTAGTCCCGGCTACTCAGGAGGTTGCAGTGGGAGGATTGTTTGAGCCTGGGAGGCAGAAGTTGCAGTGAGCCAAGATTACACCACTGAAGTCCAGCTTGGGCTACAGGGTGAGACCCTGTCTCAAGGAAGGAAGGAAGGAGGGAAGGAAGGAAGGAAGGGAGGGGGCCGGGTGCGGTGGCTTACGACTGTAATCCGAGAACTTTGGGAGTCTCAGTCGGGTGGATCACAAAGTCAAGAGATGGAGACGATCCTGGCTAACACGGTGAAACCTCCATCTCTACTCAAAATACAAAAAGTTAGCCTGGTATCGTGGTACATGCCTGTAGTCCCAGCTACTTGGGAGGCTGAAGCGGGAGGATCACTTGAACCTGGGAGGCGGAGGTTGCAGTGAGCCGATATCACGCCAAAACCTCAATATCAGAGATGATAAATTCACTGGATGGGATCAACAGCAGATTAGACGTTGCAGAAGAAATGATCAGGGAACATGGAACCATGAATAATTAAAAATATGCAAAATGAAACTCACAGACAAAAGAGATTTTTTAAAAATAAAAGATTATCAGTGAACTGTAGGGCAGACTTAAGAGGTCTAAATTATGAGTAATGGAAGTTCCTGAGAAGGAGCAGGGGGGAAAGGAAACATTTATTTCTTTCTTTGTCACTTTTATTAGGAATGGGGTCTCAGTACATTGCCCAGGCTGGTCTTGAATTTCAGGCCTCACTCAACACCTCCCGACTTGGCCTCCCGAAGTTGTGAGCCACTGTGTCCGGCCAATTTTTGAAGAAACAATAGCTGAAAAGTCCCCAATCATAACAAAAATTATAAATCCAGTGACCCAAGGAGCTGAGGAAACCAAAGCACAAGAAACATGAAGAAAACCACTCCTAGATACCTCATAATAATATTGCTCAAATCCGGCCAGAAGAAAAATACATTGTACATACACAGGAACAAAGATGAGGATTGCATCAGCTTCCTTTCTGCTCTTGCTGGCCTCTACCAGGAGCAGCAATGCACATGAGCAGACATAGAAGCAACATCTTTAAGGTACTGAGGGCAGGGGAAGTTAACCTAGAATACTATACCAGAAAAAATAAATTCTCAAAACTGGAAGTAAAATAAGGACATTTAGAGATGTACAAAAGCTGAACGAATTCACTACCAGCCGACCCACACTACAAGAAACGTCAAAGGAGTCTTCCAGGCAGAAGGAATCCAATACCAGATGAAAATCCAGATCTACACGAGGAAATGAAGAACACCAGAAATGGGTAACTATATTAGTTTTTTTTTATTCTGTAAATTTCTTTTGTAAAAATTTGACCATTTAAACAAAAGCAATAACAATGGGTTGTGGGGTTTGTAACATGCGTAAAAGCAAAGTGCATGTCAGCTACAGCATCAGCATCAAGGCCAGAAGGCGAGGTATAATATCACTTGAAGGTTGACTGTGATAAGTTAAAATGGTTTGCTATAAGCCCTAAGGCAATTACTAAAATAACAAAAGAAAGAGTTATATGTAATAAGCAAACAGAGGAGAGAGAATGGAAGGATATAAAAACCGTGTGAACACTATGATAGAGTAATTGCTTTTCACATAGTAATTGCACCTCTACCATATAGAAATACTTACACCAGTGGCTGAAAATGCCCATACAAGAATGACTAGAGCATTATATGTAATAGTAAAATCACAGAACCAATTTAACCTCAAAAGCGTATGGAAAGGGCTAAATGAATGACAGAGAGTGTCAGGCGCGGTGGTTCACGCCTGTAATCCCAGGACTTTGGGAGGCTAAGCGGGCGGATCACCAGGTCAGGAGATCCAGACCACCCTGGCCAACATGGTGAAACCCCGTCTCTACGAAAAATACAAAAATTAGCTAGGAGAGGAGGGTAAAGTTGGTCTCGCTCTGCCTTTCCATGAGTGCATGTGCTGGATAGAAGAAAGTTGCCAGCGGTTTAAGCATTTTTAAAATGCAAGAAACGTTCCATAGAACGAGCTCGAACCACCCGCCTCCAGACTTGGAAGCAAGCACACCAACCGACTGCGACACAGGAACAGTCAACTCTCGCTCTGGTATCACCACGCAGAGCAAGCGTCCATCTAACGTTAGGCGGAGCCACCGCCTTTTGTAGAACAATTGTGCAGGCTCCAAAGCCTCGGAAAACCGGAGAGGCGCAACTTGCCGGCTACGGTTGAAACCCGTGCATTGGGGTGATTCTGAAGCTGGAAGGGCAGCGGAATGGCCTTCGCCCCGTCCTGCCCGTCGCAGGCATCAGACCCAGCATCCTGGAAACGCCTGGGTCCGCGACTCCCTGGGCCTGAATCGCGTGGGTCCGAAGGGAAGCAAGCAGAACGGCCCGTGGGCTCTAGTGATAGCTTTCCCAGTTCTTGGCTCCGCCTTCACCGGACTCGCTACGCTGCTTGCGCTACCCTCGCTCACCTCTGCTTCGGTCGGTCCGGCGGGAGAGAGGAAGGGTGAAAAGCAGAAATAGGGAGAGGCGGGAGAGACGTAGAGGAGGTGCGGACGAGGACAGAGAGACCTCGCGAGAGAGGCCCAGGCTGGAGTGGAGGAGATAAGAATTTTTCTCATCACGTATGAGGATTGGGAGGAAGGGAGGGAAAAGCAGAGCGGGTATGAAAGAATAGCGCGATCCCCCTGTGGCTCTCTGGGAACAAAGCCGCCTAATAATCGAAATCTATTGATGTCAAAATTACTAGAGCAAGCTCAGGTATCATCGCTTGGCCTGTGGCTCGCCATGATCATATAGTGGTTACTACTCTGCGCTGTGGCCGCAGCAACCTCGGCTCGAATCCGAGTCACGGCAATGTCGTTCGTCCAGGCCGTCAGCTATCCACTTTTGCTCCCCGCAACCAGGCGCCTCAGGGAAAGGAAAAGAGACCTCACAGCCCACTAACCTGGCGAGGAATCCAAGGGAAGCCCTGGACGTGCTCCGTCCGTTTCCGAGCCTCACGCAGCAAATAACCCAGTCAGCCCTGTTGGTGGCTTACACGAAGGCAATGGTGCCCTCAGAACCTGTTTTCCAGTCACTGGGGCTGTTACACACGAAACGACAAGCTTTTAATGACTTTAAACTTCAAACTTTGTTCTGGCCTACAATGGCTTGTCTCCCAGCTCGTCGCCAAGTTTGTATGCAACAGGAAAGTGTGGGGAAAGGCAATCTCGTGCCAGGGGTCTTTCCACCTCCACTCCACTCCACTCCACATTCCTACCCTCCTCCGGGTAGGAATGGGCCTTGGGCCTGGAGCACTTCCTTCCCAAGAGATAAAGAGTGCTCACAGCCAGTGCTGGACTCACCTCCTTGTGTGGGAGTATCTTTCCCCCGATCAGACTGTGTACCCCTTTGTTCCACTTAAACATGTGCATCAACTGGCACCTGGCCAGCTGCTGTATCTGCTCCCCGCTGAGGGGAGGGGGAGGGGCCCTTTCTTCTGCTTCTCAAGAGGCTGTGTGTGCAGGCCAAATGGAGGGACCAGATGGCCATGGGGGACCAACGCCCACTACTGAAGCGGAGCCCACACCCGGCTGTGTCTCCTCTCTGTGTGAATGATGTGTTGTTCTTCCGTCCAGTGCTTGACTGCATTGTATTTTCCTTGGCGACTCTGATACCAAGAGGCTAGGGCCAGAAATGTTCAGACTTCTTCTACTCCTGCTGGTAAGAAACAGATTCCACTAGCTGGACAAGGCGAATGAAGATTCTTCTTGTGTGGGGTCTTTTTGTGGACACGTGCATTCATTTCCTTTGAGGAATACCAAGTACTGGAATTGTTCAATCATATGGTAGGTGTAATGTTAACTTTATTAGAAACGGCCAAATGGTTTCTTCCAGAATGCTTTCTCACCAGCAAGGAGAGTTCCACTGGCTGAACATCCTTGACAGCACGTGGTGTTTACTGTCTTTTAAATACACCCATTCTGGTGGATGTAAAACGGTACCACATCATGGCTTCAATTTGTGTTTCCTTTAATGAGTAATGCTGTTGAGCATATTTACTAATGCCTTTTCACCATTTAGCAATCCTTTGCGAAGAGAGGCTATTGAAGCATTTTCCCTAATTCAATTGGCTTTGCTTTTTATTACTGATTTGTAAAAAGTACTCTCTATATTCAAGATTTGAGTTATTTTTTTTTCAGGTAAACACAGTGCAATTATCTTCTGCCAGTCTGTGGCTCACCTTCTCCCTTTTCATGGTGATTCTTGATGAGCAGAAGTTGATAACTTTGGTTAAATTCTACTTTGCTTTATTTTTTCCTGTTATCTCTTAAGGCAGAAATGTATTCTGCTACATTCTCTTCCAATAACTTTAGGGTTTCGTTTTAATTTCTAAATCTATGGCATATCAAATTCATCTCCTGACCACAGCAAGCTTAGCATCTGCTAATGTCCTGATCGCCAGAAAATTTCTCTATACTGTAAATACACTGGCAAGAGTTACTTCTCTGCTCTTCAACAGCTACAGGCCCTGTGCCTCCCTCCATTTCTTCCCTACTCCTCTCTCCCTCTGTCTCCTTCTCTGTCCTTCTCTCTCTCCTCCGGTGCAGCTGAGAATCCCAGAGACACCTGAAACAGAGAAGTGGACAGGTCCAGTCTAATCTGTGTCCAAGAACCCAGGTTCTGTGTTGGAAATCTGTGTCAGTCCTTGCCTGACCTTGGTTAAGTATCTTACATTTTATGTGCCTCAACATTTTTCTATGGAAGGTTGGGCCACTTTGCAAACTCTGCCTTACACCGTTGTTGTCAGATGTGCCTGGATTTAGTGACTACTCAATCAACAACGTAATCACTAGAATTATAAAAATCATTGTCGTTGTCCTCTGCCTTATTTGTGAACAATCACTCTCCAGATTGTTTTCACTTTACCTTTGCTTCTAGAACTTCATGCAGATAGAATCACGGTGCATCTACTCTGTTCTACATGCTTCTTTCTCTCTGCATAATGTCTCTGGCTCTATCCATTGCTGAGTGTAGCAGAAGTTCATTCCTCTTTCATTGCTGAGTAGTATTCCATTGCAAAGAAACAGCACAGTTTGTTTGCCATTCCCGCCCCACCCCCATCCTGATAATGAGAGTCTGGATATTGGCTATTCTGAATAAACCGGTATTGGCTATTCTGAATAAGCCTGCTTTGAACTTTCTTCTCACAAGAGATTTTGAGGGCATCTGTTTTCGTGTCTCTTGGGGAAAACCTGGGTGCCAAATTGCTGGTACCAAAGAGTGGGATATGGGCAAGTTCATAAAAAATGACAAAACTTGTCCCAAAGTAGTTGTGTCATTTTACATTTCCACCAATGACGTGTGAGAGTTGTGGTTGTTCTTCATCTTCTCGAAGACTGGGTGTTTCCTCTCCTTATAAATTTAGCCATGCTACTGGGAGTTATAGTGGTGTCTCCGTGTGGTTTTAATTTCCATTTTCCTGATAACTAAACATATTGTATGTGCTTTATTGACCATGTGTGTACCTTTTATTCTTATGTATCTGTTCAAGTCTTTTACCCTTCTAGCATACTTGGGTTGATTATTTTTTGTTTTTGTTTTGTTGTTGTTGTTTTCATTACCAGGTAAGAAGATCTCACCATACATTATAGTTACAGGGTTTGGGGGTCAGATAGGTTTTGTGACTATTTTCTCCCTGTCTGAGGCTGACTCATTTCTTCAAGTTCTTTGTGGCATCTTTTGATGAGAAGATATGGCTAATATTGATGAAGTCTAATTTATCAAGTCTTTCCTTTATACATGTTTTTTTCTGTGCCCTGTTTAATAAATCTCTGTCTAACAACAAGTCAGAAAGTATCCTTGAAATGCTTTATAACTTTAGCTTTTATGTTTTGGTCTATAATGTGTCTCAAGTTACTTTCAAGTGTAGTGTGAGGGAGAAATAACCTTGTTCATCTCCCTTTTCTTCTTTGTGAAAGTCAATTAATTGAAACTATTTCCTTTGCCCCATTGAACTGCTTTTATTGAAAACCTGTGACCGGTCATGGTGGTTCATGCCTGTAATCCCAGCACTGTGAGAGACAGAGGCTGGTGGATCACTTGAGCCCGGGAGTTGGAGACCAGTCTGGACAACATGGTGAAACCTCATGTCTACTAAAATGCACATGTAGTATGAACTACCTGGGAGGCTGAGGCAGGAGGATTGCATTAGCCTGGGAAGCAGAGTTTGCAGTGAGCTGAGATCGGGCCACTGCACTCCAGCCTGGATGACAGAGTGAGACCCTGTCTCAGAAAACAAAAAGAAATTAACAAACAAACAAAAAACCTATGGACCTTACAGCTGTGGTCAGTTTCAGGTCTCCCAAGTCAGTCTGTTGATGTATTTGTGTCTCCCAATGCTGCTTGCACACTGCCTTGTTTATAACAGCTTAGAGTGAGTCTGAATGTCAGGTTGTGCAAGTCCTCTGGTTTTGTTCTTTTTCACACAGTATAATAAGCTTTGAAATAGGTCATAATTTATGTAACCATCACATAGATCAAGATATGCTGTCACTTCATCCCTCTCATTTCAGTGTGGGACACAAGTCTTTGCTCATCTATGCTGATTGCCCCCTTGGGGCCAAGGATCCTTGTTACAGGAAGTAAGGGAACCCAAACAGAGGGACAAGCTGCAGCTGCAGCAGAGGAACATACATTGTGAAGATTTCGTCTTAATATAGACGTTTATCAGTTCTCAAATAATACTTTTATAATTTCTTATGCCTGTCTTTACTTTAATCTCTTAATCCTGTTATCTTCATAAGCTGAGGATGTATGTCACATCAGGACCACTGCGATAATTGTGTTAATTGTACAAATTGATTGTAAAACATGTGTTTGAACAATATGAAATCAGTGCACCTTGAAAAAGAACAGAATAATAACAATTTTTATGGAACAAGGGAAGACAACCATAAGGTCTGACTGCCTGTGGGGTTGGGCAAAAAGAGCCATAATTTTCTTCTTGCAGGGGGCCTATAAATGGACGTGCAAGTAGGAAACTTATTGCTAAATTCTTTTCCTAGCAAGGAATATTAATATTAATACCCTGGGAAAAGAATGCATCCCTGGGGGGAGGTCTATGAACAGCCACTCTGGGAATGTCTGTCTTGTGCAGTGAGATAAGGACTGAGATAAGCCCTGGTCTCCTGCAGAACCCTCAGGCTTACTAGGGTTAGGAAAACTCAGCTCTGGTAAATTTGTGGTCAGACTGGTTCTCTGCTCTGGAACCCTTTTTTCTGTTGTTTAAGATGTTTATCAAGACAATATGTGCACCGCTGAACACAGACCCTTATCAGTGGTTCTGCTTTTGCCCTTTGCCCCGTGATCTTTGTTGGACCCTTATCAGTGGTTCTGCTTTTGCCCTTTGCCCTGTTCCCTCAGAAGCATGTGATCTTTGTTAGACCCTTATCAGTGATTCTGCTTTTTTCTCTTTGAAGCATGTGATCTTTGTACCTACTCTCTGTTCTTACACCCCCTCCCCTTTTGAAACCCTTAATGAAAACTTGGTGGTCTGAGACTCAGGCAGGCATCATGGTCCTACTGATATGTGATGCCACCCCTGGTGGCCCAGCTGCAAAATTCCTCTCTTTGTACTGTCTCTTTTTATTTCTCAGCCAGCTGACAAATAGAAAGAACCTACTTTGAAATACTGGGGGTGGGTTCTCCCAATACATCTTCTCTTCTACCCTCTGGAGAGAATAAATCTTCAGTTGTCTGCAGGGAGGATGAACACGCAAAAGTCCACAACATTCAGCACAGAGTCCAGATTTTAGTGATGGTGTTGGTTGGCCTCACGTTTCAGGCCTTTCAAAATCTTAGAAAAAGTTTTCTTTATTTCTAACTGTGAAATGTACAAAACTTTGGGTCATGTATAATTTCTTCTTCTAGAAAGATCACAGGAGACCTAATGTTTGTGTCCCCCCAAAATACCTTGATTGAAACCCTAACCTTCCCCTGCCCACCCCAGGAAATGTGTTAAAATTATTAGGAAGGGCCTTTGGGAGGTAATTAGATCCAGAGAGTGGAGTCCTCCTGAGTGGGATTAGTGCCCCTATAAAAGGGACACTAGAGAGCTCTTTCCCCCTCTTTCAGCCACCTGAAGACACAGTGGGAAGACGGCAGTCTACGACCAGGAAGAGGTTCCTCACCATAACCCTACCATGCTGGCACCTCGATCTTAGACTTGCAAACTCCAGAACTGTGAGAAATGTCTGTTTAGGATGAGTCACCCAATTTATGGTACATTGTTATAGAAGCTCCAACTAAGAGAGAGATGGAGTCCCATGGAAGGTGTCTAATTTTTGATGCTGGTCATTGCATTCTTGGAGTGGGATGTTGCAAATTGGAAACTGAGGGAGAGCTGAACTTTCTTGCATATGAAAGAAGAGAGTGGAGGGGCAGAGATACAGAATGGGGAAGAACAAGTTGGAACCAGAAAACTGATTTCAGGGTCTGGCACTTGAATGTCTGATTTTGGAGAAAGAGAAGACACTGGTAGGTGTATCCAGAGAAGAAGAACTTCAGTGGAAACAGCAGACATTTAAAAGCCGTTCGATTACGTCTTTCACTTGTTTGTATGTAGTCCCGCTTTTCCGATCGTTGTAAGTGTGGCACACGTGAACTGGATGTGTTTGTCCAATGTGTTTTTGGAATGCACGTGTAAATAAAAATGACTGTGTCATACTTCAAATATTCATCCTGGAACCTCCTAGAGTTACCTTAGGTTCTGCCAACTGTACATTGAAAGTACAACAGGCCGATCGTGGGGATTAATTTTCATTGCACATTTCTAGGAAGACGGAGGAGGAGGAGGGAGAATGTGACAGTCTCAACAACAGTAGCTACACTCTTATGGAAGTGGTTTTCCTATGTGCTTCTCAACAGATCGGCCCTTTCTTCAAATAAGAGCAGTTGGAACAACAAAAGCTGTTTAGTTGTACCCTTGGAATCCACGGAAATCGTGGGTAGGGAGGCTCCAGTACCACCAACTGGAAAGACTGCGGATGCCTAGTAGCTGGTACGGGCAGTTGTCGTAGGCTTTGTCCACTTTGACAAACTGAAGACGGAGACTTGACTCACCTTCGCCAGCCACGGGAGGACCTCCAGACGAGGTTAGGTCGACTTCATGGTAACTTTAGATCCTGAAACCTCACAGGATTTTTCTTCTCTTCCCTTTGATCTCTCTTCCGCTTACTCAACAGAACGGGACTCGCTGCCTTTCTTTCCCGTCAGAAAGGGATCCCTTGCGGACAGGACCGAAGTGAGTAGCTGCTTTCCCCTACGTGTCCTTCCGGGCCTGGGTGTCTCGGGAGCTCAGGCTGACCGGAGACCTAATTACCGGCGAGTGGGACCAGCAGGAGCCTGGAGGGGCGCGCACCGGGGTGGAGGTTTGGCGCCGGGGGTCGAGAACAGCAGTCAAACCCTCTTCTTCCCCGCGCACAGCGCACCTGCTCCCCCTCCCCATGCCGAAGGAAGTGGCCCCTAAGGCTTCTCTGCAGACCCAACGGAAACAGGCCTGAAGCTCCAGGAGGGCGAGAGGATCCTCTTTGAGCGAAACCAGCCTTCTGCCTGACTGGCCCTGGTCAACACACTCGGAAGAGGCCGATTTGGCGGACAGAACGGAAGAAAAGACCTAAAGGTAGAATCTCATGATGTCGAGATGTTAAAACCCTCCAATTTTAAGGTCCGACTGTGCGGGGGAGCGAGGGGGTCTCGAGCTGGATCGACCCCTGAGCCTTCATCTGGAGAGTCCTCTGCACAAGCTCAGAGGGCAGGACTATGAGCACCAGTGGTTCTCAATAGGCGGCAACTTCACCCTCACACTACTCCCCCATCCCCGCTGGGACACTAGGCCAGACTAGGGGAAGCCCGGAGGGAGAATGTTAACCCCTGGCATCTATCTAGTCAGCGGACGCGAGGGATGCTGCTAAACACCTTACAATCCACCGGAGGGCCCCTCCCCCACCCCTAAGTGGCCATTCCGCCGAGGTGGAGAAAATCGCGTGTAGATCAATGCCCACGCACTTGGCCGACGGGAAATCACGAATTGGTGACCAATTGGATTTTGGATTTGAGGAAAAAACTCCAGCGTCAGAGGGAACTCTAGGAGTTTTGCCCGGAGCATAAGGAAGGGTAGCGTTGCCGTCGCCTAAGATGGGAAAATGGCAGGTGTCGAAGGTTGCAGAGGAAGGTCAGAGAGCAGTTGAGGGCCCCGGAGCCCCCCTGGAAAGTTTTCCATCCAGCCCGTCTCGGTTTCCACATCCGTGTGAGTCCTTTATGATGTCGGGGTTGCCAAGGTCTGAGTCCTTTATGATGTGCGGGGTGCCCCGGTCTCACCCCGGGAGCCTCCTCGCTCCTGCCTGCTCCTGGCTACCAGGTGCGCGGCTCTGGCCCCGGCGACCAGCGACTGTTTCTCCACGCGCTGCCGCTTCGCAAAGGCACATTTCTAGGTCAGTGGTCAGGTGCAGCCCGGACGCTGCAACTCGCTCCAGGACTGGGGACTCGTGGCTTGGTGGGCCTCGCAGAGTACTGGGTGCGTCGCCTCCGGGCTCCTCTTTTGGAGAAAGGAGGGAGGGAAAGGCCTTGTGAGACGACTCCAGGAGCGACCAACGACCCCCACAAGGCCCAAGTCCTCCCAGCGCACAGGGAAACAGTCACTTATATGGCAAGAAGGTTGAGAAAGACCCTCCTGTGCCCCCGTGCTGGTCTAGTGGCTATGATTCAGCTCTTTCACCACCGCATCCCGGGTTCGATTATCGGTCAGGGAATTGTTTTGCACTGACTGCCCACCCGCAGTAATTTTTCTTTACTCCGCTGTCAGCCGGCCTGCTCCAAGGGCCAGAGGCAGAACAGTCTCTCTGCTAGGTGCAAACCCTGTCAAAGGAGGGCAAGTCCTGGTGGACGGCCTCTCATGACACACTGCTCTTATTTATCTCCGTGTCATCCGCAGAAGTGGCTTTAGAGAGAGACTGCGCGTCTCCCTCAAGTGTTCACCGCCGTGCAGGGATGCCAGCCTTCGTGGAGCTTGCACCCAAGAAGCCCACCGTCTTTGCCGTCTCCGCCGTCCCGGAGGCGCCGATTGGGCGGAGCTGCAAATAACTAAGAGAGAGGCCAAGCCAAGTCCTGGCGTTTGTGCGTGTCACACGTTGTCAGCTGACACAGGCGGTCAGCTGAGCCTCCTCACCTCCGTTCGCAGCTAACGTGCTTCTTAGGCCTTCGGAAGAGGCGACCGGAGGCCATGTCTGCAAGTTTGGGAGGGGGGTGAGCGGCGGGTGAGCGGCGGGTGAGGTCCTCCAGGACCGCCCTTTTGTTGATTGAGTGGTAGAGGGGGACGATGTTCGCTCATCCAACAAAGACAGCAGGTGGAGTAGACACAAATGGAAAACTGTGGCCGGTGTCCTAAGCAGAAGGCAGGTGTAAAAATCACTAGGACGTCAAAGCGATGGTACCACAGTCAAATCCCACAATGTCTGTCTACACTCTACAAAGGAATTGCGCACGCTCCTCCCTTTTCTATTCAGTATTCCCAAGAAGGGTTGGGGACGAACCCCCCCGTCCACTGTAAGCTCAGAGGGGAGCCGGGGCGAGGGAGGTGAAGTGCACAGACTGGGCAGAGGCGGTGGGTAGAAGCGCTGGGGTGAGAGGGCGCGGTGGCTGCGGGGCGGGATCCGCTGCTGAAAGGACGGCTGGGTTGTCTTGTGGGTGACTGTCGGTGGAATCTTTGGCGGAGAGTGGTTTGGAAGAATGGCGCCGGACAAGCAGAGGGGAAGGTGGTGACCCTGAGCGTGCGGCTACGGGACAGGAGGCTGTGCTGTCCCTCCTTTCCTCTTACCTGGCGGGGGACAGACCGTGGTCAGGAAGGGGGTTCTCCCTGGATGAGGCTAGTCCACCGCACTGCGGCTGCACTGGCCTCTGCGATTTCCCCACACGCGGGGCCCTTGTCTGCGGTGGTGTTCGTGCTACCCGGGGGCTGGGTTCGCACTCTCTCCTGACATACCTTGGCTCACCGCCGACGCGGATATCGCCGCCAGAGACCCTTCGCCGCCCTCCTAGGGATCTTGAGGGCCTTCCTTGTTGTTCTCACCGAAGCTCACAAACAGACAGATGTGAGCTCTCTGTTTTACACGCTGAATTTGGCTATTGGCAAAAAAGCCTGACTCATAGCTTGGGTCTCCTCCGGGCCGGCACACGACTTCCTGACTCCTACCTCCTAGCGCGGCTCTTGGCTCGCGGGCAGGCAGCCTCCACCCAGCTTGGAACCGTTGCAGCCGCAGCCCCCGCAGGCTGGCGGTCAGACACTAGCAGGAAAAGGGACATAAGGCGTCCGTGGTGGGAAAGCATGGGAGACGTCGCTTTCCCACCGGGTGAGAAGGTCTCCCTACAGTCTTTGGAAACAAGATGGATGGAGGCACCCCTTCCAGGACCAAGGCGGCTGCTCCTGAGGCCTGGCTCCGCACGGAGGCTCTTGGGTCCCGCGCGCCCTCTCCTACCCGCGGTAGCAAGAGCTGCTTCACAAACCTCAGCCGGCTTCCTCTTCCGCCTCTGCCTCCTCTTCCGCCTCTGCCTCCTCTTCCTCCCCAGCCGTCCTTGGGACAGCAAGGCCCTCAGCCCATGGGAAAGACTTAGCCTCCTCTCCAGCACTTGGAGAGGGAGTTGGATGCACTTCTTCTAACCCCAGGAGGACAGAGACCCTGAGGCGGGAGGGGACCCCTTCCCTTGCCAGGAGAGGGTAAGGAAGGGAGTCAAGGACATAATTTTCTTCAGCAAATAGTATAAGGGGAAATCTGAGGACACTAAGAGTTTTTAAAACCTTTGCCCCATCACATAAGTAATCTATGATTTTTCCGTTACACAAATCAGCACTCCCACTCCTCCCTCCTTCCCCACCCCCAATCCTGATTCCTGTTTGCAAAGAATGCTCAAAAACACAGAATTATGTATAACAGTTCCCAGTTTACTCAAGAAATTCTGAGATTACAAAGAGACTGTACAAATAAACAAGTGAAGAGAAGAGCCTTGGTGGGTCCAACATAGTATGGCCATGGTTTTATACTCAAAATATAGAAAGACAACCTCAGAATAAGGAAGCTTTTGGAATTGAATAAATCAAGTTTAACATTAGAACGCAGAGAAAAAAAAACTCTCCAAATGTTGCTGATCTTCTGTTTTAAACTACTGTTAGACTGGGGAGCGGGAGAGCAAGGGAATCCGCCAAAGATTTTTGAATGAAAATTCACCACTCCTTGTCTACCATAGTCACACCCCAAGGTCCCTCAGATCGGAATCCTTTGGAAGGAGCGTCCAAGAGGTATAAAGCAAAACCAGAAAAAAAGCAAAACTCACAAATTCTGTAGTTCGTTTTCTCTCATTAAAAATACAAATATCAGGCTAACACCTGTTGACACACAATACCAGGGACACAGAATCCCTCCCGGAAGACCCACGGGCCCACGGAAGGCGCGGATGCCAAGTTGGCATACCTCTGCGTGAGACTGTCTCCGCCGAGGCCCTCATCTCTATGCGGATACCTCCCCACACGCTTCCCTTTTCCTTGGGCCGCTGAAGCCTCTCCGACCAACCACCAAAAAGTCTCCCTGGACCCCGCAGCTTCTCTCCTTCCGGGACCTTCTTGATCTTCGCTCCATAGTGACACGTGGCCTAAGGTAGTGGAAAGCCCAGCACGCGAATCCGTCTGATGGCCTTTGGGTTACCCAGGGGTTTGCCCCGGAGACTAGATGAAAGTAGCAAAGGTTTTAATTCCCAGTATTCAAAACTACAGCAACCTACTGGAAACACTCCTCATTTTCAAGGACAGGCTTCGAGCACAGTTACTGTAAATTCCGGGATTAGTTCGAGCACAGAGAATGCTCCAGAGGTGGCACGCCCCTCAGATTAGCTTGTAGCTGCCACGACCAAGGTCCATAAATGCAGTACAGCCTGGGTAATATAATAACTTTGTTGGGTAGAAAGGTAGTAGCCCTTCCTGCCGGAAGGGTAAGAAGGCCTGCATGGCCGCGAGTGGGACCGAGTCTCCCGCGTGGGAGAAAAAAATTCTGCTGCTGAACTACCAATCCACCACCAGCAGCGGTTTCACCAGATCTAATTTTGAAGAGTCTCTGGAAGAACTCTGAAGCGGAGGTTATAAAAAAGGTTTGCATAGGAAATTCATCCAGGCCTTTGTCTCTGGTCCCAGATCTGGTGAAAACTTCTGGAAATTTCATTTCTTCACTGATGAGGTAATCTTTTTGCCAACTCCTGCCTTGGTGCTTTCCAAACACTTGCCTCCCAACCCTGAGACAAACTGGCTTTCAAAGACCCAGGAGCTGGAGATTTAGGGATGTGTCCAGGTTACTCCAAAAGATCTGTGGGATGATCGAGCTTCTCTTCATCTACACCTCTTTTGAGTCATTTGAAAAAGCCCAGTATCTTCTTTCTAAACTCATGTTTTTAAGAAACCTACAAAAGTGGGAGTGAGTGAAAGTTCACTCCAATATTTCTTTTTTCAACCACACTCTCTTTGGCCACTCCAGGAGACTATGTTGAGTGGCACAGTCATCCCAGGGACCCAGAGCTTTTCTCCTCAGATGCGTCTTTGGAGTCTCCAGTAAAGTCCAAGAATCAAAATGACTGTCATCCAAACTTTTGTGTCTTACAGAGATCTACACAAGAGAGAAAGTGAAAATTTGACTCCAGAATTTCTTCCCTTGGCAAACAGTGGAAGGTTTAGGGCAAGCCTTTGCTTCAAGTGCCTGTTGCTTTGTTAGCTCTGTTTTCCAAAAATATCTGTGTCAGCCTATTATAGAACTTTCCCACCTCCATCCTCCCTGCCCCCTCATGCCTGCCTATACCACTAGAGATTCTCTTTTTGAAAAAACAAAACAAAACAAAACAAACAAACAAAAAACATGAGAGGTTATACCACATGGAGCATTGATGGTTCAATAATAGAATTGCCAACTCCCACGCTGGAGACCGGGGTTCAACTCATAGGGTGAATGCATCTCATGTCTGAATCTCCTCTTGCTCCCTTCTTTGTTTCCTCCCTCCCAAGCTTACATATCTTTGTTACTGGCTGGTGTTGTGAAGTCCCAGGTTCTTGGTGTCTCAAACAAAGAATTGGATGTGACACACAAACACACATGTAGCAAAGCAGCAAAAGACTTATTAAGCACAGTAACACTCTCAGAGAGGGGAGAACAGGCTAACTTCTGCAAAATGAGATCAGCATCAGTTTGGTGAACTTTGGGCTTTGGGTCTTTTTATATGTTTTTTTTTTTTTCTCCTTTTCCTGGGGCTGCCTAATCTCTACCCAGCATGTGCCTTCTGATTGATAGGTGGGTTGCTTAGTTATTTGGCCCCTGTGTGTTTCCCGGTCACCTCCATCCCATAATTTTAAGTACACCCATGATATGCAGTCCATATGCATTAGCTTTAACGAGCTGATTATCATACGGGGTCATTTTAAGCCTACTTTTTCTCTCCCATACCCATGCCTATCTCTGAGGAGCTGCCTCTTACTGGTTTGCTCTGGATCCTGCCAGCCATAAGCTTTTACTCACTACTCCATCTCACTTTTGTTTTCGCTGCTCAACTTCTGTTTATCTTGCTTCTTGCTCACCCACCTCTTTTTTTTTTTTTTAATAAAGTTCTAGGGTACATGTTCACAATGTGCAGGTTTGTCACATATGTATACATATGCCATGTTCGTGTGCTGCACCCATTAACTCGTCATTTACATTAGGTATATCTCCTAATGCTATCCCTACCCCTCCCCCCACCCCACGACAGGCCCCGGTGTGTGATGTTCCCCTTCCTGTGTCCAAGGGTTCTCATTGTTCAATTCCCACCTATGAGTGAGAACATGCAGTGTTTGTTTTTTTGTGAGAATGTTGGTTTCCAGCTTCATCCATGTCTCTACAAAGGACATGAAATCATCCTTTTTTATGGCTGCATAGTATTCCATGGTGTCTATGTGCCACATTTTCTTAATCCAATCTATCATTGATGGACATTTAGGTTGGTTCCAAGTCTTTGCTATTGTGAATAGTACCACAATAAATATACGTGTGCATGTGTCTTTATAGCAGGATGATTTATAATCCTTTGGGTATATACCCAGTAATGGGATGGCTGGGTCAAATGGTATTTCTAGTTCTAGATCCTTGAGGAATTGCCACACTGTCTTCCACAATGGGTTGAACTAGTTTACAGTCCCACCAACAGTGTAAAAGTATTCCTATTTCTCCACATCCTCTCCAGCACCTGTTGTTTCCTGACTTTTTAATGATCGCCATTCTAACTGGTGTGAGGTGGTATCTCATCGTGGTTTTGATATGTGTTTCTCTGATGATGAGTGATGATGAGCATTTTTTCATGTGTCTGTTGGCTGCATAAATGTCTTCTTTTGAGAAGTGTCTGTTCATATCCTTTGCCCAGTTTTTGATGGGGTTGTTTGTTTTTTTTCTTGTAAGTTTGTTGAGTTCTTTGTAGATTCTGGATATTAGCCCTTTGTCAGATGAGTAGATCGCAAAAATTTTCTCCCATTCTCTAGGTTGCCTGTTCACTCTGATGATAGTTTTTTCTTTTTTTTCTTTTTTTGCTGTGCAGAAACTCTTTGGTTTAATTAGATCTCATTTGTCTATTTTGGCTTTTGTTGCCATTGCTTTTGGTGTTTTAGACATGAAGTCCTTGCCCATGCCTATGTCCTGAATGGTATTGCCTAGGTTTTCTTCTAGGCTCACCCACCTTTTTAACCTGCTTCTGCTCCTACTCAGTTCACCCTTTATCCAACTTCCACTTCCCTCTGCTGCTCTCCTGCCTCACCTTGACTCTTCGTTGCTTTGCCTATTGCACACCGAATTTACTGCAAATAAAACTCTCTCTGAGAAGGATGCTGCTGCGTACTGCATCGTGCATCCTCCATCTTCTACTCCACTTGTGGAGTTCCATGGTATGAGCAGTAGAGTAGCAGGAGCTGGAGCAGAGGTGGTGTTGGGTGAAACTCACACAGTGAAATTTCACTTATGCAAATGCTCAAGCACTTGTGAGAGGTTAGAATTAGCTCTTTCTTTGGAATGAGCTATTTCAGTGAGATGTTAAAGTGTAAGCTCTTTCACCAAATAAATATTTATGTGCTCAGGGTGAGTGAAAGAAAGGGGTAAATAAGGATTAGTGCTGCAGGGTCAGAGCTAATGACACAAGCTTCTCTCCTCAGGCCTATTCATTTGAGATACATCTCAGGCACTTAAGCACAGCAATGCTAAGTTGGTGCTGATTATATACATACATACATATAAATATATAGAAAGCATATAATATAAATATTACATACGTAAATATAAATTGTAGCAATAAAATCAACACCAAGCTTGTTTTTAATCATTCACTCAAAATACATTGAACAGCTACTGTGCAGTGTTGGGACTGCTTAGAAACTTAAGACAAAATACTGGGCATGATAATGTGTGCCTGTAGTCCCAGCTACTCAAGATGCCTAGGCAGGAGGATGGCTTGAATTCAAGAGTCCAAGTGCAGCCTGGGCAACATAGTGAGATTCAGTCTTTTTTTTTTTTTTTTTTCTGAAATGGAGTCTCACCCTGTGGCCCAGGCTGGAGTGCAGTGGCACAATCTTGCCTCACTGCAACCTCCACCTCCTGGGTTCAAGTGATTCTCCTGCCTCATCCTTCTGAGTAACTAGGATTACAGGCATGCGCCACCACACTCAGCTGATTTTGTATTTTTAGTAGAGATGGGGTTTCACCATGTTGGCCAGGCTGGTCTCGAACTCCTGACCTCAAGTGATCCACCCACCTCGGCCTCCCAAAGTGCCGGGATTACAGGCACGAGCCACCATGCCCAGCCAAGACCCAGTCTTTAAAATAATGACATAAAATAAACACATAAACCTCAAACAAACAAAACACAAACTATGATTTCAATCATTCTGAAGCTCTTGATCTAGTAGATGAGTTATATATATATATATATGCCAAAAATATTACAATTTTAGAGAAGTGTTATAGGGTCTAATGTTTAATAACTTCTGGCATTTGACTGATGGTTTTCAAAGCTCTTTCCCCATTTTCCAGGGGGCATAAATTAAGGCAAATTTTTTTAGTATTTACTAAATTTGGGCTTCTTCATATGCAAGGGGATTATGATAATAATACTTACCTTGTGAGGACAGTATGAGGACTAAACAAAATTGTGTATTTATAGCTTTGGCCAATCCCCATACACACTGAGCGCTCAACCAGGTGTTAGCTACCAGATTTTAAATTTTTAATTATGTTTATAGTTTTTAAGGTAACATTTACATTCATTGAATGTTAACTGAATGTTTTTGATGAATGAATACACTTATGTAATTCATAGCCCTATCAAGACAGACCATTTTTAGCACCCAGAAATTTATCTTGTGTACCTTCCCAGTGAATCCCCTGCTAGAAGGAACTGCTGTTATGATTTTTTCACCACAGATTAATTTTGCCTTTTCTGGAATTTCAAATAAATGGGATGGTATGTACTCTTTTGTGTCATTTATTTATCTTCAGATACTTTAAAATAAAAAGGTCCAATTGGGGATGTAGTAAAAACCTCCTTCCCACCAGTAGCCACCAGTCAAGATTCTTTCCCTCTCTCTCTCTTTTTTTTTTTGACAGGATCTTGCTCTGTCATCCAGGCTGGAGTGCAGTGGCATGATCATGGCTCACTGCAGCCTCTCAACCTTCTGGGCTCAAGCAATCCTCCCACGTCAACCTCCCAAATAGCTGGGACTACAGGTGTCCACCACGCCCAGCTAATTTTGCTTGTATTTTGTGTAGAGACAGGGACTCACGAAGTTGCCCAGGCTAATGTCAAACTCCTGAGCTCAAATGATCTGTCAGCCTTGGCCTCCCAAAGTGCTTGGATTACAGGCATAAGCCACTGTTCCTGGCTTGGTCTTCCTCTCTTGAAGCAACCAATATTATTAGTTTTATGTGGACCATCCCATGGCTATCATTATTAATTCAGGTGTTTATACAATGCTCTCTGAGAACTCAGTTTTAAAGATTACCCAAAGAATCCCTGCGACAACCCAGCCTAAAACGATATAAAATCAGTTTTAATATAACTGAAGTTTTTAGATTCTGACTCTAAATATTAGATTGTGACATTTTACCTTTCTCTGACTTTATGCTAAATTTACTTCAACTTCTAACATCTATCGTTCTCATTTATGAACAAATATGTATTTCACAAATGTGGAAATACAACCATGAGCCAAACAAAACCAAATCCTGGACTTATGGAGCTGATGGTAAAAAATTCCCCAAGATAACCACTGGATTACAGTTTTATGCAATGTGATAAGAGTAAGGGACCACCGTAGGGAGGTCAGAAGTTGCCTCTCAGAGGTGGAGACTACAGCTGTTGTCAGAAGGATGAGGGTTGGAAGAATCTTCAGGCACAGAGCAAAGCATGAGCAAAAGCTCTGTGGAGTCCAGGAAGCTGGGTAAATAGGAATAAAAGAGGCCAGTTTGGCTGGAGCAGAGAGAAAAGAATGGAATTGGTCTGACCTGTGAGAAGAGATGGAGAGGTGGGCAAGGTGCCTGGCCATTCAGGGCTTGGTTAGTTAGGAGGTTTTGTCTAAGAGAATGGGAAGGTGTTTAAGTGGTTTGGGCTGGGAAGTGACAGGGTTCACATTACATTTTGAAAAAGCCACTCTGCCTGTTGTGTTGAGATTAGAGAGGTGATAAAGGGGATATGGGTAAACCACAGGGAGACTAGGTCAGTTGTCCCTCCACCCCCACTCCCCAGGTGAAGGTAGCCTAGACTAGGGTGGTGATGGAGGAGACAGAAGAGGACAGATTCAAGGAAAATTTGGAAGGTAAAAACCAGTAGGATTTGCTGATGGATGGAATACAGGAGGGGAGAGGTAGATTATCAGGGATGTATCTTAGTTTTCTTATAGAAGATGGATTCAATTGCAATGAAATTGTTAATTGAAATTTACTTTAAATAATGGCACGACCTAAAGTTATGCAAACATTTGCCTTAGATAAAATTTCAAGTTTTCAAAGTTTTTAGCTGGGTGGACAGCATGGCTTTACTTCGTATGTCTTGGTTATTTCCTAATCTTGTTGAAAAAAAAGTTTTTCTTTTTCTCAAAGGCTTATTTCAGTGGAAGCCCATCTGCGAAATGTGTTATAAATTTAAATTGGAAAATACAAGTGCCATCGACACGTTGGTTACTGTTTTTGCGAGTGACCTAAGGCCACCTCTCGGAGGAGCTGGGGCTGCCTTCTGAAGCCTGCGCGTCTGCGGCCCGAGCCTGCAAGTCAGACTACGGGGCGGTGCGGAAGCGCGAGGCCTGGAGTCCTAAACGCCCGGTAGCTCCCGGCTCCCAAGGGGGTGTGTCTCCCGCCTCTTTAACCTGGCAGGGGCGGTTCCAGTGGCCGGGGAAATCAGCGAATTGCAGGGTCAAGGGCTGGTGCTTTGAAAAAGAGGCGGAGGGGAGAGAGGGATTTCCCCGTCCCCGCTGCACTCCATCCTCCGTTACTCGTTTTCTCAGCCCCTGCGGCCCCTAACCTGCTCCAACCCGTTGTGCGGTAGAGGCGGCAGTGTCCTTTTAAGTCCCTGCTACGCCTGCGCTGGGCGGCGGTAGAGACAGCGGCGGTGCTGGGACGGGTAGGTGAGGGTCGCGAGGCTGCCTGAGCTTCTGAGTGAGCCTGGTGCTTTTGGGAACGCGGGACGGGCCACCTGCGGCGCCAAGAGCAAGGCCGAGGCACCGCGCCGCTGCCGCCTGGATGGGAAGTTAAGGCTTATTGCGAAGTACACCCAGCGTTCCGAGGTGAGGGCGCTGCGCCAGGCCAGGCGGGCGGCGAGTCTGGGACCTGCGGGCGCACAGCTGGGCTGAGGCGCGGCTCGCGGGGGCCCCCGCAAGTTTTGCCACGCGAATGGGGCTGACGCGCCAGGCCCCGCCGGGGCCTACTTTCCCTGCGCTGGATTCCTCGCTTGCGGCTGCCGCCCGCAGCCCTCCTCTCATGGGCGCTGGGGAAGAAACTCGCTGGCGGGTGTTCTGTGGCATCCCAGGGAGTGGAGGAACGGAGCAGCTTGGGGGGCACGTCCTTGGAAGTCCTGTGGAGCACACTGACCCCACACCCCACCCTCGAGGAGGTTCCTTCTGGGAACCTGAGGGGCAAGAGTGCTCGCGCCCCTGACTTGCAAAGTTGGGGTCTTTATTGGCCTCAGGGATTGTGCTCCTGGCGGTGTCTCCAGGCTGGTGATGGGCAAGCCAGGTGTGCCAGGTCCAGGATGCACGTGAGGAGCGTTTGTAGCCATCACTGAATCACCTCATGACTAGCGGGACAAGCGTCAAATTCACAGCAGGATTTCTGGTAGGTTGGACTGTGGTGTTGGTGTTTGCAGTCCAAAGAGTTGCTGTGATTTTCCTGTGCCTGTCTGTCTGTCTTTCTTTCCTTGAGGCTTCTTAGATCATCTCATTTGGCGTCCTTTCACCCAAGAGTTAACCAAGACTTTTGGAATGGTTTCCTCGCTTTCCTCCTACCTTTTGCTGGTGGAGCTGCTTTTGAAAAGAAGCACTTTAAGAGGCTGACGCGGCGGATCATGAGGTCAGGAGATTGAGACCATCCTGGCTAACACAGTGAAAACCCGTCTCTACTAAAAATATGAAAAATTAGCAAGGTGTGGTGGCGGGCGCCTGTAGTGCCAGCTACTCGGGAGGCTGAGGCAGGAGAATCTCTTGAACCCGGGAGGCGGAGGTTGCAGTGAGCCGAGGTATCTTGTCACTGCACTCCAGCCTGGGCGACAGAGCGAGACTCCCTCTAAAAAGAAAAGAAAAGAAAAAAAAGGCCTTTTCTTGCAGTGGTATCTTTTCTTTGAGTTACAGTGTTGTTCATCCTTTCTTTGCCGAAAGAATGAATCCCACTGCTTCACGAAGTTAAAGAAAACTGATGTGCTGGTAGTTTTTAATCTTTGTTCTGAGGTGATATGCATTAATAACTTTCTTTTTGTTTTTAAATTTAATTAGTAAAATTTCACCAGTGAACCAAAAGCTTTTTTTTCTATTCTAAAATCCTAGCTTTCAGATTTCTGAGAACTTCGTGTCAAAGAAATCTTCGAAAAGTTACTGAAGAATACAGAGGAAGTTCACAATTTTAAATGTGCAGGTGGCCTGGGTGCGGTAGATCACACCTGTAATTCCAGCATTTCGGGAGGCCAAGGTGGGCGGATGACTTGAGCCCAGGAGTTCCAGACCAGCCTGGGCAAAATGCCATCTCTACTAAATATACAAAAATTAACTGCGTGGTCAAAAGAGCCCGGGAGGTTGAGATTGCAGTGAGCGGTGATCATGTCAGTGCCCTGTGGCCTGGATGGCAGAGTGCGACCCTGTCTCCAAAAAAAAAAAAAAAAAAGTACAGGTCATGAGTTTTTACTAAATGAACCACCACAGATTAAGAAATAGAACATTACTATATTGGGGTATATATGTAGGAGTGGCATTGTTGGTTTTAGAGCTATATGAATGATAAAACTTTAGTATTACATATTGCCGAACATTTTCCCAAAGTGGTTTTACCAGTTAGCAGGGAATATTCCAGTTACCCCACATCCTTGCTGATGCTTGTCAGTTAAAAATTATTTTGTTATTCTAGTAGAGGTACAGTAATATATCAATGTGGGTTCAACTTCCATTTTCCTGGTATTGAGATTGAGTATCTTTTATTGCCATTTATATGTCCTCTTTTATGAAGTGACTGTTTAATCTTTTTATCCAGTTTTCATTGATATGATTTTCTGTTGATTCGTAATACTTTATTCTGGATATGCCTGCTTTCTAGGATATATATGAACTGCATTTCTCTTTTTTCAAACTGCAGCTTGCGTTTTCACTCTTTTAATGGTGTTTTTTCATGAATGGAGATTCTCTAAATTTTTTTTTCTTTTTGAGACAAGATCTCACTCTATTGCCCAGGCTGGAGTGCAGTGGTACAATCACAGCTCAGTGCAACCTCAACCTCCCAAGGCTCAGGTGATCCTCCTGCCTCAGGCCCTAAGTAGCTGGGACCTACAGGAGACCACCACCATACTTAGCTGTTTTTTGTATTTTTAGTAGACATGGGGTTTTGCCGTGTTGCATAGGCTGGTCTGGAATTCCTGGGCTCAAGTGATACACCTGGCTCGGCCTCCCAAAGTGTTGAGATTACAGGCATGAGCCACTGCACCTGGCGGAGTTTCTTAATTTTAATGAAATTATACTTTATCAATCTTTTCCTTTATGGTTACTGCTTTTTGTGTCCTGTTTAAGAAATCAATGCCTAGTCTAAGAGTATGAACACATTTTTCTGTTAGCCTTAATGAAATATACTCTTATCAATCTTTTCCTTTATGGTTACTGCTTATTGTGTCCTGTTTAAGAAATCAATGCCTGGCCAGGCGCAGTGGCTCACACCTGTAATCCCAGCGCTTTGGGAGGCCTAGGCAGGTGGATCACGAGGTCAGGAGTATGAAACCAGCCTGGCCAACATGGTGAAACCCCGTCTCTACTAAAAATACAATAATTAGCCGGGTGTGGTCGTGGGCACCTGTAATCCCAGCTACTCAGGAGGCTGAGGCAGGAGAATTGCTTGAACCCGGGAAGCGGAGTTTGCAGTGAGCCAAGATTGTGCTACTGCACTCCGGCCTGGTTGACAGAGCAAGACTGTCTTGTACAAAAAAAGAGACAGAAAGAAAGAAAGAAAGAAAGAAAGAAAGAAAAAAGAAATCAATGCCTAGCCTAAGAATATGAACTCATTTTTCTATATTAATCTTGTAGCAATTTTATTTTAGTTTTTGCATTTTTTTTTGAGACAGGGTCTCACTCTATTGCCCAGGCTGGAATGTGGTGGCATAATCTCAGCTCACTGCAGCCTCCACCTCCTGGCTCAAGCAATCCTCCCACCTCAGCCTCCTGAGTAGCTGTGACTATAGGCATGTGCTGTCATGCCTGGCTAATTTTTGTATTTTTTGTAGAGATGGGGATGCAACATGTTTCCCAGGTTGGTCTTGAACTCTTGGGCTCAAGTAGTCTGCTTGCTTCAGCCTCCCAGAGTGCTGGGATTATAGGCACGCGCAACCATGCCCGGCTAATTTTTTATTTTTTGTAGACGTGGTCTTCCTATGGTGCCCAGACTAGATTCAAACTCCTGGGCTCAGTTGATTCTCCCACCTTGGCATCCTGAAGTGTTGGGATTACAGGTGTGAGCCATCACATCTGTCCATTTTAGTTTTAATAATTTTTATATTTTTTCTAATTTAAAACAGGTGCTAAAATGTCTTACAGCTATTATTTGTAAATATAGTATTGATTATTGTTATTATGATTATTTTGTATGTGTTCAATCTCATTTTCAACATAAGCTCCTGGAAATTAGAGATTTTGTCTCTTTTATTCACCACTGTATTCTCAGTACTTGACCTTGCCTGGCATGAAACAGATATTGAATAAATATCTGTTAAATGAATGAATGAATAACGTACTAATACCGTATTCAACAATCTCCAAGTATGACAGTTTTCACCATCTAACAAATAAAATAGCTTGTATAGAGCAGAATCATAGTCAACCTGCCAAAAAGGTATATGTCAATGAAAAATAAACCTTTTTATGTGTAGCTGCTAAGATTTTGGGGCTTTTGTTACTGTAGCATAACCTAGTGAAAGCTCAGTGAGACAGTGTATAGAATATACATGTACAGATAGACCAGATAGACCAATAGATGAGATTCCAAAGATGGTTCAATAAGCATTAAGCAACTACACCCACACTCTCTTAATTCCCTAACAGAAATAATCAAATTCTTGTTCACTAAGATCTGCCTCAAATACTTTGTGAAAACTTCCCTGGCTACTCAAGTATTTAGTCAGGACTCTATTTTTTCCCCACAGGCTGGAGTGCAGTGGTGTCATCATAGCTCAGTAACCTCTAACTCAAGGCTCAAGGAATCCTCCTGCCTCAGACTCCCGAGTAGCTGAGACTACAAGTGTGCACCACCATGCTCGGCTAATTTTTCATTTTTTATTTTCAGAGACGGGGTCTTACTATGTTGCCCAGGCTGGTCAGGACTGTTTTTGTTTTTTGTTTTTTTTGTTTTTTTTTGAGATGGAGTCTCACTCTGTCACCCAGCCTGGAGTGCACTGACAAGATATCTCGGCTCACTGCAACCTCCGCCTCCTGGGTTCATGCCATTCTCCTGCCTCAGCCTCCCAAGTAGCTGGGACTACAGGCACCTGGCAACACACCTGGCTAATTTTTTGTATTTTTAGTAGAGACGGGGTTTCACTGTGTTAGGCAGGATGGTCTCGATCTCCTGACTTCATGATCCACCTGTCTTGGCTTCCCAAAGTGCTAGGATTGCAGGTGGTCAGGACTGTTGATTACATATGACAGAAACCCAACCAACTCTAGTTCCCCACCACCTTTCAACCTGCTCCTCCCTGGGTCTTCCCAGTCTCTGTAAATGGCAGCTCCATCCTTCAAGTTGCTGATGCCCCAAATCTCAATGTTAACCTTGATTTCTTTCTTTTATTTCATAGGCAATCTGAAGGCAAATCCTATTTAGACCCAGGCAAAGGTTCCTGGTGACCCAGGCTCTCACCAGCTGATTGTCCCTTACCGTCCTCCTGAGGGTGTCTGGAGCTTCAGTGCTGTGTGCTCTTGGCCTCCACCCTTGGGGTGCCACCGACTCCCACTGTCCAGGGCTTCCAGTGGACTCTCTGAGGCACTGACGTAGAAACTTCCCCATTCAGTGCACCAAGAGCAGCCTCACACGGTGTGGGCCGACATGAAGAGCTGCCAGATCCAACAGGTAAAAATCCCGAGGCATTGCCAGCTTGATGGGGTCAGAGGGCCCTCTTTCTATTATGACTCAGATGTGAAGGGAAGATGCCAAGGTCCCTAAACATCTCAGGGCCTTGCCTGGCATGAAACTGATATTAAATAAATATTTGTTAAATGAATGAACAAATATTCACAGCCTGTGCTGCCCGCAACCTGCAGTGCTGTGGTCAGGTGAAAGTGATTTTACTTCAGGAGAGGACAGTGTTCTCTCCAGAACTTTTCCTTAGTAGCTAGATCTGCATCCCTCTCCTGTCTCTTCCCCTCTCAACCCCCATTCTCTGCCTCCATTCCTCTGTGTTTCCACCCGCTGTACCCTTTCACCTGCTTTCTCCTCTTCAGCTTTTGTGGCTCACCCCCTCCCTGTCCACCCGCATCCCCCAGATTAAGGCCCCTGCTCTGTCCTGGGTGGGGAGATGTGTCTGGTTTTAGGCAGTGCCGTCTAGATGTGTCCAGGATGGGGAAACATGGCTCATTTGCCAGTATAATAGGTTAAAAGAGTGGCCACTTTTGAAGGCCTTTCCCATCTCCAATTCCAGAATCCTGTAGGACTTAGAATTTATGGGCCACGGTGGAATTCTTGGTTCCCCAGGACCTTGTGGTGGACACCTTCTTTCACTGGGCATTCATGGGGTGACTATTAGGTACCAGGCCCTGGTCTGGGCTAGAGGCCCCATAATGAGTAAATCTCAGGTCACTACCCAATGGAACCCACCACTGCAGGCATTGAGAGGGGGAGAAAGAAAGGGGCATGGCCTGTTTGTGTCCTTCTCACGTGATCACCCACTGGGTCCTGGGGGAGTGGGAACCAGTGCAAGGAGAGAAGTCCAGTGAGAATGGCAAATGGATTATGTCAGACCCAGGGGCTGAGGCCCCCAACTGCAGCTGGGTAGCTTCTGGAGTGGACAAGGAGCAGCAGGAAAAGTCATGGCCTGGTGTTCTGGAGTCCACCATCTCATTTCATTCTTGTGGGCACCAGAACTTATCCAAAGATAAGACTCAGTGTCTCTGGCAACAGTGGGCCAGAGAGAGAATGTGTTTCAGAGGAGGAGGAAGGGATTTTACCCCATGGAAGCAGTATATGGTTTTACGGTAGTGCGTCTCTCTCTAATAACTAGTTAGCATGTTCCTGTTAATGGAAAATATTGGTGGTGTAAGTTCCCCTGGATGTTCTCATCTTCATGTACATTTGTTAATTTCCTTCCTTCCTTCTTTCCTTCCTTCCTTCCTTCCCTACTTCCCTCCAACTCTCTCTCTCTTTATTCTTTCCCTCCCTCCTCCCAACCTGCCCTCCCTCCCTCCCTTCCTTCCTTCTTCCTTTCCTCCCTCCCTCTATTCTTTCCTTTCTTCCTTTCTTCTTTCCTTTTTCTTTCTCTCTCTCTCATGCTGTCTGTTTTTCTTTCCTTTTTGTTCTACTTTTTTGAATAGACCACACTGTACTGAAACCTACATTATTTACCAAAATCTCTGGAGCTGCTTCTGTCTTGCAGGCAGGGAGCTCATCGTGTAGCCCTGAGCTCCTTCCAGCCCCCTCCTTTGATTTGTGGGTGCCACTGGGGCAGCTGCTGAGTCTCAGTGGTTCCTAGTCTTCATCAAGTTCTGCCCACCCAGATGGTTTGTACCTGTCCTTACCAGAAGCCTGCACTGTCTAGATTGCTGAGGCTGCTTCTACCTAACTGATCTGCTAGCTGTGTTCCAGGGGCACCCCAGGGTTAGAGGTAAATGGCACAGGCATTGAAATCTCCAACTGCTCTGACTCCAGGTTGGTGCACTTCAATGCCAAGTACTAACCACACAATAACAGGATGCCACCAAAACCTTGATATGGGGCTGCTGCATCCTAATTAAAAAAATTAATAGACATTATTTTTTAGAACAGTTCTAGGTTTACAGAAAGATGGAGTGGATAGTACAGAGAGTTCTCCTAGGCTCCCCTGTCCTCCAGCACACAATTTCCCCTATTAGTATGTTGTATTAGTGTAGCCCATTCATTACAATTTATGAACCACTGTTGATACATCATTATCGACTAAAGTCCATAGTTTACATTAGAGTTCATTCTTTGAGTTTCACAGATTATGGGTTTTGGCAATTACATAATGTCCTAAATCCCCAATACAGCATCATGCAAAATAGTTTCACTGCTGAAAATTCCCTGTGCTTCACCATTTCATGTCTCCTCCTCTCCTCCATCCCTGACAACCACTCATCATTTTACTATTTCTATCTTTTTGACTTTCCAAGAATGTCCTAGAGTTGGAATCGTACAGGATGTAGGTTTCCAGACTGACTTCTTTCTAGCATTATGTACTTTAAGTTCCTCCATGTCTTTTCATGGCTTGATAGCTTGTGTTTTAAAAATCACTGAATCAGATTTCATTGTATGGCTACAACACAGTTTGTTTATTAATTCACTTGGTGAAAGACATCTTGGGTACTTCCAAGTTTTGGCAATTATGAATAAAATTGCTCTAAGTACTTATGTGCAGGATTTTGAGGGAACTTAACTTTTCCAGAGTGACTGTACTCTTTTGATTTCCACTAGCTATGGAGAGTTCTGGTTGCTCCTCGTCTTTGACAGCATTTGGTGTGTTCAACTTTTTGCATTTTAGCCATTCTAATAGGTTTACAGTGATATCTCATTGTTGTTTTAATGTGCAATTCCCTCACGACAAATGATTTTGAGCGTCTTTTTCATATGCTTATTTGCCATCTGTATATCTTATTAATGAGGTGTTCAGATCTTTCACCTACTTTTTTTTTTTTTTTTGCTTTGTGTTGTTTAGTTCTCAGAATTCTTCACATATTTTGGACAGCAGTTTTTCCATCAGATTATTTTGTAAATATTTTCTGCCAGTCTGTGACTTGCTTTTTCCATTCTCTTAACAGTGTCTTTCACAGAGCAGAAGTTTTTAATTTTAATGAGGCTCAACTTAATTTTTTTTCATTAGTAGATTGTGCTTTTGGTTTTGTATCTAAGAAGCCATCATCGAACCCAAGATCCCCGAGATTTTTCTCCTATGTTATCTCCTAGGATTCTTATGGTTTTGCATCTTACATTTACAAGTAAGATTTATTTTATAAAGGGTAGAACATGCATACCTGTATCTATCTATCTATCTATATATTTGCATGTGGTTGTCCAGCTGTTCTAGCACCACTAGTTGGAAAGGCTATCTTTGCTGTTTTAAATTGCCTCTAAACCTTCATGGAAGATCAGTGGACTGTGTGTAGGTCTGTTTCTGGGCTCTGTATTCTTTTCCATGGATCTATTTGTGTGTGTTTTCTCTTTTCACCAACTTCACCCTATTTGGGCTACTGTAGCTTAATATAAGCCCTGAAGTTGGTAGTGCCAAACTTCAGGGAGTTTTTCTGAACTTCATGATGAGAACCTAGTTGAGATCATTGTAGTAAAACTTGGAAATGTGTGATATTCCCTCTTAGTTGGTTTTCAAGGAGTTTTCAGTGCTCTAGCCAGGCCACCCTGAGCTTCTAGTAATCTGTCAATACCATTTAAGTGCTCCTCACACTTGCTGTCCCCAGTAGCTTCTCTTCCCTGTGAGCTGTGACTCCTTGTGTGTTAGCCTGTCTTTCTCATTTTTCAGGTGGCAGTTTTCCCTGTGACCTCAATTCTCTGGTCCACCCTAGAAGGGTTGACTTTCAGTTCATTCAGCTTTTTTCTAGCTGTGAGGACAAGTCATGACCGCCTAGCTCTTTCCATGTTGGAATAGAAACCCAAAAGTTCATTTAAAGAATTACTTGTTATAAAAGTCACCCATTGTCAATGTACAACTCAATGATTTAAGTTGATTTATCGAATTGTGCAGCCATCAGCAGAGTTCTACTTTAGCACATTTTGTCACTTCCCAAATTCCTTTGAACCTCTTTGTAGTCATTTCCTAATCCCTGGTACCCATGACTGGGTCTGAATAGAATAAATAATTGGAAAACAGACTTCATTGTATTTACATTTTCCTGTGTTTGGGACTTTATATAGTGGACTATTATGTTCGTTTTGGGCCAAGTAGAGAAGAGATTGCATTCTAGGGATGATTTTTGGGGGAACATAATATTAGTCCTGTTTATGGCTCTCCTTGAATTGGTTCATCTGTGCTGGTGACTGGTATTTGCTACCAAACCTTGTCTGGTGAGCACAAGAAAAGGAATTTTAAAAAATCTGCTATTAAAATCGAGGTGATAAATTTTCATATAATAATATGTGAAGTAATGAACCATCTTTATTTTTTATTTATTCATTTATTTATTTTGAGATGGAGTTTTTCCTCTGTTCCTCAGGATGGAATACAATGGCACGATCTCAGCTCACTGCAACCTCCACCTCCTGGGTTCAAGTGATTCTCCTGCCTCAGCCTCCTGAGTAGCTGGGATTACAGGCACCTGCCACCACACCTGGGTAATTTTTGTATTTTTGTAGAGACAAGGTTTCTCCAACTGCCCAAGTTGGTCTCTAACTCTAGACCTCAAGTGATCCACTTGCCTTGGCCTCCCAAAGTGCTAGGATTACAGACATGAGCCATGGCCTGAACTGAACCATTTTTATTCTTTCAGAAATGTGATTGATAACAGTAAAGCCACACTCTTCACATACCTGAAATACCCCTCACTGTCTTCTTCAGGTGTCAAGGGCTCTGGAACAGCCACATAAAGGTGAGGGCAATGTTTTTACTGTAGTTCTTTCATTGATTGATTGATTGATTGAATTTTTTTCTCTTAGAGGGGTTAGCATCCATGTATCTAAAATTGAAATTCAAGAGGAGAGACAGGCACCTGTACTAGTTTTCTCTTGCTGCCTATTATCACATTACCACAAACCAGTGGTTTGAAACCACAGAAGTCTGGAATGAAGTGGCTGGATTCTCTGATGAGAGTCATGTGAGGCTAAAATCCAGGAATGGGCTGGCTGTATTTTTTTATAGAGCTCAAGTTATTTTTCCAAGTTCACTACAGATACTGAAGGCCTTCCTATTCTTGTTTCTGGGGGACTGAGGGCCCTTTGTCTTTGCTGACTGTCAGCCGGGAGACACTCTGACTCCAGAGGCCACCTGCTTTCCTCCTTACCTCTCTTTTCCATCATCAACCAATAATAACTCATGGAGTCCTTCTCAAGCTCCTACCTTCTCTGAGTACAGATCCTTGACATAATTCCCTTACCTCCTTTGACCTGTGAAACTGAGCTAACAGCTTATCTGCCCCTGATTTGAAATGATGGGACAGACAGAATAACAACTACAGTGATTCTAGTTCAAAATGAGGGAAGATGGAGGGGATAAAGAAGTCACTGACCTAAAATAGTTTGGAAATGGAGCTGGGCAAAATCCAGCAGGAGTTTCTTAATTAGGATCCACAGCCTGGGACTGACCTGCCATCCTGTGGGTCTTTGCCTCTGGGCTCTCTGCTCTGCATTTCTTGAAACCATTATTGTTTATCTTTTTTCTCACACTCTTTTGTGTGTGGCTCCTGTTGCACTCAAAATGTTTTTGAGATTCATCCATGTTGTTTTGTGTGTCAACAGTTTGTTCCTTTAGCCATTCCATGGAATGAATGTGTCAAAGTTTATTGATCCATTCTTGTACTGACAGATACTTGAATGTTTCCAGTTTTTCCTATTGTGAATAAAACTGCTATGAACATTCTTGTATAAATCATTTTCTGGGCGTATGTTTTAATTTCTCTTGGATAAATGCTTAGGAATTACTGAGTCATAGAATAGGTAGTTGTTTAGTTCTGTAAGAATATGCCAGACATTTTTTCCCAAAGTGTTTATACTATTGTACATTCCAACCATTAATGTATGAAGGTGAGAAAGCTTTTGCTACTTCCAAAGAGACCTGTCTATATACATGTAATTTTTTCTAACTGGAGACAGGCTGATGACTTCAGGGACATGAGCCTGGGATACAGGACACCTGTCATCACCACCACCATGAAGTTGGGATTCAGGAAGGAGGTTAATTATGTAACAAATCCTGTGACCAGCATGAGCTTCTGTCAGGCCACACAGGGCACTCAAGTGAACAGAGCATAGGGGGCCCTGGGGTCATGGTAAGAAAGTGTCTCATTGGTAAAACCTTTTCCCTTGGGGAGGTAAATAAAATCTTTGTTCCTTTTTGGTAGCCCTTGAAGATAAGGATGGTCAAAAGAAAATATCATATCTGCAGAAACTCAGATCTTGGAAAGATTTACTAGTTGGGAATGCAATGTCAATGCCAAGAAGTAGCTGCCGGTTGTGATCAAATGTGAGCCTATGGATCAAGGTGCATCCTCAATCACAGAGAGCTTTTTGAAAGATGCTCTCAGTAGTTTTTCCAGGAAAGAGATGGGTCCTTTATTTTTCTCTCTAATCTAGCCCATATGCTTAGCTAAGAAGGTTTCTTCATATCACTTTAAATGATGATGTCCCTTGTTCAACAATTTTCTAAGCATTCTTTAGATAAGAATTTTATGGGCATTCTTTATTGCATTAGGCTTAAATTTAATGCATCTTAAGGTTTTATTGCAAAGTGTTGCCTTGTTTCCTTTTTAAGATGATACAATTTGTAACATGCAAGTTTGCTGTCTGTCCCCTCCCTTTATGTACACACAAAATTAGCAAACATGTAGCCATGAAATGGATGGTCATAGAATTGTTTCAGTGGTTGTGAGTGCAGCAGCCCCAGAGAGTCTTGTCTGAAATACCACCAGTAGACAAAGGTTGTTCAGCTGGATGCCTTAGGATACATGCTTCCAAAAACAAAGTAGCTGAAAAGAAACCAGAATCATAGAATATCAGAGCGAGAGGAACATTTGGAGGTAATTCAGTACCTCCTCCTTTTCAACCTACAGGGGAGGTAGTGGAACAGAAGCAGGGATGCACCTGCCTGCTGTGCCCACAATTCACTGGAGATTGTTGTGGTGAAAAATTTCATTTATGATGAAGGAGAAATAAACCCCTATCAGCTTAAATTCAGGCAGGTTTATTGAAAAGGTGAAGAAGCATCTTGCAGAAGCAAAGCATGGCTGAGGCTTGTGGGCTCTGTCTGGGAAATGAGCAGCCAACAGTGGCTGATGCTGCCCCTGACTCTGGGGCCTTGTGGTCTCTTGTTCCCTGAGAGCATCTCTTCTATTCTTTTGCATCTTCCCTCAGCCTGGCAGTCTCTGTGTACCCTTCAACACATAATTGAGCAAGGCTGTGCCAGCCCCAATGCCACCTGGCACTTTAGGTCAAATTAGAAAGGCACGAAATAAACTGGTCCTTTATAATATGGCTGTTGGAACGACAGTTGAAAATATAATATCTTGACTCCTAGTTCAGTGCTTTCTGCTGAACTTTCTTTTCTGAATATGAGCACAGACTTTGGAATATTAGTGTCACCTAGCATTATTAGCTAGTATTCTCCTTTTGTTTCCCAATAACATCCCCTCCTCCTTCCCACAGATCCACTCTCCACTCATTTCCATCCTGTCTTATGCCACTCAGGGCTTACCGTTCTAAAATGCATCCCTGGCTCCCCTGCATGCACACTTCTAGTTAGGTTTAGCAATGAGGGGCACCTGATGGAGCCTGGAAGTGAGAGGCAGGTGAGGTCTGTATTTCTTTCCTCTCCCTCCCTGCTCTGGCACTGAGTATCTGACAATAGCTGCATCTGTCTTACTTTAGTGGCCACTTTTCCACAGCCCCAATTCTCAGTGGGTCCCATAGCATTATTTACCTTTGTTCCTTTAGCTCCCACCAATGAAGATACAGGGACATTCTCCTTGCCAAGGCATTAAGAAATGCACAGGTGAGGGGAACAGTGGCGTGTGTGTAAAGGTCCTGTGGCACCTCTCCTCTGCAGGCTGGAGGTCATGGCGGGAGATGCTGCATGGATTTGCCCTCCCTGCTGTCAGAGAGAACAATAGGATTCTGGAAGATTAGAGGACAGGCAGTGGTACTCGGCCATCTAGAAACAAGGTGGGAGGAATTTCCTTGAGAGGCAGGGATCTGTGGTGGTTACTAATCATCATGAGGTGTCTGGGAATGTAATGGATGGAAAATCTACTAAGAAATCAATGTATGTAATAATTAGAAAAACTCTAGTTCTGAGGACAGAGACCATAGTGGGAATTTATGACCTGGCATCCAGTTCAGATACCTGGAGATTCTTGACAGAGAGGAGATTGGATCCCTTGAGGAAGAGTGAAGCCTTCAATGCTGCCACAAGTGTATGCTGTAAGTCTTCCTCCAGGCCTTCACCAGAAGGACCTGAAGCCATTTATGTGGGTGACTGAGGAAAGGGAAATACTCAGAGCTTCTGTGGCTTTTTGGATTCTGGCTCTGAAGAATGCTAGCCTAAGGGCACCTGTGGTGGCCCTGAAAATGCACTACTTGCATCTCCAGCTGCAGGAGGCCTAACGAATCAACAGCCCCAGCTGCTACACTCTGAATCGAGTACTTGATGACATTTCCCCCAGATCTGTACTAACCCATGAGGAGGAAAGCCTCATATCAAGTCTCCCAATGGAACACCCATGATGACTCATGGGGATGTCGAAGCTGTTTTCCTGTGGTAACTGTGACTTTCTTTCTTCAAAGTCTGTTTTGTTCATGTACATTAGCTGATTTATATAAAATAAGAGAATAAATGCCTAGACTCCCATGAGTCTATCCTTTACTGATAAACTCTAGTTCTGAGGACAGAAGCTTGATGGAGTCAGTATAGTGGGAATTTATAACCTGGCATCCAGTTCAGAGACTTGGAACTTCTTGACTGAGGGGAGGTTGGGTCCCTTTGGGGAAGAAAGAAGCCTTCAATGTTGTCACTAGTGTATCCTGTAAATCTTCCTCTGGCCTTCCCAGAGGGACCTGATATATGACATATGATACGGTGACCACCAATTCAGGGTGTTCTCATCTACTCTCAAGAATGCAATATCTTATTCCTCTGGATTCACCTAGTACCAATATTCATGTATAGCTATGCACCTTAATAGACCATAGCTAATTAGATGAGGAATGGTAGACCCAATTCAACCATACAGGCATCAACCATCTCAGCATACAGGCATCCCTCTCCCACCATTTCATTCTTGTCCCCACTCCAAAGTCTTCTCCATTTTACTTTTATTAATTTTCTATTGCTGCATACTAAATTACTGCAAGCTTTAGAGGGTTACAATAACAATGATTTACTTTTTTGCAGTGTCCACAGATCAGAAGTTCGGGCCTGGATTAGCTGGGTCTTCTTCTCAGGGCCTCATAGGCTGAAATTAGGCTGGGTTTCTTTCTGGAGGGTCTGGGGAAGAACTTCCTCTCAAGTTTCCTCAGATTGTCAGCTGAGTTCAGTTCCTTGTGACTGCAGGACTGAGATCTCTGTTTTCTTGCTGGCTGTCAGCCAGGGGCCTCTTGCTGCTCCTAGAGGCCTCCCACGTTCCCACTGCATGCTTTCTCCATCCAGCAGAGGAGAATCACCCTGCCTAGAAACCCTCCTGCACTTCACATTTCTCCAGGAAGACCTCAGTCCCTCCAAGGAACTCACCTTCTTTAGGTCAAGCTCATAAGATAATCTCTCTATCTTAGATTCGACTGATTTGGGATCTCAATTATATCTGCTAACTTGTTTTTGCCATAAATTGTAACACAATCACAGGAGTGATATCTCATCGCTGGCTTTGTCTACACTCAGGAAGTAGTGATTATATAAGAGCAAAGACCACTGCAGCTCATCTTAGGATTCTGTCTACCATAATACTATAAAGACACAGTAATTAAAAGACTATAACAGATTTCTACTTCTATCTGTTAGAATAAATCATATCAGACTGCCTCCATAAACAAACATAAAATTGTTTTCAGGCAGTACAACAGGAAACTTAAGGGGGAAGCCCCATGATTTCCTAGTTTTTGTCTGGGGAGAATTTCTCAGCAGCTGCACAGTAGGCTAGAGTCCTCTCAGAGCAGGGCATCCCCACTGAGCTGAGAAGGCAGAGATCAGAGTTCAAGGCCACTGAAGGAATTCCAGTCTGCAGGGCAGGGCACCAATAGGAGACAGCTGTTCAGAGGGGCAGCTCTCGAAGTCCATGTGGGGTTCCATGTGCATACTTATCAAGGACTGGACTGTACTGCGCAAGAAAAAGACTAACAGATTTAACATAGGAGTGGCTGCTATAAAGTTGAGTTTGGACCAGAAGTACTTTTGGTGGAAGAGGGTTGGGGAATGGATGATGGAGTTCCTGCCATCCAGGGTGGGAAGAACTCATGCACACCTCATTAGCATCCAGGTATCCAATTGAGACACTAGAAAGGCTGTGCTTTAGGAATAAGTGTCACACTTTACAATAAGGCCTATTCTAGACCAGCCCTAGTAAAGCCTAAAACCAAACCCTGACAAAATCCACAAAGGGGTGGATTGGTGATTGAGTCCTACCAAATTAGAGAGTCTTGGGAAATGCTGTTGGCTTTCCATGAATCCACTGTAATAAAACATAAACCAAGTCCACATAAGTCCAATGTGATCAGACAGTAATTTTAATGCCCACTAGAACAAAATTAATTCACACAATCAATGACACAAGTTACCCAAGTCGACATTTAAGCAAAATACATCTAAGAACAGCTAACAAATAACTCTTCTCAAACTCACATAGAACGTTCACCAAGATAGACCACATATGCTGAGACATACTTAGTATTTTCTGTCCTTTCTCTTTGGCTCATGTATACTGTGCTCAAACTCTTAAAATTATACACTTTAATTATACACTTTAGTGATTATACACTTTAATGCATCTCAATTGCATGTAAGTTATATTTCAATATATTTGTTAAAAGTTTATAATTAAAAAAACTGTCCTAGCTTGATTCAAGAAATCTTTTTTATATTTAAAAAGCATAATTTTATATATTATCAGGGCAAAAGAGAAAAACTGTATGACTGCCTCATCATACACAGTAAAAGCATTTGGCAAAATTGAAAACTTTTTTCATGATTTATAAAAACAAAACCAGAAAACTCTCAGCACGATAAGAACAGAAGGCAACACTTCCAACCCCATTAAGGGCAGATTTGAAAAACCCACAGGTAACATTATATTAAATGGCATAAGATTGAATGCTTTTCCATTAAATCAGAGAAAAAAGTAGAATATCTGTTGTTACTCTTTCAATTCAGCATTATACTAGAGCTCTAAATCAATGCAATAAAGTAAGAAAAATAAATAAAAGTATTGAAAAGGTTGAAAATAAAGAATTGAAGCTGTCTTTATTCACGGATAATGTCTGTATATGTTAACAATCCTAGAAATCTACAAAAATCTACCAAAACTAATTAGTGAGTTTCGTAGTGCTGCAGAATATAAGCTCAATATAAGTAGTCTTTTGTATTTCTGTATATTAGCAGTGAGCATTTGGAAAATGAAATAAAAATACAATTTCATTTAAAGTAACATCTAAATACATGTTGTGGTTATAAATAAATTCAACAGGCTGGGTGTGGTGGCTCACACCTGTAATCTCAGCACTTTGGGAAGCTGAGGTGGGCAGATCATGAGGTCAGGAGATTGAGACCATCATGCCTAACACAGTGAAACCCTGTCTCTACTAAAACTACAAAAAAATTAGCTGGGCATGGTGGCATATGCCTGTAGTCCCAGCTACTTGGGAGGCTGAGGCAGGAGGATCACTTGAACCTGGGAGACAGAGGTTACAGTGAACCAAGATCACATCACTGCACTCCAGCTTGGGTAACAGAGTGAGATTCTGTCTCAAAAAAAAAAAAAAAAAAAGAAAGTCAACAAAATCTATGTAAGGCCAGTACACAAAAAACTACAAAAAAATTGCTTTGAGAAATTATGAAAGAACTAAATTAGTGGGGAGATAAACCTTGTCATGGATCAGAAGAGTTGTTATGTTTAAAAAGTCAGTTCTTCATGAATTGATCTCCAGATCCAGTGCAATTCTAGTAAAAATTCCAAGCGGCATTTTGGTAGAAATTTACAAGCTGATTCTAGCATTTATATGGTAACGTCAATGATCAAGAGTAATAAAAGAGCAATATTATAAAAGAATAATGGTGAATGAATTCACTACCTATTTCCAGAATTACTCTACAGCTATGAAAATCAAGATCATGTGTTTTGTTGGAAAAAAATACAATATATACCAGTGGAAGAGAAGAGAGAATCCAGAAATAGATACTCACATATATGTCTAATTAATGATTCTTAGGACATATATATATGTGTACATACCCACCCACCCACCCACACACACTCACACATATATGTGTGTATATATATATATATATTCACCTCTTTGAAGATTATCTATTTTTCTCCTAATAGGGAACATTTAGAGAACATAAAAAGAAGCCACAATATAGGAGATATATTTATCTCCAACAAAGGCTTTTTTAAAAGTGTATATATATAATATATACACACATATATATACTGTATATATATATACACTATATATATACTATATATTTACACTATATATATACTATGTATATACACTATATATATACTATATATATATGCTATACATATATACTATATAGCAGTCTGATAAGATAAACAGCACAATGAAACAATTTCTCAAAAGACTTGAATAGATACTTCAGAAAAGAAGATACATGAATGGTCAACTAACATAGAAAAAGATGCTCTACTGTTTAGTCATCAGGGAGATCAATCAATACAACAATGAGATACCAGTACATATCCATGAGAATGGCTAAAATTAAAAATGCTGAAAATAGCACATGTTGGTGAGGATTAAAGCACTTGGAAGTCTTATACTTGTAAGAATGAAAAATGGTATGGCTGAAAATCTAACAGTTTCTTAAAGGTTAAACATGTACCAATGAGATGGACAGTCATTCCATTCCTAGGAATTTACACACTGTGTCTGCACAATGATCTGTATGTCTGTTTCCAGACCAAACTGAGGGGCGGGCTGCTATTTCTTGTGTCCCAGTAACAAGATGCTGATGAACTGGGGAGGAAGAGAGTTTTTACTTCTGCAACTGGTTACAGGGAAAAGGCCTGGAAATTATCACCAGACCAACTCAAAATTACAAAGTTTTCCTGAGCTTATATAACTTCTAAGCTATATGTGTATGTGGAAGTGTGCATTCCTGTAAATACATAAGTGATTAACTTCTTTTAATCTATAACTAAGGTCTGAGTCCTGAAGACCTTCCTCTGGAGCCTCAGTAAATTCACTTAATCTAAATGGGTCTAGGTGCTGGGGACCCTTATCTTGTCTCCTGCTAAATCACAGAGGTTTGGGGAGTTTCTTCAGACCTCCAATAAACTTGTTTCTGGAGGCCTGGGGAGTTTCTTCAGACCCCCAATAAAACTTATTTCATACTAAACGACTCCGGTTAAGAATGCCTTCGTTATTTTGTCATGCTTTAAGGTCCAGGAAAAGCCTAGGCAAAACTCTTGGTGGGCTTTTGTTACATTCCAGCCTGTGTATAAGGGCACTGGCTTTTTTTTCCTCCTTCCTCTTAATATTTAACTGAACCACTCAGTCGGTACGGAAACAATTGTTAGGGAGGCCTGTGTTAGTGAGATCTGGCCTGCCACGTATGGATGCTCATGATAGTTTCTTCATAATAGCCCAAACATGGAATGATAGAAATGTCCAATAACAAGTGAAAGTATAAACAAACATGGTATAGCCACATGAAGGAATACTACTCAGCAATTACAAGGCATTAACTATTGATGAAAATACTCATCTGGATGGATTTTAAAATTACGTTGATGCATGAAAGAAGGCAGATACAAAAGAACGCAGGTATAATTTCACTTATAGAAAATGGTTAAAAATGGAAACGGACCTGAAGTGACAGCGGCTCCTTGGGCACGAGGGTTGAAAGACTGATGAACTGCAGACGGGTACAAGAAACTTTGGGGCATAAATTCCTCTATCTTGGTTGTGGCAGTAGTTCCATTAGTGTATACGTTTGTAAACATGCATTGAATTATGCATTTTAAAGTGGTGCAGTCTGTTGTACCTAAGTCAAAACTTTATAAAGTTGATTTCATCATCTTAATTTCTCCATACTAGCAATTAGCAGCTAGAAAATGAAATTCAATAAAACATAATAGAGATTAATAGCCGGAATCATTCCATGCTTAAGAATACATGCAATAAAGCAGGTACAAGGCCCCTAAAAGCAATTGGTGAGAAAAATTAAAGAAGACTAGAGAAATGGATATCATGTTCATTAATTGGAAGACTCAATTTTGTTAGCGTATTACATCAACACAATTCTGATTAATATTTCTAGTAGGAGATTTTAGAGAAATTTAAAAGCTAATTTCAAAATGTATTTGAAAATCAAAGAACCTATAATAGGCAAGTTGGTCTTAAAGAAGCAATAAGTTGGAGCACTTTCTCTGCTAGATTTCAAACCTGATTTTAAAGTAATTTAAAAATGGTAGTACTGTTGTAAGTATTCATAAATATATCAAAGTAAAAGAATACAGATTCAAACTATACATTCAAACATATGTATAGTTATTTATTTTTTTAGTAGAATCTTTTTTATTCCTAAAAAATTCCTCAAAAGAAAAAAGTTTTCCAACCACACACGAGAGGGGTATAGGTAGGGGAAGGTGTCTGTCCATCTATCCCTGGCCCCCAGCCCATGTTGTTTTGGCAGCAATAAGGTGTGTGGGGTAATGGTCCCCAAAATTAAAATGGTGTGTGTATGAGAAGGAAAGTGGGGCAAAGCTGTGGGAAGTGGTGGAGGGGAAGGAACAAAGGAGGTCAGTATTGGGAACGCTGAAGGTGGGAGGACATTTCATAACATTTCTTTGTTATGAAATGGTGAAACTACCATGGACTCCGTCTATGCCCATCAGCAGGCCTGGCGTCTTGGCAGTCATGGTGATAGCGACACTGAAGGTGGGGCTCCACTGATGCTCTTCATATGAAGATCCACAGTCAATTCCCCATCCTTCAGCATGAGTCCGGGTCAACAGTATATTTCTGGCCCCCAAGTGTCAGCCCATTCACGAAAAAGCTTGACCAGTCTTTGCCAACCAGGACACCAACCTCAGCTGGGGTGATGTTGACGAAGGTTTTCCCTGAGACGGCAGCCCAATTCAAGTCCTTGTTGCCCATGATGGTGATGTCCTAACAGGTCCCATCCGTCACAAGGCTGTAGATGGAGGCATCCACCTGGCCATTGCGTTGCTGCAGGGGCTCCTCTGGTCACTGCTGCTGGGGCCGCCTGGGCTGGCGGGCAGGGGAGGCGGAGAGCTCGGGGCAGGCGCTGCCCTCCTCATCACGGCTTTGCTAGCTGTGCAGCAGCCCTCGCACTGCCACTTTTTAAAAAAATATATATATATTTATTCATTTATTTATTGTACTTTAAGTTCTAGGGTACATGTGCACAACGTGCAGGTTTGTTACATAGGTGTACATTTGCCACGTTAGTTTGCTGCACCCATTAACTCATCATTTACATTAAGTATTTCTCCTAATGCTATCCCTCCCCCAGCCCCACATCCCATGACAGGCCCTGGTGTGTGATGTTCCCTGCCCTGTGTCCGAGTGTTCTTATTGTTCAATTCCCACTCATGAGTGAGAACTTGCTCGCACTGCCACTTCTAAATGTTATAAAAACAAAGGCACCAATGCCCTTCATTGGGGAAATGAAAGACTTTTAAGTAAAATGATTTTGAATGAAATAATATTTGTTGTTTTAAAAAGTTAATATTAACCACTCTCCATCATACATTGAAATTAAGATGTGAAAGTTAAAATTAGAAATCCTGTAAAGGAAAAATAGGAAATAGTTTCATGAACTTGACATAGGAAAATATTTGTTAGATTAGACACTGTAGCACTCACCACAATAAGAAATCAAGCGAATTGCACTTCATTTTTAAAAACCTTCTACTTATTATGTTGTTGATTAACAACTTAAAAGCTATCTGTAGACCAGGAATAATTATTTGCAATGTAATATAGCAAAAAAAAGTATATATAAATGGACTCATTCAAAATATATAAAGAACTGCTGTAGATTACAAAGAAAATGACAAACACCCCAGTATATCAATGAACATAAAAATTTGAGAAGATGTTTTCCATAAGAAGATATCTAAATGAACATTAGGCCTGAGAAAACCAAAACAGGATATCACTACACACTTGTAGAATGGCTGTATATAAAAGACTGAAAATATTAAGTGTGTGGGAATGTAAAGCAACTGGAAATGGCCTACATCTTTCATAGAAATGTAAAATAATACAATTACTTCGCAAAACTCTGTGTCCATTTTCTACACATTCACTAAGCAACTCTGTCCCTACCTATAGATACCCTGGAAAATAAGTATGTATCTTCACAGAAATAATTGTATGAGAATATTCATAGTTACTTATGCACAGCAGCCAAAAAGTAAACCTGTCTCCCATCAGAAAAATGGATATCAAATTGTGTGATAATCATACAATCAATAGGATATTACTTGGCCAAAACAAAATGAAACGAGGAAAAAACACAGTCAAACAAAGTAGTGGCATATATAACCACCTGAGTAAGAGAAGTCAAAACAAGAGAACATACTAAATGATTCAATTTTTAAATTTTTTTGAGATGGAGTCTCACTCTGTCCCCCAGGCTGGAGTGCAGTGACACGATCTTGGCTCCGCCTCCCAGGTTCAACAAACTTTTCCTGCCTCAGCCTCCCAAGTAGCAGGGATTACAGATACCGGCCACTATGCCTGGCTGATTTTTGTATTTCCAGTAGAGACAGGGTTTTGCCATGTTGGCCAGGCTGGTCTTGAATGCCTGACCTCCGGTTATCTGCCCACCTCAGCCTCACAGTCTTGGGATTACAGGCGTGAACCACCAGGACTGGCCAAAATGATTCATTTTCATGAAGCACATGAATAAGCAAAATTAATCTCTGGTGGCTTCTATAGTTTAAATATTGGCGCCTTCCAAATCACATGTTTAAATGTGGTCCCCAGTGTTGGAGGTGGGGGTTAATGGGAGGTGTTTAGGTCACAGGAGTGGATCCCTCATGAGTAGACTAATCCCCACCCTGGGAGAAGGTAGTGAGTGAATTCTCACTCTCTTAGTTCCTGTAGGAGCTGGTTATTAAAAAGTGCCTCTCACCTTACTCACTCTCTTTTGCTTCCTCTCTCACCATATGATCTCTGCACACGCTGGTTCCTTTTCACCTGCTGCAAGTGGAAGCAGCCTCAGGCCTTCATTAGGAGCAGATGCAGGTGCCATGCTTCTTGTGCAGCCTGTAGAACTATGAGCAAAATGCACCTCTTTTCTTTATAAATTACCCAGCCACTGGTGTTCCTTTCCAGCAACACAAAGGGACTAAGGCAGTGACAACATTCGGAATATATTCTTCATTTGGGGGATGAGTATTGACTGGCAGGGACCACATAAGAACCTTGTGGCATGGGGGAAAATGTTCTCTGTCTTTAACTGGGTATTATTATACAATGTATAATTATATTAAAATTTATAAAGCTGCACCTTTAGGTTTTTTGCAGTATTCTTTATGCAAATTATATCTCAATGAAGAACTGTTAGCATACCACAGAGAGAAAACAAACACTCAAAAATGTGAAAATTGACAGAAAATAGGTAACAAATATTTAGCATATAACTAAGAGGGATCCGTTGAGAAGAAATCAAAAGAAATGGAACAGAACAAAGACAAAAAAGTATAATAAAAAAGAGTTTAAATTTCAAAGTTTGAAATGATATTAAAGTGGCACAGTTTCCTTGGGAAAATCAAGCGAGAACCATGAACTCTGAGACTAATTCCAGAAAAAGTATGTAAATCAGTTTGATCTAATGGTATATAGTTAGCTTTGAAGGCCAAAAGGAACTGGTTTCTAATTCTTATTCCTCTCCTCACTAGTTTTGTGACCTAGGGAAATTTTGCAATCTTTCTGAGTTTGTTTTCTCATCAGGAGCAGGATAATACCTAAGTAACAGGTTAGTTCATAGATTTAAATATGATCGCATGGTAGTGGACATGAACCATAATTAGTTTTTAAGAATATATTTACACTGAGCTCTCCTTTATCCACGTTAAAATTGTAGACAAACAATTGACAAAGAATAGACAAAATGTTCTAACATAAATATTCTTCCTTTGTTTCTAGAAAGAAGTCACACATACAGTAAAAACAAAGAGGACCTAGTTCAATTGAACAATCTTCCCCAAACCCTGAAACAGCTCTACTTTCTAACACCAGAGATGTCTTGACTGACTCCTACCCCTGCAGTACCCTCTGTCTGGAATAGATGGAGGAAGTTTGCTCCAGCCTTAAAACAGCATGGGCTGGCAAGCGTTCTCAGAGAGCCTCTCGACTTCAACTCCGAAGGCCCTGAGGAATATGTGCAACTGGGTCGGGTTAAGGCTAAGCTGAATCACATGACCAGGGCTCTCACCAGCGCCGAAGTCAGTGGAAGGATATCAGTCCCCAGAGCTCTGTTACAGGCCGTGGGATGCTCCATGGAGTGGTGGTGAGCATATGAATAACAATCAGAAGAAACATCGGTAATGGACAGGAGGCATATACAATGTCCGCCCTCCACTAAAACCCAGGAAAGTTCTCATTCTAAAAATGATGTCTTGAAGAAAACATAGTTACAAATCTTTGTGACTTTGGATTAGACATTTTTTAAGTAGGCACAGACAACCCAAAAATAGATAAATGGACTTCATTAAAATAAAAATCTTATATGCTTCAAAGGACACTGTCAAGGAAGTGAAAAGATAATCCACATAATGGGAGAGCTATTTCCAAATTATGTCTTTGACACGGGTCTAGTACCTAGAGTATATAAGAAATTCATATAACTGAGCAATAAATGACAACCAAATTTAACAATGGGAAAAAAGCTGTGAGTAGAGGTTTCTCTAAAGGAAACACACAAATGGTCAAGAAGCACGTGCAAAGATGTTCAGTTCAATGTTTTTCATTAGGAAAATGTAATTTTAAACCAAAATGAGATACCACTTCACACCCACTAGTATGACTCAGGAAAAAAATAAAGATAACACGTTTGGAAAGTTATGGAGAATATGGAATTCTTATATATTACTATTGGGAATGTAAAATGGCATAGCTACTGAAGTTGGTAAACAGTGTGTGAGTTCCTCAAAAACTTAAACATAAAAAAAGTTAAACATAAAGTGACATATGATGCAGCAATTGCACTCCTAGGTTTACAACCAAGAAAATGAAAAACAGGTGTTCACTCAAAAACATGTACAAAGGTAGGTGTTGATGGCAACATTATTCATAAGAGTTAAAAAGTGGAAACATCTTAAACCACTATCAATTGATGCATAAACAAAATGTGGTATAACCATATAGTGGAATATTATTTGGCCATAAAAAAGTTAAAGTACTAACGCAGGCTAAAAAGGATGAAACTTGAGAACAATATGCTAAGAACCAGATGCAAAACACCACACTTTGTTATTCCATATAGAGGAAGTGCCCAGAACAAGTGCATCTATATATAGAAAAAGTAGATTAGCGGTTGTCTGAGACCGCAAGAAGGGGGGAATTGGAGAGTGACTGCCCATACAGGCATGCTTTTGGCATTATGAAAATATTCTGGAATTAGGTAGTGGTGATGGTTGTGAAACTTTGGAATATGGTAAAAGACACTGAAATGTATGCTTAAAATGGTGAATTTTGTGATATATGAATTATACTGTAGAAATAATAATAATAACAACAGTAATAAAGCGAGGTGTCTTTCCACATCTCCCTGTCCTGTATTTTCATTTAAAAAAAAATTAAAAAAAGCATTTCAGGGGCCAGGCTTGGTGACTCACTCCTGTAATCCCAGAAATTTTGGAGGCCTAGGTGAGAGTATCACTTGAGGCCAGAAGTTCAAAACCAGCCTGAGCAACATAGCAAGACCTTGTCTCTATGAAAAATAAAAAATTAGCCAGAAATGGTGATAAGTGCCTAGAGTTCCAACTACTTGGAAAGCTGAGGCAGGAGGATCGCTTGAGCCCAGGAGTTCCAGGTTGCAGTGATCTATAATCACCAGTGTTCTCCAGCCTGGATGACAGAGCAAGACCCTGTCTCAAAAAAAAAAAAAATAAATAAAAAAGGCATCTCACTTTAATAGTAAGTGGCCAGAATATGATGCTGGCAGAAAGTTGTGAGGAAATGTATTAGATGAAAGAAGTTACATTCCAGAAGTTTTCCTTTTTTCAGAAATGAAGTATAGGGGAGAGAAACACGTACTTGGAAAGAACTGACCCAGCTGAAAATGTGGGAAGGTGATGGGGAAGAGGCTGCTTCACCTGAGATCTGGCTCCAGGACTTACAGCAAAGGGAACTTGGGAAAGTTACAGACTCTCTGTGCCTCAGTTTTTTCATCAGCAAAACAGAAAGAATCATCCCATAAACTGTAAGATTGATGCTATCAGTGGGCCCCCAAATTGACTGCACATCTGAGTCATGTTAACAGACACATTCCAGGCCTCACCTGAGCCCTCTGAATCCAAATCCCTGCAAGGAGGACAATGAACTTGTATTTGCACTGACTTTCCCAGGTGTTTCTTACTCTGATCAACTTGGACATAGGACCCACTGAGCTGCATCACATCGTTCCAAAGCCAAAACACAACAGCAGAACAAGAATATTTTCAATGCAGTCTCCAAAGCAGAGGAGAAACTGTTGTGGGAACCTAGAAGTAAAGATCTGGCTTGCTGGGCTCCATTTAAACTTTATTTTGAGTACAGCAGAGACACAAGCCCTTCAGGACACATGCCTGGGGCAGTGACAGTCCAACTTTGGAAGAATGGAAGCCCTAGCTTCAAATTCAAGCATGCTTTGAGTAGAAATTAAGTTTACCTCTTTTTGCACAGCAACGTGGCCTATCTTTCCTAAACTGCTCATCTTACAAGAAAAAGAATCATACTGCTAAGAATTCAAACTTCAGCAGTCATGGGTAAGTAAGGAAGTCTTATAAACCTATTCTAGCCACCTAACAAGAAACCAGAAATTTAGCAAGTTCTTTCACTTACAGAACAGTTGTGTTCACTAAACCAGAGGCATTGAGACATGAAGAACAGACCCCTAAAAAGGGGAAGTGTTCCTTTCAGTTTTAGGACATCACTGGGACATTAGGGTAGTGGGAACACAGCTGCTCGCTCTACAGTCTGGGTTGCCTTTGTGTCTGGAATGTGTCTGATGTCCTGATCTCTGCATCCATTTCAGGGAGACTTGGGAGGAGCCAGAATCACTGACAGAATTGGACAGTGCTTGGAGATGGCTCAGCAGGATGAGGTTAAGTGCAGGGGCAAGTCCAGGTCATACTGATAGACAATGAGTGGCGCTGATGGGAACAGACAAAGATAAAATCAAAAGTTTGTGCTTCATTTTCGAAAACTCAAACTAATAACAAACTTGGCCTTATAAGAAATAATAAGTATTTTTCTATTTACATGAGAATTTAATCTCAAAACAGAAATCAGAAAAATATTAAGTCCAGGACATAAAACCTAAACCATTGCTCATATTTATTCTTTCTAAATAGAGCAAAGTATAAAATCTTCTCCATAACATACATTGTGGTTATAAAAAGGCAGAAGTCTTAGTGAGAATCATTGGTATTCCATAGAAGAGTGAATTAAACACAGCCAAAGGAAGACCCAAATCTCATACTTCTCTTGTATATTCCAAAGTTCCAGGGAAATTCCAGGTGATAGAGATTATTTCCCATACTGTTAAAGCAAGGTTGCAGACACTTCTGAATTTTGGCCCCAGTACTCTAGGAGGGCACACCTCTGTCCTGGAAAATAATACAGGAATGAATACTCTTCCCGTGACTCATTTTGGTCATTCTTCCAGCATCACAAAAACCAAAAAATGGAAATATGGCCAAATACATGATTTGCTATCCCTCTTCTTCAGGTTTCTTACCTGTTACTTATGGATAATAGCATTACCTTAAGGATTATGACGAAGATACAATGTCCAAATATGAGCACAGTTTTGAGCAAAATGCCTTGTATGAATTTGTCAATGAATAATTACTAAATAATTATGTGAATGTTTACTGAATTATATGGATTCTATGAATAATTACTGAATAATTATTGTGATTGCTTTTATTGGCAGTGCTGAAAACTCATCTTTGTGTGGCCTCATGTAAGCCATGTAACTTTGTGGACTTGCAGTTTTATCATTTGTAAAATGAATAAACCTGACAGATTTTCATTCTGAAACAGAATGTCAGGTCTCCCAGACCCCAGGAAATACATTGACTTAAAGCCTTTGATACATCTCAAAGCAGTGTCCTCACAGTGTCATTGGAGGATGGTGCGGGCTGCAGGGAGGGATGCTTTCAAATGGGATTGATCCAGTCCTCCTTCCTTCACTTCCACATGAATGCTGGGCAGCCCAGGTTCACACCCACTGCATCCTCAACTCAGGCAAGTCCAGCAGCCAATCTTAGGAGACCTGGGCTACAGAACATTCTCCCAAGTTCCAGGCTCACAAAACCTAGGTGGGATGAAAGCTGAGAAAGTGAGGAGGTGGTTCAGGGGATCACTCTTTCCTACTCACGCCTTTCACCTCAAACTCACCTTCTACTGCACAGCAGCAGTGAGGATCAGCAAGCAACCCTGACCATAACCTTGATCTTGCCATGTTCTGTTAGTGGAATGCAACCAAAAATCAATGGTATTAGTCCAACTCAACAAAATATATCAAACCATATTCCATAAGAACTGCTCATGGCCCTGTTCTTTTCAGTATATGGGAAAACAAAACAGAAACAACAAAATAGCATCAGTTTACAAAAATTCCCAAGATAGATGGTCACACACGTTTTCAGGAGATCCCTATGTAAATGATTTTGATCACTTGATACCTTGAAAAGAGCTCTTGTGGCACTAGAATGACATCCATAAGTGACAAGTATAAAATGTAGTGCTCAGTGACATTAAAAAACAAATCACCCCACATAGAGGAAGAGTTTTGGATGTAGGGATGTCATACTTGTCTAGAGTGTAATGAAAAGCCAAGATGGTGCCCCAGTAAGAAAAAAAGGAATCAACATAACAATGGGATGCAGCAAGAAGAATACTGAGACAGGAAAGAAAACATTTTTAAAAAATGAATTATTCATTCACTTTCTAGTGGATACAGAAAAAACTGCAGAAGACCCAGAGGACATCAGGGCAAGCTAAAAGTTTGATACCTTAGACTTGTGGAAAAGCCTCAAGTTCTGTTTTAACTTAGAGCAGGTGGGGTGACTTCATGACTACCATTAAGAAAATATAACCTGTTGGGAAACTGTTTCTGCCTTGATGATGTTGTACAGACAAGAGATAAACAGTGAGGAATATGCTTAGATGTATTGGGAAAGAGATGGGTCTGTGGCATTGTCACAGGGGTACACGAATACTGAGAGTGAATGCCGAAGGAATAATCCCCATTGGTGGTGACCCTCAGGTGAGACCAGGGTGCCTGAGTTTCAGCAAAGCCTGGGCAATTGCAACACAGAGCTCCTAAGATTCCATGACACCCCTATCTTCTAATTCTGTTATTGCAACTGCAGACGGTTACCTGGCACGCTGACCACAACCTTCCTTACTCTTGTCAGAGTCTGAGCTACTGGTAGTGAGTGCCTTCAGCTCCGAGTTCAGGCACCTCGAACCTTGTTTTTGTGGTGAAGGATCCTAAAGTGCTGTGGGGAGTGATCACGTTTTTCTCAATATAAGTTAAGAATTTCAGTTACTGACATCCCTCAGTCCTGATTAAACCTATTGGATTTCACCAGTTTTTAACCCATCATGTGTTTGGGTTTCTTCTCCCCAGTCCCTGGCTCCACCTCTTCTGCCACAAACATCAGCATGGTGGTGTCTGCTGGCCCTTGGTCCAGTGAGAAGGCAGAAAAGAACTTCTAGAAATCAATGAGAAATTGCGCCCCCAGCTGGCAGAGAACAAACAGCAGTTCAGAATCATCAAAGAGAAATTTCTTGTAACTCAAATGGCCTACTCCTGGCCAACTGGCAGAACAAATACCATAAGTCCTATAGGCTCACCATCACAAAAGTGATGAATGATGCCCTATCTTCTCTCTGAGAAACTAAATGCTGTCTCCAACAAAAATAATTTCATCCTTCCCGTACATCTAAGAAAATAGAAATGGGTATTTTAACATTTTGTTAAATTTGGAAGACAGAGGTACCAAAGTATTTGGCAACTTTCCATGTTTGCAGTCAGCTGGGGGTGGGACTAGAGTTAAAATCCCAGTTATTGATTTCTGACACAGGCACAGAATGACCTGTTTTCTCCAAGAGGCTAAATCATGTTTTCAAGTATCCTCTCTGTACTATATAAGATCCTGCAGACAAATAACATCTAGTCTGTTGTTCTAAATGTCTGGACAAGTGAACTTTTATTCAGTTCAAGCTTCTGTTGAGGCCCAATAGGCAAAGCTCTGTTCTAGTGACCCTGAGGGAAACTTGGTTATAGTACCCAGTACCTGCTCTGAAGGGCTTCAAGAGCAGTCTGCTCCTAATAGAACATGTGGTATATATAAGTGACAGCATCAAGAGCAGGGAGTAGGGGCTATGCACTGTGGCTCACTCCTGTAATCCCAGCACTTTGGGAGGCTGACTTGGGCATATCATGAGGTCAGGAGTTTGAGACTAGCCTAGGCAAGATGGAGAAAACCCGTCTCTACTAAAAATTCAAAAATTAGCTGGGCGTGGTGGCGGCGCCTGTAATCCCCGCTACTTGGGAGGCTGAGGCAGGAGAATTCTTTGAACCTAGGAGGCAGAGGTTGCAATGAGCCAAGATCACGCCATTGCACTTGAGCCTGGGTGACAAGGCAAGACTCGTCGAAATAAATAAATAAATAAATAAATAATTAAAAAAAAGTAGAGAGTACCCTGTTGAGAGAGAAGTCCTTCTTCCTGGGGCACAGGCTCTTGTTCCCAAAGAGGAAGAAAGGTCGCACCCGAGAATGTGTGGAAGTAGAAGTACAGTGTGCAGAGCAGGGACCCTGGGCCTGTCTCCTGGGCTCATTCCAAGTTGCTTGTCTTGTCTGTCCCTCAGTCTGTTCCTCAGTTTCCTCATCTGTTCACAGGGTACGACAATAATACCTACCTCTGTAAATTGCTGCGATGAATTACATGAGCTATTTCTTGCCAATCTCCTAGAATATTTATTGGCACAGAGTAAACACTATCAATTACTTCTTCATTCTACTGTTTCTAAATTAACACAAACTTTATTAGCATTTGGGCGTATTCCCTTCATGGCCTTATGGTCTTATGCCTCACACTTTATGCTTCAGATATGATTCTTAAAATCATATCTGAAGATATGATTTAAAAATCTTTGACATATTTGTCCTTGAAATTCCCAGTTAGAGGGAAACCATCAGTCCCATAGTCCTGGGGGGCCTTCCTGACTGTACAAGAAATCACTACTTCCTGCCCTAGTGCAGTGTTTTAGAGGAGAGGCTGCAAGGCTTGGGAAAGTGGCCCCGCTTTCAGAGTCAAACCTCTGGGGCTGTGAATTCTGACTCCACTTCACTGTGGTTGAATCATCTTGTCAACTTTCTTGATGTGCCCTTGAGTTTCTCTTTCTTTGTTCCTAAATTTTGGAGGATCAGATGCCAGAAAGTCAGGAGACTGAAGAATAAAGATGTGGAAATCCCTGCCTAGGGCCTGGTACTGGGGACAGTTTTGTCCTTGGGATGGACCTGGCTCCTGCCCTGTAGGCAGTGACCACAGCAGCATGTCCAGCCTTCCACTGAGGCAGGCGTGTCTGTCTTTTCTCAGAGAGTGAAGAGTGCAAAGACCTCATAAAATCTTTGCTGAGGAATGAGCTGCAGTTCAAGGAGAAGCTTGCAGAGCAGCTCAGGCAAGCTGAGGAGCTCAGGTGAGGGGGCCCCGTGGGGGCAGGCAAGTGGGGGCAGGCAAGTGGGGGCAGGCAGGCCCCGTGTGGGCAGGCAGGCTCTGAAGTACAGCAGCTCGGTGGGGAGAAGTAAGAGCTAAGCTGGGCCAGGGAAAAGGCAGGAATTGCCATGGTAGGCTCTTGACACACAAATATTTATCAAACAGAGAACAAGGATAATAATAAATTATGGGTTGCAGTTGTTTCTCAGAGCCTTGTTTTCTCTTTTTCAAACAAGTAATTGTTGAGGTGAAATTTGAATAACACAAAATTAACCAAAGGAGTGGGAACCACCCAGCAGCATTCAGTATACTCAAAATGGTGTGCCATCTCCTCCCCACTTACCCTAAGTGAGAATCACCTCCTGACTGCTGCTTCTCATTCTTTCTCTCAATCAATGTTGCCTTCTCGACCCTGTCATTCTTTACTTCTTTTGTCTTTTCAATTCTCCCCATCTGCACCTGGCCTCATTTCTGTACATGGCTTTGTATCTAGTTGCCGCAAGATACACTATGTGTATTTTCACATGGAGATGTCCCTGGTCAGAGTGAGGAACTGAAAGGATGTTGTTTTGAAACTGAATTAGGAAGACATCTACCTTTGTTTACAGAAGAGAAAGATGAATGGAACATCATTGAGGATCTTACAGAAGCCCTCTCTGATATAGAGGAAGCCTGTAAACCATTTTTTATTCTTTCTCTTGGCCACAGACATTTCTTTAAACATATGTTGACCTTCGGCTTGGAGGTCTCCTTGAGGACATTCTCTCAGATATCTGTCATAATATTAGAACTGATCACTCATCCAGTTCCACTGTTAAATTTTCTCTACTATCTAACCTTAGGCGATATAAAGTCCCAGTCCACTCTCAGGAATGAGAGCTGACCCAGTTACAGGAGAAGTTACAGGAAGGCAGAGATGCCTCCCACTCATTGAATCAGCATCTCCAGGCCCTCCTCACTCTGGATGAGCGGGACAAGTCCCAGGGACAGGACCTCCAAGAACAGCTGGCTGAGGGGTGTAGGCAGGCACAGCACCTTGTCCAAAAGCTCAGCCCAGGTAAGGTGGCTGTAGGCCCTGATGACCCAAAACCCCAGGCTTATGAGAGACTCCAGACCTCCATACTTTCAATGACAGTTGTATCGGTGGTGTTTTTTTCCACTAAACATATGTGGCCATAACATGACCAGGACTTCCTGGGTAAGAATAGAGTTGGTAAACCCATGGGGTTGGAGATCACAGTATTGCAAGTGTCCCTCCTTCCTTGATGGAAGGTGATCTTTGGAGCAAGAGGCAGCATCTGTCTAGTTTTAAAGGACAGGAAGGAGGCTGTGACTGGAGGGCGCTTGTTAGAGTGAAAAGAGCTCTGGACTAAGAATGAAGTTTCCCATGCTGTCTCTTCAACAATGTTCTTAGTAACTGTCGGTACGTGAGTGATTTATCCTTCCTCAGTTTGTCTCTCACCATCTGCAAAGGCAGACAGATTGTCTCTTGCAAGGGACTGAAGTATCCAAATGTGGGAACACTTACTACTGCTTTTCAAAATGAGATGAAGCTCCTCGCCTTGTCATGTTGGAGAAGGCACTTGATGTAGGGGCTTTTGGTGGTAAGAAGCGCTTCAGATTGGAGCACTCCCCATGGAGAGAATGTCACACAGCAGAAGCCACATGGAGGGCCTGTGAAGTCTCCTGATGCATAGAGCACTGTGGGACAAGCTTGTCCTCTCCTAAGAGAAAGAATTAGGTTCAAAATGCGAACTGTGACAGGACACCAAGCCTGTGCCTGGGAATCAGATCTGTGGTGGGATGGGGGAGACAGTTGCCAAAGTCCAGAGAGAGGCTGCACAAGCCTCCAGTGATATGGGGAGCAAAAAGTCTTTTCAGTATTTGGCCACATCTTGATGGTGGCCCTCCAGATCAGAAATGCATTGCCTGATGGATCAGAAAACCGTTCCAGGGCATTTTGTTAAAGACAAAACATAAGAGCTTTCAGTTGAACGGTAACCCATGCCTAGATATTCATGTCTCTGTGTACATTGGGCTGACTGTCTTGCAGAATGTGAAGTGGGAAATAGCTGAACAAACACTTCTGTATTTATAGAAAATGATGAAGATGAGGATAAAGATGTTGAAGTTGAGGAGGCTGAGAAAGTACAGGAATCATGTGCTCCCAGGTAACACTGAATACTCAGGAATAAGTAATGGGTGGTAACATATGAAAAAGGTTTAAGAGGCACACCCTCTGTGGCATCTACAGTGGGCCAAACCCTGCATTCCCTTGGCCGCAGTATGTGAAATTCAACCCAGCTGAGACACAGAGTGTGGCATCTGTCGTGTTTCTCTATGTGTGCCAAGTGTCATGTCTGTACCATACAGGGATAGCTGAGTCTTCATCCACCTCAGCTCCTATCTGTCCAGTGCAATGAACACCAGCTGCTCTCTTCCTCTCTGGCTCCTTTGGCAGCCATGTTCTATTGCAGAGAGAAGAGGATTGCCTGTTCCCTCTTAAAGGGAACCGCCTGGTTGCTTTCTGGGACCACTCTCATGCCTCCTGTCAAAACCAGCTAGGACTCCCTGGGGTTCAATCCCTCTGTGTTTAATCTTCTGTCATCTCGATCCCACCTGGCTCATCAGGGAGGTGCAGAAGGCTGAAGAAAAGGAAGTCCCTGAGAACTCACTGGAGGAATGTGCCGTCACTTGTTCAAATAGCCACGGCCCTTGTGACTCCAACCAGCCTCACAAGAACACCAAAATCACATTTGAGGAAGATAAAGTCGATCCAACTCTCATTGACTCATCCTGTCATGATGAATGAGAGGATGCTGTACACATTATCCCAGGTAGCCTCTATTTTCCTTGTGTCTCATACCTCTTTCTAGGCTGAGGAAGATAAACTCTGAAGACAGGCTTTATATACACAAATTGGTTTGAATAAAAATCTACGATTGGATTCTAAACACAGATATCAGGGAGTTTTTGTGTCCTTCTCATCTCATGTCATGCCTTTGTCTGCCAGTCCCCAGTATCAAGTTAGTGGACCCCAAGCAAATGTGACAATCTCATAGTCACCTGAGTGCAGGAGATGCACAGGAAGTATCTGTCAGGCCTCCTAGCTTTGACTCAGTATCTCTTGTACCCTGTGATTAAGTCATCTGTCCCTAAACAATGTCCATGGAGTTTCTATGCCTTTTAAAGGAAGCTGGCAGCATTTCCTGTGTATTTGGAAATATTGTTCCCCAGGCTTCACTGCTCTCAGCTTTAATCTCGATCTCCTTTAAGTCAGCTTACCTAGCTACTTTGCACAGTCACCTTGAAATCGGGAAGGAAACTTTCTTCTTTACTTTGCTGATATATTTCCATAGAGCAAGGCTGGACCCTGGTTCTACACCCCATCAATGCAATGGCTGATCCAATGTTTCTTTGTAGCATCACAGATTCTTTTTTTTTTTTTTTTTGCATTGGAGTCTTGCTCTGTCACCCAGGCTGGAGTGCAGTGGCACCATCTTGGCTTGGTGCAAACTCCGCCTCCCAGATTCAAGTGATTCTTGTGCCTCAGCCTCCTGAGTAGCTGGGACCGCAGGTGCAGACCACCACATATGGCTAGTTTTTGTATATTTAGTAGAGATGGGGTTTCCCCATATTGGCCAGGCTGGTCTTGAACTCATGACCTCAAATGATTCACCTGCCTCAGCCTCCCAAATCACAGATCCTTTTTAAAGCAAGAGCTGTTCAAATTTATCTATCAGTCAAGTTTCATGTATAGATGCCTCTAAACATTTAATGTCCGTGTTACCTGGGGATATAAGTCAGTATTGCAGCAACACTCCTAGAAAATTGTTTGAGCAATTTTTGGAGATTTTTTGGGGAAAAATTTTGTTTAACTTTGCATAGACTCAGGCAGGGAATATGGCATTATGGTCTACCCATAGAGGGAGATTTTGGCCTGTGGGTCTGGAAAGCAGGGTCATCTACTTCTCATCAGACTTAATCTAGGGCACCCTAGAATATTCCTATCAGAATCCATATTCTTGCACTGAGAATAGTTATGTCCTTGTGCTATGACTGAACACTCATTTGGTCATATGTGAAGTGTGAATTGCTTAATGTGACTTGCTTCTCTGAATTTATTTACAGAAAATGAAAGTGATGATGAGGAAGAGGAAGAGGAAGAAAAAGGGCCAGTGTTTCCCAGGTAATGCTTTGGAATTGTGGGCTGTTAATTCAATAGTGACACCAGGAGATTGTAGATTTAGGGAAAAAGGGGAAGTGATGCATAGAACTATTTCTTCTTTTCAGCCAACTACAAATTGTCCTTATTAACAATGTTGTGCATTATTTGTGGCCCTTGTATTTGTTTTAATTTTGTAGTCCTGTCAAGATAGGAACTTGCAATCAGATGAGCCAGGTGAACTAGCTAAACAGGGATTTCTTGCTGATCTTTTCACAAAACAAGTTCCTGGATTCATTGATTTTTTGAAGGGTTTTTTGTGTCTCTATCACCTTCAGTTCTACTCTGATCTTAGTTATTTCTTGTCTTCTGCTAGTTTTTGAATTTGTTTGCTCTTGCTTCTCTAGTTCTTTTAATTGTGATGTTAGGGTGTCGATTTTAGATCTTTCCTGCTTTCTTTTATGGGTATTTAGTGCGATACATTTCCCTCTACACACTGCTTTAAATGTGTCCCAGAGATTCTGATACATTGTGTCTTTGTTCTCATTGGTTTCAAAGAACATCTTTGTTTCCACCTTCATTTCGTTATTTACCCAGTAGTCATTCAGTAGCAGATTGTTCAGTTTCCATGTAGTTGCACAGTTTTGAGTGAGTTTCTTAATCCTGAGTTCTAATTTGATTGCACTGTGGTCTGAGAGACAGTTTGTTGTGATTTCTATTCTTTTACATTTGCCGAGGAGTGCTTTACTTCCATCTATGTGGTCAATTTTGGAATAAGTGTGATGTGGTGCTGAGAAGAATGTATATTCTGTTGATGTGGGGTGGAGAATTCTGTAGGTGTCAATTAGGTCTGCTTGGTGCAGAGCTGAGTTCAAGTCCTGGATATCTTTTTTAAGCTTCTGTCTCATTGATCTGTCTAATATTGACAGTGGGGTGTTAAAGTCTCCCATTATGATTGTATGGGAGTCTAAGTCTCTTTTTAGGTCTCTAAGAACTTGCTTTATGAATCTGGGTGCTCCTGTATTGGGTACATTATGTATTTAGGATAGATAGCTCTTCTTGTTGAATTGATCCCTTTACCGTTATGTAATGGCCTTCTTTGTCTCTTTTGATCTTTGTTGGTTTAAAGTCTGTTTTATCAGAGATTAGGATTGCAACCCCTGCTTTTCTTTGCTTTCTATTTGCTTGGTAGGTCTTCCTCCATCCTTTTATTTTGAGCCTATGTGTGTCTTTGCACATGTGATGGGTCTCCTGAATACAGCACACTGATGGGTCTTGACTCTTTATCCAATTTGCCAGTCTGTGTTTTTTAATTGGGGCACTTAGCCCATTTACATTTCAGGTTAATATTGTTATGTGTGAATCCGATCCTGTCATTTTGATGTTAGCTGGTTATTTTGCCTGTTAGTTGATGCACTTTCTTCCTAGCATTGATGGTCTTTACAATTTGGCATGTTTTTGCAGTGGCTGGTACTGGTTGTTCTTTTCCATGTTTAGTGCTTCCTTCAGGAGCTCTTGTAAGGCAGGCCTGGTGGTGACAAAATCTCTCCGCATTTGCTGGTCTGTAAAGGATTTTATTTCTCCTTCACTTATGAAGCTTCGTTTGGCTGGATATGAAATTCTGGGTTGAAAATTCTTTTCTTTAAGAATGTTGAATATTGGCCCCTTACTCTCTTCTAGCTTGTAGGGTTTCTGCCAAGAGATCTGCTGTTAGTCTGATGGGCTTACTTTGTGGGTAACCCGACCTTTCTCTCTGGCTGCCCTTAACATTTTTTCCTTCATTTCAACTTTGGTGAATCTGACAATTATGTGTCTTGGAGTTGCTTTTCTCGAGGAGTATCTTTGTGGTTTTCTCTGTATTTCCTGAATTTGAATGTTGGCCTGCCTTGCTAGGTTGGAGAAGTTCTCTTGGATAATATCCTGAAAAGTGTTTTCCAGCTTGGTTCCATTCTCCCTGTCACTTTCAGGTATACCAATCAAACATAGATTTGGTCTTTTCACATAGTCCCATATTTCTTGGAGGTTTTGTTCATTTCTTTTTACTCTTTTTTTCTCTAAAATTCTCTTCTCATTTCATTAATTTGATTTTCAATCACTGATGCCCTTTCTTCCACTTCATCGAATTGGCTACCGATCCTGTGCATGCATCATGTAGTTCTCATGCTATGGTTTGATGACCAGCTCCATCAGGTCATTTAAGGTCTTCTCTACACTGTTTATTCTAGTTAGCCATCTGTCTAATTTTTTTTTCAAGGTTTTAACTACCTCACAATGCGTTCGCACATCCTCCTTTAGCTCAGAGAGGTTTGTTATTACTGACTTTTTGAATCCTACTTCAGTCACTTTTCAAAGTCATTCTCCATCCTGCTTTGTTCCATTGCTGGCAAAGAGCTGCAATCCTTTGGAGGAGAAGTGGCGCTCTGGTTTTTAGAATTTTCAGCTTTTCTGCTCTGGTTTCTCCAGATCTTTGTCATTTTATCTACCTTTGGTCTTTGATGATGGTGAGCTACAGATGGGGTTTTGGTGTGGATGTTCTTTTTGTTGATGTTGATACTATTCCTTTCTGTTTGTTAGTTTTCCTTCTAACAGTCAGGTCCCTCAGCTGCAGGTCTGTTGGAGTTTCCTGGGAGTCCACTCTAGACCCTCAAACAGGGATTTCTTGGTGTTGCCTGTTCTCTCTCATGTGTTTAAATCCAGGGAGAGATGTATATATGCTTTCTGCCCATTTTTTGTTAGTATGTTTGCTAGTATTTGTGCAAGAAAAGAAATTGAAAAAATAAATGTATTATATCAAAATATTGGAAAAATGGGGCCCTTAATACCCAAGATCTGTGTCTGCACTGCCTCAAGAGCTCTGTTCACTTGAATGCTGCATGTAAAATTCAATTTAATTTATGCAAAGTAGTTGAAGCCCAGTGTTAGTTCTCTGTGCTGCAAGTCATGATGGTAGTTTACAGGGAGAGTCTTGGTGCCCTACATTGGCTCATCTGTGGCAAATGTACTGAGCACGTGTTGCCCGTTTTTGCTCTGTCCCCAGAGCAGACACCCTCTACTCTGCATTTAGAAGGATAATTTTATTTCTCTTGAAGGAAAAATGCCTTTGGTTTCTGTGACCACTCCATTCTGTCTCCCATCAGAACATCTGGGAGGTTTTGTTGTCTAATCTCTGTTGGTTAAATCTTCTGTCATCCCTGTCCTGCCTGCCTCATCAGGAATCTGCAGGAGTCTGAAGAGGAGGAAGCCCCTCAGGAGTCCTGGGATGAAGGTTATTTGACTCTCTCAATTCCTCCTGACAAGTCAGCCTCGTACCAGTCTTACAGGAGCACCTTTCACTCATTAGAGGAACAGCAAGTTGGCTTGGCTCTTGTCATAGGCAGTGAATACTCCATTGTGAAGGTGATAAAGCTCCAGTTCATGTCCCAGGTAGACCCCATAATCTTTGATTCTTGTGCCCCTGGTTAGGCTGAGAGTTGCCATCACTGTGGGCTGAACCTATATATCAATGTAGATTTCAATCACTCTGGAGTCGAGTCTGAAGCACAGGCATGGGGTGGGTCAGTGAGCTTGGCTTTCTTCCTAGTCTCAGGCCATGCCCATGGCACACTGGATCGACTGTCAGGACATTGAACTCAAGGCAGGTGTGGCAAACTCACACCAAGCTATGCAGCACGTGCCCAGGAGTTGTCTGTCAGATCAGCTCATCTGAATTAAATGTCTCTTGCCAGCTACGAAGTTCCTTATGAGTTTTATTCCCAAAGCATGTCTGTACAGTTCTTTACCTGCCCAAGGCCAGTGTCACCCTTGTCTACCTCTCAGTGGAAGATGTGACCCAGGTTTCACTGAATTTATCCCCATTTTCTGTGTCTTCTAAGTTGGCTTGTTTTAGCTCATCTGTCCATCATCTTGCTGGTATGTTTTCTAGATAAATGGCTGACTTTTCACCCACAAAAGCCATAGTAGCTGATGCTTCTGTGTACAACCAAGTCTCATTTTGACTCAAGAGCTGGTACATTGCACCCCTCCATCAAATCTCAGTGTCCACAATCTCGTAAGCTATCAAATCCTGGGTATTTGATGAGAGAAGCCTGAATATTGCAGTATCTCTCCTACAAGGTGTTAGAACTATTTGCCTAAACTCTATTGGGAGAAATATTGCTCATTTGTGTACACAAACCTAGGACAGAGCATATTGGGAAGATAACGTTCCAAAACGGGAATTTTGCCCAAGACTCAAGAAAGGAACCAAGTCAGTTCTCTCAAGACTTAACCTCAGGCCTCCTGGTATATTTCTCTCAAAGTCTCCTGTTCTCACACAGAGAAGACTGATGTCCCTGTGTTCGGATTGGACAGAGGAAGGTTTCTGTGTGCAAGGAAGAACTGCGTAATGTAAGAGGCCCCATCTGAATTTATTTGCATGCAGGACATCGATGTGATCAAGTGAAAAAGGAGGACCAAGAGGCAACAGATCCCAGGTGAGTCTAAGAAATTGTGGACAGTAATTTGGTGTTGACACCTGGAGACACCAAGTCCAGGGAAAAGAGTACATGCTGAAAATAATGATTTCATCTTGTCAGACAAGTCTGAATTATGCCTACTAACATTGCTTTCGGTTCTCATTACATTAAATGTTTAGGTTTTCATTTCTTCCTACCTTATCATTTACTAACCTAGTGAAGGTTGACCATACCTCAAAAGCTGTATTCTCATAGTGACTGCAGGGAAACTTGAGCACATTTTGTGCAAAGTTATTAAGCCCACTCTTTTCATGATCACTGTTTGCTGTGTGTCCTGACAGCACAAGTACAGAGTGTCCTTTGATTCCCTCATCAGTGTGTCACCTGGCCAATTCACTGAGCTCACTATCTCTCTGTCTCTGTGTGTGCATGTGTGTGTGCATGTGTGTGCATGTGTGTGTGTGTGTGTCTCTCTCTCTTCCTCTTTCATCCGTTTATACCTGACCCTGGTCTATCCCAGCATAAAGGCAATAATTTGTTACCTCATTACTGGATCTGTTCTTTTTCTTTTAAAACACTTCCTAATGTTACCCATGAAATCTAGCTGGGGCTGTGTGGTTTCTGATTTCCCCTGCCTTATTCTTTACTTTTTCCTACTTTTCCAGGCTCAGCAGGGAGCTGCTGGACAAGAAGGAGCCTGAAGTCTTGCAGGACTCACTGGATAGATGTTATTCAACTCCTTCCGGTTATCTTGAACTGTCTGACTCATGCCAGCCCTACAGAAGTGCCTTTTACTCATTGGAGGAACAGCACCTTGGCTTGGCTCTTGATGTGGATAGTGAGTACCTTACTATGAAAGTGATGAGCCTCCACCTGGTCTTCCAGATAGGGGTGATATTCCTGTTCCAAGTGGCCCTTACTGACCCGAGAGATGTCATTGCCACAGGCAGGACCTATGGGTGCATATAGCTTGTAATGAGACTGTAGTTTCAGTTGGAAGCCCAGACATGAAATGGGTCAGTGAGCATGGTTCTATTCCTAGTCTCCAGCCATGCCTGTGACAACCTCAGCCCACTCTCAGCACATTGGACCCAGGCAGATGTGAAAAACTCACAGAACTATGATTTGGACTCAAGGGTTTGTAGATTTCCTCCTTCATTCTAGTTTCAGTATCTTGCAACCATGAACGAGCTGGGCATTTGAGGAGACAGGGCTGAATACTGCAGTTTTCCTCTTAGAAATTATCTGGGGCATTTTCTTTGAATTGATGGGAACAATAAGGCATAACTGTTTCCACAAACTTGGGATAAATGATTTTAGGATAACGATCTACCAGAATAGTGGTATTTCACCCTTGGTTCTGAGATGCAACTAAAGAATCTCTATCATGACCGGCTTTCAGGCCTCCTGAAGTATATCTTTCCCATTGTCCTGTTCTCATGCTGAGGAGCCTGAAGTCCCCATGTGGGGATTAGACAGTGGACTGTTATGGGTGTAGGTGAATTGGCTTATTTTGTCTGTCCCTGTCTGAATGTATTGCAGGAATTAAAAAGGACCAAGAAGAGGAAGAAGACCAAGGCCCACCATGCCCCAGGTAACTGAGCAATTGTGAACAGCTACTTCTGTGTTGACATCTGGAGACTCTTGGTTCAGGGAAAACAGAGCGGGCTGACATTATCGATTACATCTTTTCAACCAAGCCTGAATTATTCCTACTAACATTGCTGTTTGTTTTCATTGCAGTAGATATTTAGGTTTCCATTTCTTCCTCCCCTTATCATTTATGAACCTACGGTACATCGACCATATTTCAAAAGCTGTATTCTCATGGTGACTGCATGGAAAGTTGAGTACATTTTATGGAAAATTATTTAGCGCATTCTTTTCATGATCACTGTATGCTGTGTGTCCTGAGGACACTAACTCAGAGTGTCCTGCTACTCCCTCATCAGTGTGTCACCTGGACAATTCATTGAGCTGTCTCTCTCTCTCTCTCTGTCTCTCTGTCTGTCTTTCTCTTTCATCTTTTTCCATTTGGCCCTGTTCAGTCCCAACATGAAGGCAATAGTCTGTTACCTCATTAATGGATCTATCCTTCTTCTTTTTTAACCTCTTCCTTATGCTACCCATGAAATCTAGCTGGGGCTCTGAGGTTTCTGATTTTCCCTGGCTTATTCTTTACTTTTTCTACTCTTCCAGGCTCAGCAGGGAGCTGCTGGAAGGGGAAGAGCCTGAAGTCTTGCAGGACTCACTGGATAGATATTTGACTCCTTCTAGTTATCTTGAACTGCCTGACTCATGCCAGCCCTACAGAAGTGCATTTTACTCATTGGAGAAACAGCATGTTAGCTTGGCTCTTGACGTGGGTGGTGAGTACCTTTCTATGAAGGTGATGAGGATCCACTGAGTCTTCTGGATAGGGTCATATTCCTGCTGCAAGTGGCCATTACTGAGCTGAGAGATATCATTGCCACAGGGAGGACCTATAAGCACATGTAGATTTAAATGAAACTCTAGTTCTACTTGGAAGCCCAGACACGGGATGGATCAGTGAGCATGGCTCTCTTTGTAGTCTCAGGCCATGCTTGTGGCACCCTGATCTTACTCTCAATACATTGGATTCGGGCAGATGTGACAAATTCACACAACTCTGATTTTGTATCAGTTTTGTAGATTTTGTAGATTTCCTCCTTCACTCTAATTTCAGTGTCTAATATCCTCACAACCATGAACAATCTGAATATTTGATGAGACAGGGCTGAATAGTGCAGTTTTTCTCCTAGAAACCAGTTGGGGGCATTTGCTTTAAATTGATTGGGAAAATACAGCATAATCATTCACACAAACTTGGGACAAATGACATTGGGATAACAATCTACCAGAATAGGGACATTTTACCCACAGTTTCTGGGACAAAAACCAAGGAATCTCTATCATGATCAGCCTTCGGACCTCCTGAAGAATATCTCTCACAGTGTCCTATTCTCATGCTGAGGAGCCTGAGGTCCCTGTGTGAGGATTAGACAGTGGATTGTTATGTGTGTAGGGGAATCAGCTTAATGTGTCTGTCCATATCTGAACTTATTACAGAAATTGAAAAGTACCAAGAAGTAGAAGAAGACCAAAACCCATCATGCCCCAGGTAACTTTGAGCAATTATAGATGCTTAATTCTGTGTTGACACCTGGAGACGACAGGTCCAGGGAAAACAAGAGTGTGTTCGATTTCATATTTTCAACGAAGGTTGAATTACTCCTACTGACATTGCTGTTGGTTTTCATTACAGTAGATGTTTAGGTTTCCATTTCTTCCTCCCCTTATCATTTACTAACCTACTGTAGGTTGACCAGACTTCAAAAGTTGTATTCTTATGGCAACTGCATGGAATCTTGATCATATTTTATGGAAAATTATTGAGCACAGTCTTTTCATGATCACTGTACGCTGTGTGTTCTGAGGGCACTAACTCAGAGTGTCCTGTTACTCCCTCATCAGTGTGTCACCTGGACAATTCACTGAGCTCTCTCTCTTTCTCTGTGTCTATCTCTCTGTCTGTCTTTCTCTTTCATTCTTTTCCATTTGGCCCTGTTCTGACCCACCATGAAGGCAATAATTTGTTACCTCATTAATGGATCTATCCTTTTTCTTTTTTAACCACTTCCTTATGCTACCCATGAAATCTAGTTGGGGCTGTGTTGTGTCTGATTTCCCCTGGCTTATTCTTTACTTTTTCTACTTTTGCAGGCTCAGCAGAGAGCTGCTGGAGGTAGTAGAGTCTGAAGTTTTGCAGGACTCACTGGATAGATGTTATTTGACTCCTTCCAGTTATCTTGAACTGCCTGACTCATGCCAGCCCTATGGAAGTTCCTTTTCCTCATTGGAGGAACAACACGTTGTCTTTTCTCTTGATGTGGATGGTGAGTATCTTTCTATGAAGGCAATAAGGATCCACTGAGTCTTCCATATAGAGATCATATTCCTGCTCCAAGTGGCCGTTGCTGAGCTGAGAGATGTCATTGCTGCAGTGAGGACCTAGAGGCACATAAGTTGAATGAAACTCTAGTTCTACCTGGAAGCCCAGACATGGGATGGGTCAGTGAGCATGGCTCTCTTCCTCATCTCAGGCCATGCCTGTGGCACTCAGATTCTACTCTCAAGACATTGGACCTGGGCAGATGTGACAAATTCAGAGAACTATGATTTTGACTCAAGGGTTTGTAGTTTTCCTTTTTCAGTCAAAATCCTCACAACCATGAACAACCTGAGTATTTGATGAAACAGGGCTGATTATTGCAGTTTTTCTCCTAGAAATCATTTGAGGGCATTTGCTTTAAATTGATTGGAAAAACATGGCATAACCATTTGCACAAACTTGGGACAAATGATATTGGGATAACAATCTACCAGAATAGGGACATTTTACCCTCAGTTTCTGGGACAAAAACCAAGGAATCTCTATCATGAGCAGCCTTCAGGCCTCCTGAAATATATCTCCCACAGTGTCCTATTCTTATGCTGAGGAGCCTGAGGTCCCTGTGTGAGGATTAGACAGTGGATTGTTATGTGTGTAGGGGAATCAGCTTATTGTGTCTGTCCATGTCTGAATTTATTTCAGAAATTGAAAAGTACCAAGAAGGGGAAGAAGATCAGAACCCACCATGCTCCAGGTAACTTTCAGCAATTGTGGATGCTTAATTCTGTGTTAACACCTGGAGATGGCAGATCCAGGGAAAACACGGTGTGTTTAATTTCATGTTTTCAACGAAGGCTGAATTACTCCTACTGACATTGCTGTTGGTTTTCATTGTAGTAGACATTTAGGTTTTCATTTCTTCCTCCCCTTATCATTTACTGATGTACCATGGGTTGACTGTACCTCAAAAGCTGTACCTTCATGGTGACTGCATCGAATTTTGAGCACGTTTTATGGAAAACTGAAGAGCTCACTCTTTTGCTGTGTGTCATGAGGGCACTAACTCAGAATGTCCTTTTACTCCTTTATCATTATGTCACCTGGCCAACTCACTGAGCTCACTTTCTCTCCTCTCTCTCTCTCTGTCTGTCTGTCTCTCTCTCTGTCTTTCTCTTTCATTGTTTTCTACCTGGCCCTGATCTATCCCAACATAAAGGCAATAATTTTTTACCTCATTAATGGATCTATCCTTTTTCTTTTTTAACCACTTCCTTATTTTACCCCAGAAATCTAGTGGGGGCTCTGTGGTGTCTGATTTTCCCTGGCTGCTTCTTTAGTCTCCTTTTCCAGGCTCAACGGGGTGCCGATGGAAGTGGAAGAGCCTGAAGTCTTGCAGGATTCACTGGATAGATGTTATTCGACTCCTCCAACTTACTTTGAACTGCCTGACTCATTCCAGCACTACAGAAGTGCCTTTTACTCATTTAAGGAACAGCACAGCAGCTTGGCCCTTGACGTGGACAATAGGTTTTTTACTTTGATGGTGATAAGTTTCCACCTGGTCTTCCAGATGGGAGTCATATTCCCACACTAAGCAGCCCTTACTAAACTGAGAGATGTCATTGCTGCAGGCAGGACCTATAGGCACATGTAGGTTTGAATGAAACTATAGTTCCATTTCGAAGCCCAGGCATAGGATGGGTCAGTGGGCAGGGCTCTATTCCTATTCTCAGACCATGCCAGTGGCAACCTGTGCTAAGTCTGAAGACATTGGACCCAAGTTAGGTGTGACACGTTCACATAACTATGCAGCACATGCCAGGAGTGATCTGTCAGACATTCTAAATTGAACCACATATCTCTGGGTAGCTACAAAGTTCCACAGGGATTTCATTTTGCAGGCATGTCTCTGACCTTCTATGCCTGCTCAAGGTCAGTGTCATCTTTGTGTTTAGCTCATGCAAAGGTGTTACCCTAGTTTCAGTGAACCTAACCCTATTCTTTGTATCTTCAGTGTTGGTTTGTTTTAGCTGATCCATCTGTAACCCAGGAGGGATCCTTGGCTGAGGATTGTATTTCAGAACCACTGACTGCTCTTGACAATTGTAACCCACTAGGCTCGTTTGGTGAGAGAAGCTACAGTCCTTCAGCCTCCAATTGATATCAATACTTAGGAAGACCACATCTAGATGGACAAACAGCATTGAGAGGCTGTAGCCATGCTCCTCTCAATTCCTATCCTGTAGAGAACAGGAGTCAGGAGCTACTGGCAGGAGACAGCATGTCACCTCGGAATCTGCTGGTGCAGAATGTGAACAATGCCATGTTCTTGCAGAAAGGGCTTGGCCTGAGTTTCATAGGAGGTAATCACCAGACAACTGCATAATGTAGAGCACTGAGCAGGACAGCTGACCTGTCTCCTTCACACAGTCCATGTCACCACGAATCACTCAACAAAAAGGAGAAGAGACATTTTGGGTTCAAAAAAACGTAAAAAGATAATGTAGCTACATTTCTTTAGTTATTTTGAACCCCAAATATTTCCTCATCTTTTTGTTGTTGTCATTGATTGTGATGACATGGACTTGTTTGTAGAGGACAGGTCAGCTGTCTGGTTCAATGATCTATATTCTGAAGTTGCCTGAAAATGTCTTCATGATTAAATTCAGCCTAAACGTTTTGCCAGGAACACTGCAGAGTCAATGCTGTGAGCTTCCAACCTCAGCCCATCTGCGGGCAGAGAAGGTCTAGTTTGTCCATCACCATTATCATGACATCAGGACTAGTTACTTGGTTAAGGAGCGGTCTAGGAGATCTGTCCCTTTTAGAGACACCTTACTTATAATGAAGTATTTGGGAAAGTGGTTTTTAAAAGTATAAATGTCCTGTATTCTAATGATCATCCCCTAAACATTTTATCATTTATTAATCATCCATGCCTATGTCTATCATTAGATTCATATCTCTACACTGCAAATTTTCTGTCTCAATTTTTACCGTGCCTTTGTTTTTGCTAGTGTCTGTTGTTGAAAAAAAAATTCTCTGCCTTAGTTTTAACTTTTGTCCAAAGTTAATTTGAATCTATACAATTAAAAACTTTTGCCTATCACTCTGAACTGATGGATTTTTTTTAACATTCAGTGTTATAATCTTTTATTATGCTGATTGTTTTTCATGGGTACTGATGCGAATTAATAACATTTTCATTTCCCTGTTTATTTTCTAATCTCTTCCACATTGTAGGCTATGTTTACCATATGTAGCAGAATGTATTTACTACTTTTCTTGGTTCCAATTGTTTGTATTCTTTGTGAGTGTGTGTGTGTGTGTGTGTGTGCCTGTGTGTGCCTCTGGCATTTAGGAAGGGTTGTAGAGCTCATGTTTAATATTGCACTAAAAATGTTTTTGATAGTTTCCCCCCTTTGAACTAGACACACTTCTAATATTTGGTTTATACATTTTAAATTATAACTTTCAGCATCAAATATTTCCATATGACAGTCAGTTACATAATGTGTTTTCTTTTTCCTACCTCCTTTACCTGCTACTTCTCATAATAGTATTTGAACCTAAACATATACCAATACCAGTGACATTCTGTGATTGTCATCTTGTCACCACCTTGGTTTTTAGTTTAGATCCACAATTAAATATATTAATGCTCATGAGCTATCCAAAAGTGAATGTCACAGTCATCACTTGCTGAGTGGCACTAATCCTTAACAGAGTCCTCCTGAGGGAATTGGATCTCACTGAGTTTAGCATGTTTAATAATCTTTTCTCACAGTCTTAAAACATGGATCGCATTACTGGATATAAGGTGCTTGCCCAAAATTATTTTTCTTGAGTTTTTAGGAGACATTGTCTTCCTTAGGGGACATACATGGTGTATGTTCTCATTGTGGGATTGTATTTTGTTCTACCAGGAACTCTAATTTCTGCCAGTTACTTCATTCATTTGTTCTCTTCACCACGAGTCTCCAGAGGATACTTCCATGGTCCACACCTCCCCATCTCCCAGGAATTCTGCATTTCCAAGATTGGCACTTCTGGTCCTCTGCATGGTGAAGCCCCTTCCTTTCAATTCCCCAGTAGCCAGTGCTTTAATCCACCAGGTCTCAGGCATCATCTGTGTTTCTCCACAGTTGCTTCTGAGGATAGTTTTACCTGTGTTCTGTCATTAACAGGCCCTCCCTGCTGTCCTGGCCTCTATTTGCATAGTGTTTCCTGCTCCCTCTGCTGTTGTGTGGCTCCCAGACCTGGCTAAATAAAATCACCTGAGAGACACAGTGTTCCCTAGCCCTAGTGTGTAGGGGCAGGATTATGGGTGGAATTTTTGACTCTCTAAGTTAACCTTTAGGGCTTTGAAGTGTATGTTGAGAAATTCAGCTGTTATCATCCTAGGTGGAATTACTCTCTCCCATCCTCCTACTTCAAATGCAGAACTTAAGTCGTGTACAAAAGAAGACTGAATCATATAATAGAACGCACCCTTATTCATTGACTGGCTTCACCAATCATCTCATGGTTGAACTTTTAAAAACACAATCTTAGCCACATAATTATGAAATGTATATGTGTGTGTGTATATATATATATATATATATATATATATATATATATATATATGAATTTGCTTCTGAGGTTATAGAGGCTGAAATTCCGAAGATGGAAGGAAAGCTGGATACCCAGGAAAGCATTTGTTTTCCATTAGGCCTCTTAATTCTCTCCTGGCATTTGATTGTATGTATGAGTCCCACCCCCATTAGGGAGGGCAATCTGCTTCACTTAGTCTGCCCATCCCGATGTTAATTGTATCCGAAACACTCTCTGGAACACAACCAGAATCATGTTTGGCCAAATGTCCCAGTACCATGGTGCTCGGTCACAGTGACAAGTACAAGTAACTATCACACATGCCGTTTGTCATATTTGTGATTTCCACTGTTTTTCTCCCAATCTGCAGCTTATATTTGTTCTCTTATTACTGTCTTGTGTTGAGCAAAAACTTTTAATTTTTATAAAGTTGAAGTTATCAATGTTTTCTTTAATGGTTTGTGTTTATTGATAACAAAGAACACTTTGCCTAACTCTGTGTCATGAAGATTTTGTCTTACATTTTCTGCTACACTTTTTCTAGTTTTATAGTTTATATTTAGTTGCATAATCCTTTTTGAGTTAGTTTTTGAGTCAGTATTGAGGTTCAGGTGAATTTTTTTCCTTTGGGGAATATGCATGTCCAGTTGTTTCTACACAATTTGATGACAAGAGAATGCCTTCGCCACCGAACCATATTTGGACATTTGTCAATCCATTGGGTGGTTGAGACTGGTGAGAGGACTGTCCTGGTGTTTGGACAGGGAGACAGGGCATGAAGTAGGGTGGTTCTTATGGGAAAAATTAAGGAAAACACATTTTTCTATGAAGCATAGGAAAGCCCCAAGCAAAATTGGGGTGCCCTCTACCAGCATGTTGTAGCACACTCATCTCTGCCCTCTCCACCTGTCCTGTTGCAAAAGTTTGGGTGTGCATAGACACTGAGGTCGAGTGGTGTCTTTTGGCACTTTTGAGTGTTGACACCAAAGCTGCAGCATCAAATCTTAGAATATCAAGCAGCCAGGTGGATCACCTGAGGTCAGGAGTTCACGACCAGCCTTACTAACATGGTGAAACCCCATGTCTACTAAATCAAAAAATTAGCCGGGCATGGTGGTGCGTGCCTGTAATCTGAGCTACTTGGGAGACTGAGACAGGAGAATCGCTTGCGTACCTGGGAGGCAGAGGTTGCTGTGAGCCAAGATCACACCATTGCACTCCAGCCTGGGCAATGAGAGTGAAACTCCATCCCCCCCCCAAAAAAAAAAACAAAAATAAAAGAATATCAAGCAGCCAAAGAAGCAGGAAAACTTAACACGCAATGAAGAATCTAATAATCTAGTTGAAATTGACACACGTTGGAAATAGAAGAAAAGGACATTAGAACAGTTAGTATAATTGTACTTTAATTAAATGGAGAGGTTGAAGATTTTTTAAATATCAAATTCTGTAGATAAAAACTATGATTTGCAGTCTGAAATGGAAGAAGGCACTGGATTAAACATTGCAGAAGAGAAGATTATTGAACTAGATGGAATAGAAGTTGAAACTAACATAAGTGAAACACACTGTAACAAATGACTTGAAAACATAAGAAGACCACCAGCATAAAAACGTTAAACATCCTGGTGTAAGGATAAATGGAAGCCCTGAAGGGCGTGTAGTGGAGAAGGGAAACAAAGATTTTAAAACATACTGGATGAAAGATTTAGAAGCTCCATGGAAACTATAAACTTCAAATATTACAGAAATACGATTATTCTAAGAAGAAGAAACATGAAGAAAACTTCACCAAGGAACACTTTAATCAAATCCATCAAAACCAGTGATAAAAAGGAAATCTTAAAAGGAATAAAAGGGGAAAGAACATGTTACATACAGAGCACTAAATATAAGGATGGCATAAGATTTCTCATAGGAAACTTTACAAACAAGAAGTTTGCAATAAAGTACTTAAAAAAAGAAAAACTGAAGTCTACAGTTCTACACCTGGCCAAATTATCTTTCAAAAATAAACATGAGAAAAAATATTTTTGAACAGAAAACAAAATGATCTCAATTTGCAGATGGTGTGATCCTATGCATAGAAAATCCCAAATAATACATACACATGTAAACACACATACATACACACAGAGACCACACACACACACACTACTAGAGTTAGTAAGTGAATTCAGCAAACTTTCAGCAAACAATCAGTTGTGTTAGCAATGAACAATCTGAGAAGAAAATTGACACAATTATTTCATTTATAATAGCACCTGTAAGGATAATAAGCCTGGGAATAATTTTTTTCAAGGAGGTGCAGTACTTGTACACAGACAGCTACAGAACACTGCTCATGGAGATTAAGGAAGAGCTAAATAAATGGAAAGATATCTTGTGTCCATGGGTTGGAAGTTGTAACATGGTTAAGATAAAAATACAACTAAAAGCAATCCACAGATTCAATACAATCCTATCAAAAAATGGCCCTTTTTACAGGAATGCCTAAGAAGAACTTCATATTCTCAAAAAATAGCAAGTGTCCCCTGAAAACAAAAGCAATCTTGAAATGTAAGAAGGAGCATTCTGTATTCTAAATGTCTTTAACTGCTCTCAGCAATACTTGGTAGTCTTCAATATATAGGCTTTCACATTTTTTTTTCTTCTTTTGTTTCTAGACACGATCTTACTCACTCAGGCTGGAGTACAGTGGCACGATCACAGCTCACTGTAGCATGTAATTCTCAGGCCTATGACATCCTAGGGCCTCATCCACTGAGTTCCTGGGACTACAGGCTCACACCACCACACTGGGATAATTTTTCTGATTTTCAATACAAATAAGTTCTCACTATGTTGCCTAGGCTAGTTTCAAGCTTCTGAGCTCAAGTGACCCTCCTGCCACAGCCTTCCAAAGTGTTGGGATTTGAAGCCAAGCCTGGCTGGCTTTCACGTCTTTCCTATGTAGTTTATATTTCTTGATGCTATTGACAGCCTGGCTGACTTTCACATCTTTGCTATATAGTTTATATTTCGTGATGTTATTGTAAATGTTTATTAAAGGAATCTTTTTAAAATTTTGTATTAAAATTATATATTTAAGGAATTACGTATATATATTTAAGGAATACAACCTGAGGACATATACATATACACATACACATATATACATATACATATACATATACACATACATACACATAATGAGCTAATACATACTAGGTGAGGGGCTGTGTTGTGAGCAAACCCAAGGTCTCTGGCTCATGAAGCCTTTGTCTAGAAGGATGGAGGGATCAGCAAGATGGGCACATGGCAGGTCCTGTCTTTGGTGGGGGCACCTGTCCACTCGGGTCTCTGGCAATACTAACCAGGCTTCACAATGGGCGAGGTGAGCTAGGAATGGGAAAGTGGATGACCTCAGATCCAGAGACTGCAGTTGTCACCTGGGGACCTGGCGTAGGCGTGGAGGAATCTACCACTGATTTGGCCCTGGGTCAATGCCCAAACATGCACAAGGACAGGACTCTTAGCCTCAATGTTTTAGGAGCCCCCAGTCTTCTAAAGAGGGTTTGTGGTGGAGAAGAATGTTCAACAAAACAGAAGAGTTATGGGTACTCTAGCCTGGCAACAGAGAATACTTCCTTATGCTACTAAATAGCAATATTTGACAATTATGGATGACACAATTGAGCAACAGCTTTCACTGTTTAACAAGCAGTGTCTCTGAAACATTAGGTTAGTGCTGTCAGATGTTGAATGAAAAGTCAGTGGTTTGAGCCCATCCAGTCACATTAATGTTTCTAGCTGACATGACCTTCCATCTGAAGAGTCTCTTCCTTGGACCAAATATCTCTTAAATCTCTTCTTCTTGTCTCTTGTCTATTTTCCGAGGTGCTTCTTTGTTGCTTGAGGCAAAAAATAGTCCATTTTTAATCCACACCCAACAAACATCTACCCTTACTTATCCTGGTTTTTAGGGTTTTGAGTTTGTTTGTTTGTTTGTTTTCTCAGCTTCTCATATTTGGAATACTGGAAATTCCTGAAGTGGAAAATGACAGAACCTGAATCACAGCTATGGTGAAGCCACAGGCTCTGGGTGAAAAATCTAATCTGCCAGAGTTTGAAGTTAAGCACATTAATTTTCTGTGCCTCCATTTCTGTCAAATTTGCTGTCCAATAGGCTAAATCAGAACACGTAGGTTGTCCAAAGTTTAAATGAGCGTGGAGCCAATGCCTGTCACGTAGTAATTGGTCAACACGCATGAGCTCCTATCAGTGTCATGGCCCCCAGCATTTCCATCAGGCTTAGATCTTTGAAATGTCCTTCTTGATATGAATGGATCATTCTTCAAACATTCTGTAACCGATGGCCATGAAATTGCTCCAATGTGTGTTATTACAAATACAACTGCAGGGACCAGACTGACACAGGTATCTGCCATGCATCGCTTGTCTATTTCTCCATAGACACCTGGAGATGAAACTGTCAGACCAAAGTATTTATACATTTCTGATTTTGCTAATTTCTGTCTAAATTACTGTGAAAAGAAGATATAACAAGTCATACTTTTAACATTTTATGAGAATTCTTTTTTTCTCCATCTTCTGGCCAAAACTGGGAAGTATTTTCCTACCATGTCTTCTGAACTTACTTTGCCAACATTTCTGTAGTCATACAGTGGGATCACATTGTATGCATGACATCAAATTCAAATCCTTAAATGAAAAGAGGGACTAACATGACCGTATAAAAATTTATATTCAAAACACAAAGAATGCAAATATATATATGTGTGTGTGTGTGTGTGTGTGTGTATATACACATACATATATGAGAAAGGATTTTTTTATTTGGATACTTTATCAAAGTTATTTATACTTGAAAATTTGTTTAGTACAACAGCAGTCCCTTTGTATACTCCCAGAGTTTCATCACATAGAAACAATTATTTAGTTATTTATCTCCTTATGTCTAAATATATATTATTACTTTTTGATTTTCAAGTTTAGGCACTATCTCTCCTTCACATACTTGCTCATCACCACCACCCCCAAACATGCCTCTCACTACCTTACCCTCTAACATGTTTATGTCCTAGTTTGCTGGGTCAATTACTACATTGTTATAACTTGTATATTTTATTCAGAGTTCAGTCACATTGGATATACATAGCAGGAATGAAAGGCCAGTATCTTCAGGGACTCTTTCTCAAGTGGATAAGCTTCAGAGATTTTTGTAATCTTTGGTCACCCTCCCCATCTTTTTCCTATTCCAGGTAAGTACTGGATCTGATGGGCCCAGCTTAGGTCAGGCACTCTCTTCTTGATCAGGGGAGAGTGGGACATCTTTATGTGTGGTACCAGAAAAACACTGTCCAAAGAGGGAAAGATAGTTCTAAGACAGAAAAGTCAATCTGGGATGCGGGTAGGAAAAAAAAGAACAGGCCAAAACAAAAAAAAGTGTCTGTTCTGTGAGGGGAGCATGCAGTAGAGGGTGGATTCAGAGTGGGAGGGGAGAGTTTTGAGAGATATGGGCCATGGATATCCCTCTGTGGGCTGGAGCCACACAAGACTCTTGGGGTCTCTCAGGGGCAGGGAGCTGAGGAGAATCTGCCCTCCCCAACCTGTAAGACTGGTGAGGGGACTGTCCTGGTCACCAGACAGAAATGGGGTCTGAGCCAGGGCAGTTCTTGTGGGAAAGAAAGAACAGGACATCTTCTCCTTAAGGTAAGGTCCTGAGTCAGGTCTTGGTAGGGAGGGAGGTTACCCTGGGCATTGGCAGCTGAAGATGGTTGGCCAGATGAGGGCACTGAAATCTATGTCCTATAAACTTGTAGTTCTAGTAAAAGAATAGCTGCAGTAAAGGGTCTTTAGGAAGAGGAGGTGGAAGACCTGATTTGGGTTGGGGGCTCCAAGAAGAACGTCTACCTTGCTGTGCAGAAGCCTCTGCATAACCTCCCTGGTCCCCTTGCTCAGTCTCCTGGACAGACCCCTGTGAGCCCTGGAAGTGCACAGTCAGCTCAGCCAAGGCATCTCCAGCTGGGACTCATCCCAGGGCATTTCTGTGGCCTTGGGTGCCCTGGCCTCCTCCAGGCCCTGTCTTGCAGGCAATCATCCTGCAAGGGAAGGGGGAAAGGAGGCTACTTGACAGTTAACTCTGAGCAGCTTCACAAGGTCCTGACTTAGCTCCTTGTCACTTGTAAACCTATATACCCCCATCTGATCCCCCAATGAAAAGAAACTTTGCCAGGACTCATGCCAGACAAATAGGGTGGGACTGTTCCATAGGACCAAGTTCTTAGGATATCAATAAGAGATGGAAACCACCTGCTGGAAGGTGCCACAGTGGGAACCTTGGGGGCAGGGAGCAGTCACTGAACTGTCAGGGTGAATCCTGGCTCCTGGCCCTCACACACCCTTTCTCCCCCTCCCTCCTTCTCTCCTCCCTTCTGTCTGCTTTTTCCCCTATCTCCCCTGCATCCCTCAGGTACCTTCCGCGGGCCCTCACCCCTCCTTTTCAGAGGCTCCAAAGTGAGCCCTCAAGACACTTGGTAAACTTGGACATTTCCAAAACTGGAAAGATTTGGCCACACCATTTGTACAAGCTAGGAAGGTCCTCCAGAGTTCTTGTCTAAATTTTTCTGTTGATGAGAAGAGAACAAAAGAGTTTCCATGTGATCTGGTCCTAAGGCAACTTCTCCTTGGAGCAGAGTCTGGGCAGGAAGAAGGGGGTTGCCCAGGGCCCCAGACTTGCACCTTACAGCTGCTCTCCTCCTCCCCCCTTCACTGAGGGAGAGCTGGCCAGGGATCAGGAACCTCTATTCTCCACAGATGCTAAGATTCCAGGCTCAAATCTAAATGTTGACTGATTTAGGAGGCTAAGGGAGGCAATTCCCTGCAGAGAGGTGTCAGGAGTTCAGACAAGAACAGCATCTAGTTGCCATCCACAGAGACCCCAAGACAGAAATCCACTGGTAGCTGGTTGGAGGGGATCCCATGAAAACAAAAAGCAATGTGCGCATTAGAACTGGACCCAATATCAGGAATTAAAAACTGCACCATCCTATGGGATGAAGGAATTAGGGAATCCTGTAAGTAAAGATTTTCATGTAGGTAATTTCTTCCAAAGAGACACAGGTCAGCGGCCCGATGACATGAGTAAAAGAAAACTCGGGGTCTAGGATTGAGGGAAGGCAGCCTTTTTAGTGGAGGAGACCTCTGACCTGGAAGCCCAGGGTCACCCTGAGAGGGGAGGGGTCTTGCTGGGTCACTGGGTCCAGGACTCCAATTGCATATAGCCAGTGGCCTGGAGGGTCCATGACCACGATTGGGGCAATTTCCCCCATTCCACTTAGGGAGCAATAGAGAGGAACCTCACCGGAATTATACAGAAAGGTCCCACTGAGACTTGAACTCTGATCACTGTAGTCAGAGTCCAAAGCCCTCACCATTACACCATGGAACTTCACACTAGCTTGCAACTGGAGGTAACTAAGTTCATATTTAGCAGCCATAGTTCTCATGCACCTATGTTAAGGCATTTCTTCTGATCCCTCAAGCAGCACCAAGGAAGGTGGACCTGCGAGAGAGGAGTTGTCCTCTTTCTTTCTCTCTGCCCTCTCCTTTGATCAACTTTTATCATTTCATTTGCACCTCAGAAAATGAGGCAAAATCCAGTTTGGGCTTAGGGCCAGAGAAGAGCCCTTTGAGACCTCCATCCTGGAAAACATGCCCTCTCAGTTTACCAGTGTTTCCTGTACCAAGGGGAAATTTCTGCAAACTGTAGTGTTATATTCTTTTTGCCTTCCCACTTTTCCCTTTGTCCAGTGAGGCCAGATGATTGTCAGAACAGGACTTGGGACTTCCTGGGTGCCTTGCCCCCTTCCTCCATGTAATAAATAATGGCTGACACCAAGCAAGTGGGATTGGGAGGCAAGGAGTCTTTTATTTTTTTCTTCATATACGTCTATGCCTTTGTTTAGTTGCTTTTGGCAAGATTTTCTCACCAGAAATGGAGATTTGTTGGATTTAAAATACAAATAAATCAGTCATATTTTACATTTCTATAAAACACTCAAACCAGGCCACACACCCCTGCTGTGCCTCAAAATCAACCATAAACTGCCGAGGTCAGGAGGCAGGGCCCTGACACTTAAGCACAGTGTGTTTTCTCAGAATCTGCCAAGTTGACGCCATTCCAATTTCTCAATATACCACAACCCATTAATTGCGGTTTTTAAAAGGGTACATGAATTTTTACCAAAACCCCAGGGGTTCAGTGTAGGCCCTGCTGCTCAGCACACAGAAAGCCAATCATTGAGACATTGAGTATTGCTGAGGAAGAAGGCTTTAATCGGTGCTGTAGCTGCGGAGATGGGAGGTTAGTCTCAAATCTATCTCCCTGATTGACTAAAGTTAGGTGTTTATATAGCAGGGAAGAAATGTAACTGTGTGTGGGAAAAGAGGAACTAGGGAGTGGTGAGGAAGCACTCATGATGAGTGAGGGTTCTGGCATCTCATTGTCTAGAGGCTGTGATCAGCTGAGTTTCAGGTCTATGATGCTTTCTGAGAGGCCTGAGAGTCCTTTCCTGAGGAAGGAACTCAGATAAAACAAATATAGGTTTGTTTTAATGAATGGCTTGACCTCAGGAGTTTGAAACCAGCCTGGGCAATATGGTGAAACCCTGTCACTACCAAAAATCCAAAAAAAAAAAAAAAAAAGACGGTTGCTTCAAAGATGGCGGAATAGGAACAGCTCCAGTCTACAGCTTCCAGTGAGAGTGACACTGAAGATGGGTGATTTCTGCATTTCCAACTGAGGTACCTGGTTCATCTCATTGGGACTGGTTGGACAGTGGGTTCTGCCCATGGAGGACAAACCAAAGTAGGGTGGGGCGTTGCCTCACCTGGGAAGCACAAGGGGTTGGCAGATTTCTTCTTCCTAGCCAAAGGAAACTGTGAGTGACTGTACCTGGAGAAGCAGTACATTTCTGCCCAAATACTGCACATTTTCCACTGTCTTCACAACTGACAGACCAGGAGATTCCCTCCCATGCCTGGCTCGGTGGGTCCCGCACCCATGGAGCCTTGCCTACTGCTAGTGCAGCAGTCTGAGATCAACCTGATACACTGAAGCATGGAAGGGGGAGGGGTTCTGCCACTGCTGAGGCTTGAGTAGGTGGTTGTATGGTCACAGTGTAAACAAAGTGGTAGGGAAGCTTGAACTGGGCAGAGCCCACCACAGCTCAGCAAGGCATACTGCCTCTTTAGATTCCACCTCTGGGGGCAAAGCATATTGAATAAAAGGCAGCAGACAGCTTCTACAGATGTAAACATCCTTGCCTGACAGCTCTGAAGAGAGCAGTGGTTATTCCAGCATGACATTCGAGCTCTGATAACAGACAGACAGCCTCCTCAAGTGGGTCCCTGACCACCATATAGCCTGACTGGGAGACACCTCCCAGTAGGGGCCAACAGACACCTCACACAGGTGGGTGTCCCTCTGAGATGAAGCTTCCAGAGGAAGGATCAGGCAGCAATATTTGCTATTCTGCAGCCTCTGCTGGTGACGCCCAGGCAAACAGGGTCTGGAGTGGACCTCCAGCAAACTCCAACAGACCTGCAGCTGAGGGTCCTGCCTGTTAGAAGAAAAATTAACCAATAGAAAGGAATAGCATCAACATCAACAAAAAGGACATCCACACCAAAACCCCATCGATAGGTCACCAACATCAAAGACCAAAGTAGTAGATAAAACCACAAAGATGGGGAGAAACCAGAGCAGAAAGGCTGAAAATTCCAAAAATCAGAATACCTCTTCTCCTCCAAAGGAGCACAAATCCTCACCAGCAAGGGAACAAAACTGGATGGAGAATGAGTTTGACAAGGTGACAGAAGTAGGCTTCAGAAGGTCGGTATTAACAAACTTCTCTGGGCTAAAGGAGCATGTTCTAATCCATTGCAAGGAAGCTGAAAACATTGAAAAAAGGTTAGATGAATGGCTAACTAGAATAAACAGTGTAGAGAAGAGCTTAAATGACCTGAAGGAGCTGAAAACCACAGTACAAGAACCTAGTGAAGCATACACAAGTTTCAATAGCCAATTCGATCAAGCAGAATAAAGGATATCAGTGATTGAAGATCAAATTAATGAAATAAAGCAAGAAGACAAGAGTCAAGAAAAAAGAGTACAAAGAAATGAACAAAGCCTCCAAGAAATATGGGACTATGTGAAAAGACCAAATCTACATTTGATTGGTGTATCTGAAAGTGATGAGGAGAATGGAACCAAGTTAGAAAACACTCTTCAGGATATTATTCAGGAGTATTTCCCAAACTTAGCAAGGCAGGCCAACATTCAAATTCAGGAAATACAGAGAACATCACAAAGATACTCACTGAGAAAAGCAACCCCAAGACACATAATTGTCAGATTCACCAAGGTTGAAATGAACAACAAAAAAAAGAATGTTAAGGGCAGCCAGAGAGAAATGTAGGGTTACCCACAAAGGGAAGCTCATCAGACTAACAGCGGATCTCTCAGCAGAAACTGTACAAGCCAGAAGAAAGTGGGGGCCAATATTCAACATTCTTAAAGAAAAGAATTTTCAATCCAGAATTTCATATCCAGCCAAACGAAGCTTCATAAGTGAAGGAAAAATAAAATACTTTACAGACAAGCAAATGCTAAGAGATTTTGTCACCACCAGGCCTGCCTTACAAGAGCTCCTGAAGGGGGCACTAAACATGGAAAGGAACAACCAGTACCAGCCACTGCAAAAACATGCCAAATTGTAAAGACCATCTATGCTATGAAGAAACTGCATCAACTAATGGGCAAAATAAACAGCTAGCATCATAATGACAGGATCAAATTCACCCATAACAATATTAACCTGAAATGTAAATGGGCTAAATGCCCCAATTAAAAGGCACAGACTGGCAAATTGGATAGAGTCAAGACCCATCAGTGTGCTGTATTCAGGAGACCCATCTCACGTGCAAAGACACACATAGCCTCAAAATAAAGGGATGGAGGAAGATCTACCAAGCAAATGGAAAGCAAAAAGAAAAGCAGGGGTTGCAATACTGGTCTCTGATAAAATAGACTTTAAAAAACAAAGATCAAAAGAGACAAAAAAGGCCATTACATAATGGTAAAGGGATCAATTCAACAAGGAGAGCTAACTATCCTAAATATATATGCACCCAATACAGGAGCACCCAGATTCATAAAGCAAGTTCTTAGAGACCTAAAAAGAGACTTAGACTCCCACACAATCATAATGGGAGATTTTAACACCCCACTGACAATATTAGACAGATCAATGAGACAGAAGCTTAACAAGGATATCCAGGACTTGAACTCAGCTCTGGACCAAGTGTACCTAATAGACATCTACAGAACTCTCCACCCCAAATCAGCAGAATATAAATTCTTCTCAGGACCACATCACACTTATTCTAAAATTGACCACATAATTGGAAGTAAAACACTCCTCAGTGAATGTAAAAGAATAGAAATCACAACAATGTGTCTCTCAGACCACAGCACAATCAAATTAGAACTCAGGATTAAGAAACTCACTCAAAACCGCACAACTACATGGAAACTGAACAACCCGCTCCTGAATGACTACTGGGTAAATAGCGAAATGAAGGGAGAAATAAACATGTTTTTTGGAACCAATGAGAACAAAGACACAACATACCAGAATCTCTGGGACCCATTTGAAGCAGTGTGTAGAGGGAAATTTATAGCACTAAATGCCCCCAAGAGAAATCAGGAAAGATCTAAAATCAGCACACTAGCATCACAATTAAAAGAACTAGAGAAGCAAGAGCAAACACATTCAAAAGCTAGCAGAAAACAAGAAATAACTAAGATCAGAGCAGAAATGAAGGAGATAGAGACACAAAAAACCCTTCAAAAAATCAATGAATCCAGGAGCTGGTTTTTTGAAAAGATCAACAAAATAGACCCCTAGCAGGACTCATAAAGGAGAAAAGAGACAAGAATCAAATAGACACAATAAAAAATGAAAAAGGGGATATCACCACCGATCCCACAGAAATACAAACTACCATCAGAGAATACTATAAACACCTCTATGCAAATAAACTAGAAAACCTAGAAGAAATGGATAAATTCCTGGACTCATACACCCTCACAAGACTAAACCAGGAAGAACTCAAATCCTGGAATAGACCAATAACACGTTCTGTAATTGAGGCAATAATTAATAGCCTACCAAGCAAAAACATTCCAGGACCAGATAGATTCACAGCCAAATTCTACCAGAGATACAAAGAGGAGCTGGAATCATTCCTTCTGAAACTATTCCAATCAATAGAAAAAGAAGGAATCCTCCCTAACTCATTTTGTGAGGGCAGCATCATCCTGATACCAAAGCCTGGCAGAGACAAAACAAAAAAAGATAATTTTAGGCCAATATCCCTAATGAACATGGATGTGAAGATCCTCAATAAAATACTGGCAAACTGAATCCAGCAGCACATCAAAAAGCTTATCCATCATGATCAAGTTGGCTTCATCCCTGGGATGCAAGGCTGGTTCAACATACACAAATCAATAAACGTAATCCATCACATAAACAGAACCAATGACAAAAACCACACGATTATCTCAAATGATGCAGAAAATGCCTTAAACAAAATTCAACAGCCTTTCATGCTAAAAACTCTCAATAAACTAGGTATTGATTGAATATATCTGAAAATAATAAGCGCTATTTATGACAAACCCACAGCCAATATCATACTGAATGGGCAAAAACTGGATGCATTCCCTTTGAAAACCAGCACAAGACAACAATGCCTTCTCTCACCACTCCTATTCAATGTAGTATTGGAAGTTCTGGCCAGGCCAATCAGGCAAGAGAAAGAAATAAAATGTATTCAATTAGGAAAAGAGGAAGTCAAATTGTCTCTGTTTGCACATGACATGATTGTGTATTTAGAAAACCACATCATCTCAGCCCAAAATCTCCTTAAGCTGATAAGCAACTTCAGCAAAATCTCAGGAAACGAAATCAATGTGCAAAAATTACAAGCATTCCTATACACCAAGAACAGACAGAGAGCCAAATTATGAGTGAACTCCCATTCACAATTGCTTCAAAGAGAATAAAATATCTAGGAATCCAACTTACAAAGGATGTGAAGGACCTCTTCAAGGAGAACTACAAACCACTGCTCAACGAAATAAAAGAAGACACAAACAAATGGAAGAACATTCCATGCTCATGGATAGGAAGAATCAATATCATGAAAATGGCCATACTGCCCAAGGTAATTTATAGATTCATTGCTATCCCCATTAAACTACCACTGACTTTCTTCACAGAATTGGAAAAAACTACTTTAAACTTCATATGGAGCTAAAAAAGAGCTCCCATAGCCAAGACAATCCTAAGCCAAAAGAACAAAGCTGGAGGCATCATGCTACCTGACTTCAAACAATACTACAAGGCTACAGTAACCAAAACAGCATGGTACTTGTACCAAAACAGAGATATAGACCAATGGAACAGAACAGAGCCCTCAGAAATAACACCACACATCTACAACCATCTGATCTTTGACAAACCTGACAAAAACAAGCAATGGGGAAAGGATTCCCTATTTAATGAATGGTGCTGGAGAAACTGGCTAACCATATGTAGAAAGCTGAAACTGGATACCTTCGTTACACCTTACAAAAAAATTAACTGAAGGTGGATTAAAGACTTAAATGTAAGATGTAACACCATAAAAACCCTAGAAGAAAACCTAGGCAATACCATTCAGGACACAGGCATGGGCAAAGACTTCATGATTAAAACACCAAAAGCAATGGCAACAAAAGTCAAAATGGACAAATGGGATCCAATTAAACTAAAGAGATCCTGCACAGCAAAAGAAACTATCATCAGAGTGAACAGGCAACCTACAGAATGGGAGAAAATTTTTGCAATCTATCCATCTGACAAAGGGCTAATATCCAGAATCTAGAAAGAACTTAAACAAATTTATAAGAAAAAAACAACCCCATCAAAAAGTGGGCAAAGGATATGAACAGACACTTCTCAAAAGAAGACACTTATGCAGCCAACAGACATAGGAAAAAAGACTCATCATCACTGGTCATTTGAGAAATGCAAATCAAAACCACAATGAGATACCACTCATGCCAGTTAGAATGACGATCATTAAAAAGTCAGGAAACAAAAGATGCTGGAGAGGACGTGGATAAATAGGAACGCTTTTACACTGTTGGTGGGAGCATAAATTAGTTCAACTGGTGTGGAAGACAGTGTGGTGATTCCTCAAGGGCCTAGAACTAGAAATACCATTTGACCCAGCAATCCCATTACTGGGTATATACCCTAAAGATTATAAATCATGCTACTATAAAGACACATGGATACCTATGTTCATTGTGGCACTATTCACAATAGCAAAGACTTGGAACCAACCCAAATGTCCATCAATAATAGACTAGATAAAGAAAATGTGGCACAAGTACACCAAGGAATACTATGCAGCAATAGAAAGGATGAGTTCGTGTCCTTCGCAGGGACATGGATGAAGCTGGAAACCATCACTCTCAGCAAAATATCACAAGGGCAGAAAACCAAACTCCGCATGTTCTCAGTCTTAAGTGGGAGTTGACCAATGAGAACACATGGACACAGGGAAGGGAACATCACACACTGGGGCCTGTTGTGGGGTGGGGGGCTGGGGGAGGGATAGCGTTAGCAGAAATACCTAATGTAAATGACGAGTTGATGTGTGCAGCAAACCAACATGGCACATGTATACCTATGTAACAAACCTGCATGTTGTGCACATGTACCCTAGAACTTCAAGTATTTTTTAAAAAAAGATTATTTCTTTGAATAAGGGTTCTATTCTTTGCTCCTTCTCAACCCTCTCTTTAAGGCCAATGAATCTTTGATTTTCTCTTTTGAGGCCCTCTTCTAGATCTCTTAAGCATTCTGTGTTCCTTCTCATTCTTCTTTTCTTTTTTCTCCTCTGACTGTATTTTCAAATAGCTTGTTTTCATGCTCACTAATTCTTTCTGCTGTTTGATCAGTTCTACTGAGACCCACTAATGCATTTTCCAGCTCCAGGATTTGTTTGATTTTTTTCTATTACTTCAGTATCCTTGTTAAATTTCTGATATATTTCTGAATTGCTTCTCTGTGTTTTCTTGAAGTTCATTGAGCTTTCTCAAAATAGCTATTCTGAATTCCCTGAGAGGTTACGCATCTCCATCTCTCCAGGGTTGGTCACTGGGTGCCTTACTTGGTCCATTTGTTGAGGTCATATTGACTTAAAAGTTATTGATACTGTAGATGTTGGTCAATATCTGGGCATTGAAGAATATGGTATTTATTCCAGCCTTTGCAGTCAGGTCTTGTTTGTACCTGTCCTTCAGAGGACCTTCCAGGAATTCAAAGTGGGCTGACGAGTTCCCTAAGCCAGTGATCACTGCAGCCATTCTTGTACTACAGGGCACCCTAAGCCCAGGTACACTGCAATTCTTATAGATTCCTAGGTCCCCAGCCCTGTGGACTTGGGGAAGTTCAGGGATTGTTCTCTACATTCCCAGGTAAAGCCTCTAGCTTACTTCCCTTTCTTTCCCCCAAGCAAAAGGAATCTCTCTTCAGGCTGCACTGCCTGGAGTGTGAGGAGGGGTGATACAGGCATTCCCATAGCTGCTGCCCTGCTGCTGTCATACTGGCTTACACCTCAAGTCTAGGGTCTTCCAGACATATGCAGCATCAGGGCTTGCCCAAGGACTGCAGTCACTATGTGTCTGGAATTGGTGGGTTCTTGGTCTCACTGACTTCAAGAATGAAGCCACGGACCCTCACGGTGGGTATTACAGTTCTTAAAGGTGGCGTGTCCAGAGTTTTTTCCTTCTGATGTTCAGATGTGTTCGGGGTTTCTTTCTTCTGGTGGGTTGGTGGTCTCGCTGGCTCAGAAGTGAAGCTGCAGTCCTTCGCAGTGAGTGTCACAGCTCATAAAGGCAGATTGGACCGAAAGAGTGAGCAGCAGCTAGATTTATTGCAAAGAGCAAAAGAACAAACTTTCCACAGCCTGGAAGGGGACCAGAGCGGGTTGCCGCTTCTGGCTGGGCAGCCTGCTTTTAGTCCCTTATCTGGCCCCACCCACATCCTGCTGATTGGTCCATTTTACAGAGAGCCGATTGGTCTGTTTTACAGAGAGCTGATTGGTTCATTTTGACAGGGTGCTGACTGGTGCCTTTACAATCCCTAAGCTAGACACAAAAGTTATCCACGTCCCCACTAGATAAGCTAGATACAGAGTGTCGATTGGTGTATTTACAAACCCTGAGCTAGACACAGAGTGCTGATTGGTGCATTTACAAACCTTGAGCTAGATACAGAGTGCCAATTGGTGCATTCACAATCCCTTAGCTAGGCATAAAGATTCTCCAAGTCCCCACAGATTAGCTAGATACAGAGTGCATCCACAAACCCTGAGCTAGACACAGGATGCTGCTTGGTGCATTTACAAACCTTGAGCTAGATACAGAGAGCTGATTGGTGTATTCATAATCCCTTAGCTAGACATAAAGGTTCTCCCAAGTCCCCACTAGACTCAGGAGCCCAGCTGGCTTCGCCCAGTGGATCCCGCACCAGGGCCGCAGGTGGAGCTGCCTGCCAGTCCCACGCCGTGCACCCGCACTCCTCAGCCCTTGGGCGGTTGATGGGACCTGGAGCCATGGAGCAGGAGGCGGTGCTCCTTGGGGAGGCTTAGGCCATGCAGGAGCCCATTGTGGGGGACTGAGGCATGGCGGGCTGCAGGTCCGGAGCCCTGCTCCACCGGGAGGCAGCTAAGGCCCAGGGAGAAATCGAGCACAGCGCTGGTGGGCCAGCACTGCTGGGGCACCCAGTGCACCCTCCGCAGCTGCTGCCCAGGGTGCTAAGTCCTGCTCCGATTGCGGGGCCACCAAGCCCACACCCACCCGGAACTCCAGCTAGCCCCCAAGTGCCTCACGCAGCCCAGTTTCCACCCATGCCTCTCCCTTCACACCTCCCCACAAGCCGACGGAGCCGGCTCCTGCCTCAGCCAGCCCAGAGAAGGGCTCCCGTGGTGCAGTGGTGGGCCGAAGGGCTCCTCAAGTGCAGCCAGAATGGGCGCCGAGGCCGAGGAGGCACCGAGAGCGAGCGAGGGCTGTGAGGGCTGCCAGCATGCTGTCACCTCTGAACTACAGCCTGGCTGCCACTGAAATTTATTTGTAGCCCAATAAATTTCCAGAGATAAAGCCGGCCAGAACTTTGGTGGGTTCTTCCTGCTGGGGCATCTGATTCCCTTGTGGCCCAGAGTGGGTCTAAATGCTTCTTTTGTGGGCACCAGCCTGGAATCAAGTGCTGTGGGGTTCTGTCCAGTGCCGTGTGTCACTATGGCAAGACTGGTACTAAGTTTCAATATAAAGTCCCACACTTTCCTCCTTGTCCCCATGCCATTAGATTCTCTCTCGGAGATGCATTTCCTGTGGTTGGGGGAGAGGTGTCATAGGCAATGCAAAACTGTCCTTCCTCCCTTCTTCAATACATCTTTTCTTGTTATCATGTTAAAACCAGCTGCTATGATCTCTCACCTGATTAGCCTTTGTGAAATTGTTTTCTTACATAGATAGTTGTTCAATTTGATGTTCCTTCAGAGACACCATTGCTGGAGAATTCTATTCTACCATCTTACTCCACCTTCTACCTGTTTATTTTTTAAATGCTTCTAGTAAATAATTGTGAAGTGATAGCTTTATTTTAATCTTGGGGATCAAAAGCATGTAGCTAGGAACTTTTCCCAAGGAATATTTACAATTTTTAATACAAATGTTAATGGAATGACATACTTTTTGATTCAAGGTTCTTAAATGTAGTTTTAGTTTTGATTCAGTGTTATAGAACACTGTTTTTTTAAACTGTGATCTGCAGCCCACATGTAATGGAATCACCTGGGGTGCTTATGTTTAAAAAATGCAAATTCTAGGGCTCACACCAACTAAATCTCCTGGGATTGGAGACCAGGAGGTAGTTCCTGTAATCTTCACAGCTGCTTCTAAGGTACACCAAGTTTAAGAACCATTCTTTCATATTTTCAGACTGGGGATTCTTACAAAATGACAAAGAAGGAAAACCTTAATCTTTTAAAGTCAGAGTTCAAGCATTAGACTATGCACTTCTTAAACACAGTTTGTCTTTCCCATTTTCTCTTTCCAGTTCTTTATACTGTCAAGGGATTGGTGCAGAAATGGGAAACAAAGCAGTGAAAGAAAAACTATTTATTTCTTTATACACATTTTGCTTTAATAATCACCAAAAAGACTTTCATTTTCTCTCACCTACCCTGTCCACCAGTTATGTTGGCCTTCAATATATGGCGATAGCAACATATATAAATCTATATCATACATTTATACACACAAGCAGATTCTATCAGCACTGTGAAGACACAGACTAGGCTTTACTGTGGCTGGGGGCCTCTCCTATGCCACTTAAAAATCAGCACAGGTTTGCTCTATGCAAGAATTTCAACAGAATTGGTCTGGCCATCAGTCCCCAATTTCCCTGAGGTAAGACAGGGTGACAAAATGGGACAGAGTATTTGAAGTGAGGTCAGTCCAATTTGGATATCATGGAAGAAAAGAAATAGGATGTGCTAGGTTAAGCCTGAGATGGTATCTGGGAAGTCACCACATTCATGATGTGAACTCAAAGAACACAGGTGCTACAGTGCAGACCAAGGCCCAGCCTGACTCGACCCAACAGAGTCAGGTGTGGATCTGTGAGTAGTGCTCACTGAGCCCCTGCCAGCAGTGTCCAGCAGGGCACCGCTGCTCAGTACTGTGCTTTTAGAACCTGCCAGAGGAGCTCCAGCATTGGGACCATGTGCCCCATTCATCGGAATCAGGGTCCTATATCCACTGAGTTTTCCATCTCCGGACAGCTGATGAGGCAAGAAAAGTGCTGTTGCTAGTTCCCAAGCTGCCGGGGCTGTTGGGAAGCAGTATCACAAAACCTTCTATGCAAACTACGCATCTTTTGCTTAGTGCTGGGCCAAGTGGACCTTGGCTAACGGTATTCCGTAGCTGTCAGAAAGGCTTTCTGGTTTTCTCCCAGCTCCACCAGGATACATCTCTGACCCCCTCTTCTGGACCCTCCCGTGGACTTGGAGGAATGAGGCCCAGAAGCTCCTCAGCAGATAGGTAGCTGCACAAAAGGGGGACAGGCCCACCTTTCCTGCTGTTTTAAGGACTTCTGGTGGCTGCGCTTCTTGCATGGTTCCTGGAAGGCAAGGGTCACAAGGAGTACATGGCAGAGCTCTTAGGGATTTCACCTGCAGACAAAAATAAAACAAACCAAGTCAGTGTATATTGCCAGGCCCTACTGATGGTTACCTGAAGCTGGAGTGAGAGCTATGGGGTGACCAAAGACAGGAGCATGGTGAGAGCCAGTTAAGAGGATGAGCTAAGAGCATGCGCTGCAGTCTCGAAGAACAACACGTGCCTGAGGTTAGGGGGAGCCTCCCCACCTCCCTGTGTGCTGAGATCCCTGCTCCAATTCACTGAACACTGGGTGGCTGGATCCTACCACTCCCTCTTCAGGGGCCAGGTGACTCTCCAAATCACTGTCTCAGCAGAAAGAGGGCTTTGCCATCTCCACCCAAGAAAGAAGTGCTTAGCGTGAAACATGCACATATAGAAACAGCCTGTTGTAGGAAGAAGAGGACATTTTGCAGGGAAGTCCTCTGTTAAGTTTATGTCCAGTTGCCACAATGAGGGTGTGGAGGGGCCAAGTCCACAAGGACCTCAGAGCTCAACTAAGTCCAGTTCCATCTTTGACAGATGAGGGTGCAGCAGTCTCATAGAGATTAAAGGACAAGCCAAAGCCACACAGCAGTTAGTGATAAGCCAGGGATTAGAACCGAGGCCTCGGGTCCTTTCCAGTGATCTATGGGAGGTGGAGGGGAAAGCTTCCACAATGGAGAAAGCCAGTGGATACTAGAGACTTTTGGGTTACCTTTTAGTGGATACGAGAGACTTTTTGGGTTACCTTTCCTGGGACAGGAATAAGGCTTTACAGAGGCAATCCTGTAAGTGTTGCTGTAAAGAGGCCTAGGAAAGAGAAGAATTATCAGAGAAAAACAAAAGGGAGTTAGTGAAAAAAAAAAAAAAAAAGAGCAAGTTAAACTGGCCTAAGTCATTTTCACACTATGGAGATCAACATTCTTTCAGGTTACAGTTTAGAAATATTTCTAGGAATATGCTCAATTGCTTATGGCAAAGCTTTGAAGTCCACGTTAAAAGGTTTAGTTTCTGATTTTTAAACCATTCATATACCTCAGGTTTTTCTTCAAAGCACTTCCTAGGGAACGGTTAACACTTAGTGTTTTAAGTAAATGTAGATAATATCTGGTACATATATAACATTTTTCCCCTTAAGATTCAGTTGTTATTTATTAACAAATTCTCTTTTAGACCAATGAGACCCAACAGATCTCTTTTGTCATGTTTCTTAAAGATATATCAAAATCAAATTGCTGTTCTTAACACAGGAGTGTGCAGTGAAATCAGTTTATTAGGTTGCAAATTGCTTTTACTTTTTCATGAAGAGTAGACCACATAACTGGCCTCAAGATCCCTCTACCAAAAGCTCATTCAGAGGCAGACTTCCGGATGTCTAATGACTTTGAGAGTGAGCTGAATTGCATTTCTCCAGTCTCCTGACTTGGCATCAAACAAGAAAAATTGGAGTAAAAAGGAGAGATGATGACAATGTGAGAGTGAACCAAGATACTGGGGCAGGAGCTGACGGGGTGGGAGAGTGTTGGGAACAGAAACTAGCAGGATGCTCACTGAGGACCTGTGATCTTGCAAGTGGACCCAAAATCTTCTCCTGGAAGGCCAAAGCAGGCCAAGGGTCACCTACAAGATATGCTAATGGATGGCAATGGGTTGGGGACAGGCTTGGTGCCTCTGACTGGTGCAGTAGTTTCCTTACCTCTAAGTTAGTGCTTGCCTTCTTTAAAACATCGTGTGTTCTGGTTACTGAAACAACAAAAGAGCACCACAGAGTAGAAATCACCAGCAGAAATTAACCCTACTTGCTTAGCATGAGAATTCTAAAGCATTTATTTCTTTCTGGCCATTCAGCTTGGAGTCTCCTGCTATCCACCCCATCCTCCCCTCCTCTGCATCCACAATTGCTCATGGCACAGGAGGTTTGGGGACATCAAATCAGTCTCCACTCCCAAAATCTCCAAGCCCCCCTGGTCACTGCTCATCTGCAGCACAAGTGGGGCATCGGGAAGACTGCCTGTTTCTTCCCCCATTCCCTCTCAGGGAACCTACGCTGGCTGATGATGAACTGCTCCATGCCCTCCTTCTGCTGGTTGGCAGTCTTCAGATGCTCAGCTATGCTTTGAAGGAGCCACTCCTGTTTGGAAACTTTGGTTCTCAGTTCCAGAAGTTCCCTTTCTGTCAATTCTCCCTGGATAAGAGGGACAGACTCTTACTGAACAGGCAGAAGGCCTAAAGCACCCTGTGCTTTGTGGCTCTTTCCAATTCAAAGGAGGATTCTACAATCTTCTCCACTCTCCTGAAATGGATTTCCTCCTTCACAGCCTTGAATACTTCCAGCTGAGGACAGTTTAGGATGAGGACATTAGGCAGGAGTATTGAGACTCTGGAATTCCCCATGCAGACTAGCACAGGCCTACACACCTGTAGCTTAAGAGAACCTCACTTCAGGCTGGTATAAAGCTCCCAAATCTGAAGAGGACCTTGCTTTAGTCATGATATCAGTTCTGTCACTCTCTCTTCACAGGTAAGATTGAGAGTTCAGAAATGTTATGCTGGAGAGAGAGATCTGGACTCAGGCAAGTTTGCAAGTTTGTAAATATTTGTGCCAACATGAAGATGGCAAAACACCGTCTCCCTGGAATTAGCATAGTTGGATCCAAAAGGTATTGGTGACATTGATCTGGAGTTAGAATCCCTGGGGAGGGGATCCTGAAACCTGCCTACATGAGGGTCTGCCAATCAGAGTTAGCCTGAGCTCTGAGCAGATCCTGAGGGGTGGCTGACTTTCCCCAGGCCTGGTCCAGAGATGCCAGCTTAAGTGATATGCAGGGATTCCAGGCAGTGGCTAAAAAGGCTCAGTCTCATGGGGGCATTCTGTGATCATTTGACCATGGGACCTGAGGGGTGGGAGATGGGTGCTGAAGCTTTCACTTAATTTCATCTCAGCCAAAATTCAGAGAGGTAAAAAAACTGAACATTTATGGATTGCCAGGGTTATGATGTCTCTGCCTTCTCCACACCCCTTCCTATTCTTCTTTGATTTCTTATCCAGGGGCCAGGGGGCTGGCAGGGAATGGGATGTATTTAGAGCTGCAATGAAAGCAGCCACCATGGGCCAGAGATGTCCCTCCAGGGACACTCCTCTAAGTTTCTGTCTATCCCAACTCACTATGTGGCTCCTAATTTTCTGGAAAAGCTGTGACATTGAGGAGAAAGAACAGTATTAGAGGGCAGGAGAACTGGGTTTGAACCAAGAAAGGACACTGGCATCTTTCCACTTTGCCAGGCAGCACAGGGATGTGGGTGCTTGGCAGGGCTGCTCTCCAGAACATGGTGAGGAGGGAAGCCAATTCCTCTAGGGCATGGTGCAGGGCACTGGTGCTGCTCTGAAGCTCATGAATGCCTTTGCTGCCAAGCTCCTGGGGAAAGGTAACACCACAGAAGTGGAGAGATTACTTTCTTCCCCCTGCATGGGCTCAAGTTTCCTTTGTGAGTGAGGCACAGAACATGGGCCTGCTTGAACCTGTGAAGCCCTCGCACAACCATTTGCAGCTCTCAGAACTAAGGTGCTGCTCCCTTTACCAGGTATGCCTTTCTCCACCTGCAGAACCCACAAGGCTTTCAAAACTCACCCCACTTGCTATGTCCCCTATGAACCTGTTACCTTCCTTGCCTGAGATAAATGACCACATTTGCATCGGCGCTCTCACAGCATAGGGATGACTTCTCATACTGTGCCTGTAGCCCCTTACTGTGCTTATCTACTTGGGTGTGTCTTGCCCTCTAGTGTGGGGGTTCCGTGGAGACAGGGCTGCTCCTATGCATTCGTGGGTCTCCAGCAGCTCAGACAGCACAGCCATGGTGCCTGGTCTCTCTCACTGGCAAGGTGCTCTGACAGCTACCTGCCTTCCCTCTCCCTATGCAGTCTGCACAAGGAAATGCCATGGCTGCCAGACTTCTCACCCCTTCCACATATGGGGGCCATACACCTGCAAATCCTTCAGTTTCTGTCCATCCCATTGAGTCAACTGTGCCCACAGATGGTCAGGTGCCTGCATGACTGTGGTAGATAATAAGCTACCAAAGGCTGCTAGGCAATGCCATGTGTTTCTGTGGGGCTGAGGGGAAATATCCAGTCAGCTACATCTGGAACAGAGCAGAACTCAGAGTGAAAATAGGAGATAGAGAAGAAAGGGCCTGGCTGCTATACATGGAAGAGGAAGGCAAAGCATGAAAAAAAAAAAAACTGTGGGTGAAGGAGTTAACATCAAAGGAATAAAGAGCACAAGGAAAGAGTGCACCTAAAGCTACAGGTGTGATTACCTCTGTGCCTTGGGCTTCAAGGCCAGGGAAGCTGCATGCTGATCTCACAAGAGACACTATCTTTTTGACCAGCAGCTTGCCTTCTGCAACCTGCTGTCTTAGGGCACTGTAGTCATCAATGTGGCCAATGACATGGCGGCCATGCTTATTGGCAAAGGAGCCATCAGTAGCATCACCCTCCAGCTTGGGAGCGGTCTTCATTAATGGAGAAGTATCCAAACCCAAGCCTGAAAAAGAAAATGACAACACAATGGAATCTTCTGTTATTCATAATGATATCCTCAGTTTGCTCCAAATCAAAAGAGGTAGGGAACAAGAAAAGGAAGAGGCTTGGAGCAAGAAAGGAAGCCTTGGAATGTGCAAGGGTGGGGCAAAGTCCATAGAGATCTTCTGGCTTCTATATTTTTATAATCTTTCTTACATTTTCTCTTAATGGTAAATTTTCCAGGAGACAATGTTTTCCTTATTGGCTAATGAAATAGGACAAATCATAATAAATAATAAGTTTCTGGGTGGAGAAGACACAGACAAGGAAATCAAGCTGGATACAGAGAACATTTTCAAGAATGGAGAGATTACGGTGCAATGAAGCAAAAACAGCAATAGGAAAACTATTGGAGGATGAATAATGGCAAGAAAGGCAGCCACAGAAGGTGCAGTGAGTAGGACCAAAGGCCTTGGGGCATGCAGAGAAAACTCTCTAAATACAGATAATACGTTTAGAGACAAAAAAAGGTTGTTTGCGTTAATCACTTTCCATCATCAGTCCCTGGGCCCTTTAGTTGCCATATTTAGCATTTGTTCTGTTGATTATGGCTGTTTCTGAGCCAGGAGTAGAGGAAGCAGAGCTGGGGAGGACCAGAGCTGGGGAATTCATACCAACATCCTGGACTGGAGGGGACACAGCTGAATCTGGGGAGTAAAGGCAACCACAGTTTTCAGGAGCCCTGGAACACACTGCACATGAAGCACATGCACACCTAGCCATCCCCACTGAGGCCTAAGGTGGCAGGACTCTCCTTTTACAGAATTATGTGTACCCCACAAGCAAAAGAAAAGCAAAATCCCACGAGTCACTGAGTTCAGAATGTTTCCATTCTTCATAACAAAAAGATATTCCTTTAATTGAGGGATGTTCCATGAGAAAGTAACCTCTAGTTTGAAAAATTATTAAGTGTATTTTTATAAACCAAGTCTTGAGTATAATCTCTGTGTGGTATCTAATACGATGCTCTGTAACTAAATGTAATATGTATAAATATACATAGTACATATTAAAATGTAGAATCAAATAATGAATGGATTCATGGGGGACTAAACTCAACATTCTAGCCATCATTCTGATGAGGTAATACTGAAAAAAATGTACTTGTGTGAGAAGAACGGAGATGGAAGTCTTGGTGGGTTAACGTTGTGTTGCTGGAGACTAAAAAGCAACCCTATGGTAGAGGAATAGGAAAATACCACAAAGAAGGTAGAAAAGGTCTTGCTCAGGCAAGTGTTGCCCAGTGCCTGCTTTCTGGCTCAGGCCTCGGGAGTGCTAGAGAAAGAGAGGCAGGGACTGTGCCAGTGGGGCTTCTTGGCTGCTGTATGGGAAGCCAGTGAGAGGGGAAAACCTGTTTAGAAGGAAGAGTTGGAGACATAACTGAACACCACAACCATCAGCGCAGCCCAGAGGAGGGCAAGGCATCCACCTAATGTAAGCTGAGAAGTTCCTGGCAGCCAGGTGGTTTGCATGGCGGCCCAGGTGTGTTTTTTCACTGAATTGCCAAAACAGCATAATCATGTTATTGTCACCTTCATTTGACAAATAAGGTTACTGTCAGATAAACAAGCATCTACAAGAACCAGAGAAAAATGAAGATTAACATGACCCAGAAATAGCTGGCAGGAGAGTGAAAGCTCAGCTTTAGCGAAACCGAACAGTGGTTCCTGATTTGAATAAAATTGAAGGTATGGCCATGGAGGTGAGTGGAGATGGTGTACTAAATGGTGTATCAAAAGGAAAAAAAGACAGAGGAAGTAGAAATTGAATGATTTAAGACTAGGGGGACACCATTGACATTTCAGTTAAAACTGGGAGAAGTGAGATTGATGGGGGATATCGAGAAGAGAAGGGGGTCCTGGTCAAACAAACCTATCTGAAAAGGCAGGCAAGGGGAGGGGTAGAGAGTGAATGATGGCCACCCGAAATAAATTGCCCACCATCCAGAACTTCCCCAGAGCCCTGTTTCCTTAAGGGCAGGAACATTTTGCCACACACTGAGTTCCCCACCTGTAAGGGAAAGGGGGACTAGAGAATCTGGGAAGGTCGGCAATACTGAGACAGAACACAATGAGCTGGAAGGAACACAGACTGAAAATCACAACATCTGGTTCTGATCCTGGCTTTGTCCATAACTTCTCTAAACCCTTGCTTGTCTGTTAATATCTCAAGACCTAAGTTTTCTTGTGTGAAATAGAGACAGCAAAACCTGCTTTACTACAGATGAAATTCTATATGTGAAAACACTTCGCTAATACTAAAGCACTAAGCAAATCCAAGAAAAAGATATGAACATATACAGCTACTAATTATTGAGCAATTCTTAGTGTGCCAAGCACTTGTAAATGATTTCATTTAATGCTCAAAATCATATAAGGTATATATTATTATTATCCTCATCTTAAATATAAGGAAACTAAGGCCTAAACCTCTGAGACTTTAAACACCTTGCCCAAATCAAATGATCTTTAAGTGGTAAACTCAGAATCTGGAGCCTGGCCTGGCCTAAATCCCACACTTTCACTCAGGCTGCTAGACTAGAGCATCTCTGATTTCAACCTGACCCTAAGGAGCATAGACCAGGCAGATTGCACCTTCTGCTGCAGACATCCTGGTGATCTCCCCACTGGCTGAGGGCTTTCTAAGTCCCTTTTCCTTCCTACGTTGGAGGAGCAGCTGTTTGTTTCCAGGGTTAGTGCTGGCTGGGAAGTTCTGGTTAACAGAGAAGGGGCTGAGGCTGGCTTTGCCAGCACCGCTATCCAGCTGCTGTCACAGCTGCAGTCACAGACAATTGTTCCCCTGAATGCTTTGCTCCAGCTGCCCTCTCAGACCTTGTACCTCTCTCACCAGGTGGCTCAGGTCACTGCTCAAAGGGATTTGGTGACAAGCATCCAGGCTGTAAGCTAAGAGAGAAGAGGAGTCTGGTAACATTGACCCAAGTATTTCCAAGCACTTGTCAGAACCCTTCTCTGTGACATTCTTTTCTGCCAAGGACCCCACTATCATCTGAGTCTCATGCAACCCATCTATGATGGAGATGTCACCATTTCTGTGTGTGGCCTGGGGATGGCACTGAGCTGGCACACATCCAGTCTGAAACTTCCCTGTGGTTTAAGTTACACACATGCACCTATAGAGCATTTGATTGGCAGATGAGGGTAAGTCCATATTTCATCTCCATAGTAACCTTAGTCCTGTAGGCTAAAGTATAGGATCCTCCAAGGTAGAAGGTCAGCACTGAGCTAGAGAAGGGTAGGGGATGAAGGAGAAAGAGATTTGACAGTGTTCACTCTCAAAAATGAAAGAGGAGAAGGAGGAGGCCTTTTGGTAGCATGTGAGGATATGAGTTGGGCAACTTAGACGAGGGATTAAAACTAAGTGAGTTTTTCAACTTCTCTCTCTCTCTCTCTCTCTGTGTGTGTATATATGTATGTATATATGTATACACATATACATGTATACATGTATATGTGTATATATGTATACAGTATATATGTATATATACATGTATATATGTATATATGTACGTGTGTACATATATACACCTATATATAGTGTGTATATATGTTGTGTGCATATACATACTATATATGTGTATATATGTAATATATGTACATATATATGTACACACACATATACACACATGTATATATAAATATATACATGTATATATGAATATATACGCATATATATAAATATATATGCATATATATAAATATATACGTGTATATATATTTACCTCCATTCACCACATGTAGTTGTTTATTTCTTTGTACTGGGGATGAAGAGATCTAAGAAATATTCTACAAGTCCACAATCCCTTATCTGAAAACCTTAAGGCCAAATGTATCTCGAAAAGTAAATTTTGTTTTAGTTTTTAGCAAGGCAACAGGGTGCATATATAGTATATAACATGTACCCAGTTGGAGGTGAGCCACAATCCTTAATCAAACATATAACTATTTCTGCAATGAGCTATGTGAATATTCTAAGTAGATAAATAAAGACTTATGAATATCCTCTTGTCAGTTCATCTAGATTTTGTCACTAAATGACTATTTGAAAAATTTAATTTGGAGACCTTACTGGATTTTGAAATTACAGATAAGAGATTATGGAGGTTTAGTGGTTGTAGCTCTGAAATGAGTCCTAAAAGGCAGGGAGAAAAGCATGAAAGGAAAGGCAGCTCAGGATGAATTAGTTTTAGAGACTTTGGTAAATAATCTACTCTTGAATTTTGCCCAAAGTTTTGTGATGTTGCTCTCTCTCTTTCTCAATCCAAGTTCTCATTAAATTTTGCTTATTTTTTAAGAGACATTTTAAAATCTATCTGTACCCTTTCATCTTCCCAATAGCACCTTATATTAGACTGTCATCTCTTAATGTTCCAGAATATCACTAGACCCCTCCAATAGGTTTCCCAGATTCTAATGTCTCCCAACTCCAGGACATCCCCTGAGACTTAGCATCTTAAAGCTCTGTTTTCATCATATACTTATCTTCTTTGAAAAAGAACAGACTTAGTTTCATTATCTACTGTACAGAATGTCAGCTTTCCCCCTGATCTGTGAGCTTTCAAGATTTGATGACTCTGCTCCACCATCCTGACTTCTCACTCCCCAAACCCCAAGCTTCTCCTTGGGCAGGCTGGTCCCTCTGACCCAACACTCACCATGACTTTGTACTTAAGCTATTCTCCCAGCCTGATGAGCCCCTCTGTATTTCTTCAAATTCCAGTTCACCTTCTCTTTAGAAAATCAGGAAACTAAATCAGGATTTATGATAATTCCAATCTAAATTCCACTGCCCTTCACTCTTTGTTTAGCCCTCTGGAGGGACATAAAATACATGAGTTCTTTTTCACCTGACAGTTCTTCAAATATCTGAAGCCAGTTCTCATGTCCTCAAGATCTTTTGAAAGCCTAAATTTCTTTAGTTTCTTTGACCAGTTCAAGATTTCTGGTACACACCATTGTGCGCCCTGTCTTCATTATGTTCCCTAGTGTGTCAATGCCCTTTTCAAAGATGGTGCCCTATAATCTAACAATATTTTAGACATGGTTTCCACAGATGAACATCACACTTACACTACTGTAGTGTTATTTTGAGCTGGTATTTCTAGCATCCTTTTGCCTATGCCATTCTTGTATGAACATGTTTCTATCAAACCCCAAACCCTGAAGTCCATGAATGGCTGCCTGTCCTATATTTCTATGCTCGTCCTATATTTCTACCACTGATATTTTTAATCGAGCTCAGGATTTTGCTTTTAATCTTTGCTAAATTTCATGACATTGATGTCAGCCCTCTGTCTCAGCCTGCTGTGACTTATTAACGTTATGTTTTGAGTACTCTCCTCCATTTAAAGAAGAATGAAGAAATATATCAAAATTCTCAAATATTAGATTATTATTTCAGCAGGAAGCAAAGTCTTCAATAAATGTCCTTAATATTTAAATCCAGGATTGAAATTTAGGTCTTATTAGTGGTATTTCTATGAAGTTTTTTTGTTTGTTTTCATGTCTTTTAATTTTCTCCTGTGGGCAGGCTGGTCCCCATTGACTCAACACTCACCGTGACTTTGAACTTAAGCTATTCACCGAGCCTGGTAAGCCCCTGTATTTCTTCAAATTCCAGTTCACCTTCTCTTTAGAAAATCAGGAAACTAAATCAGGATTTGAGAAAATTAAATGAAAGGGCAATAAGCTGAGAGCCAGATGTCACTAGGGAAAGGGTCAGGGTGGGAGCAGACTGCCTGCTACATTGAGCTGAATGGGTTGTCAGTATGTATCACTGACAATATTAGAGGCCTTTTCAAATGATATCATTAGGACTGTTCTTTTGCTTTAAAAAATGTTATAATCACCAGGTGTGGTGGCTCACACCTGTAATCCCAGCACTTTGGGAGGCTGAGGTGGGCAGATCATGACATCAGGAGAGCAAGACCATCCTAGCTAACATGGTGAAACCCCGTCTCTACTAAAAATACAAAAAATTAGCTGGGCGTGGTGGCGGGTGCCTGTAGTCCCAGCTACTCGGGAGTCTGAGGCAGGAAAATGGCCAGAACCTGGGAGGCAGAGCTTGCAGTGAGCCGAGGTCATGCCACTGCACTCCAGCCTGGGTGACAGAGCGAGACTCCATCTCAAAAAAAAAAAAAGTTATAATCTAGACATTGATAGGAATGTCTAGAATGGGAATGTCCAGATTTTCTTAAAGTAATTAAGAATGATCAGGATGGATCTTGCTCGTGCTACCAACCTGTCACCTTGGGCTTTGTGCATGAGAGTTCCTACTGGGAGCCCCAGGCTTGGGTGGGGGTTTCTGAGACAGAACTCTGTAGCTTCCCATGATCTCCACAACTCCGAAAGGAGAGACCTCACTAGCATCCTATGCAAGGACAAAAAGTTCATGGGGTAAGGGGAGAAGAACACAAACCTTTCAGCCCCTTCTTGGAATTGCCATAAAGTGCCTTGTGGATTTGTAGCTCTGACTGGAGGGACTCAAAGAGCTGCTGCTTCTCTTCACACTGTTGCTGCAGGAAGACCAGCTTGTGCTGCAGTCTGACCAGGGAGTGGCAAGGCCCACTGAAATGGCAGGGCCACTCAGTCACACCAGAGCAATAAGCTGAGAGCCAGATGTCAACCCAGGGGTTCATAAAGGGTTATGGGTAGGGTTACATCTGAGCCCCAGATGTCAACTCAGGGGGTCATGAAGACCATCACTTTTATTTTGCAGATGTGGAAATGGTGGCTGAGGGAGGTCAAGTAACTTTGCTTGAAAACACACCATTACCTACATTAGTTCAGAGCAGAACAGATACACCAGCACAGTCTCCTTACTGCTCCTACAGTGCTCTTTTCATTCTGACAAGCAGTTACAGGGCTTATGATGGGACCTAGCATCACTGCCAGTATAGAAGCTTCCTAGGCGATGGTGAGACTAATGTCCTATACCTAATTGGAAGCATGGGAACCCTTCTTTGTCATGTCTCTGATATACTGAAAATTTCTATAACAGAGTTTTACTCTCTCAACTTGGGAGTGACAAGGCATTCCCAGAGAAGTACTTTCTTCTGCTCAAAGCACCTTCCTATCCAACAACTGACACACAAAAATCAGGAATAGCAGAGGGAACATTGAGGTTTCCAAAAGAGGACACCAATTGTCTTGCCAATATCCCTTCTTCTAATGTAAGAATGAATGTAAGAATGAAGAATGCTACCTTCTCTGTCAATGGGTCCCCTCTTACCTGGAGTCATTTTCCTGGAGGGAAAGACGATCCTCCCTGAAATGCAAGAACTCTTGCTGCTTCTCCCTCAAGTCTTCCAAAAGCTGCTGCCTTTCCATCTTCTGGTGCTCCAGCTCCTTTTCCAGCTCTTGAAGGTGGGATTGAGAGGACAGCAGAGCCCCCTCAGGCTTTCCATTTCCTGGGAGTGCTCTGGTGAGAGGAACACGGAGGATTGATTTATTATCATGAGGTCAGAGCTCAGCAGGAAGATGACCCCAAGCACATCTGCCCTGACAAACAGCTAAGGAGCAGGGAAGGAAGGCCCTATGTTGGTGGGGAAGAGCATGCTGGCTCAACATCCACCGCAGCCTGGGGAATGGTGCATCTCTCTCTTTGCAAAACCTTTCATCCCACTTAATCTGTCCTACCTTGCTTTTAGAGAAATTCTGGTTTCTAATGTTCACCATTTTCCAAGTGCTCACATACCATCTGTTCAATAATCCATTGTTGAATTTTGACAAAGATCAACATCAAGATTTCTTTTTGGAATATATCATTTTCATTATTTTGAAAACTGGGATATTTGTTCTTTTTTGAACTTGCAGCACTTCTCTGATCTTCACAAGTTGTCAAAGATTATTGAAGACACTCTAAAAATACAGCTGCGGGCTCAGTAAGTCCTCTGGGGAAAGATTCACCTGAGCCTGACAAATTGTATTCATTTAAATCTCTTACTGTCTTCTCACCTGTGAGGTCTCTTCTATTCTCTCCAAGCATGCAATGGTAGCTTAGTAGTTCTGCCCTCTTTCTTATCTGTTAACTTTTGTTATCGTCCCCCAGCAGTGACATTTCCTCTCAAATTTTCTTGCTAATATAGAAATCAATTAATTAAATTAATTAATTAATTTAGGTGGCTAATTTAGAAATATCTCTTGGTGGCATTTTCCTTTTCCACAAGCATTCCTTCATTCTGGGCTTAATCCTTTTGGATACTACTCTCAGTCTTTTTATGGCAGTTCAATAAATATTTGTGAATAAAAATACTTTGTTATCGATAATACATTGATTTGATCAAGTAGATGAACACCAAGGTCAGCTATCTCCCAGCCACACGAGAAATGATGCCCACCTGTGAGTGCCCCCTGGCTAGGGCTGGGAAAGTGCTGGGGGGCATTTGCTGGTGCCACTTGGCATGGAGTCATAGGAGTACTGACAAGAGAGGAGCCCTGAGTCTATGAGTGAGGGATGTGGTGAGGAGGCAGAGGTATGGCAGAGCAGGGCCAGGAGCAACACACACTGCTGCAATAAAGTCTGGAGAAACTTGAGAGGGAAGATAGGCATTTGCACCCCCCCCTTTATTGGTTCCAAATCAGTTGTGAGTGAAGGGAGGTAGAACAGATATCAGACTGGTATCCAGATTGATAGCTGGTGACTCTGGATATATGCAGGTGGGTTGTACAGAAATGATGGATTTCCTAGAGCTCTTCACTCCCGGGGACTAGGAGTCTGAGGGGCCCATAGTTGGCACATCTTAGAAAGCAGCCTTCTCTAGACTGAGAATAGCTGTGAGTTTGGGTTGGTGGATCTGAGTAGCTCTGTTATCTCTACCTTCTTCTATTTGCTTCTCCAGTTGGTGATTAGTGTGGCCAGGGAAGAACGAAACTTAAGAGTGACCACAGTTTGTGGGTTTTGACCATGTACCTTTGGAAATATGACTCAGCTGAGCCTGAAGTCTTCAATTTTCTTCCCTGAGGACTCTGTTCTCATTGCAGAGCTGAGATATGGACTCCAGGCCCTGACTGTAGAAGTTAGAAGTGGATCCTGTCCCAGAAAGTATACTTCTGGGTAACAGAAGCTTCCAAAAGTTTCCCATTCTTTATCTCTCAAAGATACTGCCCCAACCCAGCAGAAAACCCCAAGGACTCAAGGCCTGGCCCTGAATGAAGCATGGGGGGCTGGGTACATGTTTTCTGTGTGCCTCTTCTCAGTGAATTCTTTGCATGCATCATCACATGCCATAACTGCAATGGTGCAAGAGTCTCAGTCTCCCTAAACAGCTGCTGCTATGGTATAGGCAAGATAAAAACATATGGAAAGACTGGCCTCCATGTGACAGTAGCTTGGAAGGAGAGTTTAAGGAGAAAGGCCACCTTGGTAAAGTGGCCAGGGGTGGAGTTGGGAGGACACTTACAGACCTGGCTCCATCACTTATCAATCACACAACAAAGGCACATACATCAGCAGGCAGTATATAAGCAGATTAAGTATGGGGTGAGAAGTCAGGTGATTCTGGGGACCAGATCTAGTTCTGCCTTAAAGAGAGTTACTCTCTAAACTCAGATATATTCAGAAAGTAGGGATAACAGTACTTGCCCACCTCCCTTGCTGGACTATTTATAAAGAGCAAGTGAAGTAAAGAATATCTGTGAAGCTCTGCCTAAAGGTCCCTAAATAGAGCCAGAAACAGGAAGGTCTGGGCCTCTCCTACCAGTTCCATGGGCAGTAGAGCTCAGCTGGTGTTCCAGTTGCTCCTGTAAGTGGTCATTGATGCAGATGGATTCCTCTAGGTGCTGGCCCAAGTTCTGGATTTCACCAAGATGCTCTTCCAGGAGGACAGCCCCTGTAGCCAAACCAACAGGACATGGAGAGAGGTGGGAGATGGAGAATCCTGGTTACTGATGGGTGTGGGGCCTAGCCAGGGGCCTTGCAGCAAGACCTGTAAATATCACTAGTCTTCTGCCAACTGTGTGCTGTCACACGGACACCCAAAGGAATGGTAGTTTGTTTAAACAGTCAATGTGCTTTCAAACACGTAACAGTCACTTGCTAAAAAAACTCCATGGGCCTCCTCCCACACAGGGGTCTTGTGAGAGTTCCACATGTTTTAGAAAAATAACTGAGGCCTCTGGACAAGGCCTGCCTAGCATCTGGAAAGGTATGGCCACCTCCTGGGTGTGACTATGAGGATGATAGGTGAGACCTCACTCTACCTTTCTTCTTACTGACACATGAGTGAGCATTCTTTAGCAAGGGACAAAGCCCTTCCTCCCACCCTTAGAAAGAAGGCCTAAAGTAAAAGTATGTGATCTTACACTCACCCTATGCAGTTAATGACTGACACTGAATGCTTCCCTGAAATCATTTTTAATATGGAAGATGAAAGAATAGCCTGGAAGGATCTAGAGATCTGAAGGCAGATTACAGAGGGGATGACGCCACCCCCCTCCCCCAGCCAAACAAAGGAAAAAGATGCAGAAAAGTCAGAGGGATGCTTACGTCGGATATTAACTGAACCATTTTGCTTTGGGCTCAGTCTTTTCCTGAAAATCACGATTGTCTTACTGTTGGAACTGAGTAGCATCCCAGCATTTATGAGCTTAGCTATACCTCTCCACTTGCTGTGACTGAATTTTGTTCACAGGATATATGGGCAGGGTTGGGGAGCTGCACCCTTGCACCCTTTCCTGTGACAACTCCTGACCGATGGAAGAAAGTCCCATCTATGCCTGGCATTCTAGAGGGGTCTAAGAGAGTGGGCTGCAAAGAGGTCAGGCTGCAAAGAGTCCAGGCTGCAGAGAGATGGAAGGACATGAGTATGACAGCGCAAGAGGTGGGCCCCTGACTTTCCCATATCCCTACAGAGCTCTGAGGCCCTGGGCAGGAGAATGAAGAAATGTACTTGGAAAGGATTGAGCCCTGATACAGGTCTTGCATTTTATACCCCCCACTCTGTAAGCCAGGGATGGAGGAGGAATGAAACAGTCCTGCTTGGGTAGGAAAAGAATAGACTCTGAATGAGACTTCTTTTCAAAGGCTGCCATCTCCACTTTGTGCTTTACCTGTGAGTTTGGAGTTAAGCTGGTACACAGAGGAGCCTGAGGATAGGTCCCCGGATACACTCCTTTTCTGAGGACTCATCATGTCCCACTGGCCACTGCTGCCCTGGTACCCAGGCTCCAGGATTCTTCCCAGTTCTATGGTGCCTCTTGGAGGAGAGTCAGGCTGGGCAGAGTTGAGGTAGTGGGAAGAGCCAGTTTCCAAGTCTTTGCTCAGCAATGTAGCTGTGGAAGCAGGAGGAATAGTGCTGGCACCTAGGCAGAAAGAAACATGAGTAAGAAGCAAATGTGGTGTCAGAAGGGAAGGATTTTCAAGGAAGTGTGTGATTACTAAGAATAGAGACTAAAAGGAGACCTGTGGAATGTCAGAGATCCCAGTTCACTGTGGTATACCAATTAGACTAAGGCTTGTAACCTAGAGGTTGTAATTCTCACCCTTTGTATTTCCTAGCAGGAGACACAAGAGGTAGAGAATAAAGTATCTTAAAGTCATCAGTATACACAATGGAAAAGTCCAGTGGCCCTGCTCCTGGCTCCTACTACAATCCTTCATGACAGACTCCAAGGAAAGTTCTAAAAGTAGGATTCACTCCCACAGTTACAAGTTGTGAGTGCAGTGGCATACAGGACTGAGCTTACCTGTGAACATGAATGTTTGTTTGTCTACATGTACTTGCCTTCCCCTGAAACTAACCGGTCAATATGTCAGTTCCACCTTGGAGTTTTTCAGAAGAGAAAGGGGACATGAAGTCAAGCTGGATATGATGGCCCTAATTCCTCCAGAATGAAGAACTCTTTGCTGAGGCTGAGGCTGGGGAAGGGCCTATGTAAGGCAAGTATTTATTTGGATCCCATCCAACATGACTCAAAGAGCTGCAAAATGTCATCACTCCTGTCTAAAGAATAATTGAATACTATTCCACAGAGGCAGGTAGGACTTTCATTTCATAGGCTGACACTTTCATAGACCCTTTGAAATCACAGGCCTTTCCCTTGAGCCCCTTCATCTCCACTTCTCTGTAAAAAGAAGCCCAGCATAGAGGAGATAGGGAAAGAGGTGGGCAGAAGTGCAATTTAGGAGAAAATTCAGAAGCCCGCTTTCTTTCAGGGATTATGAACATGGGCAGCAGAATAGACAGGTAGCTCCTCCTAAGCAACAGGAGTGAGGTCATTGTTTCTTCCAACCAAGCCAAACTCCTCGGAGGGGTTAGTGTAATTGCCAGTTGCCAGCTTTTAGCCCCATTTGTAGCTGGTTCTCAAATTTCAGTACATATTGGAATCATCTGAGAAAGTATGGAAACATATACTGATTCCTGGATTCCAGAGATTTTGCCTTAATCAATATGGGATACATCTTGAACAATGGATGTTTTAAATTTATTCTAGGTGATTCTAACAGGCAGAAGTTTGAGAAGTCTTGTGATGAGTCTCTCCTCCAATTTGCAAAATACTAGATATTCATCAGGATCACTTAGTTAAGGAAGAAGATTAAAAATTTAAGCACCTATATTTTTGAAGGGATGCAACAAATACATGATTTCCTGCCTCTTTCAAACTGCCTTCAACCCCATCCAAACACAAGGCAAAGGGAGAAATCAGTGGTTGTAGATAGTCAGCTTACTTTTTAATCAAGGCCATGTGAGGTTTTAAGTCTATCAGTAACAATGATCAGTATTCTCATGTTCCAGTCCATTGGCCACACAATACACAGTACATGCTCTAAACCATGCAAAGATGCCATACAGACTCTTGCACAAGATTTTAACCCAGGGACCTGAGAGGCCACCATGCACCACTGTCCACATGGAAAATTGGCTCAACACAAACAGTGAGCTTGGATAAGCAACGGCCCTTGGAGAGGACCTTGACTTCAGGTGGAGAAAGAAAGGGCTACAATCTTCCTCATCTAGGCTGGGACCATTTGATCTCCAATCAATGGCCTCAGACTTGATGTAATTCCAATTTAACCCAAAACAACAGACCCTTTTTCATGGACAGTGCTCTCCTTCCATCCTTCCCTTTGGGCAAAGACAAATGGACAAATGTGGATAGATAAAGGAAAAGGAGGCAAGGGGAAGAAATGGAAGCTAGAAAATACTCTTGCCATTTGTCTTGGGGGACATTTTTGCCCACCCATTGCTGGTGCCACAACTGCTAAAGTAACAAGTTTTAGGTCAGAAACACCAGAACCTCCTACTGGTCTCTAAAGAGAGGGAAAAAATTGTTGCAAGGATTCCCCAGAGTTAGATCAGCTGATCTCAGCCCCATACTCTAAGCAGGATGGTGACAAAGCCATCCTAAGTAGAAAAGGTATAACAGAAACACGAAACCTAGAGCGGAAGACCAGACTCAAGCCCATCTCTCCCACCTAGTGACCTTGAACAAGTAACTTCACTTCCCTGAGCTTTAGAGTTCCCTGCACTAGACAAAGTATCCATTTGCTGGGTTAACAAAATAAATAGGCTAGGCTGGGTGCAGTGGCTCATGCCTGTAATCCCAGCACTTTTGGAAACTGAGGTGGACCGATCACTTGAGCTCAGGAGCTCTAGACCAGTCTTGGCAACATGGCAAAACCCCATCTCTACAAAAAATACAAAAATTAGCCAGGCATGGTGACACACACCTGTAATCCCAGCTACTTGGGGGGCTGAAGAGGGAGAGTTGCTTCAGCCCAGGAGGTCAAGGCTGCAATGAGCTGAGATCATGCCACTGCACACTTCAGTCTGGGTGACAAAGTGAGACCCTGTCTCAAAAAAAAAGGAAGAAGGAAAGAAATAGGCTAGTCCACATGACATTTGGGGCTACAGGGAGGAGGATGCAAATTCTTGGCTGTTGTCTTGCATCACTAGAAACTGCTGGCATGGTGACCCTATCAGTGTCTTGCTCACCTAAGCTTCTTTGCAGGCACAGAAAGTGCCTGACAAATGAGTTTAAGTTCATTCAAACTGCTTTCTAACTGTTGTGCTTAAGGTGCTACGAGAGAGCAAATTCATGTGAAGGTTTGTCATTTTTTTAAGCTATCAATGACCACCAGCATACTAAATTTATGATGAGCATCCAGCCTACAAATATATCAAAGCATTTTCTAAAAGGGGACTGTCCACAGTCTACATAACTGTATAAGGTCAATTATCTTTGGGAGTCAGAAGATAGGATTCACAGTCAGATGCCATAGCTGGCACTGTGGTACCATTACCCTTTTTGCTCCAACCTAATGATGTCAGGAACTGAACTTGATTAACAGCATTTCACAGCAGAAAAGTGTAATAGCCACACAAAGGAGCCCACTGAATGTGGCCCTCTTTTTCTTGGCCACTTCATCCTGCATAGCCAAAGCATAACATCTCCTCCCATCCCCTACCAATGAGCAGTCCACCAGTCTGTCAGGGATTCAGCATACTTGGTGGTATCCTACACTGTCTACAGTGTGAGAGCACCAGGTCTAGAGCCTCTTGAACATATCTACCTGTTAACTGATGAGACACACATCAGAGAAATAACAGGAAATACATTTCCAAAAAATAAGCAAGCAGAGCTTTCCCTCAGTCTTCCATTTGTAACATGTCCCCATTTTGTTTTTTTAAACTCTGCCATCCAGCCCAATCCATGCAGAGCAACACAGTGTGGGGCTGCCATTCACAAGCACACGAATGCAGAAGTGCTCACTTTCTCCCAACTGCTTCTGCAGCATCTGCAGCTCCTGCTGAGCCTCAGCCAAGGAGACCACCGGTGTCTTACAGCAGCCAAGGAGGGGAGGGCCATTGGGGTAGAAAGGCAGGAAACTGGATGGAGCTGAGGGCAATGGTGCCTGAGGAAGTCTAGTCAGCTTGGGTATGGAGTGAAAATGCCTAGAAACAGAAAGTTAGGGAGAAAAGAGACACATCACCAAAACGAGAGAAAAGAATGAGCAAAAGATTGAGAACCAGACATCACCCTGCAGAGTGGCTATTACCTAGTGTGGTACAGGATGAGACAGCCAAGAGTGACCATTGCTACCAGAGAAGCTGGCCTGGCTGACCTTGCCTCTTCTCCCCTGCCAGGACTATCCTGCATACAACCTGTGTGTTTATCTTGAAAGCAATTGGCTAAACAAGGTAAGGTGGCATTATTGAGCCCCACTCCAGCAATCCTGGGCATGGAAAAGTCAGAGAGCCTGAATGCTCTCAAGGGTCCCTGGGGCTCTGCTCCCAGCATGTATCAGTCCTTGGCCTTGGGACAAGACTCTTTCTCCACCTAGAACTCCTCTCTGATGGCATCAGGTCCCATCCTGAGTAGGAGAGAGATGAACAAAGGCTGTGGGGAAATTTTCATTACTAGTGCATGCAGTTGAGGACTCTGATGGAAACAAACTTCAGAATTCCAAATCAACGTGTTCAATCACCAAATTAAAAATAGATGCCTTGGTAGAGTGGCTTAGACAAAATGGCTTGCAAACCCTTCTGGGCATTTAAATCACATAGCAAAAACTCTTAATATATGTAGGTTCTTTAGGCCTTCTTGATTCTGTCTAGGCATTAATGTAGACTTACAGAATTATAAATTCTTGGAACAGGAAATTTGTATTAAAAAAAGTCTTCCCTGGTGATCTTTAGGCAGCCCACCTACAGACAGGTTTTTAGAGACTCTTCTTCCTCGGCGACTCTGTCAGACAGATCTTCTTTAAGATGGAAAACCTCCTTCATCTCTCCTACAATGATCTTGCTACTTATTCCTGAGCAGTGTTCCCTAAACATATGTGGGTGTACACAAATGCTGCTAGTCTTGCCTGATAATTTTGGAGTTGCCGTTTTCATGTTCCAGAGCTCAGAGCACCACTATCGTCCCTAAGGTGGTTTACCTCACTATAGGATCTGTCTGCAAGAAAGAAAATGAACACTGCTAACAGTGCTTGTGCTTGGTTCTTTCCCTGAAAGCAAGACTCTAGCCCTGGTATCCCTGGCTAAATATAAGGCCAGGATCCCAGTTCTCTGTAGAACATCAAACGTTTTCTTTCGTTCATGGGTTTTATAGATTCCATCCATCATTTGAGTCATTCTGGTGTATTGTCTTCTAAACCGTCATCAACCAGTGCATCTCTGGGGGCTAAGGCCAAATCCAGCAGCAACCCCATCAGCTTGCCAACTCCCCAGAATCCCCCCAAGGAGGCCGACCAGGCCCATTCAGGTATGCAACAGCCAATGGGACAGAGCTTCATCTCCTTTTTCTCTGCTGCCTGTTTGATTTTTCTTCAAGGACAGAGGTTTGGACTGTTAGGGGCCTAAATGCATCAAAACCTAGACAGAATCAAGAAACCACCCTCATTCACCAATTGTGTCTGATTTAAGAAAATATTTTAGAAAATAAGTAATCCACATCAGGTTTTGATCCGCACACCAGCTTTGACCAGTAGTTGGCTGACCATTTAAAAAGAAACATTTTTATTGGTTTTCTCTCATTTTATCCTGGGAGGAAAGAGGAAAAATGTTTCTCCCAGGATTACAACAGCCATAGGATGAAAAGAAATTCACATCTACTGATCCACTATATGTGTTACCCATTAAATCTGCATGGAGATCCTCTCCAAGAGATAGTGCTACTTATTTCATAGCCAAGGACGCTGAGAACAGCCTCAGACAAGGTTCTGTTCATAGTACATTACCATTAATGGATGTATGAATGGATTGGCAGTCCTTGATATGTACGTGGTGCATATCTTGGGGGCAGTTAAAAGGGTGCATTTCATTTACAAGTCCAGCTTAGTTGCCAGAGGGTACACTGCTCATTCACAGCCCTGTACCAGGGGTGGCAAGGAAAAGGCAAACCTTGTCTTCACCTCCTACCTCCCACCATAACTGGCTGGCTGCCTTCAGTGTGGTTTGTTGTGAGGTTTGACTTGAGTAGAGGTGCTCCCAGAAAGCACAATGCTTTCTTCTGCTGCCCTCATTTCCCTGAAGGCAATTCAACCAAAATCTTAAGGAAGAGGAAGTGTTCCAATGCTTCCTGAGCCTGGTTTCAAAGTTTCTAGGCCAGAGTGGACAGCAGCTGGACCAGAATCATGAAGAAAAGCTTTGCTTCCAGAATTGTAGACATCTGCTTAAATGTTTTGGGTTCAAACAGAGCAGAAGATGAAGAATGGAGGATTTAAAATCAGAATGCCTCCTCAAAGAATGTCTGGGCTGTGTTACCTGGCAATTTGAGTGTATTTGCAGTTTTGATCTGAAATGGTGTCAGCACTGTTGGGTTGTGTTTTAGGATGTAATCATTGTCTTCTACGTTAGACATTCTCTATGGGTCAGCCTTGGTTTCTGCCCCCCACCATTGGCTACCTGCCCTTTAATTGCTTTTAGGGAAAACAGTTTTAAACATTGAAACTTGACAGGGCTTCTGAAGATCTATCCGACAGAGTAATTAAGGAAGAAGAGTCTGCTGTGATCTTCTCACTCTCCCCATGATGGCTCACCTTGTGCCCAACAGCATGTACATGCCCATGGAGGCCAGGGTGACAGAGGTAACTTGTAGAGTCAGGAGTAGAGCAAAGATCCTGATCCACTGGTGCTTGTGCATGACACTTGGCCCCACAGCCATGTTCAGCCTGATACACACCACGGTGGAGCTATAAGTCCTGTTTCCTGAGTTCTCCACTCAGTCTAGACAAAGATGGTACCACCCAGAAAGTGGAGGCTATGTGAGTGAGCGGGAGAAGCTTTCTTCTCTTCATAGTGTGTGTACTCGCTGGCTATGTCCATGTCAGAGCAGGCTTCCAGCTCATCAGACAGGAAAAAGGTGCTGCTGGGAAAGCAGTGGGAGTCAGACAAAGCATGGCTGCTGGGGGGTGTGAGGGACCGAGCATCCACCTTGGCCTGCAGGACTTCAATCACTTTCTCCTTCTCCTGCAGCTCCCTGCTGAGCCTGGTGGGGAGAAGGGGGACAACAGGTAAAACCAGGGTCACCCAAACCAACCTGTCCTGACTATGGCTCATAGGAAAAGCCAAGTAAGCCAAGGGGACCATGCCTGCAGAGAATAATAGAAATAACCCACCTCTGCTTAGGGATGGAGCGTAGGTGGGGTGTAGATGGGGAAAGAATAGCTACCCAGTGCTCTGGACACATAATATGCTGAAGACAAGCAAAGACATAGCTAGCCCTCCTTTTAAGGCACTGCTGCTTAATGTATGATCCCTGGAACAGTTGCAGCCTGCGAACTGTTTGTTACCATCTCCAACAAGACAATTATAAAAATTGAAAGCAAGCATTGAGAAACGCAGAGCAAACCATTGTTCCAGCATCCAAGAGCATGATAAATGGAATCATATAGTTAACTGAATTCAGACCATGTATGTTTCTATGATGGATTAGAAATAAAAACAAAACAAAACAAAAAACAACACTGTGTCCTTCACTACAGATATTTTCAGAAGCATTTATGTAGTCTGAGACACAAGCATGACACAAAGAACCCCAACTAGTGGCTACAATGGACTCTGAGCCCGTATTTCATTGATCATTATATGAAGCAACTCACTGAGAAGTGGGTCCTGAGGCACTGCAGCCTTCTTGTGATCTACACCATCTAGGCCTCTTTCACCAGGTCCTGTTATATGATTCCTTTTTACCCCCAGGGCAATTGAGTGACTATTAAACTAGCTGTCAACCCAACTTGGGGCAGGCCAACTTTGCAAAAAGCTCATTCTACTTATTAAACACACAGCAGGAAAGCGGGACCCTTAGTGGGGCAGAAGACTCTTGAAACCTAGTTAGTTCACGTTTAGCTCAGACTATTTCTAGGTTACTAAGCCTGGAGAATTAATGTGCCAATGTGATTAAACCAAAAGGGAAGGAAGAATTTAGTTAAAAACAACAGTGAAGTGTTCAATGAATGCATGAATTCAATACATTTAGCACTTTCCTTTATTCCCCTTGATTTGTGGAGTTGCCGCCACCCTTGACCCTTTGGGCCTTAGTCCCAATCTCTTTCCCAGATTCGCCTCTGAATTACCTGAGGACCAGTGGCTCAAGTCCAGCTTGATCTTTCTCACTTTTATGATCCTCAGCAAACCAAATTTAGAAAGAAACAATAAGAAATTAGGCTGGTCCCACTTCCCGCATTACAAATGCAGGAGCCTATCTGGAGACACAGTAGTGAGCATTTCATGTGTGCATCCAGAATAGTTATTCTGGGAGACCTCAGCTTGTGTGTCTAGAGAAGTGACCTCACTGTCCCTGACCTGCTGGTCACCATCATGACTTCCTCTGCCCTAAATCAGGGTAAAACATTTAAAATGTCTTTTGTTCCATTAACCATGAGGCCCTTGCCCAGATGCCCTGTGGGACACTCCAGCCTCCGAGTCCTGGTGCAGACTAGCTCCCCAATGCATATGTCCCACCACAGCTTTCATGCAGAACCTGCACTGGTCTCTGAGGAGATGACAAGAAGCCCTGCCCCACCTCTGCATCTGCCACCAGGAGGTGGGCTAGGTGGCTCCCAAGTCTGATCCTACTTTACTTCTTTGGATATTCTCTGGAAATTCTGAGTAGAGGACCCCAATAATACCAATGTAGCCCTTGAACTACTGCAGCCAGTGCCTAAACCATGTATAAAAGAGCATGGCGCTTTATCCATATATGGAGTACCTTCACGTACATTGCCATGCCATAAATGGAGACACCACAAGGATAAGGCATTTAGCGAGTTGGTGGCAGCATCCAGGCTAGAGCTTGGGTCTTGCAATTCTTAGCTCAGGGCTCTTCCTCCTATAACAAGGCCCTACCATCTCATGTCCCCTACTCCCTCTTAGCATCAGATAGATGCTGCCCCTGCCCCACAGGTCACATTCCATGAGTGGTGAAGTTTCTATAGTTGTAACCATGGCATCTCCAGCCCTGTGTGTTCCTCTTCATGCTCCCCACTGAGCAGTCTTCATTCTGTATTAGCCCCAGGAAATGAAATAGAAACAGGATCCTAGGTTAAAAAGTTGCAGTGGAGATGTGGTGGCCACCAGGGGCTGGAACTATGGGGGTGACTGAGAGTATTCCAAAGCCCTGTGGCCAACTTACTGGTGCTGAGTTTGCTGGTGAGCCTCTCTGTCAGCTGGCTTCCCTGGGCGAGTTGCTCCCAGAAGCTCTGTCCCAAGTAGTAGTCAATGTCATTGCTCCTTAGGAGATCCTCAGAAGATTTTACTGTATCTTTTGCATGCCGGGTGATAAGATAACAAATACCTCTACCTTCTCATATTTTCTGCCGTAGGTGAGACAGTTCCCAGGCCTGATCCTGAATCAGGGAATCATATTTCCTAATGCAGGACAGAAGAGGAAAGAGTAAGTATGGAAATAATGGATGCTAAGTTATGGAGTTATGGGGGCTTCTGTAGAGATTTCTATGAGAACATCTCTAAGGAACTCCCCCAAGCTGAATTCTGGCACATAAACCATAGGAGGTATTTAAGAGTAAATTCTACCTTGATAAAGTATTGCATTAAAAAACTTAGTATGGGCCAGGTGTGGTGGCTGACGCCTGTAATCCCAGCACTTTGAGAGGCCGAGGCAGGCATATCTCAAGGTTAGGAGTTCCAGACCAGCCTGGCCAATATGGTGAAACCCCTCCTCTACTAAAAACACACAAAAATTAGCTGGGCATGGTGGAGCATGCCTGTAATCCCAGCTACTGGGGAGGCTGAGGCAGGAGAATTGCTTGAACCTGGGAGGTAGAATTTGTAGTGAGCTGAGATGGCGCCACTGCACTCCAGCCTGGGTGACAGAGTGAGACTCTGTATCAAAACAAAACAAAACAAAACAACAGCAAAAAAATTTACCATGCCTCTGTTCTTCAACTGTTATGATTTATCTAGGGACATATTTTATATATATTAATTAATTATAATATATAAATAATATATATATTAATTATAATATATAATATATATTAATAATATATATATTAATTATGTGTCCCTAGATAAATCATAAAGTCTGTGAGAATAAAGATAGTTCTTCATTTTACATCCCTTACAGCACCAGTATCACGTAGATTCACAGCTGTTACTCAATGAGTAATTAGAATCATTTCATCCTAAGTCTAGATAGAACCTTTCATGTCTTCTGTTTTAACCACCACCTGATGCATGAATTTCTTCTATGTTATGATACTGTGGCTGACTGTATTTTGCAATGATGGCCATCACATAAACTCTCATACCATCAACTGATGGGACCCAAAACAAGAGACCCTAAGTGAGAACCACCCAGCTGAGCCCAGTCAAACCATAGAACCATGAAGCATAATAAGGTGTTGTTTGAAGTCACTAAGTTTTAGAGTGGTTATTACTTAGCAATAGATAACCAGGACACAGCAAGATGAATGTCTGTGTCTTCAACACAAAGTATCAGTAACACTTATAACTATGGCAAATAGCATTGAGAGCTTAATATATGCTAGGCACTATTCTAAGCACTTGTATTAAGTTTTTTTTTTTTTTTTTTTTTTTGAGACAGAGTCTTGCTCTGTCACCCAGGCTGAAATGCAGTGATGCCATCTCGGCTCACTGCAACCTTCACCTCCCAGGTTCAAGCGATTGTCCTACCTCAGCCTCCCGAGTGGCTGGGATTACAGGCATGCACCACCACATCCAGCTAATTTTTGTATTTTTAGTAGAGACAGCATTTCACCATGTTGGGTATGCTGGTCTTGAACTCCTGACCTCAGGTGTTCTTCCGGCCTCCACCTCCCAAAGTGCTGGGATTACAGGCACGAGCCACCACGCCTGGCCAGCACTTGTATTAATTCATGTAAACCAAATATCCACCCTTTGAGATGAGTTCTCTTATCATCCTCATTTAATAGGTAAAGACAAAGGCTCAGAAAGGTTAAGAAGGTTGCCTGGGTAGTAAGCATGAGAGCTAGGCAGTCTGATTCCAGTATTACTACTATACTATACCATATATACTATTACTTTACTAATATATCCCTAAGAGGAAATCCCGGAGACCTGGTATCTCCCAGATACTGAGACATCATCCTATGCCCTCCTGGTTGCCTACCTGTCTTTTCTGCAGACCTATATCTACCATTTAAATCAGTGTCCTTGTGAATACCCAGACATGTTCTTTTTTCCAACTGCCTGAGCTACCCTACGCCAAGCATGAACTTACACATTTTCAATCAAGAAAGTGCCCAAACAGTGCCATCCTTACCCAGGCCACAAGGCTGATCTCAGCTCCTCAGCCAGCTTCCCTTCTAGTCCACTTTTTGGGAGCTGGGCCTACAGCTGAGATACTCTCTGGATGAGATTCTCCAGGTCCTTTTTGGCCTGAAGCCCTGGCGAGTAGAAAGCCCCAGTGCCATCAGACAGCCATACCTCATCCTCATCAGGGACACTATGAAGTGAAGACGCCTCCAGGGTGCCAACAGCTCTCAGCTTCTGAGGTCTTTCCAGACTAGATGAATAATCACTCATAACCAAGAGAGACCAGACCCAGCCCTTGAGGTTTTGAATGACCTTGTTGGCATTCTGCAGCTGGACCTTCAGATCTTTGATGTCATTTCATAGGACCGAGATGTTTTCTGACTTTCCATATACCCAGAAGTCTTCCTGCTTCCTTAGCTTGTTCTCCAAGGGCTTCCTCTCAGAGGAATTAGCCAGCGTTAAGCCCTGGCACCCCTGCTCAGAGCACAGCCCCTCCATCAGGACAATTTCCTTGAGGCTGTTGTGCTCCTCACACTCCAAAAAAAGACAAAGATGTCTTCCTAAATGAAAGTTGGATGTGCTGTTGTGGCCACTGCCTTTGAGAGGAGGCAGGTTTGGTCATGCAGACAATAATCTCTAGGGAAAAGTTGAAGTAGTACTTTATTCAACCCTGACACTGTACTAGGCATTCAAATACAAATTTTCTTATCCTCCTTATACCTACAAGTTAGATTTCATCACTTTCTGTTTTACTGACCAGGGAAACCAAAACTTAAAGGGAGGTGGTAAACTAGCTTGTTCTAGATCACTCTAACTAGCACATGGCAAAGCCAGAATTCAAATCCTCCAATGTCCTGTGTTCCTTCCACACACACTGATGTTTCTTAAGACGTTCACATGGCCTTATCTATTTAGGATGGCCACAAGTATGTAGGACAAGCTATTCCTGCATGCTGAAAGTTAAATGCTCTCTAAATTTTACTATAATTTAAAAGTGTATTGGGTTACAACTGTGTGAAAAATAGGCATAGGAAAATAAGACTTTGAATAAATATATCAGCATGTTAACATCAGTGTATTAGGGCAGTGGTAGTCAGAATGAGAACTAATCCATGGCATTTTACCAGATGCCAGGCACTGTTCTAAAGCATTTTATAAGAATTTACTCACTTAATTGACATTAGTACCTGATGGGGTAGGTAGTTCCTTTATTACTATTTTAACATATGAAGAAACTGGGGCATAGGAAAGTTTACAAATTGGGATTTGAACCAACCAGTCTGGCCCCGGGATCTTTTCTCTTAACTGCCACACTACACTGCCTCAAGAATGAGAGAGGTTGTGTTTTTTCTTCTCTTCTGGTTTTCAGTGTGGTGGGTGGCCCTATAGTTGTAGTCTTTTTATAATGCAAAACAAAATTATTTTTAACTCAGGGTTTGCATGTTTCCAAAACCTCTTCTGGTCTCTAAGTAGGCCTTAGTATTTCTATAATAATCAGTTGGATGGAACTTTATATTATTATTATTATTGTTATTAGCAGTATGCCAAAAACTAATTGTAGAAATTCAAGCTTATACTCAGCCTCATTTTGGGTAAGAGTTCTCCTATTAACCTCCTGTCTTCCTCTTCCCCGCTACTTGTCAGGTGTGGAACTGGCCAACAGAACCCAAATGTGACAGCTGACTCCAGGGAGGGGTGAGCCCCACATCCTGTGCTGTTACCGGGACTGGTGGTTTCCTTCCATTCAACCTCATTCTTGCTTCAGCCACAAGTCTCATAGCCCAGGTCCTGGATGTCCACCTGGACCTGCTTGCTGTCCTGCTTCACCAAGGATTCACCTGCTTGGGAAGAGACAGCAGGTGTTAGAGAATGTCTGAATTTCCCACATGTGCCCTCAGCCTCAATGGCACATACCCTAACCTTTTGGGGCAGGGAGGGCAGATCCATAGTGGGAGAGAAGCTTCTCTGAACTGGTGGGAGAAGGGACCACCAGCTCCAGGAAGCAGAATTTCTTTCCACAGGAGGAGCCTCCATTTGCCATTGATAATCTCCCCTTCTGATAACCCAGGCTTTAGTTGGGACCAGATATCTGTAAGTCAGGGATTGTACACTATCATCTCTAGCAGCCCCATTGAAGCTGGCAAGTGCTTTATCCGCAGGGGTTCAATAAATGTTGAATGGAGCTAAACTAATTTAGAGTCCCAAGACCCTAGACCTGTACTGTCCAATAAGGTACTTAGTAGCCACATAGGGCCACTTTATATTAAATTAAATAAAATTAAATAAAACCAAATGTCCAAGTTGCACTAGCCACACTTCATGTGCTCAATAACCACGTTATGTCTGTATAGAACACACAGAACTTATAAGACACACACGCTAGTTCTTTACTAGTAAGTCATAGTTACTTACTAAGTATAACTCTGTATTTCTCCAGCTCGTTAGCCTGAGCAAAGACAGTGGCTTCTGACAGCAACAGCTTCTCCTGGAGATCTCGATAGCATTGTTTGCATTGTGACAGCTGGGAGCACAGGTGCTGGGTAGACCCTGGTAGGCTAAACGCTGACTGAGGCCCAGGGTCATGAGGCTGGGACCGGTTATCCAACTGTGAAAGGGATCAGGACAGTCTGAGGTCAACCCCAGGCAGTGATGACCACTGCCCCTTCTGAACCCTGTGTACTTTACTCAAGTCTGTCACAGCACTTCTCATGCCATTTGGCAGTGACTTGCTTTCCAGATGGAGCTCCTGGAGCACTGGGATAATGTTTTCTTCATGTCTGTATCCACAGCACACAGCACAGCACCAATCAAGTCTACAGAGGAGCTCTCAGGAAATGTTTTCTCAGTGGTCAAAAAGAGAAGGGGTGGAACCCTCCACTCATCTCCCCTCGCATTGTGTCCCAATGATTCTCTCAGAATCCCTGTATTCACCATTTTACTGAATATTCAGCATGCCTCCTTGCCTAGAGAGGATCCCAATAATCCATCTGAGGCCCAGGAACAGACGCTTGTGATGAGATTTGACAAAAAAATGGCAGTGATAAGGAAGGGATGTTATTACATACCACTTGTCTGGGCTGCCTCATAAGCTGATGCATCCCTATGTTACAGCAGTTACAACATCCTGTTAAAATTTCCTGTTTGTGTGCCATCTTTCCTTACCATATTAAGTATCTCAAGGGCAGCCATTGGTTTTATTGCCCCATGCCAATGCCTAGTGTGTTATCTGAAAAATTAAGTACTCAAGAAATATTATGTTATAAAAGTCTTTCTAAAAGCTGAATGTAGGCAGAATATTATTACTATAGTTTGTGGTACAAAGAGACCCTTCTCTTGGTACCTCCTGATTCACATGGGAGAAACTTTTATGGTAAACACTGACATATTGAGCCCTTCTCCAGTTGTTTTCCATTCCACCTAAGCCCACACTTACTTGGTGGGCATCCACTGGGAAGGTAGCCCCAAGGTCAAGGCTCTGGGGTCTGGGGCTAGGCCTCACGGTCACATTCCCCTCCTCTTGGTGTTGGTGCTTCCCAGGAGAACCAGCCAGTTCTGTGTTTATTCTGTCGATGGTGCTGCTCAGATGCACAAGGAGCTCTGGAGTATGTTTACTATTCCCTTCCTTGCTACTCAGCACAAGTTGTTCTTTGAGGAGGTTGATGATATTGTGGGCATTCTTCAGTTTTCCCTGGAGCTTTCTGAACTCAGCCTGAAGGCTGCTCTCACTCAGACCATCTTTGGCTACCACAGTCTCAACCATCACCTCGCCCTTCTCCTTGTCTTCCTTGATCTCCCATCCATCAGACATTGCTTCTCCCATCTGCTCTTTCAGCTCTGCATTCTCAAGGCAAAGGCTCAGCATGGTGTTCCTGCAGGAAACACATAATTGAGGGCTAGGTCTGGTCCTGACAACAGTTCCTAATAGTACCTCTTACCCACATCTCAGCCCATGATAAACTCAGACATACCCCAGAGCATGAAGCAACCTGAGACCTACAACAGCTCCCTAATTTTATATACAAGAAAGCCAAGGCTCAGGAAGAGTAAGAGACTTGCCCAAACTTCCACAGCTTCTTGGTGGCAGCACCATCACTAGAAACCTTGGTCTCAAGACATGCAGGCTAGTTTTCTTTACTTGTGCCACACAGCCTCATATGTTCTTATTTTTAGTAGCCTCTGGAATAAACAAGAGTACTTACACTGTTAAAAAATAAGACCTTTTTTGTAACAAATTTATTGTTATAAATTTTGCAGTTCTATTATTTATCATCAGTCAGTTTCAAACCATTGGGTCTTAGGAACACAGAATAAATAAATAACACTAAACAGAACTACTAATACAATCAAAATGTACTTAGATAATTGTTTGCTTTATGTCTGGCTCACATAATAGAGATAACCTTCTTGAGAGCAGGACTGTGTCTGTCCTATTCACCCATATCCCCAGTGCCTACACAAGTGCCTGCCACATAAATCATTCATATTTGTTGAAGAAATAAAATTGACCAAACAGCTAATTTTCACCAAGACATTGCAGATAAATTCTTTCCACAACAACAAACTCATACCAGGGTTGAGTGAAAGCAAACAGGGTTGTAACAAGTCTATTCACTTCTTTGAGCCTCAGTTTCCTTTTATATAAAATAAGGATGATAACATTTACCTAGTGGAGTTAGCAGATGCTTAAATGAAATTGCATATATGGTAAGGCTAGCTCAGGGTCTAACAGGGAAGTCATTCAATCCCTGCTGTACTAGCTGCAGACCTGAGAAATACCAACAGCAGAATCCCATAAGGTGCCTGTTTAAAAAGCTGTAGAGCTAAGGCCTATGAATCCACATTTTACTTAAGTTCCACAGGGGATTTTTTTTTTTTTTTGTAGTCTTAGTAGAGACGGGGTTTCACCGTGTTAGTCAGGATGGTCTCAATCTCCTGACCTCGTGATCCACCCGCCTCAGCCTCCCAAAGTGCTGGGATTACAGGCGTGAGCCACCGCACCTGGCTGGGAGTCCAGTTTTTGTCTGTTTATGTTAGTGGACACAAGAGCTGATAGATAGAAAAGTGTGGTAATAAACTGGCAGTAAGCTGGTTTACTTAAACACTATTTTTTGAATTGAACTGAAATTGTTGTGTTGTGAAAATGAGAGAGTTTGTCCAAAGAAAGATCTGGCTTGGCCAATAGGATGGATGGTGGTCCTCACCATTTAGATGAGGTCATGACCATGGGATCTCCATGATGAGATCAGTGTCATTATAAGAAATGGAAGAAAGACCAAAGTGCTCTCTGTCTCTCTCCACCATGTGAGGACAGAAGGAGAACGTAGCTGTCTGCAAGCCTAAGTGTGCTAGGCAGGGCTAGAAACAGGTTTTAGTGATCGTTGAAACATCCAGGACAGTGCACTACTCTTTGGGAGATTCTGTGCTGTGAGGTCAATGTGAAGGGTGTTTTCCTTGTTGGGCTCAAGTTTATGACTCAGCCTGGACCTAGCTTGGCTTCTCAGCTAGAGAAGAAGCATGATTCCATGTCACTCACAGCTCCTGTCTTGGAAAAAGTCATAATGACTCCCAGTACCAACACGTGGGGCAAACTCTTGATTTTTCTCTTCAGTTTAACCTCTCCAGGGAACTGAGGAAATAAATCTCTCTACTATTTGAACTTCATCAAAAGACTAATATGTTAATATTTTGACCGTCAATATTTCCTTAAATTAGTCTACTCCTTACATAGCTAATACATCAAAGCATATTAACTTAGGAAATTGGATTCTCCCTAACAATGAAATATTGACTGCAGGCATTATTAATCTTTTTTATATCACATTTCCTTCAAATGCTTTATATATCTTCAAGCAGACAAATAATAGTATTATAATGATTACAAGACCGATCATTACTCTTTTGCCAAAAAAAAAACCAGCGACAAAAGACTAACTCAGTGGCCCAACCTTTGTTTCTTCATCACCTCTACCTTGATTCTGTCCTTTTATTTCCTCTTTCTTCTAATTCTGCTTCTGCTTATTTGCTCCCTGGATTTGAACTTTACTTACCTAAACTACCAGTTAGGTTACCTTCTCAGAACCACTAAGGCAGCAGTTTGAGATTGACAATTGAAGATTTAGAATTAGAAGAAAAAAAACCATGAAGGTATTTGTGATGTTTTATTATAGGGGTTTGTAATGCAGGTAGAAAGACCTTTTTCAGAGTTAAGAGTTTGATCCGACAAATGAGCTATTTTGATATTTATAACTTTGTTTAGTAAAAGTTTCCTATAAAAACATTTGGCTTGGATGTCTTTGTTAGCTTTGAGTCGACACTTGAAAAGGCCGCTTGGAAGTTTCTTTCTGGATACTCTTTTCAGTAATCCTCCAGCGAGTTGCTAGAGAGAGGCATTGGTTGTTCAGTAGTAGAATTCTCGCCTCCAACGTGGGAGAGCCGGGTTCAATTCCTGGCCAATGAAAGAGGATTTCTTCACTTCACTATGGCTCTTTACCCGTCTTCCCTGCAAAATTATACTGCGTAAGCTAATAGTGCACTTAGGGGCTTGGCTACCACAACGTAAAGTGAGACAACACTCCCCAAAGTAGGGGCAAAAGACATTCAGGAGACTAACCCAGGACCCGTGCAGTCGTTGGACTCAGCAAACTGCTCAGCAAAGTGGCAAGCACGTAGTGTTTCTGATGAGTCACTGTAGTTTTGATCTTGGTACCTGTTAACTTTCATCTATTCTCTGGGCGGATCCCTGCAAACCCAAAGAACCATCAGGTTTCTGATTCGCGTGCTGGACCTTGGGCTTATCGCTGAGCCACTATGGAGAGGATCAAGAAATGAAGCTCCTGGAAGGAGAGAAGCTGGGGACGGGGCAGTCACCTCAGAGGTCCAAGAGGCCTCAGCGGCCCAAAGAAAAGGGAGGTGTGTGGGGAAGAATCTGCGTGGAGATGAGGGGAGCGGCGGAGACTGGTCCTTGTGCAGAGGTGGCCAGTGGACCCTCGGGGCTGTACCCCAGACACCGCGAACCGAATTTGCTAGCATCGTCAGCAACCTCAGCCTCCGCGTGTTTTGTGGGTCCATCGGTGTTCCGCGAGGGATTCCGTGTGTCTGGCAATGTGTGTCAACAGGTGTTGGCCTGAAATTTGGCCGGGCAAGGTGGCTCACGCCTGTAATCCCAGCATTTTGTGAGGCCGAGGCAGATAGATCGCTTGAGGTCAAGAGTTCAAGACCAGTCTGGCTAACATGGAGAAATCCCGTCTCTACTAAAAATACAAAAATTCGCCAAATGTGGTGGCATGCACCTGCTATTCCAGCTACTTGGAAGGCTGAGGCAGGAGAATAGCTTGAACCTGGGAGGCGGAAGTTGCAGTGAGCCAAGATCAGGCTACTGCACTCCAGCCTGGGCGACAGAGTGATACTCTGTCAAAAAAAAAAAAAAAAAAAGGGGGGGGGGGAGCAAGAGAAGGCAGTGTTGATGGGACAACGAGACCTCCCAGGAGGCTTGTTGTAGAGGCAGTGGCCCGATCCTGAGAGATGAGATTTTTTAAAATTATGTAGCAGAATGAGGAGAGAGAAAAGAAGAAACACATGAAAGAGAGAAAAGCAAGAAAATCTGCAGACATCCAAGAATAAAGCAGAGAAAATAGTGTGAGTGTTTTTATATTAAAAAAAAATAAGAAGTACAATGGTTGTCAGCAGGCTTTTTGGTCATGTAGTGGTTAATACTTGTAGCTGTGGTTGCCGCAACCTGGGTTCTAATCTGAGTCATAGTAGTGTTTTCTATCCTGCAATTGTAGCTACAAGACCTGTCGTTTGCTTTGCCTTTAATCCTAGCAGCCTCCAGAGAGCAGAGTAAACCACTGGCCTGGAAGGGCTCCAGCTTCTGGAGTTTAGCCCACAGTGCATAAACTAGGGGGCGGCCTGACCAAAATGAAAACTTGGACATGCTCTTTTTCTCACAGTGGAGGAGAAAAAATTCCCACAGGTGAAGATGCCGCCTCTCAAGGGCCCTTTGTCTGTAGCTTCCACTGATGAAATAATGCGGTTATAGTCTTTTTTGGTAGAGAAAACGGCTGTATCAGTTGGATTTTTTAAAAACACAAAATGAGAACGAGTTTTAATGAGTTTACAATAAAATCTAAACTAGTTGTCATGGTCTACACTGGCTTGCCTCCATTCCCCATCCATTAATTTTTATGAGAACAGTAAATTATTACTATTATTCTTGTTTTTGAGATGTAGTCTTGTTCTGTCACCCAGGCTGGAGTGCTGTGGCTCAATCTTGGCTCACTGCAACCTCTGTCTCCCGGGTTCAAGCAATGAGAACAGTAAATAAACTACAGTTCACATAAAGTGCACAAATCTTTAGTACAATTTGTTTAATTTTGATAAATGTAATCACCACCGAGTTCAAGTTATAGAAAATTGCCATCATCTGAGAAAGGCCTGTCAGAGCCCCTTTCCAGGCAATTCCCACCCCATGTCCTCTTAGTTAATCACTATTCTGATGTCTATTCCCATAGGTTACAATTGCCTGTTCTTAAAGTTCACATGAGTGAATGGACATATCTTTTGTATCTGGCCTTTTTTCTGCAGTTATGTTCATTATACTCATGAGATATATCCATGTAGTTTCATAGGTCACTTCTCAATTTTGGTGTTATTGAATTCTTGTGATGAATATTCTTCTATAAGTCTTTTTGTGCACTTGAGATTCATGGAAGTACCTCAATTGCTGGGTCATGACCTGAGTATAAGTTTAACATTAGTATAAATTGCCAGTCTTCTAGAATGTTTTTCACCAGCAATGACAGTTGAAGTGGCACCAAATTCTTGTTAGCATTTGGTGTACTAACTTTGTTAAATGTAGCTATGCTCTCAGACCAGTCTGGCCAACATAGCAAAACCGCATCTGTAGAAAATACAAAAATTAGCCAGGCATGGTGGCATGCACCTGTAGTCCCAGCTACTCAGGAGGGGGAGGTTGCAGTGAGTCAAGATCGCACCATTGCACTCCAGCTCGGATGACAGAGTGAGACCTTGTCTCAGAAAAAAAAAAAAAAAAAAAAAGTAGCCATACACTGGTGAGTGGTTAGTGGTATCTCAGTGTGGAATTAATTTGTACTTGCCTAATGAGCAATACTATGAAGCATATTTTCTTATGGCTTCCAGCATATAAGAAATTCTCCTTTGAAAGACCTATTTGAATATTTTGCCCGATTTTATTTGGCTTAGCTCTATATTACTGATTTATGAAAGTTCTCTTATATATTCAGGAATTGAGTCATTTTTTAAACAAATATATTGCAAATGACTTTTCCCAGTCAGTGACTTGACTGACAACTGAAAGCTGTCAACTGAAAAATCACACAATTTATAAATTTAGAAAGGAGATTTTATTTTTTATAAAGGGTTACAGCCTGCAAGTGGCCATTCTGACAGACTGGGAGGCATACCCTCCTGCTGAAACCCGACAAGTAGGTTTCCAGGGAGGGGTGGGGGGGGGGGGGAACAGGGATTTATGTTGATCTGGTTGGCCACATATACATATTCAACAGGGAATAGGTGGAGCTCTGAATATTCATGAAGGGATCCTGCTGCATGCATGCTGAGCAAACATGCCTGTTACATGCAACCCATGTTCACTTTGGGGTGGAGACAACATTTAAATACATTATAATTAGGCCTTATGCTTCAAAAGGTGAAGCAGGGACACAAAGACAATCAAGTGCATAGCCTCTGTAAACTGTCCAGAAGCAGTCCACAGCCAGCGGTCTCTTATCAAGAGAAAGTTACTGAAATCAGTCTCTTGTCCAATCAAAGAGGTAGTTATGGCTTCTGTAGGGAGGGCTCAGTCGGTTTATGGTAAATGGGTGAGCTGCAAGTGCTTCACCATTGCTTATCTCAAGCCCAGTGCTTGTTTAGCTAGAGAGAAAAAGGAAAAAGAAAAAAAAAAACTGTGGCAATTAGAACATAGTTTATTTTATAAGTTGAGGGGTGCATGACTTAACCTTGCCAGGCATGGCCTTAAGTCTTGTTTATAATACAGTATCTTACTACGGTAAGGAGTCTGTTCTCGCCGCCCTTCTTTCCCGTCAGAAAGGGATCCCTTCCGGACAAGACCGAAGTGAGCAGCTGGTTTCCCCTACGTGTCCTTCCGGGCCTGGGCCTCTCGGCAGCTCAGGCTGACCCGAGACCTAACTCCCGGTGAGTGGGACTAGCAGGAGCCTGGAAGAGCGCGCGCACCGGGGTGGAGGTTGGGCACCGGGGTGGAGGTTGGGCGCCGGGGGTGGAGAACCGCAGTCAAACCCTCTTCTTCCCCGTGCACCGCGCACCTGCCCCCGGGGATGCCGAACGAATTGGCCCGTAAAGCTTTTCTGCAACCGAAAGAGGCCTGAAGCTCCAGGAGGGGTGAGAGGAGCCTCGTTGAGCGAGCCCAGCCCTCTGCCTGGCTGGCCCTTGTCAACAGGCTCGGAAGAGGCTGATTTGGAGAACAGAACGGAAGAAAACACCTAAAAGTTTCGAATCTCATGATGTGGAGATGTTAAAAGCCTCAAATCTTAAGGTGCGACTGTGAGGGGGAGCGAGGGTGTCTCGAGCTGTATCCACCCTTGAGCCTTCACCTGGAGAGTCCTCTGCTCCTGGAGAGCCTTCACCTGGAGAGCTCTGCACAAATTCAGAGAGCAGGACTATGCTCAGCAATGGTTCTCAACAGGCGGCAACTTCGCCTTCACAAGCCTCTCCCATCCCCGCTGGGACACTAGGCCACGACTGGGGGAAGTGGGGAGGGAGAATGTTAACCCCCTGGCATGTATTTAGTCAGCGGAGGCGAGGATGCTGCTAAACACCTTACAATCCACCGCGGGAGGGCCCCTCCCCCACCCCGAAGTAGCCATTCCGCGGAGGTGGAGAAACTCGCGTGTAGATAAATGCCCACGCACTTGGCCGATGGGAAATCACGAATTGGTGACCAATTGGATCTTGGATCTGAGGAAAAAACTCCAGCATCAGAGGGAACTCTCAAAGTTTTGCCCGGAGCAAACGGAAGGGTGGTGTTGCCATCGCCTAAGATGGGAAAATGGCAGGCATCACAGGTTGCAGGGGAAGGTCGGAGATCAGTTGAGGGGCCCGGAGCCTTCCTGGAAAGAGTTTCCCATCCAGCCCGTCTCGGTTTCTGCATCCGTCTGATTCCTTATGATGTTGAGGGTGCCAGGGTCTGGTTCCTTTATGATGAAGAGGGTGCCTCCGTTTCACCCCGGGCGCCTCCCGGCTCCCGCCTCCTTCTGGCAACCTGGTGCACGGCTCCCGACCTGGCGACCCGCGACCATCTTGTCAGTTGCTGCCGCCTCACATAGGCGCATCTTTAGGCCAGTGGTGTGCTGCGGCCGGGTCGCTGCAACTCGCTCCAGGACTCGGGACTCGTGGCCTTGGTGTCCCTCGCGGAGCCCTCGGCGTGTCGCCTACAGGCTCTTTTTTTGAAGAAAGCAGGGAGGGAACAGCCTTGTGAGAGGACTCCAGGAGCAAAGAGCGACACTCACAAGGCCCAAGTCCTCCCAGAGCACAGGGAAACTGTCGATTCAGACTGAAGAAGGGAGAGAAAGTAATCAGCCTCATCTCCCTGGTGGTCTAGTGGCTAGGATTTGGCGCTTTCACCGCTGCAGCCCCAGTCGATTCCTGGTCAGGGAACGTTTTGCACTGGCCGCCCTCCAGCAGGAATTTCCCTTTACTACGCTGTCAGTCGGCCTGCTCCAAGGGCCAGATGCAGAACGGTCTCCACAGAGAGAGGCAAACCCGGGGCGAAGGAGGGCAAGTCGTGGTGGACCACCTCTTACGACACACCGCTCCTATTTATCTCCGTGTCGGTCGTCCGCAGAAGCGGCTTTAGAGAGCTACTGAGCATCTCCTTCAGGTGTACACAGCAGTGCAGAGATGCCAGCCCCCGTGGAGCTGCACCTAATAAGCCCACCCTCTTTGCCGCCGCCGTCCCGGAGGCACCTATCAGGCTGAGCTGCGAATAACTAAAAGAGAGGGCAAGCCAAGTCGTGGCGGTTGGGCGTGCCCTGGACACGGGCACCGGCCAGTCAGCGGAGCCTCCTCACCTTCGTTCGCAGCTAACATGCTCGTTAGGCCTTCGGAAGAGGCGACCAGAGGCTATGCCCCCGAAGTTGGGAGGAGGGTGAGCGGCGGGCGAGGTCCTCGAGGGCGGTCTGGTTTGCTGATTGAGCAGTAGAGGGAGACGATGTTCGCTGACCCAACAAAGACAGCAGGTGGAGTGGGCACAAATGGAAAACTGTGGTCGGTGCCCTAAGCAGAAAAGGCAGATGTCAAAATCAGCACTAGGACGTCAAAGCGATAGTACCACAGTCAAATCCCACAATGTCTACACTCTACCAAGCACTTGGGCACGCTCCCCCTTTTCCATTCAGAGGTTGCTGCAGGCACAACGCAGAGTAATAACCACTATAGAATCCCAACGCGCCCCACACCTACTGCAGTTGTTTTGATTCCCCACCCCTCTTTTATTTATTTGTATATATTTTTTGAGAGACAGAATTTCGCTATGTCGCCCAGGCTGGAGGGCAGTGGCGCCATCTCGGCTCACTGCTACCTCCGTCTCTCAGGTTCAAGCGATTCTCCTGCCTCAGTCTCCCGAGTAGCTGGGACTACAAGCTTGAGCCTCTACGCCCAGCTAATTTTTGTATTTTTAGTAGAGATGGCGTTCACCATGTTGGCCCAACTGGTCTCGAACTTCTGACTTCAGGTGAGTGATCCACCCACCTTGGCATCCCAAAGTGCTGGGATTACAGGCGTGAGCCACCGCGCCGGATCCCCCGATTATTACTATTTTTTTTTAATGTAAAACATTTATGCGATTTTTACTTCTTTATTCTTGGACAGCTACAGGTTCTTGTGATTTTCTCTCACGTCTTCTCCCCGTTTCCCCTCTCCATTCTGATACGTATCCCATCTTCTATGCATCCAGCCGGTGCCCTCTGCACGGGCATCCTGGGCTGTCCCATTGCCTCGTCCTGGTCTCCCCTGCTTTCTCCCTCCTGCTTTTCACGTTTTCCCTTTTGACTCCCCTGCCTCTTTCCCGCTCCCGCCCCACCGACCCCATCTACTGAAGCCGAGTTGAGTGAGGGGAGAGCAAGTGCAGCAGATGGTTGTCTGAAGGCGGCGCAAAAAAACAGAAAGAGCTACCATGAGAGCCGTCGGGGCGTTCAGCTTCCCTTGGGCCCTACTAGGCTCAGGCTGGGGTCGCAGATCCAGGCAGTTCCAGAGGCACTGGCTTCTGAAGCAGGCGAGGGTTAACGGAGGGTGAAGGCCATTAGGCCGCCCTTCTGGTTTCAGAGTCAGGCAATGCACGCGTTTCCAACGTGCAACAACACGGTTAGTCGACTCAGCCTTTCCGGTTTTCCGAAGCTTTGTAGTCCGCACGCTTGTCCTGCAGAAAGCGAATAGCAACCCCTAGAGTTTAGTGATTGCTTAATCTGTGTTGAGATGAAAGCGACTATCTGAGGTTGTCTCTGTGGCGCAATTGGTTAGCGCGTTCGGCTGTTAACCGGCAAGTTGGCGGTTCGAGCCCACCCAGGGACGTGATTTTTAAATGTTGGTAGTTGTGGCCAGGCGCGGTGGCTCACGCCTATTAAAAGTGGCCGACGTAGGGGAAACCTCGCCTGAGCTCAGAAGTTGGAGACCAGTGAGAATCCCATCACATTAAAAAAAAAAAAAAAAATTGCAGTTGTTTCTCCTCAGGCCTATCACTATATTTAAAAGTGAAAGGCTCTTCCCTTATCCTTGTGTCTTGTGCATCCCACGAGGACACAAAGCAGAAGGTCCCCCTCCGAGCCTCCTAGAAAATAAGATCCCTCCAGAATAAACTAGGTTGTTTGGGAACCTGAAAGTATATGAAGAAAGAAACTTCGAAAATTCTGCCTTGCTTTCCATAAAAATTAACCCATCACAGTCTGCCTTCAACTGGTATACCTCTTCACATTACTCCTCTCCCTGCCTTTATGCTATTGTCATGCATTTTACTTTACACGTGTTATAAACCTTACAATCCATCTTTATTACTTTTGTTTAAGGAGTCAGATGTGTTTTTGTTTGTTTGTTTTTATTGTTTTTAAGATAAGTCTCGCTCTATCGGGCAGGCTGGAGTGCAGTGGCACAATCTTAGCTCACTGCAACCTCTGCTTCCCGGGTTCAAGCGATTCTTCTGACTCAGACTCCTGAGTAGCAGGGATTACAGGCATAGGCCAACACGCCAGACTAATTTTTGTATTTTTACTAGAGGGGCGGGGAGGTGGGGGGGGCGGTCACCATATTGGCCAGGCTGGTCTCCAACTCCTGACCTCAAGTGATCCGCCGGCCTCAGCCTCCCAAAGTGCTAGGATTACAGATGTGAGCCACCACGCCCGGCTAAACAGTCAGATGTTAAAATTATGTATTTGCCTATGTAGATGTCATTTCTAGTGCTCTTTTTTTCTTTTTTCTTTTTTTTTTGTACATCCAGATTTTCATCCGGTGTCAGTTTCCTTCTGCCTGGAGGACTCCTTTAACTTGTCTATTAGATGTCTTAAACTTGTGCTATCATTCACTGATGCCGTGTTCACTAAAAAAAAAAAATTGTTACCATGAGTTGTATTTTAGATATTTCAATCATTCATGGCTTTGTGTTTCTTAATATTTTTTCTGCAGTGTCTAATCTGCTGTTAATTGCATCCAGTGAATTTATTATGTCAGATGTTGTAGTTTTTAATCTCTAAAGTTTGATTCTGACCATTTTTATATGTTTGATACCTTGCTTAATTCTTTGGACCCATAGAATATTGTCATAATAACTGTTTTAAAGTCCTGTGTGTTCATTTTTTTTTCTTTTTTTTTTTTTGAGACAGAGTCTCACTCTCGTTGCCCTGGCTGGAGTGCAATGGCGTGATCTTAGCTTACCGCAACATCTTCTTCCCGGGTTCAAGCAATTCTCCTGCCTCTGCCTCCCGAGTAGCTGGGATTAGAGGCATGCACCACCATGCCTGGCTAATTTTTGTATTTTTACTGGAGATGGGGTTTCATCATGTTTACCAGGCTGGTCTCAAACTCCTGACCTCAGGTGATCTGCCTGCCTTGGCCTTTCAAAGTGCTGTGGTTACAGGCATGAACCACCATGCCTGGCTCTCCTCTCTGTTAATTCTAACATTATGTTAGGTCTGGTTCAATTTTGATTAACTGATTATTTCCCCTCTTTATGGGTCATCGTTTCCTGGCTCTTTGCATAGTTGGTATTCTTTAATTGGATACTGGACATTGTGAAGTTTACCTTCTTGCATACTGGCTATTTTTAAATTCCTTTTTTTTCCCTTGTGAGCAGGAAGTTATATTTTATAATTCCTATAAATTGTCTTGAATTTTTTTCTGGGGTGCGCTTAAGTGACCTGTAAACGGTTGGATCCTTTTGGATCTTGCTTTTATGAACTTTTATGTGGTTCAGGAGTAGTGCTCAGTCCAAGGCTGATTATATCCCATTATGAAAGCATTATGAATTATGCATAATTCCAGTTTGGCTGGTGTGAACAGATACTGTTTTCTGCACTATGTGAGTACCAGATGCAATTCCATGATTTTCTTGGATGTTTCTTTCCCTGGCAGTAGTCAGCTACTCTTTTCACAATCATGCACTGACTAGTGCTCTGCTGAATACTGGTGGCAGAAACTGTACATATGCCCAGATTCTCTCTCTGCTCAGCTCTCTCCTCACTGGATCTTTGTACTATGAACTCTGTCTTGCTCTCCCCAGACACTTCGCTTCACTTCCTCAATTCAGGGAGTCTGCCACCAATCCTTTTCTTTGTGCCTAGCCTGCAAACAATTCTGCAGCAGGCTGGCATTGCCCTCCATCCCAGATGGAACTCCAGAAAAATGAAGGGGTTCAGTGTAACTGAAAACAGTTGAGCCATTGCATTCAGTTTGAACCAGTTGATTTGCATGTCTGTAAAGGAGTCTGGAAAATGAACCCTAGGCCTAATGTGAATGGTGAACAAAATCAGATCTAGAAGTATTGAATGTATTATAAGCTAAGCAGACTTTTTTAAACTAACAGCATTAGTGATTCAGGTGGAATTTCTTCCTCTTCCCTAGGTTCGGTTTCTGGCCAAAACATGTAGTTTCTTTTCTTTTCTTTTCTCACTGTCAACATAACCTCATTTGTTGCATCTGTTGGAGTCTTTATTACTCACCTGGTGAGTCTGGTCTACATAGAGATTGAGCAGCCAGGAGCAGGGCCACTGTGAGCTGAGGAAATGTGGGAAAGAAAAATCCCATTGGCCTTTTTTTTTTTTTTTTTAGAGGAGTCTCACTCTATCACTCAGGCTGGAGTGAAACCTCGGCTCACTGCAACCCCCGACTCCCAGGTTCAAGCGATTCTCTTGACTCAGCCTCCCCAGTAGCTGGGATTACAGGCACCTACCACCACACCCAGCTAATTTTTGTATTTTTAGTAGAGACAGGGTTTCACCATGTTAGCCAGGCTGGTCTCAAACTCCTGACCTCAGGTGATCCACCCTCCTCGGCCTCCCAAACTGCTGGGATTACAGGCGTGAGCCACCTCACCCAGCCCCACTGGTGTTTTTGGAATAAGAGATAGTAATACATTGTCTCCTCATCAAAGTGTCTGCCTTGGGGGTGGGGTTGTGATACTGAAGGAATTAGTGCTTGGCCTGAAGTGCAGCAACAACCCATCCAGCCCACCCCACTCACCTTCCAGAGTGGGAGGTAAGTTCTGGTGTGTTTCTATGGGTTTATAACCTTTAGAACTAGTAACCTTTTCACATTCGTCTATACTCCTGGTGGATCCATGAAGTCCTGGCAAAAAATCATAAAGTCACAGTTGATCCATGACATTTGTGCTGGGCCTTGGGCAGAAACTGGACCTCCAGGAAGATGTGTATATCTGGAGTGGGCTGGCAGAAAGCTGTGAGGAGAGTCCTTGGACCTTTGACCTGGGTGAAGGGCAGATCCCTGAGGGTTCAGATGCCTTGGTCTGCAGCTACACCAATGCTGGCCACTCAGTGGTTCCAAGCAGCAGTCTGGCACCCAAGTGCCTAAGCGCTCCCTCCAGAGAAGACAAGGCAAAGCAAGTCCTGGATGCAGTGACCCCCAAACCTGTCAAGGAGAATAGAAGGCAAAAGCAGGAGACAAGGGTGGGAAAGTGGGTGAGAGCCTTCCGGGACCTGTACACCACACATCGGGAATTGTGTCTATTAAAACTGTTGGTTCCTGAAGCCTCTGGAGGGTGGTTCGGGCAATTACAGTTTCCTGAGAAAGGTTATTTGGGGGTAGGGAAATGTAAGCATTGTTAATATAAAAATATTTGAGGCAGAGTCTCACTGTGTCACCCAGGCTGGAGTGCAGTGGCATGATCTCAGCTCACTGCAACCTCTCCCTCCTGGGTTCAAGTGATTCTCCTGCCTCAGCCTCTGGAGTAGCTGGGATTACATGCACATGCCACCATGCCTGGCTAATTTTTGTAGTTTTAGTAAAGACGGTGTTTCACCATGTTGGCCAGGCTGGTCTCAAACTCTTGACCTCAGATGATCCGCCCACCTCCATCTCCCAAAATGCAGGGATTACAGGTGTGAGCTGCAGAGCCCAGCCTAAAAATATTACTTTTGTGGGGCACAGTGGCTCAGGCTTGTAATCCCAGTGCTTTCTGAGGCTGAAGTGGGTGGATCACCTGAGGTACGGAGTTTGAGACCAGCCTGATCAACATGGTGAAACCGCCATCTCTTCTAAAAATACAAAAATTAGCCAAGCGTGTTGGTGCACACCTGTAATCCCAGCTACTTGGGAGGCTGAGGCAGGAGAATCACTTGAACCTGGGAGGCAGACGTTGCAGTGAGCCGAGATGGTGCTCCAGCCTGGGCAACAGTGAGATTCCATCTCAAAAAAAAAAAAAAAAGAAAAAGAAAAACAATAACAAAAACACATCTATCTATCTATCTATCTATCTATCTATCTATCTATCTATCTATCTATCATCTATTCTTAATTGGTGTGAATATGGAATATTGACTCCATAGCCTTGGCTTGAGGTCCAGATGCAGCTTCAGATTGGTTTTCTCAGGCAAATCAACCTGTTCCACAACTGTGCTCCTAGAAGGAGAGCAGCCAAGCAGGACCCCCAGGAAATAACTCCTGAGCTATCAAAGATGTAATCACTTATTCATTGTCAGCCCATGGAGAAATTCAGGCATTAGAAGAGAATGAAGAGAACTTTGTGAGATTTCCTGATCTAAAACTTAACACTGTTGTGTTGCCCTCAACCTCCCTTGCTGAAATGATTGCCCAGTGACAAATGTGCCCTTCCCTCCTCACCACTCTGACTAGCAGGACAAGGAATGAGGTGTGGTTCGCTGTGAGCAGATTTGTTGATTAGTAATGGCATTCCTTTCAAGTTTCTTGAGAATCACCTACGGATATCCAGCCTTCAGAAAAGCAAGGGTGTTGCCGCTCGACTTCAAACTGGGGGTCTTTCACATGTGAAGTGAACATGTAATCACTACACCAGAGAAACCCCTCACAGTTCCTGGCACAAGACATATTCCTGAAAATGTTAACGTCTGCCGTTTTTAACTACTAGAATTTCCAATATAAGAAATTTGACTGCTTTTCAAAATTTGAGTGGAAAAGACGCCAGAAAACACAATCCCTCAGGCAGACAGGCTGAACCCTCATTTATGGTTCCACGCCTAGCCCCGAAACCACAGACCCTAGGGACCCCCAATCTGGCTTCGGGATCCTGCATCTTATGCAGGGTTTCCAGCAACTGAGTGCCCGTGTGTGGGATTCTCCCAGCTGACTCTCTCCGGCTCCCAGAAGTTTCGGGAGCTGGTGGGTTTTGAGCGTCTGAGCCCTGAGTGCCCTGTGCTGCACAGGAGTGTGGACGCCGCCCCTGCAGGGCTGCTGACTGAGCCTTGGGGGCCTTTTCCCTGCCGCTGGCCATCAGGTCTCTTGGCTCTTGACAGGCGATCACGCTTCGGGTCCTCCCAGGAACCACAGGACCCTCCCTGCCAGCGCTTCCCCCAGGCCGAGGGGCCTGACCCACATGCTCTTTCCTTGCCAGCCCTTTGGCCTCAGCACCTCGAAGTCTTCCAAAGGGCATCATTCACTGCCACTCTCGCTTAGTCTATTCGACTCAATTTAAGCTACATTTATTCACACGTTCAAGTTTTAGCAGGTACTGTAGCAAATGCTGTGTCTCAAGGCATTTGACTGTTTGAAAATGTAGAACATCCAACCCAGGCCAAACTGTGCTTCTTGGCCTGCATTGAATTCGTTTGAAGACCAGGCCACTAGGTTTATAAAACACAAGGGTTTCAGAGCGATCACCACTGAAGGACACAGGAGCAGCCTATTCAGATTTCATGATCACAGGATCTCCACCTCCATCTTGAGATTTTTTTTAAAGGCAGTTTTATTGCATTCTTTCATAATACTTGAAACTTTTTATTTGCGTTTTTAATGTTCCTACTCAACAGATCTTGAAGTGAATTATAACAAAGAGGTAAGGGCAGTTTTCAGAGAAAGGCAGTGTCTGTGAACTTTTCAAGTTTGTCTCACAGCAAAAGATCAACAGGCAGAATTTCCTTTTGCTGAAAGATGTTGATGTTGTTTCTAAGGTGTTCCTTAGACAAGAGTGTAAAAACAAATTTGGGGAAGAAAGTGCCATTTTCTCCAGCTGTTGCTTTTCTTACTGCAGTGGTTACCATGTTTCCTTCACATCCAAAGTTCAAATGCTCCCACCCTGGGGAAAGTGACAAAATGTTCACTGGATGCCAGGCTGCAGTGTCCAGCTTTGTTCTGCTTTGGCTCAGCCTGGAGACTGGGACTGGACTGGACTATGTCTCCCTCACTAGAGACTGGGAGCCCAGTTCTAGATGAGGCAGGCATCATGGTAACTTTTGATTAGGCAATTTTGTGACATCTTTTTCTGCTTTCTTCCCTCTGAAATCTCTCTCTCTCTCCCTCCCCACTGACCCAGAGGAGAGGACTCACTGTCTTTCTGACTCAGAACATTTTGGGGTCCTTCCTGCACAGAAAAAAAAAGGCAATTGCCCTTTAACCTACAGGAGCAGAAAGGGCTGCAGGTATCTGGAGACCCACAAACTCACTTCGTGGGCCACTGCACATCTGTGCCTTGTGGGATCCTAGCATACCCAAAACTGTGCGGCTTGAAGCTTCTCTGCCCACTGAACAGGAAGTATGGGGTTCCTGACTCTTCAAGAAGAGCCACACAGAGAGGTCTTAAGCATGCCTCTGGACCTTGAACACAGGCCAGAAAAAGGCTTGAAGGTGAGGGCAGAGTCAAGAAAGGGTGGAAAGACAGGCCAACCCACTCTCCCAAGGGTATCTTCTTCAGGACAGTGATTTACTCTAATTCAGTGATCAGGAAAGGGCGGGATTGTGTAGAGGAACCTCCCTACTTGAAAACATGAGTTCCTACCTAGATATGGAGTCTGAGTAAAATATCGGCAGCAAAAAGAATTCTGGTTGGCTGGGCAAGGTGTCTCATGCCTGTAGTCCCAGCACTTTGGGAAGCCTAGGCAGGCTGATCCCTTGAGCTCAGGAGTTTGAGACCATTCTGGGCAAAATGGCAAAACCCTGTCTCTGTGGTGGAGCACCTTTGGTCCCAGCTACACCAGAGGCTAACATGGGAGAATCACTTGAGCCCAGGTGTTTGAGGCTGCAGTGAGCCATGATCACGCTACTGCACTCCAGCCTGGGTGACAGAGCAAGACCTTATGTTAAAACAAACAAAAACCTGTGATTTTTTTCCCTCTGTGTATTGCAAGGATGAGAACAAAGAGTTCCAACTAAGATGGAAATGGTGCAGATGCGAAAGGTTTTAGTGGGAAAAATCTGGTGTTCTGTCAGGGACCACTGGCCTTGCTCGAAAGAAATTTCATCCAGGGTGTCTAGTTTCCTGTATGGGTCTCAGGCCTGCTGTTGGTGGTCCCAGGGGCTGAGTGCTTAGCCCCTTCTCAGCTTGGGTGCCTCCCCTTTTGCCTTCTCCCAGTAACCTGGTCCACTACCATGGTTCCTGTGGCCATCTCTCCAGAGCCATTCTGTCATCTTGAAAAGGGGCATCTCTATATCAGTTTTTTTTCATTAAATTGGAATATGAATATATTTATTAGGATACTCACAAAATAAATGACACATTAATTAGCAATCTCCTCATGTGATAAAGAATACATATGACCTGCATTGTAGCAGGAAACAGGGGTAAGGACTATCAGAGCTGGGACTAAGGGTCCACTGAAGAAATCTTGATTCACCAGAGAGAAGTTTCCTTGGATTGCATAATCTCTGCTCTAGCTACAAGCCAGGTCTCCACAACCTTCCCAGAATCCTTCATTCCAGCACCAGTTCATGTTCTTTGTCCTGGCCACTCCTGGATCTTTCAAGACCTGAGTCCACTTTCCCATGTCTCATTCACCCACCTCTGAAATCTTGCAGCACATCTCTTTGGTATGCTGCTGCCTGGCCGCCACTGGGGGCACAATGGTCAGATGGAGGAAGAACATACATACTGAAAGCAAACAGCAGAGCTACATTAGTAAATGACACTTGGACATAAACCAAAGAGCCTCACAGAATACATGCTTCCTCCCAAAATGATACATAATCCCCTAGAAGCAAAGGAAACCCCTCTATTATTTCAACATGTATGAATGATTCTCTATGCCAGGCACAGGGAATATATAATGGGTGGTGTTTACTTGCATTGTACCCTGCACACAGTAGAAAGTTAGTGACTGGAAGCTAGAACCAGGTCTGTATCCCCGCTCCCATCAAGTTCTCCTGGCCCTTCCTGCGTTTGTTGGTGCCACCACTCAACTTCCTCTGCTCTGAACATTTGTTCATTTTTCAATAGAGAGGATAAGAGGATGAAGGATGGCAGAGAGAGGGTGGGCAGGGAGAAGGGGGAAAACAACCCCGTAAAACAGAACAAAAACTATACAAAGCCCCAGAAACCAGATTTAGTACTATAATATTTTATAACAATAGAAAGTAGCTGAAAATAACCTCAGGGGGAGGAGTCAGCAGAGATTGTGCAGCAGAGGCCACGGGTTTAGACGCCACAGGTTTAGACTAGGAGCCTTTCAACGGACTGCTGAATGGACTGGATCAGCTGTGAGCCTTCTTTGATGGTGTCGGAACAGGTGATGACAGGACTGGAGACCTCACAGGCCAACCCCAGGGCCTGCCTGGAGTTCACAAACATTCCAGGCAGGCCCAGCACATTCTTGTCTTCACACTGCAGTGGGAGATACAGAATGCTCTCTAGCAGCGTGGTGTCTGCAGCCACTACAATGAACTCACAGATGCCTCTGTTGGGGGTTTTGATGGCCCCACTGGCTCCTGTCTGAAGCTGGTTGTGGTTCCAGTGGCTCCGCACTTCTCAGGGAGCACAGCAGACTTCAGAATCTCTAGATCAGTTTTGACTTGTGCATCTGGCAGTCTTCGTGAGCATTGCAGGCAGGTTCACCTTTTGGAGAAACCTTTGGAAGGCAAGAGGAATGAAAAATACTTGCTGGTGTTTCCCTGGTGGTCTAGTGGCTAGGATTCGGCGCTTTCACCTCCATGACCCAGTTTTGATTCCCTGTCAGGGAATATACGTTTTGTAAGGTCTCCAAAAGCAGGCGATCTTAGCCCTTGTTACTGGAACTTGCGATGTGCCCCAAGGCCCAGTTGCACGAGAGTTTCTGTAGTCTTGGGTGCCACAAACTCTGGTGAAGAAGGGGAGTTAATGGTGACCCTCTGCCTGTTTCTCATGCTTCTGACCAAAAACCTTGTTACCTACTCTTTTCTCCCTTGGGCACCCTAGCACTCCTGGTTCTTTTCATATCTCCATTTCTCATACAGCAGTACTGACTTCAGAGGTCGACTAAGCAGCTTGCTCAAGGTTATACAGCCATGTATTGATCCACACCTGGGTAGGGCTCCTGCCCTATTTGCTGGGTTGCCATTACTGACAGAATGAGTTCTGTGTCTGGTTATGGCTGCTTGCTGCTTTCAGAGTAACTCTCCCACAGATAACAGCTATAAACTAGAAAAATTTATTTCATATATACATATAAAAATATAATTTGAAGGTTCTGGAAGACTGAACAAAAAGCAGGCAGACGTGGAAGAATGGCATGTAGTGAGTTTCCCATTTTGCAAACTTTCAGCAGAGGGCTGTTAACTGAAAAACCATACAATTTGTGAGGTTACAGAGGAGAATTTATTTCTTCTAAAGGGTTACAGCATGTAAGGTGGTCATCCTGACAGTCTGGGAAATGCAGGAAGCCCAGAAGCAGGCATTTTGAGGTTGGGAGGGGCAAAACAGGAATTTAAGTTGAATGGGTTGGCCTAAAATACATATTCAACAAGTTATAGGAGGATTCATGAATATTTATGAAGGGGTCCTGATGCATGCTTATTGAACAAACATTCACATAATATACAACCTTGTTCACCTTTTTATGGACACTTAGCATTTAAATGCATTACAATTAGGCCCTATACACAAAGGTCTTTTCAGGACACAAAGGCACTCAAATGCACAGATACTGTGAAACTGACAGAACCAGTCCATGGTCGCTGGTCTTCTCATCAGAAGAAAGTTACTGAAATCAGTCTCTTGTCAGTCAAGGCTGTAGTTATGGCTTGTGGAACAGCGGGGTTCAGTATCTGGTGAGGCGTGAGAAGCAAGTGCTTCAGCACTCCCTATTCTCAAGGCAAGTGCTTGTTTAGCTGCTAGAAAAAAAACCTTGTGGCAATTAGAACATAGTTTATTCTTTGCATGTATGGGGTGTGTGAGTTAATCCTTGCCTGGCATGGTCCTAAGTCCTGTTATAATTTGATGTCTTATTGCCATAAAGAGTCTGTTCCGCCAGTCTTATGATCTCTGTGATAACATTAATGTTGGTCAGTTTTGTCTAAATTGCAAAAGGGTGGGAATATAATGAGGCTTGTCTGGCCTCCTGTTCCTTCTTGGCCTGGGACTCAGTTTATAAGGTTTGCCTAGGGTCCCGTTGGCCAACAGGGGGTCCATTTAGTCAGTTGGGGGACTTAGGATTTTATTTTTAGTTTATAGAACAAACTTTGCTCCCCCTTACTTGGATTAGCTAAATTACAATACAAAACCAAACTGTCTTCCTAGATTAAAGGAACAGAGGACAAAGTTTTAGACAACCACAGCAGTTGGAACATCAAGGGGTTAGGTGGAATCTCAGAAAAGAAACAGCACGGTAGGGTGACTACAGCTACCAGCAGTATATTGTACATTTCAAAGGAGCTAAGAAGAAAGAATTTGAAATGTTCCCAACACAAAGAAATGATAAAATGTTTGAGATGATGGATATCCTAAACATCCTGATTTGATCATTACACATCGTAGGCATGTATCAAAATATCATATGTATTCCTATAAACACGAATAATTATTTTGTATCAATTAGAATATAAAACTTAAAATAATAATAATAGTAAGCAAAGAGGGCAGGAGAGAACTTTTGGAGGTGGTAAATAGTTGTTGTTTTTTTTTTTGAAATGGAGTCTCCCTTTGCTGCCCAGGTTGGAGTGCAGTGGTGCGATCTCAGCTCACTGCAACCTCTATCTCCAAGGTTCAAGTGATTCTCATGTCTCAGCCTCCCTAGTAGTTGAAATTACAAGTGTGCACCCAGTATGCCGACCAATTTTTGTATTTTTGGTAGAGATGGAGTTTCACCATGTTGGGCAGGCTTGTATCAAACTCCTGACCTCAAGTGATCCACCAGCCTGGGCCTCCCAAAGTGCTGGGATTTTAGGTGTGAGCCCCTGTGCCCAGCTGAATAGTTGTATTGTATACATTGTGGTGATGATTTTTTTTTTTCGAGATGGAGTCTCGCTCTGTTGCCCAGGCTGGAGTGCAGTGGCATGATCCCTGCTCACTGCAAGCTCTGCCTCCCGGGTTCATGCCATTCTCCTGCCTCAGCCTCCCGAGCAGCTGGGACTACAGGCGACCAACACCACGCCTGACTAATTTTTTTTTTTTTGTATGTTTTTAGTAGAGGTGGGGTTTCACTGTGTTGGTCAGGATGGTCTCGATCTCCTGATCTCGTGATCCACCCACATCAGCCTCCCAAAGTGCTGGGATTACAGGCGTGAACCACCGTGCCCGACCAGTGGTGATGATTTAATGTGTCTATACTTATGTCCAAACTCAGCAAGTTGTGTTCATTACATATGTACAGCTTTTAGTACACCAAGCATACATCTATAAATTATTTTAAGAAAAAAATAAAGAAAATAAGAAAATGTAGTTATAATTGTCCTGTGATGAATAGATGCCAAATAGAGACAAATACAAAATCTAAGAAAACACAGAATATTTGTTGATAAATAGATTTGTAAAAGAATATTCATGCACAGCAGCCTTCTTCATAATAGTCCAAACTAGAAATAACCAAATTGTCCATCAACTGTGGTGTATTCACATATTGGAATAACACTCACCAGTAACACCCAAATAAACCAGATACATATAAAAATATGGACACATTTCAAAGACATGAAAAAAAACGCATAACACAAAAAGTGAATTTATGTGAATTTCAAGAAGAGAGCAACATAATCTATGGTGATAAACATCAGAATAGTAATTAACTAGGGGAGAAGGGTGCGACTGCCTGGAAGGGGAAGGGGAGAAGGGTGGGATTGCCTGGAAAGGGACTCTATGGACCTTTTTAAATTTCTTTTTTTAATTTGAAAAAAAAGTTTTTATAGAGATGGGGGTCTTGCCATGTTGCCCAGGCTGGTCTCAGATTGCTGGGCTCAGTCAGTCTTTCCACCTCAGCCTCCCAAGTGCTGGGATTACAAGCATGAGCTACCGTGCCTGGCCTCTACAGACCTTTTTGGGATGATGGAAATTTTCTACAACTTGATCTGGGTGATGATTTCATTTGCCAATATTTAATAACCTGTCCTAGTTAATATATTTGAATTTTACACTGTGTGAATTACATTTCAATAGTCTGCTCTTTAGCATAAACATGGGGGGTGGGGATGGAAGATGGAGACAAGCCAGTGTAGACCATGGCAAGGAGTTTGGATTTTATTTTAAACTCAGTAAAAGCTCATTTTCATTCCCCCCCACCCTCCACAAAATCCCTCCTAATATCTCAACCAAAAGAACAGCTATGACTACACAATTTCATTAGTGGAAACTACAGACAAGTCTCCTTGAGAAGAGGCATTTCACCTTGTGGGGTGGTTCAATGCATGCCCAGATGTGAGGCACCTCCGAAGTTCCCAATGACCTAGTGCAGGTGTGTTTTTGATGCCCCTGGCTATATCACACTGGCAAGTCAGTGGTAAGCCTTCTTCTCTAGTCACAAATAAGGGTTGCAGCCATTGTGAGAAGCAGTAAAAACCAGCTATGACCACACCGCTGCATTACTGGAAGCTACCAACTTGGTGGATTGAAAGGTGGCATTTTACCCTTTGTGATATTTTCTGCTCAATGGTGAGACATAGGGCATGTCCTGGGCCCTAGGTGTGTGCAGTGTGGGGTCTCCTTTTTGCCTGACTGCGCTGCTTTGCAGGAGTCAGTGGTAAACCCTGCTAAAGGACTTAGTCAGTGCACGGATTGAAAGCAACCCAAAAGACAGCTCAGTTTCTATCCAAAAAGATGCCACACACTACCATTTTGGATTGGAATCGAGGTTCTGCATTCACAACACAAAGTGCCAATCATTATACCACCATGGCACACCATGAACTTGCTGGCAGATGCTGAGTTTTCTTTAATGCTTTCGATGTAAAAATATTCACAATATTTTGTTCTTGCATCACTTGCTTTCTGACAGCTTGAGTGATAAGAAGCACAAATTCCTACATTCTGTTCTTTCCAAAAATGTTTAGTTTGACCAGAATGCAGGATATTCAACAAGATAACTAGCCTATCCACTTCAAAAACTTAGCAACAAGAACAAAGTAATGGAGGGACAATTCTAGGTAAGTAAAGTGCAATTGAGGAACTTTACTTGGAACCTGGGGAAGCAACATCAGTACCACAAGTCACTTCTCTCTCACTCTTTTAAAGAAATATTATACATACACATACATATATATATAACATGTGTATATAATATACATAATACACACACACACACACACACACACACACACACACACACACACACACACACACAGAGTTTAATTAAGCAAAGAAGAATTCCTGAATCAGAAAGCTCCAGAATCAGAATAGTTTCATAGAGGCTCCAGTGCTACCATGTGGTAAAAGATTTATGGATGGAAAAGGGAAGGTGACTTACAGAAAACAGAAGTGAGGTACAAAAATAATCGGATTGGCTACAGCTCTGAGTTTGTCTTATTTGAACCCAGTTTGAACAGTTGGCCACCTTTGATTGGCTAAAACTCAGTCATTGGCTCAAGAGTAGGTTACAGGTTGTTTACACATCCAGTTAGGTTACAGTTCACTACATATGGAGAAACCTTTAATATATGGATAGAGGCAGCTTCCAGCTAACGATATGTATATATCTTTAAGATATTGTTGCATATAAATATCATTAAATTAAGACATTTATGCATATGTAATGTGCATGTGTGTTATATATACACATACATACACACATGCACACATTATATATGCATAAACATCTATATACATGCACATATATTTGTATAGATGTGACATTTTCTAAACAATTAGAAAATTTTTATCTGGACTACATATTAGATAATATTATTGAATAAATGTTAATATCCTTAGGTTTGATAATTGAATTGTATTATAATTATATAGGATAACGTCCTTAATCTCATGAAATACATGCTGAACTATTTAGGGATGAAGTGAAGTTTTTTTTTTTGGTCTGCATTTACTATGAAATATGAATGTGTGTGTAGGTGTGTGTAGACAGAGAAAAAGGATACAGGAATGTTAATTGTTGAACTTCGGGGAACGGTGTAGAGGTGTTCTTTTTTTTTTCAACTTTTCTGTAGGTTTGAAATCTTTCAAAGTAAATGATTGTTGAGGAAAATGTAAAACATGGGAGACTGTGAAGAGCTGGCTGAGTTCTAGGCTAAAATTTGGCTCTCTCTGGGTCTCGGCCTTGCAGGAGGGGGTGACGCATCTCAGTACCTCTCACTGCTAGAAGAAAGTGTAGGTTACCAGCCTGGTGTACAAACCTATCTAAAGGATCTCCTCCTGTTACCCAGGATATGGATGAAGTGTCTTAGTCCTTCTTGCATGAATCAGGCTTCTAGCCTGGAAGTCTGGTAGGTAAGTTTGAGGCTAATTTGTATGTTTCAAAGCTTCTGAAGAAGATGTCCCATTTTACATTGGATTGCAAAAGACAAGTCAGTGTGTGTGAAGAATTTATTTTCAGAAAAAGAAATCCAAAGGAGAGTAAGTTATTTGAAACCTAAGAGTTCCATTGGGGTATATTGTTTTTACTTGTTAGTCCTTCAGAAATCTCAAGGGTGGGAATTTGGCCTATACAGGAAGCTTTTTCCAGACGATGAGTAAACAGCAAACTTTCAAGATCATTCTTTGGCAGAGATTCTACTGAGGTAGGAAAGTGGCAGGACTTATTTTGCGGTTGTGGCCTGGTTGATCAGAGCGGGATCTGGTCCAAACAGGGTGCAGTAAAGAAGCTGACCAAAACCAGCAGATGGAGATAAAAGCTACCTGTAGTTGCCCTCACTGCTCATTAGCATAAAGACACTCCTACCAGTGCCATGACAGTTTATAAATGCCATGTCAACATGCCATAACAATGGCCAGAAGTTACCTTATATGGCTCTGGAAACTCCTCATCCCTTTTCCAGAAAGTTATGAATAACCCACCTCCTAACTAGCATCCAATTAAAAGTGGGTATAAATACAGCTAGCTAGCAACCCACACACTGCCCATGGGTTAGCCCTGCTTCACCAGAAGCAGTACCAGTTTAACAAAAGTTGCTTTCTTTCACTGCTGAGTTGCCCTTGAATTCTTACCTGGGCAAAACCAAGAACTCTCCTGGGCTAAGCCCCAATTTTGGGGTTGTCCTTCCTTGCATCATCTGGTGACCACAAAGACAAGACAAGATGGGACGGGACATGACATGACACAGGACAGGACAGGACAGAGTCAAGAACTGTTTAAGGCAGGACACTTGGTTGTGAAAAGTACCTTACTGTGTTGACCCCGAGATGCCAAAGTCACATTGTTCAGTGGCCCCCAACTTGGCCTTTGGGGTTCACCATTGGCTACCCCCTGGAGTTTCAGCATTTGGTGTGGGGATCCTCACTGGCTGATACTTGCGTATTCTGGGTTTTTGGCATTTTGTTGTGGTGAGAGTTCCACTGTCACTGTTGGCCTCTCCGTGGATGCTCTGTGGTTTGCAGCATTGACATTCCCTATAGGATTGTGGATTACAGCCCCTCCCCTGGAGGAGTGTCGATGTCATCTTCTCTGCCCTTAAATTGAAAGATTACAATTTTCCATAACAGCCAGTTGTGGGCCCCCTCCTATGTGACCTTGCTCAAGCCCATATTGAACTCTTGGTCACAGGGACCAGGGGTTCCTGGACCCCTGACCCAAGTGACAACTACCCCTAGTGGCAGGCAAGCAGTAGCCACCCAAACATTTTGCCCAAATATTTTTCTAAAGTCTCTGTGGCTGTTGGATAGATTTTCTGGCACCTCAGCAAACAACACTGTTCATGCCTTCCCTTCTGCCCTTCCATGATCACCTTGTTTCTTTTGAACCCTCTTTGCCCAAACTAAAATGCTTTCTTCACTCTCTGTGGAATTCAGACCCATCATTTTACTTCACATTCATATTTCATAATCTACTTTCATAACACTTTGCTAACTGTACTTACATCTTCTCTGCAGGAGGTGAGAATTTGAAAGGGAAAGTAACTGAGCTTTTGCGAGACTTAGAAAAACTTCTGGGTGTAGTAGAGATCCTTGTTAGATGTGGGGACAACAGTGAGCATCCCAAAGGACTCCCCACTAGGGTGTCTTTAAGGCAATTGGAGCAAATTCAAATGAGATGTCTCAAAGAAAAAGAAACAATTTTCTTGGTAGAACAAGAAATTTGGCCTGAAACTGGTTCTTTACATTATCATACTATTTTACAATTGGACTTATTCAGTAAAAAGGAAGGAAAGTGAGGAGAAATTCCTTATGTACAGGCTTCTATGGCCCCCTACCAGGATTCTGACTTAAGAGTCAACTGCAGGATGTGTCTGGCTCATGTTACTTCCAGGCACCAAGAAACTGCGTGGGATATCCTTAATGTTCTCTTCCTAGTGGAACCCCCTGGAAGGCCCATGCCCTCCCCAGGGTCTTCTCAGTTGCCCAGTTCTGCAAGGGGTCCTGCCAGTTCTCCAGTGTGGGATTCCACCTCAATGTCATCAGGAAACCCTCCCTTTTATTTAGCTAGCTCCAGCCTATATCCCCCACTGCCCAAGGAAGTAAGCCCAACCAGAACCACCAGGAGTGGAGCTCTATATCAGTCCCTGAAATTGAATCTGTGTCCATTGCGGGAGTTAGCTAGCAGAGATAGGGGAACAATCAGAGTATATGTGCCATTTCCTATGTCCAAATTGGCTTTGTTCAAGGAGAAATGTGGCTGGTTTTTGAAGGATCTAAGGAAGTTTATAGAGGATTTTTTTAGGTTAATTGTGTTCTTTGATTTAACTTGGCACAACTTGCAAATATTATTGTCCACTTGCTGTACTATAGAGGAGAAGTGAGGGATTCTGGGTACTGGCCTGTGAATATGCAGATAGGGTAGCTGCTCATATCCAAAGCCATGCCATTTATGTAGGGGGAGATGCAGTTCCACATAGAGACCCTCAGTGGGATTACCAGAAGGGTTCCCAAGAACTTGAACATAGAAATTACATGCTAAGTTGTTTAATAGAAAGTATGAAAAGCTGTGTGATTAAGCCAGTTAATTATGACAAGGATAGAGAAGTAACTCAGTGGAAGGATGAAAATCCCATTCTGTTTTAGGGCTGCTTGGTTGAGGCACTCAGGAAATATACTAATGTAGACCCAGACACCCCGGAAGGGTGGGCTCTTCTGGGCATGCATTTTATTACTCAGTCTACCCTTGACATTAGGAGGAAGTTACAAAAGGCAGGAATGGGACCCCAAACTCCATGAGCCAACTCTTAAACATGGCCTTTGGAGTTTACAACAATAAGGACAGGGCAGAGGAAGAGGAGAAAACCAAAGGAAATAGCCAAAAAGTGCAATTGTTTGCAGCTGCTTTCAGCCTCCTACTGCTTTTGAGTTGTGCATCCTGAGAAAGTGTTGCAAGAGTGGCTTTGGGATGCCCAGACAAAAGCCAGCTCATGATCCCCTAGGCTGGAATCAGTGTGCCTTCTATAAGCAAGAGGGCCACTGGAGGAAAGACTGCCTCAGTCTCCAAAGGGAGTCTGAGCTTCCCGGACCCCTAATGGCTAAGAGAACAGAGGACTGACAGGGCCCAAGATTCCCTACAGCTTCCACCAGACACCTTGCCATCTCTACAGAAGAGCCTCAGGTAATTCTTGACATGGCAGGTAAAAATATTGAGTTATTGGATATGGGAGCCGCCTTCTCAGTTCTGATCTAGTCCTTGGGGCCGCTGTCTTCCCACTCCTGTACTGTAATGAGGATTGATGACCAGCTAAAAGCCAGGAGATTCACCCATTCCTTTAGTTGCACTGTGGGGAACCATATGTTTTCCCACAGATTTTTGCTTAGTCTTGAGTGCCTTATTCCTTTACTGGGAAGAGACTTACTTTCCCAATAACAGGCTGCAGTTCAATTTGCAGCACCTCAAGAGAAGGCCACAGGCTGGGAAGAGACACCTCTCCTAGCTCTAAGTTCATGTCTTAACACAGATAAAGAAAAGACGTTCCTTCCACCACGTATTACTTCTCAAGTAGACCCGTCTGCTTGTGACATGGAAGTTCCTGGAAGAACTGTAAATGTACTCCCAGTCCAGGTTATTTTGAAACCCAATGTTAATTATCTATGGGAAAAACAATATCCTTTTAAGTGTGGTGTCTCATGCCTGTAATCTCAGCACTTTCGGAGGCCAAGGTGGGCATATCACTGGAAGCTAGGAATTTGAGACCAGCCTGGCCAACAAGGCAAAACCCCATCTCTACTAAAAACACAAAAATTAGCTAGGTATGGTGGCACACATCTGTAATCCCAACTACTCAGAAGGCTGTGGTAGAATTGCTTGAACCCGGAAGGTAGAGGTTGCAGTGAGCCTCGCGCTGCTGCACTCCAGCCTGGATAACAGAGCAAGACTCTGTCTCAAAAAAAAAAAAAAAAAAAAATCCAGTATCCTTTTAGAACTTTGGCTCCGAGGGGCATCCATCCCCTGATAATGAAGTATGGATTACTACAGTCCTATCAGTCCCAATGTAACACCCCCATTTTTCCTGTTAATAAGCCAAATGGGGAATATAAATTTGTCAGGATCTTAGGGCAGTTAGTGAGGCAGTAGTTCCAGTCACCCAATAGTTCCTAATCTTTATACAATAATAACTCAAGTCCCTGAAGATGCTCATTGGTTCATAGTATTCAATTTAAAAGATGTTTTCTTTTACATACCTTTACACCTAGATACCCAATACATTTTTGCATTTGAATGGACTAATCCAGACACTAATGCTGCATCTTAGCTTACCTGGACTGTCCTGTCCCCAAGGTTTTAGGACAGTCCCCGTCTCTTTGGCAAAGCGTTGCAAAAGAGGTAAAGAAATTACAGTTAATTAATGGATCCCTCTTACCATATGTGTATCACCTATTAATTTCCAGCCCTACTAGGGGAAGACTCTGAGAAACATACAATTCAAGTCCTTAATTCTGAAACAAAACAAGGGTATCAGGTATCCCCCCAAAGGCCCAAATTTCTGCCCAAAGGGTCACATATTTGGGACACATGTTCACTCCTGGGACCAGGATCTTGAACCAGGGATGAAAAGAGACTATCCTAGCACTCCAGGTCCCTCAAATTAAGAAGCCTTTTTGAGAATAGCTGGATTCTGCTGGGTTTGGATTCCCAGGTTTGGGCTCATAGCAAAACCACTCTATGAACCTCCAAAAGGGATTGGTCACAAGCCTTTGAATTGGAATGGAACCTGTCAAAAGGCATTCTTAGCCTTAAAAGAAAAGCCAGGGACAGCCCCTGCTTCAGGACTCTCAAACTTAGAAAAACCTTTCACCCTCTATGTGGATGAATAACAAGGGACAGCTTTGGATGTTCTAACTCGAAGGGTCAGGAATTGCCTCAGACCAGTGGCTTATTTCTCTAAACAGCTAGACCAGGTGGCAGCCAGGTGACAAGGACGCTTGAGATCTGTGGCTACCATCACTCTATTGGTGGAAGAAGGCAGTAAGTTTACCTTGGGACAACAAGTAGATGCCATACCACCCCCGCCCCCCGCCACCCCATGAAGTATAGTACAGAGATTCCTAGAGGCAAAAGTACACCAATGGCTAACAAGGGGCCAGTTACTTAAATATCAGGCTCTTCTGCTTGACACCCTAGATGTTACCCTTAAAGTATGCTGATTTTTAAGCCCTGCTACTCTGTTGCTGGACCTCACGTCCGAAGAAACAGATCCCCAACTCATTGACTCCTGGGTGGAAACCATGGAAGAGATCTACTCTAGAAGGCCCAAACTTGAAGACAAGCTCTTGTCTAACCTGAGTGTTGAGTGGTTTAGGATGGAAATAGCTTTATTCATGAAGGAGTAAGAAAGGAAAGTTAGCTAACAAGAAGTCACTGAGGCCAAGGGTTTACCTTCTCAGACTCTGCTCAAAAAGCAGAATTAGCTGCTTTAATCAGGGCCTTCCAACTGTGTAAAGACTTAAGGCTGGGTGTGGTGGCTCACGCCTGTAATCCCAGCACTTTGGCAGGCTGAGGTGGGTGGATCACCTGAGGTTGGGAGTTCGAGACCAGCCTGGCCAACATGGTGAAATCCCGTCTCTACTAAAAATACAAAAATTATCCGGGTATGGTGGTGGGTGTCTGTAATCACAGCTACATGGGAGGCTGGGCCATGATAATCACTTGAACCTGAGAGGCAGAGTTTGCAGTGAGCCGAGATCATGCCACTGCACTCCAGCCTGGGAGACAGAGCAAGACTCCGTTTCAAAAAGAGGAAAAAAAAAAAAACCCTCAAGAGTCAATGTGTTTACTGACACTAAATATGGGCTCCTGTTGCTTCATGCTCATGCAGCCATAGGGAAGGAAAGGGGAATATCATGAGCCAAGGGATCCCCCATACAACTTTTCTTGGATCTTGGAACTTTTAGGTGCTGTCCAACTCCCAAAGAAATAACAAGTATTCACTGCAGGGGACACCAGAGGGAGATACTGATCTTATTAGAGGAAATTCCCTGGTGGAAAGAGCAACTAAGGCCACAGCTAAGGAAACCCTGGTATTTCATGCTGCTGCGCTACTACCAGGTATTCCATCAATGTCAGTGGAACCATACTATACCCCTAAGGAAATTAAAGGGACTGAGTAAAAGGCTTCCAATGAGACCCCTCTGGATGGTTGCTAGAAAAGAACAAACTCCATTCCTGAGGCTGACAAATGGGAAATAATTAAATTTTTCATGATTCCTCACATTTGGGACAGGATTTTCCATTCAAATTAGTTTCCTAAATATTCTTGGGGAAGGGACTGTTCCAAACTATGAAAAGATATACCAGTCAGGAAGCCACCCCATACCCCAATCCCTGCTTAAACCTGTACAACACCAAGGAACATACCATGGCAAAGACTGGCAGACAGATTTAACCCAGATGCCACCTTACAGGGGACTACAATATTTGCTAGTATTTATAGACACTTTCACCAGGTGGATAGAAGCTTTCCCCACAAGGACAGGAAAATTATTGGAAGTGTCTAAATTCTTATTAAACAAATCATCCCAAGATTTGGATTACCAAAAGGTTTGCAAGGGGATAACTGACCTCCCTTTCCAGCTAAGGTGACCCAGTGAGGTAATGCCTCAGCCTTAAGCGTTACCTATCTTCACTCCTCATGGAGATCTCAATCTTCAGATAACATAGAAAGCCAGTCATGACATTAGCAAAACTCTTTCAGGGGACCTCAGAGGCCTGAGTTTTTCTCCTACTCATAGCCCTTTTGCATGTAAGGATGGCTCCAAAGGGAACTTTAAAGCTTAGTCCATTTGAAATGACTTATGGAAGGCCCCCCATTTTTTTTTAACTTGATCAACACCACAGTATATTTGTAAGCATGTTATATGTGTCAATAATGAAATTGACAACAGTTTATAGATTTCATTGTATAATATTAACATCCTAACAGAAAATGATCCACTGTACTCATTTACAGTTTGGTATTTTAAAATCCTTAAGTACAAATTGTATTTGAAACACCGAACACAAAAAAGAAACATGAATGACAGAGAAAACTGAAAACATCAAGTAAAAGAAACCAGTATTCTGCCTCCCCAAAAATATAAAATCATCTGATTACATAATTTAAAAAAGAAATAAAGGAAATCAGATGATCATATTTTTTAATGATATAAAGTTGCATTTCTTCAAACCCATTTTAGATGTGAAATTGTACAATGTTAAATTCTATGTCTTTTTTGTTATTTGTTCTTTTTTTCTCTTGGTTTCTAAAGAATGTTTAAATTACATTAAGGAAGTGGGGAAAGAAAGGAAGGAACATGGCAAAAAGCCAAATGAAATTAACTATTTGGAAAATAATTGGATATAAATTTTTCATGAGTCTTTTTTTGGCAAATAACAAAGTCTGCATTTTAAATTTATGTTTTTGTTGAAATGGATGAATACTTGTAAGATTTAAGAGATTACATGAGTTAATGTGTAAGTAAAACGAATACAAATTCACAAAGCAAAGTGTAAACATCAGCTTTTCACATTTTGGTAAAAGCTCTAAAAATGCACTCTCCCTCCTTGAGAGTATGAGAGGTCTTCAGCTCAGAATCAGATGGTTACTCTTGCCTCATTCAACACAAGAAACCTGAGGGAACCCCATGGTTTTTCAGTACTTTCCCTAAAATTCATGATCACTATTAGGTTCCATTTCTTCTTCCTTTATCTCTCAAAAGAAATATAGCAGCAAATCACTCCCATATTTTAAGCTTTAAATTCACCAACAACTGGGCTCACTGCCAACAACTACAAATGTTCAATTCTTTATTAGTGTACATGTCATTGCTGTTGGTTTAGATGGTTAATATAGGAATAAAGAAAATAACTACAGTTCATTCAAACAAAGGAAATTAAAATGAGATTAAAGAGCCCTGATTTAAAAAAATACAACTTTCATCTGAAAAACCGTAAAAGTTGCATACATACATACCTAATGGCACTAGGAATGTACAATATCAATTATTAGAAAAATAAGTGAGTGACTCACAGTCATAAGAAATTTTTTAATATTAGTATTTTTTCTTTTATAGACAAACATAACATACACATGGTTTCTACCTTCTATAAGACAAGGTAGAAAACTGACCATTACTGCATTTACCTCAAACACAGCACTGACTGTGCCACAGATAACATGGTCCAAAATATTCAATTCTATAGATAGGCCATGGTAGTGGATGTGTGGTTAAGTTTTAGGAAAGGCATATATTTCCAGAAGTAAGTATGTTAAATACACAAATGTCTATAAATAACAAAAAGTTATCAGCAAAAACACTTAGGTTATAACATTCCCAAACGTTCTAACATTTTAAGTGTTTTAGATATATGTTGTCGACCAGTTTGTTCGGTTACAGTTTCAAACCAGCAAACCATTACCCTATAAAAGGAGCTAAACTGAACTGTAATACTACACAAACTTCCCAAGGAAGGTAACTTGAAAGGTCTAAAAATTGATTCCAATTATTCTAATTAACATTTGAGATGCTAAAAGAATCAATGACTCAAGAAATACTTTGAAGTAATTCCATTTTTCTTTATCATTTTCTAAAAAAGTATTCACATAAATTTAAGATCCAGATTGCTTAAGAGTATGTCTTCAAAGTAGGTTTATCACTAAAGCATTCTGATCCAAAGACATAGTCTTAATGCTTCTAATATGTAATTCTAACCTAAAATCACAATCCTTGGTTTGAAAACATCAAAGGTAAGAAACAAAAAAATAAATCAGGGTGAAAATGTGCAGCAGCTATAGCTACAAGAGTGGAAAATAAATTCTACTTTTTCCATAAAGACTCTGTGAAAATATAAAGCCCAAAGTCAGTGACAACAGAAGTCCACATATAAATGGTGTTTAAAAATAGAAAGTTTTCTAAAGCTTCTCATGAAATGTCAATGAATAGTCATAATCTGAGTTAAGACCTTATAAATCAAGGTTAAGTTATACATAACTATGCTGATTTACATACCTTCTACAATGTCCAACTGACATACATAATTTAGACACCCTTAGGAATTCATAATGCCCTATCATATCATCTCTCAATACTGGATGTTTACTGTTTTATAGTTTTACTACTTTAAGTACCAAGAAGCCTTTTTAGAGGAAGAGTTCCATCTCTTCCCTTGATCCCCCAAAGTATAGGTAACAAAATAAAAAATTAAACAAGATTTATGTCTGATAAACTAACATATAAAATTACCATCGCAATTTTCATAGTGATTGCTTATAAACATAATAGTCATCATAAAACCTATAAAGTATATACTTAGTTTTATAAAAGAAATGTAGATTATCTCAAGGTAAAAAATACAGTGCTGGCTGCTAAAAAGCACTTTGTTGCAATAAGATGTGCAATAATGAGCAAAACTTCAGAAAACATGAATATGTTCCTCAAACTTTTAATATTAGTTAAGCAAGAATTGTTCCACAGCAGCAGGATGCTTTTTAGTGGCTGACACTATAAAGCTAACGTTAAGAAAGAAAAAAGGCAGAAAGTGTGAGCAACAAACAGTGTAGCCACATTATTGCAAATGGAGATTAGCAATAAGAAGTGAGGAAGGTGACCATCTACTCCCTTCTGATAAGACACCATCTTTAAATATTAAGTTTTTTTGCAGGAAGTGGAACACCCATGTCAGCATACGATGACTGTGAAAGCAAACTTGAAAAACTGGGCTCTGTGTGAATATCCAATGTTGAAGCACCTTCTTGGAATGAGTGAACAAAGTTAAGGACTTGCAGAGAGAGTTTTCTACTGGAATGTAAGAGGTTTTGAAGGCTCTCTTTTCTGCAAAGGCCATGTGTAGCAATTTTCCTATAAACTTTCCGGTTTAATTCGGAACTGAACAGTGGAATTCCAAAGCACAGCTCGAGAGGAACCCAATCTGCTTCTGTTGTGGCACCAGAGGTTTGCTTTGTTTCTGAATCTATAGCTGCTTCTCCAATGACCATTTCAAATGACTCTGTACTCCCATTTACATCTGAGCCAGAAGCTAAATCAGGTTCTTCTCTCTCATCAGAAGCATCACTGAGTTCTCTATTTGCCAGTTGGCTGGAAGCATTCAACGTGGTGACATATCCGCAGAGATGTTGTAAGTCCACTCTGTTCCTTAGTATCTGCAATGCTTTATGAACACCCATATTGACATGAGTGAACTCTCCTTGTAGTTCTGTTTCATCAAATGGAAATGGGACATGGACAGTTTCTCCTATCCCATGCAGACCATGCCCCTGAATTAAAACTGCAGAATGTGTTAAAGCATCATTCAACATCGTGAGCACATATGAGGTAGGAACTACTCCAGGATCATGACCCCAAGATGTTATTAGCAATCGATCATAACTCTGAAATATATCTGGCAGTTTTCGAGGTCTGGTACCTTTGGACAATAAAAGGGATGGTGGTCCTTGTCCAGTGATATGATAAATGTACAGTTTAAACCAACAGAGCTGACTTCTGGGATAGCTGGTCCAATATGCTGAGGGGTGCAGCTGCTGACAGGCAGGATTTCATTGGTGAGGAGAACCATGGAAACAAGCAGCATGTAATTTTTGTTTAGAACTCTGCTGCAAGTTGCAGGGTCCAGACCAAGAAGGCTTTCACAGCATAAGAGATCCAGAGGAAAACCATAATTGGGTTGGTCTGGCTGTGCAGTTTGCACAACTAGATCTTTGTTATGAGGCAGAAACAGTATTGTTTCTCACAGTAAGTGCATGATCAAAATATCTCTGTGCTTCTCCTTCACCAGTGCTCTGAACTGGTGAAAAATATCCCATCATTAAGAAGGCAGTAAGAGTGGAGTCAAACAGGAATGCAATGCACTTTGTGTGTCCTGTAGACAGACTCAGGCTGCTTACACTGGGTGTGTCAGCTGGATCTTCTTGACTATTTGTATCAGTATCAGTTGCCGATGAAGCTTCTTGTATAGGACTCCTACTTTCCCCTCCATCCCATGACAAGAGCATCTTCTGTGGAACTAAGGTATTCTTTAATCTGTTTACGGATGGAACATTCTTCCATGATGAATGAAGTTGATCCAGATTTATTACTTGTCCCTTCTTATGGGCAAAGCCCAGTCAGCAATACATTGAAACAGCATTCTTAACCAGGGATAAGTCAATCTCAAGGACACTTGCAAGCTCTGCCACATTTGTGTGCTCATCTATTGAAACAAGTATCTTATAGAGCAGAGTTTCAAAATAATCAAAATAAGCACTCAATTCATTACAAAACCTCCAAGAGGTGCAACTGCTATACAACTGTCATCAGACATTGGTACATCCAGATAAACAAATCCTTTGTTACACAAACTATGTACTACATTGTAATCTAGTGATCCAGAGAATTGAGGGCCTGAATCGATGATCTTATCAATAGCACATTTCTCAGGCAAAGTGCATATCCTGATGTCATCTTCTGTGATACATCCAGCCTGCACCACCCACCACGCCTCTGTGGCAATTTCCACTGGCTTTATTGGTAGAAGATCACGGGCTGTTTTCCTTCTGAAGAATTTTTTTGATGATCTACACTGAATCATAAGATCAATATACTGGTTTCTTCCTATGCCAAGAAGCCTTAGACAGTCAGCAGCAGTAAAATTGGGCAATGAATCATGACTTTTCTCACTGTTCATAATATCCTCCGTAATCCCAGTGTAATATGAAAATGGTGATTTATCCTCAAGCCCTTCACCATAATATCCGATAGATGGTAAGGGTACAGCATGAGATGATCTCGGCTGTACTTTAGCAGTTCCTCATAGTATCTGCGTTCATCTTTCTTGACATGTTTAAGTTATTTCTGTATCGTAACTGATTGCAGATACTGTACAGGACAACCTGATTTTCATATTCTTTCTGTGAATTTCCAAGACGGCTGGGATTTTCTTTCTCCTCTGCCACTCTGAACAGCAAGACCAATACTTCCTGTATTTCCTCCTTCTCAGCTTTGAAGACAGAGCTCCTCCTCTGAAGACCTCCACGATGAGCCATCTCCAGTTAATGACTGCCTCACGTTGGCTGGCAACTTGTTCCAGGGATAGTTGTGCCGAATGTGGAACTCCACGTCTATGTTCATGATGCCGCCGCCAGGGCCGGCGGCGGGGGCCGCGACCGCGACCCATGCTACGCCTCCCGCCTGCCCGCCCGCAGCCCATCAGCGGAGCGCCGCGGGAGGCCCGGCGCCTCACACTGCAGAAGGCCCGGGCTGCCCCATGGCCTGGGCTCCCGACAGTTAAGCGCGGCCAGGGCCAACCAAGCACTGGGTCGCCTGAGCAGCTCGGAAGGCCCTTTTTAACTTTAGACCTTCTGTTTGATGAAGAGACACATAGATTATCAACTTAGGCCAGGTTCAAAAGGCCCTCCAATCATATGGAAATGAAACGTAACCTCCCACAAGGAAAAGGATTAACTCCCCCATTCAACCAGGAGACTTAGTCTTACTAAAAACTTAGAAAGAAGGATCCCCCAAGAATCAATTACAACCAAAATGGAAAGGGCCCCTATCAGGCATTATTAAGCACTCCCACTGCTGTTAAACTCCAAAGTTAATTTTTTTTTTTTTTATGAAGTCTTGTTCTGTCGCCCAGGCTGAAGTACAATGGCTCGATCTCGGCTCACTGCAACCTCCACCTTCTGCGTTCAAGCAATCCTCCTGCCTCAGCCTCCTGAGTAGCTGGGATTACAGGCACATGCCACCATACTTGGCTAATTTTTTTTTTTTTTTGTATTTTTAGTAGAAATGAGGTTTCACCATGTTGGCCAGGCTGCTCTCAAACGCCTGACCTTGTGAAATGCCTGCCTCAGCCTCCCAAAGTGCTGGGAATACAGGCATGAACCACCGTGCCCAACCTCAAAGATTCTTATGAGTCCTCACAGATGTCAGAGAAAGATGCCATGACCTATACTTGCAAACTCCCAGAAGACTTAAAGCTATTGTTTTGCAAGTGCACAGATAAATATTAATAACATGATGCTGTGGATGAGCATGAAAGTTTTTCTCTTACTCCTAATTATAATGTTTTCTCTCTTACTGCTTTGCCCTGCTGATGGAATTCAATAATGGAATCCCTACCAGCAGACACTTGGTTTTTACCCTTCCTAGGACCTTTAACAGATATCTTGTTATTACTAATCTTTGGTCCTTGCTTGTTTAACCTCCTTGTAAAGTTTGTGTCTTCTAGATTACAATAATTCTATGTAAAGATGATGCTGGCACAAGGCTTTCAACCCATCCCTTCTTCTGACCCAGAAAATAAAGACATCCTGCCTTTGGGCCTTTTAGAACAGGTATCCAGAGAATTTACTTCTCCAATGCTAGGCAGGATCTATGCCCATAATATCAGCAGGAAGCAGTTACAGAAGATGAACCTCCACCCTTCTGCAAGCCCCTTAAGATTAAGGAGAAGTATATAATCTCTGATGGGGAAAAGAGGTAGGAGACCAGAAGGACTTGTTTTGCAGTCACAATCCCATTGAATAGAGCAGGATCTGGTCAAAACAGGGTGCCATGAAGAAGCCTGCTGAAACCAGCAGATGATGATGAAAGTGACCTCTAGTTGCCCTCACTGCTTATGAGCATAAAGACACTACTACTGGGACCATGGCCAGTTTACAAATGTCATGGCAACACACCTTGGCAATGGCCTGGAAGTTACTTTATATGGTTCTGAAAACTCCCTGCCCCTTTTCCAGAAAGTTCTGAATAACCTACCTCTTAATTGGCATGTAATTAAAAGTGGGTCTAAATACAACTAGCTAGCAGCCCACAGGCACCAACTCTGGGCACACTGCCTATGGGTTAGCCCTGCTCTGCAAAAAGCAGCACCAGTTCAATAAAAGTTGCTTTCTCTCACCAGCGGCTTGCCCTTGAATTCTTTCCTTGGCAAAGCCCAAGGAAACTACAGTCTGGGAGAAATTTCCCAGGCTACAAACCAGTTTTGGGGCTCGCCTGCCCTGCGTCACTATCATTGTTTCCTTGGGTTTCCCAGGAATGTACATGTGTGAGACTGCTGCCCTGCTTATAGATCTGTTTCCCTGCAGGAAACAGGAGTATCTTGCCTGGGGCTTCCAGAGTTGGAGATACATGTAGTTTCATTACTGAGTGCTAATATTTAATTTTGAAATCAATTGATGCAGTCAGACTGGCTGCTATCATTCTGTGGTATACACGTAGTGAACACATGTGTGATTGAGTTTCCTGCTTTTAGCTGGAGCAAGAAAGTTTTATAATTGTGATTTGTACAAAAAAATCATAGGCAAGAGAATGTGTGTAAAATAAACTTTATCGTCAGAGGTTTCTAAATGTTCATCCCTCAGGGAAAATGGACATATGCTGAAGAGCTGATAAGCAGTCTACAGCAGTGTTATTCTAACTTAATCTTGATTCCAAGTCCTTGCCATTTTCCTCTAGCTGCTGTTGACTCCAGTTATACATAGGATGGGGGAAAGGGGATTATCTATGGATCTAGGCATCACTGTCTCTTGGGCAGTTATCACATTTGCAGGCTGAAGGGATGTGATTTCTACAATCAAACTATCCATTTGGAATACAAATCTGGAGTGGCTGTAAAATTTGCTTCTCAGAGATGGAGCTTTCAGATTTGGACTTTCAATTGTTCTGTTGTTTTAGTTTTTCTCGTCAACTGGGGAACTGTTTGTGACTAAGCTTTGTTAAAAGTAGAGAAGAGCTTTTCATAGTTCCAACATTAGTTGTTACCTGAAACAAACAAAAACACACACACACACATACAATGAAACTAATCTTTGGTGAGGTCTTGCTGATACCTAACTGAGGCTAGAGTGAGAGCTAAGTGGTGATACAGGCCAGGTGCAAACTGAGTGCAGCTAAGTGGATAATCTCTGGTAGTGAACTACAGTCTAGAAGAAGATAGTAATAATAGATTGAAAAGAAAGTCTACTGAAATGAACTAGCTGGCCTGTGGTGTAAGACACAGGACCCCAGCCACCTTATGATTCTAAAAGCCTTGCTCAAAGCTGCTGCAGATGAGTTAGCTAGGTCTCTACCACCTCCTCAGCATCAACTGACTCTCCATAATACTCCTCTGGAGAGAAATAAAGATCTTTCACACCTCCCAGGAAGGGATTTGCTTAGCCTCAAATATGCACATTCAAAAATAGCTTGTCATAAGAAAGAGAGGATAGTTTGCAGAGAAAAAGCCCTCCTAAGTCCACATCCTATTCCTTTTAAATAAGAGAGTGGTGCCAAGGGAAGAGCCCTAGAATGTCAAAGCCAACAGGGTGCTCAGATACCACCCAAGTACAGGTCCATATTTGGCCATAAGGAGACAATGGTGTCAAGAGGCTTAGGCCATATGATCTCTAGGTGAAAAACCTGGGCTGAGAATCGAGGCCTCAAATCTTTTCCACTACATCACAGAGTTTAGGAGCAGTTAGAGGGAAGGCTTCAATCTGGAGAACACTAACAGGCTTTAGAGATTATTGGGTCATGGTGGCTGGGGCAGAAATAAGGATTCACAGAAAAATGTTTATAGTCGATGTTCTTTTACAGTAAATGTTCTTTTGGGATTTTGCTTGATAAAAAGCCTGAGCAAAAGTGAAAAAATTTTTTTCTTTTTTCCTCCTTTCTTTTTCTTTTTCTTTCTTTTTTATTTTGAGACAGTTTTGCTCTTGTTGCCCAGGCTGGAGTCCAATGGTGCAATCTCGGCTCACCACAACCTCCACCCCCAGGGTTCAAGCAATTCTCCTGCCTCAGCCTCCCAAGTAGCTGTGATTACAGGCATACACCACCATGCCCAGCTATTTTTTTTTTTTTTTTTTTTTTTGGTAGAGACAGGGTTCCTCCATGTTGGTCAGGCTGGTTTCAAACTCTTGACCTCAGGTGAACCTCCCAAAGTGCTGGGATTACAGGCACAAGCCACCACACCTGACCAAAAGTAAAAATTTTCTAATTGCACTTCTGAACAAATTATGGTTGTGAAATCAATATAGTGGACTGCTTACTACTACAGGCTTTATTTAAACACTAGGTAGGGTGGATTACACATAGTAAAAGATTTTTTAAAAACTAATCACAAAGAATTGTATATTTCTCACTGCATCTTGTGGTCAGAAAAGTTTGAGAAACTGCTCCACATAGGCAAATTATTGGTTCAATCTATCCATCTACCTCTTTTTCTCTTCTCTTTTTTTCCATGCTATGCAACCAAGACCATGGAGAGAGGAAGGCAAATTCCATCAATGGGTGGGGTTAAGCCTTTTCTATGAGGTAGCTGCACATTTGGGACACTTCTATGCTGGCGACTTGACATTCTAGTAGATAGATGGTCCTTTTCATCTTTAGCCACATGTTAAAATTACTTGGGGGCTTTTTAAGACTACTAGTGTCTTCCACCCACCTGGAAGCATTTAAATCAGAATCTCTATGTGTAGAGTCCAGGCACTTGTGTTAGTTAAAACCTCACCAGGCTTTATAATATGACAGAATGGTTTAAAGCTACTGAGTAGACCCACCCTATTTCCCACCATTCTCTTTGTTTCTCTTTCACCATAGGCTTCTTTCCCATGAGAAAGTAAAGATTTTTGTCTCTCTTTTCACAGTCTCAAGTAAATCAGTATCTTTCTCAATTGGACTTCCAAGGCAAAGATTTCTTTCCATTTATCTATCTGGATTTTTACAAAGTTGGCCTCTGGATTCCCTTTTCCCAAAGCTAATTCACCACAAGGCACCCCTGAAGCCAAGGAGCTGGACTTTCATACACCTGCACCTGTCAATCATGGGTAAATACTTTGCAGGCAGGGTTGCTGGGTGCTGTGGAATTGACATAAACTCCCAGGTATTGCCAGCTCTGAGCCTCAGGCAAGCTTGTGACTAAGTGACTCCAGTAGTCTGAGGACAGTCCTTACTCAGAAGGGTCTTTGGAAGCAAAAACAAACATAGGCAGGAGAGGGTAGAAAAAAAAATCCCATGTGATCTTGGCTTATACCTAACAGAACTTGTGGAAGAATGGATATTAAGGTGGGTATTGTACACAGCAGATCTTAGTAAATACCAAGTCTGGAGTTTAAGGGATAGACTGAAGAGATTTTGCAGGTTTGTAAACATTTTTGCCAATTTGAACATACTTTTGTTTGTGTTTGGTTTTTCTCCTCAGTGGTAAGAGCTAGGCACAATAAGGTAGCTAGGATATTATAATTTCAATCAATAAATTTGTATTTTGCCAAGGACCAAGATGAACTATGACGATTTCAATTTTTTAGTACTTCATTTTCATTGGTTTGAAAATTAGGACTTTTGCTCCTTTTTTGGCTTATGGCACCTTTTTGGTTTTCACACTTTCTCAAAGACCAGTAACTTAGAATCTAAATTATGATTGCTTATTCTTTCAGTACTCTAGGGGAAAGTTGATTTAATCTTGACAAAATGTATTCAATTAAAATAATTGTTTTCTTATTTCTTTCTTTCTTGTTTTTTTTTTTTTTTTTTTTGAGATGGAGCCTTGCTCTGTCACCCTGGCTAGAATGCATTGGCGCAATCTTGGCTCGCTGCAACCTCTGCCTCCCAGGTTGAAGTGATTCTCCTGCCTCAGCCTCCTGAGTAGCTGGGACTACAGGCACGTGCCGCCACGCCCAGCTAATTTTTGTATTTTTATTAGAGACGGCGTTTCACCATTTTGTTCTCTTAAATCTTTTCACCTTTTAAGTTTGTCCTTCTCTTCTCCAATTTGCAATAGTGGAGTGTGGCTTGCACCAAAATACTATATTTCTTAGAGCTACTTATTCCTGGAGCCTGGCGGTCTGGGGGCCTGGAGGAGGTGCATCTAGAAATCAGCCCTCTCTAAGTTGAGAATAACTATGAGAATTGTGGGTTATAAGGTTTTGAGCAGTTCTGGCCTCCCCGTCCTCTTTTGTTTCTACAGTGGAGTGTGACAAGAGAAGGGACCCATCTGAGAGTGACTTCATATTGTGGCCTTTCTCCGCTTACCTCTGGAAATTTGATTCAGGCAAGTCGGGGGAGTCTCCGGTATTCTCTGAGAACTCTGTTTTCATTGTACAGCTGGAAAATGGAATCTATGATCTGCCTGTAGAGGTTAGAGGTGCATCCTGTTCCAGGAAATAATTACAATTTAGGCAAGTTATACATGTTTGCTTCAGAGAATGCTTTCTGCACATTTCGTGTTCTTCCTCTCTGTCTTAGCCTAGGGAGAAAACCGTGGGGACTCAGGGCAGGAACTTTAGTGCCATGGGGCAGAAGCTTAATTTTCTCATGATTCTCAACAAATGCCAGCACATCACAAGTATTATCATGTCCAATGGCTGCAATATGAAGGAGGCTTTTCTGAAATATTTGCAGCTTTGGTATGGGAGGGGACCTGCTTATGGTTCTTCTGGCCCAGCACAATATTATGAAATGATGGCCTCTGTGTGAGAACAATCTAAGAGGAGGGGGGTTGGAGAGAACCACCTTGGGGTGGTAGAATGAAGAGTCACCAAGACATAAGGGAAGCTGATGAGGATGGCAGCAGAGGAGACTCTCATTCTGCTACGTGAGGTGCTCAGAAACCTGGGTTCTACTGAATGCCAATCACATAAGAAGCAGAGAGACAGCAGGCAGTGTACAGCAGCAGACAGAAGACAGCAGACAGTCTAGGAATCACAAGAATGATTTTAGAGGTAGATACTTCTAAGATGGAGGCCAACCTTTAAGCCTATTTATTTACCTATAAATAGGAATGATAGTAGCTGCCCTACCTCTCTAGCTGGGACATTTGTAATGAATAAGTGGAGTAAAGTATGTCAAAGTGCTTGAAATCTATAAAACTGCCCCAGTCACATGCCTTTAGAAAAATACATATTGCCAGAAGCAGGCCGACTTGGGCCTCTCCTACCATTTTCTTCATCAAAGCTGCTGAGATGACGTTCTAGCTTTTCTCACAGGCAGTTGTTGATGAAAAGGGTCTCCTTCAGGTGCTGCTGCTGGTTCTAGATCTCATCTTCTGCAGCCATTCCACCAGGACATGGAATGAGATGGGAAATGAAGAGTGCCAATCACTAAAGGGGTAGTCAGGGGCCTCTCATCAAGATCCCTGCCTTTCGCCATTCTTTTGCCAACTTCATCTTCTCATCAGGGAACATAAGGCAACTTTCTTTAAGATCTTTTAAGGTTTCAAACAAAGCATGGCCAAGTACTAAGCAAACTCAACAGGGATGCCTCCCACATGGAGATATGGGAAGTATAAGGCAGGTTGACAGGAGGTGGGAAAACACTGAAGGTCTCTGAGTAGGGCTTTTCTAGCACTAGGAAAGGTATGACCACCTCCTTGAGGTGACTTATAGGTACTAGGGAATGTTTTCCTCTCTACAAAATCTCTCTCCTGAATATCTTTTTTTGTTGTTGTTGTTTTTTGACAGAGTCTCATTCTGTCACTCAAGCTGGAGAGCAGAGGCACCATCTTGGCTCACTGTAACTTCTGTCTCCCAGGTTCAAAGGATTCTCATGCTTCAGCCTCCTGAGTGGCTGAGACTGAAGGCGTGCACCGGTATGCTTGGCAAATTTTTGCAGTTTTGGTAGAGACGGAGTTTCAGCATGTTGGCCTGGCTGGTCTTGAACTCCTGACCTCAAGTGATCCACACACCTAGGCCTCCCAAAGGGCCAGGATTATAGGTGTGCCATGCCTGGCCCTGAACATCTTTAACAGATGGTAAAGACCTTCTTCTGCACCTTATTGTGAAATTGGAGAGAGAAATAGGATGCCTTTGTCAGAGGTTGGTATGAGTCATAAAAGCCACATACTTACACCCATCACTGACAAAATGACAAGACTAATATGGTTTATATTACTATGAAAGCTCAATGAGTGAATTAATATAATCTCTTTCTATTGTGTAGAAGAGCATATAAAGCATATAGTCCCCTAACAATCCAAACTTTTGCCCCAAACTAAAGGCAAACATTCAAGTAAGGGAGAGGAGATTTAGGTCAAGGTTTAATCTATACTCACACCAGTGAGACTACCAACCCAAAGGGCTCTTATATACCTAATGAAGCTCCAATGGCTAGCGTGGAGTTATTCTGGGAAGAGGGCATGCTGGTGGCATTGCTCTTAGATTCAGCCTTTTCTCCAGCAGATAGCCTCGTTGTTTATTTAGATTGAATTACAACATTGAGACTAAACTAACAGAGATCTTGAAAATACCTTGGTGTTGCACAAAGATTGAGAACCCTGGCTATTTACCAAAGAGTTGCCAAGATCAAAGTCTTGTCTTTATGGAAATCCCCTGATATTCTAGTAGTCAGATGGAACCTTATGGGAAAGCAAGCACCTGAGGGGAGATGGAGACTGGAGCTCGAAACCCAGGAACCATTATAATTGCACCTCCAAACATATAGACAAGCCTGCCAACATTCTTGGGATGGCTAGAACAGCTTGGGAAAACTGTTCAGGAACTATAATTATCAAGAATATTTCAGGAAGGCTCATGTCTGTAATCCAAGCCCTTTGGGAGGCAGGGGTGGGTGAATTGCTTGAGCTCAGGAGTTGGAGGCCAGCCTGGGCAACAAGGCAAGACCCTGTCTCTACCAAAAAGGCAAAAATATAGCCAGGAGTAGTGGCATGCATCTGTGGTCTCAGCTACTCAGGAGGCTGAGACGGGAGGGTCATTTGAACCCAGGTTGTAGGTTGTGGTGAGCCAAGATCATGACACTGCACTCCAGCCTGGGTGACAGAACAAGAGACCCTGTCTCTCTCTCTCTCTCTCTCTCTCTCTCCATATATATATATATATATATTATATATATATTATATATATATATATATATATAATATATATATATATATTATATATATATTTCAGGAAAGATAAGATGTCCCATTTTAAAGAAGGAGATCTGTTAAACAGATTTGTACATGTGTGGCAGTAGTGGCAGAGAGTCTGCCATAATCTCTTCACTTTCTCCATTCTGGCCTGCTTTGAGTATACCAGCTTGCAGATGCCAGTGGGGGCCAGAGGGACTGAGGTGAGGACAGGAATAGAGCAAATTACCTGACCCACCAGGGACCTGTACTCAAGACTTGATCACAGAGCTGTGTTCAGCCTAATCACTTTTTTAAAGTGAATGTTTAGGGCCTGCCTGCAGAGAATAACATCTCAGTTTAGACAGAGGTGGTGAGCATGTAGAATGTAGGAACTACTGAGAGATTGATGGAGCTTTATTTTTCTTATCAAAGGAGAACTCTCTACCTATATCCAGAGCAGAGGGGTCTTCCTGTGCATCAGAGAGGAAGGCATTGCTGCTCGGAAGCTGGTGGGAGTCATGGTGGCTGGAATGAGTCAAATACTGTTCATCTAGTGAGTCCTCCAGGACTTCATCCATTTCTTCCTCCTGGACTTCCTTCCTGAGCCTGGTGGAGTAGGCAAGACAAGGGATTAAACCAAGGTAGCCTGGAACCACAGCTTCATAACTAGCTCTGATCTGAAGCTCATGGAAGAGGCACCAAAACCAAAGGGACCATCATATCAAAGAGGAAGTATACAATCCACTTTTGACTGGGAGTAGAGTGTGCCTAGCATTAGTATAGAAGTGAAAACAGCAAGTGATCAGTGCATTGACCTCATAACACACAGATAAGGCAGCAGACTCAACAAATACTCTAAAATACACTCAGGGCACACAGGACACAGAGACCCATACTATTGGCTTCAAAATGCTGTGGCCAAATTTTATTTAATATGATGTGGAGTGGTCCATTGAATACTGGCTCTTGAGACAATGCAACCTCCCAGGGCTTTTGCAGATTTTAGACCCCTAGCTCTAAATACTTGGTATGGTTTCAATTTAGTTTTCAAGGTAAATTTCTGGCTATAAAATATCTGCCAACATAATTCAGGACAACTGTGCAGAAACCAGATAGGTATCTCACTTGTGTTTGTAACCATACAGGTTTTAAAGATACAGAAACCAGGGATCCCTGGTTAGTTTACTTTTTGGTAAGACTGACTAGTTAACTAAGTGTGAGAAATTTCTAGGAACTAGGAACCAATAGAAGAACTGCAAAGAGGACAGAGAACCATTTTTAAAAGGACACATTGTAAAATCAGTCAACAAAAAAAGGAACAATCAGCAGTTTCTGCTTTTTCTAGATCTGGGACCTTTAACCTCTTGAGTCCTTGCTTCTGGAATTCTCTCTAGACTTGGTCAGTCCATTACCAGCCCCTTCATCATTTAGAGTTACCTGGGAGCCAGTGGCTTTTGCCTGTCTTCATTTTTCTTACCATTGTGATTTTCTGCAAACTAAAATTAGAAAGAGCTAGTCAGAAATTAAGCAGGTCCCATTTCACACATTGCACACATGGGCCCTATATGATCAGGGACATAACACTTTACATGTCTGTTCAGAATGCTCTGTGAGAATTATTGCAGGAGGCCTCAGGTTGTGTCTTTAGAGAAGTGGCCTGGCAGGCTTGCCTGAGCCCACTGGACAGGGTGTTCCTGATGTGGTGAATCATCACCATGACGTCAGCTGCCTGAAGCAGAGCAAAAAGTTTAAAATGTCTTTTGTTCCCCAGCTCAAAGAATACTTGCCTGGCTGCCCTTTGGACTTCTCCAGTTGTAACCTTCCTTCCTGCCACAGTCTGGTTGCCAGACCATGACTGTTTGTCCCATTGCTACTCACACACAGAACCTGCTCCAGTCTCTGAGAGGACAAATAGCCCTGTCCTACCTCTACTCCAAAACCAGAGGACTGCCCAGGTGCCTTCAAGTCTGTCCCTGTTGTGCTTCCTCAGATGTTCTTGGAGGTAATTCTTTTTTTTTCTTCTCAGTTTGTTAGTGAGAATTGGGGGTGATTCTATGAAAAATATTCCAGTATAAATCAACTTTTCTAACACCAGCTTCTACTATATACAGTGCCTGAACTAACGCCTAAAGATTTGGACAGTTTATTGGGACCCAAAAATAAATAAATAACCCTGAAAGAGAAATACACTCATGAACATTAAGATACTACTTCAACTGATCTGTACAGCAGCCATGGAATTATGATTTGACCCACTTTACAAATGAAGAAACAGAAATTCAAGAAGGATCAATCACTTGCACAAAGTTAGTGAATATAGTGCTGAGACTAGAGCCTAGGTAATGCTGATTCTTAGCCCATGGGTCTTCCCATTCTAACAAGCTGCCTTCTGTCATCTCTTCTTTCTGACCACAAAGATGGAATGGAGACTTCTGCTTCTGGCCAAGTTGGAGTAATAGGGACCATATTTGTCCTCCACCTTAAACAACTAAGAAATTGGAAAAAGTATTTTAAACTCTAGCTTCAACATTGGATATAGTGCAGTACTGTAATAAATAAAAGTGGTGAGCCCTGTGATTGCTCCAGTTTGCTGCCTGAGATTGTCAACTGTAGAGCAGGGAGGGAGGACCCAGGCAGAGCCTGGTAGTAAGTTTGAAGAAGTCAGGGTGGCTAGACATCACAGGACAGACTAGAGAATAGGTTGCTGCACAGATAGAATGCCTTGGATATCTGTCTTCAATCTCCAGCTAAGTATTGATTAGTACATGTATTTGAGGAAATTATGCAAAGCAGGGCAAAGAACTTCCCAAAAGGAATAATCTCTGTAGCTCACACATAGCTTGCAACACTTGGTGTTTCCATCAGCTAGAGTGAAAATCCCTTTTAATAGAGGGAGCATTGGTTAGAACAGGAGTCCCCAACCCCCAGCACTGGTCCATGGCCTGTCAGGAATGGGGCCACACAGCAGAAGGGGAGCAGCCAGCGAGAAAGCATTACCACCTGTGCTCAGCCTTCTGTCAGATCAGCGATGACATTAGATTAGCATTGGAGCACAAACCCTATTGTGAACTGTACATGCCAGGGATCTAGGTTGCATGCTCCTTATGAGACTCTAACTAGTGCCTGATGATCTGAGGTGGAACAGTTTCATACTGAAACCACCCAATTCCCAATCCCTACCACCCTACCCCCACCTTGTCTGTGGAAAAATTGTCTTTCATGCAACCAGTCCCTGGTGCCAAATCTGTGGGAGATCACTGACTTAGAATCTTCAAAAGATTACTGCCCCCAATGTAAACTATGGACTTTGTGTGATAATGACATGTCAATGTAAGTTCATCAACTGTAACAAATGTGCCATTCTGGAGAGAGATGTTGAGAGTCTAGGAGGCTATGCATGTGTGGAGGCAGGGGGTATATGGGAACTTTGTGTACTTCCTGCTCAATTTTGCTGTGAATCTGAAACTACTCTAAAAAATAAGGTCTATTTTCTTAAAAGTCATATTGCCTCCATAGTGGGAAAAAAATAGCCATTGACTAATAGCTGCTATTATCCTGCCTAAAAAAATTAAAAAGCCAGCTTGAAAAGATGAAAATTGTTTTTAAGTAACTTTATTGTATACCAAAACAAAGCTAAAAGAATTTTAACACAAAATGCAAAAAAGTCCAGCACTCAGTAAGTTACAATTTGCAATGTCTAACCCCAAATCAAATAATGTTAGGAATGCAGAGAGACAGAAAACTATAATCCATGATAAGAAGGGAAAAAAAATCAATCTACTTAGACTGACTTAGAAAGGACACACCAGGTGAGAATTAAAATACAATAGAAAGGACACAGATGACAGAATCTGTAGACAAGCACATTGAAACAAATATAACTGTATTCCTGGTATTAAAGAAGCTAGGCCGGTGTGGTGGCTCATGCTTGTAATCCCAGCACTTTGCAAGGCCAAGGCAGGTGGGTCACCTGAGGTCAGGAGTTCGAGATCAGCCTGGCCAATGTGGTGAAACCCTGTCTCTCTGAAAAATATGAAAATTAGCTGGGTGTGAAGGCACTTGCCTGTAATCCCAGCTACTCAGGAGACTGAGGCACAGGAATCACTTGAACCCAGGAGGTGAAGGTTGCAGTGAGCTGATAACTCACCACTGCACTTCAGCCTGGTTAGCAGAGTTTGACTCTGTCTCAAAAAATAGAATAAAATAAAATAAATAAGCTAGAGGAAAATATGAAATGATGAAGAGTTACATAGAAGACCTTAAAACAAGACATAAATTAAATTTAGAAGAAAAATAAAGTTTGAGATGAAAATACACTGGATAGGATTAACAGCAGATTAGATGCTGCTAAAGAAAGATTAATCAATTCCAAGACATGGAAAGAGAAAGAAACAAATAGAGAAAAAAAAAGATACAACAAAAATGAACAGACCATTAGTCAGCTGTGGTAAAATTTCAAAGCAGCTAATACAAATATAACTGGAGTCTTTGAAGGAGAGGATAGAGAGAAAGAATAGAAAATACATTATATATATTTGGTATATATATGCCAAATATAATATATTGTATATGCCATAGATAAGACATATATGTCTTTATTATTCAAATTTGATGAGAACTATAAATATGCAGAAACTAAATAAAGCATAAACTATAAACATGCAAGAAACTAAATAAAGTAAAACAATATGTAAAAGATAAAATTATACAAGGTCTTATCTTAATCAAACTGCTTCAAACCAGTGATAAACAGAAAAGTTCAAAAGCAGCCAGAGAAAAAAGACATATTATGTACAGAGGAACAAAAATAAGAATTATGGCAGACTTCTTGTTGGAAACAATGTAAGCCAGAAGACAGTGGAATATCACTTTCCAAACACTTTTTAAAAACACAAACTGTCAACTAGAATCCTACATCCAGTGAAAATATCTTCCAGAAATGAAGGTGAGTTCTTATGCTCATCAAAATGAAGTAATCCACTATACTCTATCTCTCTTACTGATTGAAACTAAGAACTCTCAGGCCAGGCACAGTGGCTCATATGTGTAATCCCAGCAATTTGGGAGGTCAAAGCAGGTGGATCACTTGAGCTCAGTAGTTGAAGACCAGCCTGGGCAACATGGAGAAACCCTGTCTCTACAAAAAATATGAAAATTAGCCAGGTGTGGTAGCACACACCTGTAGTCCCAGCTACTTGGGAGGCTGAGGTGGGAGGATTGCTTGAGCCCAGGAGGCACAGATTGCAGTCAGCCAAGATCGTGTCACTGCACTCCAGCTTTGGTAAGAGAGCAAGACTCTGTCTCAAAATAAAAAACAATACTCAGAACTCTTGAAATAATATGAAAAGTGACTACCTGAGTGCTCCAAAGAGGAAGCAATAGAATGCAGATTAAGGACCATAGTCAAAACTAAAATAAAATCTACAATGGAGATAACTTTGCATTTTTTCTCCCCACTTTGGAGCACTTGGGAGGAGCTAAGGGTCTTCAGAGACTGTAGCCAACTTACCTGTGGCAAGTTTTCTGACAAGGATCTCTGTCAGCTGGCTTCCTTGCACCATTTGCTCACAGAATCTCTGTCTCTAGTAGGCAATGCCAGTGTTCCTGAGAAGGCCCTCAAAATACTTGACTGTGTTCTTCACATTCTGGGTGAAAAGGTAGCAGACACCTCTCCCTTCCTGTATCTTCTGTCGTAAGTGGGTCAGTTCTTCAGCCTGAGCCTGAATTAAGGGATCATGTATCCTAAGGTGGGAAAGAAGAGTAAAATGTAAGAGGGAATGTAGTGAATAATAGGTTACAGAAGTTTCAGAGGAGAGATCTCTTAGAATCCCTGTAAGGAACTCCCAAGTTGAATTCTTTTTCTTTTTTTTTGAGACAGAGTCTCGAGTGAGAGTTGTCACTCAGGCTGGAGTGCAGTGACATGATCTCGGTTCACTGCAACCTCTGCCTCCCAGGTTCAAGCAATTCTTTTGCCTCAGCCTTCCAAGTAGCTCAGACTACAGGTGCCCACCACTATGCCAGGATAATTTATATATTTTTTGTAGAGATGGGGTTTTGCCATGTTGGCCATGCTAGTCTCGAACTCCTGACCTGAAAAGATTCATGCACCTCAGTGTCCCAAACTTCTGGGATTACAGGCATGAGCCACCACACCTGGCCCAAGATGAATACTTGTACAAGTTGTGTGAATTGCCTGTGGCAGAAGGAATGAAGAAACAGTCTTGGGTTTGTCTGTTATTTTACTAACTTTCCTTCAAAAAGATGCCCCTTTGGTTCCACACTTTAGCCCAAGTACATTTTCATATGCAGTAACTGGCAGAAAAAAAAATGCACGTTCAAAAGTGTTGGGCAGGTATCTCTGGTATTAATTGAAAGTTAAAAAGAAATATAAGTGAAAAGGTCAAGAAGGGCAGTATTCTTTTGAATGACATAAAGATAGACTATAATCAGTAAGAAGGCAGTTAAAACTAAAGTTCTGGCTGGGCGCGGTGGCTCACGGCTGTAATCCCAGCACTTTGGGAGGCTGAGGTAGGCAGATGACCTTAGGTCAGGAGTTTTGAGATCAGCCTGGACAACGTGGCAAAACCCCATCTCCACTAAAAATACAAAAATTAGCTAGCATGGTGGTGTGCACCTATACTCTCAGCTGCTTGGGAGGCTGACCTAGGAGGATCGCTTGAACCTGGGAGGTGGAGGTTGCAGCGAGCTGAGATCACACCACTGCACTCTAGCCTGTGCAAAAGGGTAAGACTCCATCTCAAAAAAAAAAAAAAGAAAAAAGTAAAGTTCTGAGTAGTAATTTAATTACTCTATAGGGATTTCTTTTTTTTCTAATTATTGTTTAAATATTTCTCATGGTGATATGGTTTGGCTGTATGTCCCCACTCAAATCTCATGTTGGATTGTAATCCAACCAGGGACCTGCTGGAAAGCGACTGGATCATCGGGGTGGATTTCCCCCTTGCTGTTCTCACGATAGTGAGTGAGTTCTCATGAGGTCTGGTTGTTTGAAAGTGTAGCACCTCCCTCTTTGTGCTCTCTCTCTCACCTGTTCTGGCCATGTGAAAACCATGCCTCCTTCCCCTTTGACTTCTGCAATGATTGTAAGTTTTCTGAGGCCTGCCCAGAATCAGAAGCCTGTACAGCCCACAGAACCATGAGCTGATTAAACCTCTTTTCTTTATAAATCACTCAGTCTCAGATACATGTTTACAGCAGTGTCAGAATGGAGTAATACACATGGGTTCCAATGTAGAGTGTGAGCTCTGTGAGTCTAAAGACAGTGCCACCTATTACCCAACTCACAGCACCTGGTAGTATGTACACATACAAGTAGTTATTCAGTTAATGTTTAGAACCATGTAATCCCAGAGCTGGACTGAACATTTACAGTCATCTACCCCATCTAATGCTTGAATTTTCTCCCTGCTATTCTTCTAAGTAGTTATCTGCAGGTCCTCTTTCAAACTCTATTCGATAGAGTTACTAGAAAGTGTCAGGGGAAGTAAAGACACATACTGGGGAGAAACAGGGGCCCCAAACCTATCCCCTCTTCAATCAGATATCTCTGCTTTGGTGAGTTTTACACATTTGAGCTCCTATGATTTCATTTCAACAAAGGATTAAAAGAAGTTTCAAATGCTACAATCTACCTTATGTCTGAAACCCTCTAAGGATAGTCAATGCTGGTCTTGAGTGAATTAATAATTCATTTTCCACACAACATCTATCTACCCAATAGCCCTACCAGTTAATACCAGTTAATACTTCACCTAGTATAATACTTTTTAAAAAAGTTTGGAAGAGAAACATTCTTATCATGAAAGGCACTTTGGAAAGTTTGAAAATATCTCTTATAGGAAATGTTAATGACAATCACCACATCTGTAAATGGGAACAAATATAATAATTACAGAAAATAGTTGATTCAGAGTTTTATATGTGTTAGAGATGGTTTCAACTACTTGCAACTGTGCATTTAATCTTCATAACCCTCTAAGGTAGATACTGTCAGTATTTCCATTTTATAAATGAGGTAGCCTAGGTTAATGACATGCAGAAAAGTGCAGTAAATTTGACCAAGGACACACAAATAGAAGCCACGTTGCTAGTATTCCAATGCAGGCAGCTGTCTCCATTTTACTAATATGCTCTTTAATGGAAAACCCTAGAGACCTAACTAGACCATAGCCTCATTGTGTCTTAGTCTAGTTCTGTGCCTGCCTCATACATTTCTGCCCTTCTCCTTGCACAAATTTGCTCTTTGTTCTACCTGCCTGAGCTGCCCCACTTCAAACAGTATTTATACACTTCCCACAGAGGTACCTCCTTACCGGAGCCTTGCAGCTGGCCTCAGCAATTCAGCCAGCTCTCTCTCCTGAAACTGCAGCTCCTCCTCCAGCACAGATTCTATAAGGTCTTTGCACTCTTCACACTCTGAGAAAAGACAGACATGCCTGCATCATGGAAGGCTGGATGTGCTGCTGTGGTCACTGCCTGCAGGGCAGGAGGCAGGGTCTATCTCAAGGATGAAAGTATCCCCGGCACCAGGCTTTACACTGGGATTTCCATATCTTTGTTCCTCAGTCTCTCAACTACTCCCTGTTTTAGAGATGAGGAAAGAAAAGCCCACAGGCCGATAAAGTAACTTGACAAGATGATTCAACTGGAATGAAGCAGTCAGAATTCACATCCCCTGGGGTCTGACTCCACATCTTTTTCTTTTCTTTTCTTTTTCTTTTTTGAGATGGAATCTCACTTTGTTGCCCAGGCTGGAGTGCAGTGGCATCATCTTTGCTCAGTGCACCTCTGATTCCTGGGTTATTCTCCTGCCTCAGCCTCCCAAGTAGCTGAGATTACAAGTGTGCCCCACCACACCCTACTAGTTTTTGTGTTTTCAGTAGAGACAGGGCTTCACCATGTTGGCCAGGCTGCTGTCAAACTCCTGACCTCAAATGATCCACCCACCTTGGCTTCCCAAAGTGCTGGGATTACAGTAATTGAGCCACTGCACCCAGCCATGACTTCAAATCTTAAGGCCAATTCACCAAGCCTTACAGCCTCTTAAGTAAAACATGAACATAAGGGCATGAAATAATGACTTCCTATGTGTTTGGGAAGATACTAAGAACTGTAGGACTGATGGTCCTCCTGTTTCAAGAGTCTCAGTAATCCCAAAATATTTCAAAGATTTAAACATTTATCTGTATACTGCTGTGTAAAACTCTATATAGAGGAGAAAGATCCACATGATATATGGCCAAAAGCTAGTAGGTGGTGTTTTAAAGGGAAAACCAACACATAGTGTTTGTCATGGTACTGTTGCAGTAGGTTTTTAAGAATTATCATCATATGATCATCACCACCATCCAAAGAGGTAGTTCCTACTCTGTTACCATTACAGATGAGAAAACTGAGGGACAGTGATGATAAGTTAGATTTGAACCCAGGAAATTTGGCCCTAGGGTATATGCTCTTTAATCACTGCACAATAATACCTTTATACTAAGGTCTTAGGTAATATCTTTCTTCTTCTCTAGCTTGAGAAATTTTTTCCTACAATTATAATGAATGAAGGTTTTTTTTTAAAACTAGTTTTTCCACACACCAAAGCTCATCTTTTCACTTCTTTAATCAGTGGGCTTTTGGCTTTACTTTTCTATGACGGTAAGTTAGACAGAACTTTTAGCCACCCCCCACACAATGACGTATTTAAAAATAATTGTAGAAATTGGAAAGCAAACTCAATTTCAATGTTAACCAGAATCCTCTTCTAATATCCCTGTTCCTCTCATGCTCTTGTTCCCATGTTTCCTTGTCATTACAGCTTCCCTTCCCTGACTATTAGTAACAGTTTGTGATTTTACAGTGGATTTAAAAATGTGAGAGCCAACTGTGGAGAGGAAAGGGCCAGCCCCTAACCTGGCCTGGCCTTCTACTGAGAACGGCGGTGTGTTCCATTTGGCTTTGTTCTCATTTTGGCCATATGTCTCATAGCTCTGATTCTGGAAGTCCACCTACAGTTGCTTGCTGTCTGTAAAGTTGATACTCAGAGAGAGACAGAAAGGGTGTTACAAAGTCTCTGATTTTTCTGGAAATACCCTCAATCTAACCAGAACATGAGGAATGGCATATCTGAACTTATGTGGGAAGAGAATCTTGATCCAGGTATCATAAAGATTTTTCTCCGTGTCTGCTATTGAAGTTCACATCTCCACATATCTGTGACTCAGCTGAGAATAGGGAACTTTACCTGTTCTTTACCTATTACTTCTTTCATCCCTGGTGCTGTGGTGCTGTTGGCACAGTGCTTTGCAAATGGGTGCTCTTAAAAAAGTTTAAATCGAATCCTGAGATGTTTTAACCAACAGTGATGTTACATGTTTGTAGAAGCTGATGTTCATTGCTGAGAGGGGAAAGACAGTTTCATGCCTAAACCAAGGTTTTAGTCTCTATTCCTCACTACACTCGCCCTGCAAACTTTACACCTTTGTGCCTCAGTTTTTCTGTCCTTGGCAAATTGAGAGTAAAATGCCCACTTCTACCTTTCTGGGAGTATAGTTAGGATAAAATTAATTTTGATAGAGAATAAAGTCTGCAGTGTTTCATTTCACAGAGGAAAGATGGACAATCATTTATCACTTTGGTGTCCATGCCCCTATGGGACCTACTGTATTTCTGCAGGTGATTGGCCAGGGAGTAGGCAGTAGCTTTGGATGTCAGGAATTTCTCTGTGAGGTCTTGGAAGTTCTCTTTGCACTTTTCCAGTTCAGAGAGCAAGTACTGATTGGTTTCCAGGATGCTCATTTCTGCCCTTGGACCAAAACAAGTGGTGGAAGATACTGCCATGATGAAGTTTGTGGAGGAAGTAGAATGACAGCCTAAGGAGAATAAACCCAAACAAATAATAAATTAAAAACAAATGCATGGATTATGGTAATGGTTGCACTACTTGGGTAAATTACTAAAAATTATTGAACTGTACAATTATAATGGGTAAGTTTTATAGTATGTAAATTATACCTCAATAAATTTCTTTACATTAATCAAAGGAGTTAAATGAGTCAAAAGAAAGGAGATCTGATTCATAACTTACTTTTGGGATAAACTTCTTCAGCATCCCACAACTCTGAGAATCCTTAGCTACAAAAACAAGGCACAAGGTGCCTAAGCTTAGACTCTAAGGTACTGTCTGTGATTCAGGCTCTGATAGGAATGCCAGAGGTAAGACCTAGTGCCAGGTAACGGTCTGGAGTCACAATCAGAATCAGAAGGTGGGGGTGTCATGGAATGTTAGGATCTCTGCCTTCCAGGTGTCTAGGCCATGTGGAAACACAGGTCTCTTCTGAAGGTCACCACCAATGGAAAGCACTGCCTCAGCAGTCATTCTCAGTATTTGCATACCGTTGTGACAATACCACAGGCCTATCTCTTTCTAAAATTCAACCATATTTTCATTGTTTATTATTGCAAGTGCTTAGAAAATATCAAGGAATACATATTTGCCCAAGTTATATTGTTATCTTAAGGACTGTCATGAAGTCATTTTCTTCCTAATGAAAAAATTTAACACTTTTAGATAGTCTTAGCATTCTTCTTTGGTTCTCCAGTTTCCCACATCATTTATATTATAAGAAAAAAAATCCTGAATATTCTGCTCAGTGTGTGAATAATTGATTTATATGGATTTAGAGGCCAGGTGCAGTGGCTCACACCTGTAATCCCACCACTTTGGGAGACCAAGGTGGTGGGATCAGTTGAGCTCAGGAGTTTGAGACCAACCTGGGCAGCACGGCGAAACCCTGCCACTATAAAAAAATTTAAAAAATTAGCCGGGCATAGAGCTAGGCACAGTGGCTCATCCTGTAATCCCAGCACTTTGGGAGGCTGAGGCGGGCGGATCATGAGGTCAGGAGATCGAGACCATCTTGGCTAACATAGTGAAACCTCATCTCTACTAAAAATACAAAAAATTAGCCAGGCATGGTGGCGGGTGCCTGTAGTCCCAGCTACTTGGGAGGCTGAGGCCGGACAATGGCATGAACCTGGGACGTGGAGCTTGCAGTGAGCCAAGATCACTTACTGCAAGCTTGGGTCCAGGTATTTTTTGCTGTAGTGAACCAAGATCATGCCACTGCACTACATTCTGGATGACAAAGTGAGACCCTGTCTCAAAAAATAAAAGCAAAATAAATAATAAAAGGATTTTGGTCAACGTCTTAATATACTTCTTGCTTCAAACCAATGTTATACTGGCACTTTTCCCCCACTGGGGAAGCATGTTAGTTTTTTGTTTTTTTGCTTTTTTTTAATAGACAGGGTCTAGCTCTGCTGCTCAACCTGGAGTGCAATGGCATGATCACAGCTCATTTCAGCCTCAAACTCCCAGGCTCAAAGGATCCTCCTGCCTCAGCCTCCTGAATATCCAGGACTACAGGCACGTATCATCACACTCAGCTATTGTGTATGTGTGTGTGTGTGTGTGTGTGTGTGTGTGTGTGTGTGTAGATGGGGTCTCACTATGTTGCCCAGGCTGGTCTCAAACTCCTGGGCCCAAGTTATTCTCACACCTTGGCCTCCCAAAGTATTGGAATTACAGGTGTAAGCCACCACACCTAGCCCATGCTGCCTTTTCACTTAACTTGAGGACAAGCTTGATATTCATAACTCCTAACTCCACTCTCCTCTTCTATATGTGGGTTGCTTTGTGTTATAATCTCTATATACATATTTTGTGCTTGTCACTTATGATTTTCATTCTAACTCCACATGCTTTCTTTCCAATTTGTCACAATCACTGAAATAATTTATGTATATCTCTTTAAATACATGTAGTTGCCACCTAATTTGGAATGACTTATAAACTGTTACTATTTTATATGTTTGAAGCAGTTTTATGGAACACTAATGATTTGTATTGAGCCAAAGCCATTGGCCTGAGGATATATTCTCAGACAGAGCATGGTAAAAATCAAGTTCATGAGTCTGTGGTGGTTGGTGGTGATCAACAGTATTCCTGTGCAATGGGGTTTAGTGGGATAGAAACTGAGGTTTTAAAGACAGGCATAGATAGGCAGAAGAGAAGTCATCCCCTGATGTACCTCTTCACTTCCTATGTATCAATTCCTCCCTGGTTTTTTGAGACTGAGATAGGGAGACTCTTACAGAATATCTGTCCTTTCCCTTCAGCTGCCTGACTTTCCTGGGCTACTGGCGTACACATAGGTAACCATGGTCACCTCCACATTCATGACAAACAGAAGGAAGCAGGACCAACAAACTGCATACCCTCCATGCTAACCTGAAACTATAGTGTGCGATAGTATTAGTTTATGAGATATATCAGAAGCTATATGATTTTAGTCCTTTTTAATTTACTAAGATTTATTTTAAGGGCTAGCATATGGTCTATTCTATAGAACATCCCATGTGTACTTGACAGGAAGTGTATTCTGTTTTTGTTGAGTGAGTATTTTATAGATGTCTGGTAGGTTATGTTGTTTAAATCTTTTATTTCTTTATTGATCTTCTGCATAGTTGCTCTATCCATTATTGAAAGTTGTGGTATTAAAGTCTCCATCTACTATTGTTAAATTGTCTATTTCTCCTTTCAATTCTGTCAGTTTTTGCTTCCTGTGTTTTGAGGCTCTGTTAGATGCTTGTGTTATTTGTAACTGTACTCTCTTCCTGATGGATTAACCCTTTTATCATTATGAAATAGCCCTCATTGTCTTTAGTAACTTTTTTTGTCTTAAAATCTCTTGTTTATTTTGTCTGGTATTAGGATAGTTGTTACTGAAACACCAGAGGTTTGATTTAAGTCTTGCTGTTCACTGCACAGAAAGCCAATCACTGAGCCAACTAGCATTGCCAGGGAAGAAGGCTTTCATCAGGTCCTGCAACTTAGGAGATGGGAGATCAGTCTCAAATCCATCTTCCTGACCAATGAAAATTCAGGGTTTAGATAGCAGGGAAGAAATGGAACTACATGCAGGAAAACAGGAATTAGGGAGAGGTAAGAAAGAGGAATTGGTCAACAGGAAGCAGGTGGTCACTTAGGCAATTATGATGGGAGAAGGGGTCTGACATTTCATTGTCCAGATGTGGTACTCTGGTAAATTTCAGTTCTTTGATACTATCTGGAAGGCGCGATGGTTGGTTTCCTGAGAAACGAATTCAGATAATACAAATGTAACTTTCTCAAATTTCAAGACTGTAAGGGTCAATTTCTATGTTTATTCAAAAGAAACAGTTAACATCAGTTCTATGGGACAATTGGGTTGGTTTAAAAGTCACTTCAGCTTTCTTACGTTGCTAATTACATAATTATTTTACATTGTATGGCAAAGGGATTTTGCAGATACAATTAAATTAACCTTAAAATGGGGAGATTATAAAGGTTGACTAATCTAATAACATGGGCCTTTAAAGTCTGGGTCTAAAGGTCAGAGGTCAGCAAACTAGGAAGTGAGAGAGATCCAAAACATGTTAGTGATTCAATGAGGAAGAAACTCTTTATTGCTGACTTTGATGATGGTGAGAGTCACAAATATATAAAGTCCTCAGTCCAACAACTTCATAATTAGTGCTACCCGCAAATATGGGCTAACAATATTTTTAAACACATTTACAATATGTGGTGAACAGATTCACATTGTCTCTGCCTACTCTTCTCTTTCACTTTGTCCCTTCATGCTACCATGACTGTCTAGATGGGGGGACACAAGCACCAGGGCTTTGTGCAGCCTTCTCTCCTTTCCTGGAATGCTATGGCTCTCTAAAGCCAGATAGAACTGCTGAAGGTGGCTGAGTACAGGCAACTGATGGTGTTAGAAACCACAGGCCCTTGATTAATCCAGGCTCTAACCTTCACCCACCTCAAAGTCCTAAGATTCCTCCTTATGGCTTCCTATCAGATTTATACAGATTATTACCTACAAACCTTGCTCCTCCTTGGACCCCTAAGGCCAGGGCTTCTAATATCTTCATCATTTTTGAGGTATCTAGTAACTCTTCTTTCTGGAGTTTCAGTTACTTCATCCCCACTGCCGAGTAAAAAGTTACCAGATGACCAGCACAAAGCCTCATATGCAAATCAGGGCTAAACAGTGACTGTATGATATTTTGTCTAGATCAGCCATGGGTATTGTCAAATGTGACAAGAATATTATTTCTAAAAGTTCCACACTACAGAAACACACTAGAACTTACTTCCCACATTAAAAGACAACATGGAGGAGTGGCTATTACATCTCAGGCCAAGCATTAATCTTTCCAGGATTACAACTTGGCTCCCAAAGTTGCCAAGCTATTGCTTAGATAAATTATTTAATCTCTGTTATAACAAAGTTATTGCCAGGCCCCCACAATTTGCACCTGGCTGCTATACCTCTATGAAGACTAGAATTACCTATGAGTCAGAGTCCAAAATAAGCTTTCTAAATCAATTCAGACCTGTCTCACCTACTTTTTGGTTTACAATTGATAACCATGAAGGAATTCTGAGTGGAGGTGCCCTGACCTTTGACAAATCTCCTATCTGTACTTGGTACCAGCTTGAGGTATCTTTATTGCTCAAACCAATAGGACAGTTTGCTGAGGCCTCAGAGATCCAGCCCCTCCAGAGAATCCCTGACTTCCCAAAATTTGGTTGAGATCCAAGGTATATTTTGCTGTACAACTCATTTTCTGGAGTTTTACTTGCTTCCAACAATGAAGGCAAGTTTTCCTGCTTCCATGATGATGGAGAGCAGGCAATTCCTTTCTGGGGTTTCAGTTCGCTTCTAACAGAGAAGGAGAGTTTGAGTTTTTTCCTGCTTCTAGGATGGTATAGATCAGTCTTCATCCTGGGCCCCATTCCTAGGTAACTAACTGAATCTGTGTTTTGTCTTGGAAATTCTCCTAAATGACTAAAGTTAAGATTAACAACCAACTGATCATAATTTCTTCTTAGCACCATTAGAGTGCTAAGCAATCATATAAATTGTGTGATCATTAATTTTCTGAACTGTTTTTTGTTTTTTGTTTGTGTTTTTATTGTTGTTTCCTTCTTTTCCCCATTGGGTTTGACCAGTTCTATCTGACTTGATCAAATCCAAAGGAAAGTTCCAAATTACAGGGACAAGTCCTCTGAATTGGATAAATCTCTGCAGAAAAATAAATAAATAAACAATAAAAAAATAAAAAGAGGGAGAGCAGGGAAAGAAAAAAATAAATAAATAAGCAGCCATCAAGAAAATAAAGGTTTTCGCTGGGTGTGGTGGCTCACGCCTGTAATCCCAGCATTTTGGGAGGTTGAGGCAGGCAGATCATGATGTCATGAAATTGAGACCATCCTGGCTAACATGGTGAAACTCTACTAAAAATACATCTCTACTAAAAATACAAAAAAGTTAGCCGGGCGTGGTGGCTGGGACCTGTAGTCCCATTTACCCAGGAGGCTGAGGCAGGAGAATGGTGTGAACCCAGGAGGTGGAGCTTGCAGCGAGCCCTGATCCCGCCACTGCATTCCAGCCTGGGCAACAGAGTAAGACTCCTCAAAAAAAAAAAAAAAAAAAAAGAGAGAGAGAAAAAGAGAAAATAAAGGTTTTGACTACCTGAGGGGCTTTATTTATATAGCAAAGCCATCTTTGCTAGCCAAACCAAACTAAAAAAGCAATGGTTGTCACCTCATACCCCAGGCTGCAGTTCAGTAGCTAAGGTTCTGCCCCTTTTTTCACCATGACAACCTGGGTTCGGTTACTAAATCAATTTCTTTCCAGTTTGATATTTGTGTTACTTTTGAACATTTTTTTTCCAGGGAGCTTTCTCAGCAGGATCTTTGTTGGCTTTCACCCCAGCTGTTACAGAAGAGCTTGACTGAATTCAAAATCCAGAAGGTCAGAGGGTATCCTGGGAAGATGGTGGAATGAGAAGAACCTGGAATCTACACAACAACTGCACGGGCAGGATCTGTCTGATGTAAATATTTCAGAACTCTGGAGCCTACTGAAGGCTTGCAACTTCCAGAGGAAGGCCCAGATGGTAAATTGTAGGCAATTTCAGTCAATTTCAGCCCTTAGCACAATGGCAGCTACCCAATACTACCCCCAAGGCAGTCAGCTTGTGTTCCTACAGTAAGCTGCACACATCTTTCAGGATCCAGAATGGGCGAAAAGGTTGCTGTCTCCAAATACTGGGGGTCTGGGCCAGGTGCAGTAGCTCATGCCTGTAATCCTAGCACTTAGGGAGACTGAGGTGGGTGGATTACTTGAGGTCAGGAGTTCAAGACCAGCCTGGCCAACATGGTAAAACTCTATCTCTATTAAAATTAGTCAGGTGTGGTGGCAGGCACCTATAATCCCAGCTACTCAGGAGGCTGGGGCACAAGAATCACTTGACCCAGGAGGCGGAGGCTGCAGTGAGCTATCACACCACTGCACTCTAGCCTGGGTAACAGAGCAAGACTCCATCTCAAAACACACACACACACACACACAAACACACACACACACACACACATTGGGGCTCTGTTCTCTAATGGCTGATTGCAGCACAGAGACAAAGAGGCTGGCAGCTACTGTTGTACCTTCCCCCATTGTAGCAAAGTCCTCACCCTAAGCTGAAGCAACTTCCAGAAAGTTTAAAGGGATGGTACCCTTTTTTCACCCTCCCTCAATTTTTCTCTTTTTCCCCTTTTGGGAGCCAGACATTAAAGGATAAAATATTCAAGAATAACTGCAAATATAGATAAAATTAGGGAGTGACCACACACCCAGGGAAAGGTTCAGGCTCAGAAAACATCTGTGAAGACCATAAGTTTATACCTCAGGCTGATCCTTGGCATAGAGACAACCTACAATAATCAAAAAACAAAACAATAACAGAAAAACAGCAAACCCTGAGGAAGGAGGAAAATCTAATTTCTAGAGTTAACCACACTAGTAGATTCAAATGTCCAGTTTTCAAAAACAACAATAAAAATACATAAAAATAAAAAATGAACCAACAGAAACTCTTACTGAAAAATGCCTGATAGTCAAGTTAAGATTAGGCCATGGGGGAAAAAATGAAAAGAAAAACAATAAACAATTAAAGAGAGAGGGAGAAAAAAAAACCTGCTGGAAGTGCTACTTGACAGACTTTGAAACAGCTGTCTTAAAGGTGCCCAAAGAACTGAAGGAAGAGGTAGCATAAGACAAGAAAATGATGCATGAACAAAATGAAAATATAAATAAAGGATAGAAAATCAAAAAAGAAAGAAAAAAGAAGTGCTGGATCTGAAAAGTAAAATAAGTGAAATAAAAAATTAACTAGAGGGATTCAAAGTCAAATTTGAAGAAAGCTGAGCAGGCAGAAGAAACAGTCAGTGAACCCGAAGATAAGGCAATGGAAATCATCCAGTTTGAGGAACAGAAATAAAAAAAGATTGAAGAAAAGTGAACAGAGCCTAATTGACCATCAAGTGGACCAATATATGCGTTGTGGAATTCCTTTTTTGTTGTTGTTGTTTTGGGGGTGGGGAGTGGGGGGATGGAGTTTCACTCTTGCTGCCCAGACTGGAATGCAATGGTGCGATTTTGGCTCAACACAACCTCTGCCTCCTGGGCTCAAGCGATTTACACACCTCAGCCTCCTGAGTAGCTGGGATTGCAGGCAAGCACCACCATGCCTGGCTAATTTTGTATTTTTAGTAGAGACGGGGTTTCTCCATGTTGGTCTGGCTGGTCTCAAACTCCTGACCTCAGGTGATCCTCCTGCCTCGGCCTCCCAAAATGCTGATATTACAGGCATGAGGCACAGCACCCAGCCTTGCATTGTGGAATTTCTAAAGAAGAGGGAGAGAAGGGCAAGAGAATATTTGAAGAAATAATGGCTGAAAACTTCCCAAATTTGATGAAAGACCTGAATACAAACACAGTAGCCAGACAAACTCCAAGTAAGATAAACTTAAAGAGACCTAGAGCAAAACACATTATAATCAAACTTTTTTCTTTTTTTTCTTTTTTTTTTTTTTTTTGAGATGGAGTCTCACTCTGTCGCCCAGGCTGGAGCGCAGTGGTGCAATCTTGGCTCACTGCAAGCTCCACCTCTCAGGTTCACGCCATTCTCCTGCCTCAGCCTCCCAAGTAGCTGGGACTGCAGGCACCTGCCACCACGCCGGGCTAATTTTTTGTATTTTTAGTAGAGACGGGGTTTCACCGTGTTAGCCAGGATGGTCTTGATCTCCTGACCTCGTGATCCACCCGCCTCGGCCTCCCAAAGCGCTGGGATTACAGGTGTGAGCCACCATGCCCGGCCACTATAATCAAACTTTCAAAAGTCAAAAACAGAGACTCTTTAAATCGGTAAGAGAAAAGCAACTGATCACGTCAGAAATCTTTAATAAGATTATCAACAGATTTCTTATCAGAAACTTTGGAAGCTGGAAGGACAGGAAATCAAAAGCTGCCAATGGCCAGGAGTGGTGGCTCACATCTATAATTCCAACACTTTGGGAGGCCAAAGTGGGCAGATCACTAAAGTTCAGGAGTTCAAGACCAGCCTGGCCAACATGGCAAAACCCTGTCTCTACTAAAAATACAAAAATTAGCCAGGCATGGTGGTCGGTGATTGTAATCCCAGCTACTTGAGAGACTGAGGTGGGAGAATCACTTGAACCTGGGAGGCGGAGGTTGCAGTGAGCCAAGATCACACCACTGCACTCCAGTCTGGGTGATAGAGTGAGACTCTGTCTTAATAAACAAACAAACAAATGAACAAAAAAAAAGCTGCCCATGAACAGGAAAAGGATCAATAAATGGGTATTCCAAAAAGTCAAAAGTCACACAAATATCAAGCCAAAATAAACTGGTTCCCTGACTGGAAATTGAACCCAGGCTATGGCAGCAAAAGCACAGAACTTTAAGTACTGAACTACATGGTAGAGCAGACTTTATTGTGAATCCTGGAAGGGATCCAGAGCAGGCAGGTTGAGCTTATGAAGAATTTTTAACTTTGTTTTGGGTCAAATTTTGCTCTTTAATTTAGTCAAGGGAATTTTTTTTCCTACACAACACATAATATTGTCAAGAGAATTTTTAAGGGTAGCCATGACACTAGTATGTGCCTTTCTTTTAATTTGATCTTCCTATCAACTGTTTCAAATAAGAGATCTCTAAAATCTTTTTTTTTCTTTAATTCAGGTGTCTAATTTAAGGGATCCATCTTCAGGCCATTGGCAACTGGAATATCCAATGGTGTAATTATTCCAACAGCAATTCAACCAAATACCCTCTTTGTGGAAAGCCCAGGATGTAATTTTCCAGGTTAACTTCCTGGGAAGGGCATAGAAGAGGCAATCCCAAAGACTCCCCTCCAAGAAAAAAGTTCAATGTAAGGAGTAGGCCACAGATGGTTAAGGATGATGTTTGCCTCCAGTAACCCACAAATTTGTGGGGGCTTCCAGTCACAGATCTGTGAATCTGTGATACCAAGTAGGCCCTCTTGGGATTGAGCTTTCCTATGACTAATGAGGCCACAAGAATTGAGATGGCAAAAGCCTCGAAGGGATGGGACTTCTTAAGACAAACCCCAAGAGCTTGACGTAGTCCAAACCAAAAATATTCAGGTTCCCAGCCATTTTCAGACAGGCCACCTAATATGACCTGAAAATTACCACCTCTTACCCAATAGTGGAAACCAAGAGAAAGTGCTCCCACTTGGTCACAAGTCAAGCTCTCAAGGACATAAAATAAGATGAGAAGGAACCTCAACCAGTATCCCCTTTTATGACAGAATAACACATAGAGACAAAGACAAAGGAACAGACATTTTCTGGGAAGAAAGGGAGTAAACAATAGGAATTGGTACCACAAAGAACCAAAAAGCACACCAGAGTCACTACACCCAAGACTAGTCACACAAATCCTTTTCTCCCATTAATCAAGATTTTGGAGAGGGAAAAGAAAGAAACAGTGATTTTTACTGTCTACTTGATCAGATTCCACACAGAGGAGGAGGCCGGGAGCCTGGCTGGTAAAAAAGATTCTTACCCTTAAGACAGCTGATCAGATTCTGGGTTCTTCACTGCAACTTCTGTAGCAGGACGAGCCACAGACAAAACTCCTCAGACACTGAGTCAAAGAAGGAAGGGGTTTATTTGGTGGGGGGCATCAGCAAGACTCTTGTCTCAAGAGCCACGCTCCCCGAGTGAGCAATTCCTGTCCCTTTTAAGGGCTCACAACTCTAAGGAGGTGTGTGTGAGAGGGTCATGATAGATTGAGCAAGCAGGGTGTACGTGACTGGGGGCTGCATGCACTAGTAATTAGATCAGAACAAAACAGGATAGGGATTTTCACAGTGTTTTTCTATACAATGTCTGTAATCTATAGATAACATAACCATTTAGGTCAGGGGTCGATCTTTAACTACCAGGCCCAGGGTGTGGCACCAGGCTGTCTGCTTGTGGATTTCATGTCTGCCTTTTAATTTTTACTTTTTCTTTCTTTGGAGGCAAAAGTTGGGCATAAGACAGTATGAGGGGTGGTCTCCTCCCTTACTTCCAGAAAAGCAGAGCTTTGCTATCCTGCTTACAGCTCCAAAACTGTAGGGGCCAATGGAAACCCTCCCTCTTAATCCTCTGAAGTTTCACTCAAAAATCAAGTCACAAAAGGCAGATTAATTGGAGAAAATGCATAAAATGTACGAACATGTACATGTGGAGCACTACAGAGTGATTACCCTACCCTACCCACTGTCAGGTCTCTGAGCCCAAGCTAAGCCATCATATCCCCTGTGACCTGCAGGTATACATCCAGATGGCCTGAAGTAACTGAAGAATCACAAAAGAAGTGAAATTTAAATGGGCTATTCCTGCCTTAACTGATGACATTCCACCACAAAAGAAGTGAAAATGGCCGATCCTTGCCTTAACTGATGACATTACCTTGTGAAATTCCTTCTCCTGGCTCATCCTGGCTCAAAAAGCTCCCCAACTGAGTACCTTGTGACCCCACCCCTGCCCGACAGAGAACAACCCCCTTTGACTGTAATTTTCCTTTACCTACCCAAATCCTATAAAACGGCCCCACCCCTATCTCCCTTCGCTGAGTTTCTTTTCGGACTTATCCCACCTGCACCCAGGTGAAATAAACAGCCTTGTTGCTCACACAAAGCCTGTTTGTGGTCTCTTCACATGGATGCGAGTGAAATTTTGGTGTTGTGACTCAGATCGGGGGGGGGGCAGGGAGCCTCCCTTGGGAGATCAATCCCTTGTCTTCCTGCTCTTTGATCCGTGAGAAAGATCCACCTATGACCTCTGGTCCTAAGACTAACCAGCCCAAGGAACATCTCGCCAATTTTAAATCCAGTAAGCAGCCTTTTTTCACTGTCTTCTCCAACCTCTCTCACTATCCCTCAACCTCTTTCTCCTTTCAATCTTGGCGCCACACGTCAGTCTTTCCTTTCTCTTAATTTCAGTTCCTTTCCTTTTCTGGTAGACAAAGGAGATGCATTTTATCCGTGAATCCAAAACTCCAGCGCTGGTCAGGGACTCAGGAAGGCAGCCTTCCCTTGGTGTTTAATCATTGCAGGGATGCCTGCCTTGGTCCTTCACCCTTAGCAGCAAGTACCACTTTTGTGGGGGGCAAGCACCCCTCACCCCTTCTCTCTGTGTCTCTACTCTCTCTTTTCTCTGGGCTTGCCTCCTTCACTATGGGCAACCTTCCACCCTCCATTCCTCCTTCTTCTCCTCAGCCTGTGTTCTCAAGAACTTAAAACCTCTTCAACTCACACCTGACCTAAAACCTAAATGCCTTGTTTTCTTCTACAATGCCACTTGACCCCAATACAAACTCGACAGTGGTTCCAAATAGCCAGAAAACAGCACTTTTGATGTTTCCATCCTACAAGATCTAGATAATTCTTGTCTTAAAATGGACAAATGGTCTGAGGTGCCTGATGTCCAGGGATTCTTTTACACATTGTTCCCTCCCTAGTCTCTGTTCCCAATGTGACTCGTCCCAAGTCCTCCTTCTTTCCCTCCTCCCTGTCTTCTCAGTCCCAACCCCAAGCATTGCTGAGTCTTTCTAATCTTCCTTTTCTACAGACTCATCTGACCTCTCCCCTCCTCCCCAGGCTGCTCCTTGCCCAGCTGAGCTAGGTCCCAATTCTTCCTCAGCCTCTGCTCCCCCACCCTATAATCCTTTTATCACCTCCCCTCCTCACACCCGGTCTGGCTTACAGTTTCATTCGGTGACTAGTCCTCTCCCACTGGCCCAGCAATTTCCTCTTAAAAAGGTGGCTGGAACTAAAGGCATAGTCAAGGTTAATGCTCCTTTTTCTTTATCCAACCTCTCCCAAAATCAGTTAGCATTTAGGCTCTTTTTCATCAAATATGAAAAACCTAGCCCAGTTCATGACTCATTCAGCAGCAACACTGAGAGGCTTTACAGCCCTAGACCCTAAAATATCAAAAGGCCGTCTTATTCTCAATATACATTTTATTACCCAATCCACTCCTGACATTAAATAAAACTCCACAAATTAAATTCTGGCCCTCAAACCCCACAACAGGACTTAATTAACCTCACCTTCAAGGTGTACAATAATAGAGTAGAGGCAGCCATGTAGCAATGTATTTCTGAGTTGCAATTCCTTGCTTCCACTGTGAGACAAACCCCAGCCACATCTCCAGCACACAAGAACTTCAAACACCTGAACCACAAGTGCCAGGGGTTCCTCCAGGACCCCCTCCCCCAGGAACTTGCTACAAGTGCTGGAAATCTGGCCACTGGGCCAAGGAATGCCCGCAGCCTGGGATTCCTCCTAAGCCGTGTCCCATCTGTGCAGGACCCCACAGAAAATCGGATTGTTCAACTCACCCGGCAGCCACTCCCAGAGCCCCTGGAACTCTGGCCCAAGGCTCTCTGACTGACTCCTTCCCAGGTCTTCTCAGCTTAGTGGCTGAAGACTGACACTGCTCGATCACCTCAAAGGCCTACAGGACCATCACAGATGCTTTAGGTAACTCTTACACTGGAGGGTAAGTCCGTCCCCTTCTTAATCAATACAGAGGCTACCAACTCCACGTTACCTTCTTTTCAATAGCCTGTTTCCTTTGCCTCCATAACTGTTGTAGGTATTGATTGCCAGGCTTCTAAACCCCTTAAAACTCCCCAACTCTGGTGCCAACTTGGATAATATTCTTTTATGCACTGCTTTTTAGCTATCCCCACCTGCCCAGCTCCCTTATTAGGTTGAGACATTTTAATTAAATTATCTGCTTCCCTGACTGTTCCTGGGCTACAGCCACACCTCATTGTCACCTCTTCCCCCAGTTCAAAGCCTCCTTCACATCCTCCTCTTGTATCTCCCCACCTTAAACCACAAGTATAGGACACCTCTACTCCCTCCTTGGCAACTGATCATGCACCCCTTACCATCTCATTAAAACCTAATCACCCTTACCCGACTCAACACCAATATCCCATCCCACAGTATGCTTTAAAAGGATTAAAGCCTGTTATCACAGCACGGCCTTTTAAAGCCTATAAACTCTCCTTACAATTCCCCTATTTTACCTATCCTAAAACCAGACAAGCCTTACAGGTTAGTTCAGGATCTGCACCTTATCAAGCAAATTGTTTTGTCTATCCTCCCCATGGTGCCAGACACATATGCTCTCCTGTCCTCAATACCTCCCTCCACAACACATTATTCTGTTCTGGATCTCAAGTATGCTTTCTTTACTGTTCCTTTGCACCCTTCATCCCAGCCTCTTTTTGCTTTCACTTGGACTGACCCTGACACCCATAGGCTCAGCAAATTACCTGGGCTGTGCTGCTGCAAAGCTTCACAGATAGCCCCCTTTACTTCAGTCAAGCCCAAATTTCTTCCTCATCTGTTACCTTTCTCGGCATAATTCTCATAAAAACACATGTACTCTCCCTGCTGATCGTGTCCAGCTAATCTCCCAAACCCCAATCCCTTCTACAAAACAACAACTCCTTTCCTTCCTAGGCATGGTTAATGGGGTCAGAATTCTGACACAAGAGCCAGGACCATGTCCTGTAGCCTTTCTGTCCAAACAACTTGACCTTACTGTTTAAGCCTAGCCCTCATGTCTGTGTGCAGTGGCTGCCGCTGCCTTAATACTTTTAGAGGCCCTAAAAATCACATATAGTGCTCATAACTTCCAAAATCTATTTTCTTCCTCCTGCCTGATGCATATACTTTCTGCTACCCAGGTCCTTCAGCTATACTCACTCTTTGTTGAGTCTCCCACAATTACCATTGTTCCTGGCCCAGACTTCAATCCAGTCTCTCACATTATTCCTGATACCACACCTGACCCCCATGACTGTATCTCTCTGATCCACCTGACATTCACTACATTTCCCCATATTCTTTCATATTCCTCACCCTGAACACACTTGGTTTATTGATGGCAGTTCCACCAGGCCTAATTGCCACTCACCAGCAAAGGCAGGTTTTGCTGTAGTATCTTCCACACCCATCATTGAAGCTACCACTCTGCCACCCTCCACTACCTCTCAGCAAGCCAAATTAGTTGCCTTAACTTAGGCCCTCACTCTTGCAAAAGGACTATGCATCAATATTTATACCAACTCTAAATATGCCTTCCATATTCTGCACCACCACGCTGTTATATGGGCTGAAAGAGATTTTCTCACTGTGCAAGGGTCCTCCATCATTAATGCCTCTTTAATAAAAATGCTTCTCAAAGCCACTTTACTTCCAAAGGAAGCTGGAGTCATTCACTGCAAAGGCCATCAAAAGGCATCAGATCCCATCGCTCAGGACAACACTTATGCTGATAAGGTAGCTAAAAAAGCAGCCATCAAAAGGCATCAGATCCCATCGCTCAGGACAATGTTTATGCTGTTAAGTTAGCTAAAAAAAGCAGCTAGCATTCCAACTTCTATCCCTCAGGGCAGTTTTTCTCCTTCGCATCTGGCCACTCCCACATACTCCCCTGCTGAAACTTCCACCATCAATCTCTTCCCACACAAGGTGAGACCAAGGAAAAAATCTCCTTCCAGCTTCACAGGCCCATTCTATTCTGTCGTTATTTCATAACCTCTTCCATGTAGGTTACAAGCCGCTAGCCCGTTTCTTAGAACCTCTCATTTCCTTTCCATCGCGGAAATCTATCCTCAAGGAAACACTTCCCAGTGTTCCATCTGCTATTCTACTACCCCTCAGGGATTTCTCAGGCCCCCTCCCTTTCCTACACATCAAGCTAGGGGATTTGCCCCTGCCCAGGACTGGCAAATTGACTTTACTCTCATGCCTTGAGTCAGGAAACTAAAATACCTCTTGGTCTGGGTAGACACTTTCACTGGATGGGTAGAGGCTTTTCCCACAGGGTCTGAGAAGGCCACCATGGTCATTTCTTCCCTTTTGTCAGACATAATTCATCAGTTTAGCCTTCCCATCTCTATACAGTCCGATAGCGGACTGGCCTTTATTAGTCAAATCAGTTCCTCAGGCTCTTGGTATTCAGTGAAACCTTCATACCCCTTAGGGTCCTTAATCTTCAGGAAAGGTAAAACGGACTAATGATCTTTTAAAAACACACCTCACCAAGCTCAGCCACCAACTTAAAAAGGACTGGGCAATACTTTTACCACTTGCCTTCTCAGAATTCGGGCCTGTCCTTGGAATGCTACAGGGTACAGCCCATTTAAGCTCCTGTATAGACGTTCCTTTTTATTAGGCCCCAGTCTCATTCCAGACACCAGACCAACTTGGACCGCACCCCAAAAAACTTGTCATCCCTACTATCTTCTGTCTAGTCTTACTCCTAGTCACTGTTCTCAACTACTCATAAATGCCCTGCTCTTGTTTACACTGCCAGTTTACACTGTTTCTCCAAGCCAACACAGCTTGTATCTCCTGGTGCTATCCCCAAATTACCACTCTTAACTTCCTCTTAAAGTAAATAAATAATCTTTGATGGCAGGGCTATGCTGAACCTCCTTGGGCACTCTCTAATTGGATGTCCTGGGTCCTCCCAATTCTTGTCCTTTAATACCTGTTTTTCTCCTTGTCTTATTCCGTTCTTCTTTCAATTCATACAAAATCGTATCCAGGCCATAACCAATAATTCTATATGACAAATCCTCCTTCTAACAACCCCACAATATCACCCCTTACCACAAAATCTTCCTTCAGCTTAACCTCTCCCACTCTAGGTTCCCACACTGCCCCAATCCCGCTTGAAGCTGCCCTGAGAATCATTGCCCATTATCACTCTGTATCACCCCCAAAAATTTTCATCTCCTGAACACTTCAACACTATTTTGTTTTATTTTTCTTATTAATATAAGAAGACAGGAATGTCAGGCCTCTGAGACCAAGGTAAGCCATTATATCCCCTGTGACCTGCAAGTAGACATCAAGATGGCCTGAAGTAACTGAAGAATCACAAAAGAAGTGAAATTTAAATGGCATGTTCAGATGACATTCCACAAAAGAAGTGAAAATGGCCAATCCTTGCCTTAACTGATGACATTACCTTGTGAAATTCCTTCTCCTGGCTCATCCTGGCTCAGAAAGCTCCCCCACTGAGCACCTTGTGAACCCACCCCTGCCCGCCAGAGAACAACCCCCTTTGACTTAAATTTTCCTTTACCTACCCAAATCCTATAAAATGGCCCCACCCCTATTTCCCTTCGCTGACTCTTTTTGGACTCAGCCCGCCTGCACCCAGGTAAAATAAACAGCCTTGTTGCTCAAACAAAGCCTGTTTGGTGGTCTCTTCACACGGACATGAGTGAAACCCACAATGGGATGCAGAGTCTTATATACCATCTCTAGGTAACAGAATGAATGAAGGCTCAAAACATGGCCAAAACCAGGTACCATCAGAGTCAGAAGTATATCCATTTATTGTGGGCAAGACAGGTTATGGGAGGGAGAGAAGAGGAGGCTTGGCTAGCAAAGGTGGTCTTAATATGTAAATGAAACCTTACAGGTAGCAGCTCTCAGAGACAGTAAACCCTAAAAGTTTCTTTCAGACCTTTACAGCTGTCAGACTCTCAGTTAATCTTTCCTAGATCTGGGCAAGGAAAGACTTGGCTGCATCAATGCAGATTCCCTACAGATGCAAATCTCCCCAACAAAAGACAACTTTGCAGGGCTACTTCTGCAGCTGGCTTTCTGAACAGACATCTCAAAATATGTCAAAGAAATGTATTTTGGGGTAAAATATTTTTAATTCCTTCACATCTACAGCCTGATGCACCTGCTGTTTCAATGCACCACTGTTGGTGGCAATTCCATTCTTCCCTACACTCAAGCCAAAAAAACAGATTCTCCTTGAGGCTAGTCTTTTTCTCACAGCACACATCAAATTTGTCAGAAAATTTCTGTGTCCTGTTTGGTTAATTACAGACTTTGATCTGCCCAATCTTTCTCTTTCTTGGTCTCTGAATATTGGCAAAGGATTCTCCTGATACAGGCGGGATCAATTCTACTGAAGAGTCTCAAAACCATCAGACATTTAAGAGCCTTAATCTCGGGGTCGAGGTTTGGGCCACCCTTGAACCCTTTCTTTGAGCCTGCCAGACAAAGTCAGCCTGGCCAGGCCTGTCTTCAAGGCCCAGGGGCAGGGCCAGGCCCTCCTGACGCTTCTTGAAGCCTCTCCCGTGTGTGGGCAGCCACCCTCCTCTTCCCTGTGACCTGCAGAGAAGCTTCAGGGGTCATTTATTCAATTTGCTAGGAGCCTGCGAGGCGCAGGTGCGCAGTGACACTGTGGTTCTCACCGCACGGCCTCGCCCCTTGGTCCTCTAGCTGTCTCCGGTGGGCAGTAATGTTCAGGGTGAGCTGGGGCTCCTAAGACACCAGGCAGGGAGGGACCAGTGGGGAAGGGCACGGCCCCTTAGGTTCTTCGCAATGGGGATTGGAAAAAGGTGTTGAAGAAATAGAAAGGGAGAGTTGGAAGTAGATCAAAGGGAAAGAAAGAAATCCTAGGAGATTTTCTATCTTAAGGCACCATGAAGAGATAGTCCCTCTTCTGGGACGGGTCCTCAGGTCGCTGGTGAACCGAGTTCCGATCTCCACTGGAGACCAAATCAGTTGACTTTGGCTTGACTCCTAGTGAAGAAGCCACGCTTTGTCTTCCTCTGTTTAGTTCTTGATCCTGAAGCACTTGATTGTCTCTCCCGGGCTTTCGATGGATTCCAGGGTTGCAACTGAGAAGTTTGTTTTTAATGAATTTACTTGAAGTAAGAATATTTGAAAGTATTTTTGCCAAGAAAAACGTTTCCTTTTGCACTGAAGACATTCAGATGTGAGGAAAATCAGTAGTCTGGGGAAAGCAAATGCTGTTGAAAATGTCTCACAAACACAAATTACACGTCAGCAGGTAGGTTTGACCCTCAGGTTGGGCACATTTTAAGTGGACTGTTGGTGGAATTAAGATGAATCTAGGAATTCATGATTAATATTTTTAGTTTTTTCATAAAATTTAATATTTTAAATTTAGATACACATTCTGAAAATTACATAACCAGCACAAGAAACCAGCTTTATGCCATTTTTACAAGCACAGGAAAGAAAGATGGTATTTTAAATGACAATGTTTCATAAATGGCAACATCTTTAAAGTACTAGAGAAAAAAAGTTAACCTAGAATTCTATGCAAAAATAAAATTTCAAAACTGTGAGTGAAATAAGGACATTGAAAAACATACAAAAACTAAAAGAATTCACCAACCCACGCCACGAGAAATCTTAAGAGTCCTCCACGCAGAAGAAAAAGGATCCCAGATAAAAATGTGGACCTATACAAAAACGAATATTGGAAATGGCATTTAGAAAACATGTACTACACATTTTCTTATAATTTAAATATTTTAAAAAATATTTGACATAACAAATGAAAGTAATGATAATCACAAAACTTATAATGCATAAAGTAAAAATACATAACACTAGGATAAAGGCCAGAAAGGGAGGTATAATTACACTTGAAAGCAGAATGTGATAAATTAAAGATGTATCCCAGAAACCCAAAAGCAGCCACTGAAATAAGAAAAGTGTTATAGCTAATAAAGCAACAAAGGAAAGAAAACGGAATGAAATAAAAGCTATGTAAACACCATGCTGGAACAACTGCTCTCCAGGCCTCCACCCTATAGAAATACACCAGTGGCCAATGAGAAGTGTACAAGAATGATGACTGCAGCGTTGTCTCTAATCATAAAATAATAGAATCAATGTAATTTTAAAGATATATGAAAAGGGTTTTATTTATTTAACAAACAGACAATTGAACAAACAAACAATGGAAGCAAGTCGTTTGCCAAAAGCAACACAGAGGGTCATGATGATGCTACTCCTCCAAGGATTTCAGGGTTCCCAGACGCCTAGTTTTCTGTCTAGTTCTGGAAGATGTTATTCTTGGGGAGCAATAGGTCCTCGAGTTTGGGGCTCTTTTAGGTTCTCTCTCCATTTCCCCATTCTGGTACAATAGAAAAACAAACAAAAACAATTCTCACTTCCAGAAGATCCCGCCTGTACGTCTGCACTAGCCTTTCAGGAGGTCTGGATGTCTGGTTCACGACTCCCCGGCTTCTTTTCCAGCTTTTGCTTTTCCCTTCCCCCCCTCCCGCCCTACCGCCCCACGACCCGACCACCGCCCAGCTGAACCCCAGCGGCTCCACAGCGCAGAAGATGCACAGGAGGCCCTGCCAGTTGCCCGCCCCGCGGGGTGCCAAGAAATCAACGCTTTGTAAAAAGAACTTCCCCATGGAAAAAAATCTCTTGATTTCCACTCTCAGGGCTCTTCAAAGGACTAAAAGCTAAAGGCGATGATGGATTCATTCGACAAGTCCTAGTCGTGCGCCCCGGTAAGTGCCAGACCCTGCTCCCTGCGAGGGGACCCACGAGAGACCCTCGCCACCATCCCTGCCCTTGTGGAGCCCCCATGGGGAACACAGGACCCGAAGATGGCAGCGGAAGCTCCGCAGCGGCCCCGAAAGCGACTGGGCAGGATGGGCACAGGCTCCCTCACTGGGCGAAGGCAGCGCAAAGAATGGGAAGAACCGTCCCAGGAGCCCACCGGGTGTTCAGCTTCCCTTGGGACCCCAGGCGGCTCGGGCTGGGTGGCCAACTGTGGAGTTTCTGGGGGCTTCTGAAGCAGGAGAGGGGCAGGGCGGGCGAAGGCCAGTCAGCTGTCCTGGCTCCAGAATCTCCTAATGCGCAGGTGTCCAACGTGACCAGCGCGATTCACCGCTCTAATCTCTCTGGTTTTCCAAGGACTTGCTCAGTCGTCCTGCCAGGCGGGCGCTGAGAATAGAAGGGACGGAGGAAGTTTAGTGAGTGCGCCATTCGTATATCGCCCAGTGGAGTCAGCAGTGCTTGTCTCTGTGGCGCAATTGGTTAGCGCGTTCGGCTGTTAACCGAAAGGTTGGTGGTTCGAGCCCACCCAGGGACGCTTATTGGAACATTTAAAGCATACACGCATTGTCAATCACTACAGGAAGGGGGAGATTTTATCTTCCCAGAGTATCAAGCCACTAATTTATGACTGATCCATGTCAAGGGCCAGCCCCAAGCCACTAATTTATGACTTATCCATGACAATGGGCAGCCCAGCTCCCCAACCAGATTCTTAACCGGGTATCTCCTGAAATGGCAGGTTTACCCTGTGTAACTCAGGAATCCTGAAACAGAGACCTAGGAACCCACTTCTGGTGTGATAAAATTCTAATTCAGCCGGTTACACGCTTAAACGAGTAATTTACATGCCTCCATTTTTTCATATTTTAGTAATAGGAGTCCAGTAGTATCTCCAGGATGTGCCTGGATTTACTGATTGCTCTATCAATAATGTGACCAGTGGAATCATTCATCATCATAGTGATCCTCTCCATCATTTTTGAAAACAGTATTTTTCCTCAGTTTGTGCATAATTTATTTAACCCTTTTCAAAATGTTTTTGTTAGCCAGGCGTGGTGGCAGGCCCGTGTAATCCCAGCTAATGGAGAGGCTGAGGCAGGAGAATCATTTGAACTTGGGAGGTGGAGGCTGCAGTGAGCTGAGATGGCTACACTTGAGCCTGGGCAACAGAGTATGACTCTATCTCAAAAAAAAAAAAAAAGATGAGGTTGGTTTCATGGTTTTAGGATTACAAAGAATGCTGCAGTCACCGTCCTTGTACACATATCTTTGGTCATTGTGGAAATGTCTACACCACAGATATTTCTATAGTGTAGAGACCTGGATGCACCATTGCTACATTATAGCGTTTATATAATGCTTCTACTTTGAGTACATTCTGCAAATGTATCTTTCATGGGAGCAATACCAAATAGTATTCCAATATCAATATTTATAAGAGGAAAAATGTGCAGAAGTGCAATTGAGCTTCGTGCCTCTCCATGGAGTACATGTTCCTAAAATGGTGGCATTAGCAATCATCTGAGAGTGGAGTCTGTGGCCCTCTGACATCAAAAGCTGATGCAGAGGACATGAAAACCCTCACTGTACATCCTCTGTAGTCTGGCCAGAATCATTCCTAGGTCAGTGGTCTCTTATCAGGAGGGAATGCTGCTTGCTTGTTTTGTCAAAACCACAAAAGGGAGGGAAAGTATCAGGCCGTTGGTTGATAACAGTAGTGAAGCAAGTCTTTCCAAAGAGTTGGGTTGTTAACCCTTAGGAAAAAAAATCCTAATTCTTACCAGATGGTTCCGTGCAGTTCCAGGCTCTTGGTGTCCCAAACAAAGAACTCTACATGACACATACAAAGCAGAAAAGCAAAGCAAAGCAAAAGTTTATTAAGCACAGTAACACTCTCGGAGTAGGGAGAGTGGGCTGACCTCTGGGAGATAAGATCAGTATTAGTTTGGTGTACTTTGGTTCTTTTTGTGTGTGTTTTTTTTCTTCTCTTCACAGGGATGCCTAATCTTTAGCCAGTGTTTGCCTTTTGACTGATAGGTGGGTTGCTTAGTTACTTTGGCCCTTGTGTGTTTGCACGTTGCCTCCATTCCGTAATTTTAAGTACATGCAAGATATGTAGTCCATATGCATGAGTTTTAATGAGCTGATTATCATATGGAGTCATGTTAAGGCTACTTTTTCTCTGTAATGCACATGCCTGTCTCTGAGGAGCTGCCCCTTTACTGGTTTGGATCTTGCCGGCCACGGGGTCCTTGCTTGCTGTTTTTT